>NC_052334.1:30529119-31207452 GCF_016432855.1 Salvelinus namaycush | reverse complement strand
ACAGTCCAATATGACATATGCATAATTCTCCCTAACTAGAACATATGTTAATTTAAGTTATAAAAAATGCAGTTGCATAATAAGCACGGCCACAGAGACAGAGGGAGAATGTAACTTTAGCTTGGCTATCCAGTTTCACCACATGCTTCGAAAACAGAAGTAGAGTTCATTCTCAAAGGTCAAGCAAATTAGGACAGAGTCCGTGAATAGGTTAATGCCCCTGAAGTGCTCCTCTATGGTGAATACAGACACTGAAAGTGACAATTCTAACTAACTCAGAGGTTTTGGACAAGTACCAATATAACAATACATTTGATCTAATTCGTCAGTAAAAAAAAACAAAATAAAGACAAACAAATTAAAACTGGAATCAACTGCACCTTTAATAATATACTATCGAAATGTTACAAAAGGCAGGTATAAAAAGGTACAATTGTATAAAAAACTGTTTTTTTAAACATTGTGACATCGTGGTATTTAATAATACTGTCAGTTAAACTCGTGTTTTAACACTTGTTGTAAGCTATCCATAGTATCTCGCTAGGCTATCGGTGAAGATAACAGAAGACACTAGCCAGTGACTCCAGAAATATATTTAACCTACACATCTTTGTTCACAAGGCTAATTGTAGACAAACAGCTGTGAGCATCCTTTGAGCAGGGTGATCACAGAGCAGTGTGTCTACAGCCTCCAGAACAAGGCAGGACATGGGACTGCACAGAGAAGAGTGCATGGCTTTGAACACAGGGAAAATAAATCACTGGTACGTTGAAACAGTATTTTGTCACTCGTCAATGCAACATCAATCTGTCAAAGGACAGAAAAGAGTTCCTACATGCATAGCTTTTAAAAGAGGCAACCACTGGCAGTGTATAGTTTAACAATACTAACAAGGTCATGACATGAAATAAACAGCTAAAAGCTAATACAAGTACAGCAAAACCTGAAGAAAAGCCTTTTTCTTTCTCATATAAAAACACACCATTGGCAAGTGAAAATGTAACAATTTTGCAGGGAGTAGCCTATCTCAGTGATAACAAGGTGATATAACTTACAAAATGGTTATGTTTTTTTAATTGTTCCTGTGAAGGTACAAGGCCGAAATGTGCTAAAAACCTGAATAACTCCTCTTGTCCATTTGTAGACAGATAGACATACATTTCCTCTTGGTAAAACCTCTACCTCCAAATACAAGTTTGCATGCATGTGCTGGTGTGGCAGCCAGCTCACTGAGTATTCCTATGTTTATCTGATTGTGCAGCTGAGATGGGATTGGTTGGTAGGGGACTGGGATTGGTTAGAAGTGATGCAACAGAAGACAGTGAGTTAACTACTAACTCATGATGGTGTAGTAGTACAGTAGTAGTAACACTGGGTAGGCAGGGAGGCAGGGAGAAAGTGTGAGAGGGGAGAGCCCATTGCAAACAGCCAGAGGACAAAAGGCACTGAGGAGAAGACAGACAGGAACAGGAAGCCCCGGACAGGAAGCGCATCATCAGTGAGTCAATAGCTTAAGCCGCGTGATCCAACTGACCAGTAGCGAGGGCTCTGCCGGGGGGCGTTTGGAGGCGGGGGCTACGGGGGTCTTTTTGCTGCCCAGGTCGTGGTCCTGGTAGGGGATGGTGGCGCTGTTGTGGAGGTCCTGGTTGGCATAGTAGCGGCTGCCCCGGATGTGGTCCACCCCTCGGACCAGCTGCTTTTCCCCCACTGGCCTGTAGGGCGGCGCCACTAATGGGACCTCCTCAGCAATGGTGGGGATCCGCTCGTTGCTCAGGTATCTGTACAGGAGATCCTCGCCTGGAGGGGAAATGCACATATTTAGTACAATTATCTTACAAAAAAAAGTAATACTTTGTACAAATGCACGTTGTTGAGAATAACTTGTTGATTTTAGGGCATATCTTCAGTAGGCCTTAAAATAGAGAAGCACTGTCCCATTAAAAGAGGAGTACTCTGGATCTCTACAGCATGTGTTGGCTGTGGAGGAGAATTGCACAGGCATCTCAGCCAATTAAAACATTCACCCACTCCTCTACCATTGCAGTGTAATTGGGTCTCCAGCAGAGAGACTGTTTGAAAGCTCTGTCTGTGCATTCATAGCCATGTGTCTGTTCTCTCCAAGGAGACCAGAGGATGAGGAACTGATCTTGTTGCTGTAAACTCTAGTTAATCCAATCCAGGCAAGAGCTAGAGTATGGCTCTGAGTTGACACTAATCACATGGTTCATTCATTGGTAAATTAAGCAGAGGTGCCATGCCTCCAAGGTCATTGGAGGGGTGAATTCTATAATTTGTTCTCATGTATTTAGCTGTTGAAGGTGTGAACTGGATAATCTGATTGAGGTTGTGGTCAATTAGATTTCTGGTGGTTAAGTTGTTGTTCTGCAGTAACTCAGAAGATGGGTCTATGGTGTGTGTTTGTTACCTTTCCGGCCTTGTGTCCAGGGCTTGGCATAGGTGTCTGCCACTCCAAGACAGGTGTCCACTGGCATGGAGAGGGGGCGGGGCTTACCTAAGCAGAAATACAAAAAGTTAGAATATTTTGGTTCACTGGTTTTGAATATTGTCTTGAATTGTATAACGAGTGGGCCTTGTGTGTGTGTGTGTGGTTACTGTGGGGTAGAATACTACTAACCACGAGATGAGGTGATGCGTTCCCTCATCCTGGGCTGAATTACATTGGCCTCGATGGGGTAGGCCACGCCCATCTTCTCGTAGTCTGCGATGGTGAAGCGTTTTCGACTCTCCAGGTCCAGGAAGGAGTTGGGCGACTCCGAACCCTTTGGTCTGATCTTACTGATGCTCGAGTACGAGCTGATCTTACTCTCTCTGTGGACAGAAAATACTGATTAGCAATGTCCCATTTCATATAGGTGAGAACACAAGGAGGGAGATAAAATAATCTGTCAAATTTGCTTTATGCTTTTGCTCAGTTCCTAACTAAAGTTGCTGTGGATATGAGAGTCCACTAAACGGCAAAAAAAAGATGATTCACTATCTGGTAAACATGGTGAATGCAGCAACAGCCTGGTCACTGGCATACATGGACAGAGAGGGAGAGATACAGCGAGACAGGGAGGGTGTCTGAGGAGGCAGATGAAACAGAGAGGCTGTTGCATAAGGTCTGGCTGTGGCGTGAGCGGAGCTGGATGGAGTCGGCACAAATGAATGTGCTCTGCTGTGGGGGTTTATAGGCAAGAGGAGAGTGGCGAATGATCAGGGGGCTGAACCACTCATTATCCAGACTTCAAAGCCAGGAGCATGGAGCTGGAGAATGAGTGTAAGCTGTCTGTGGGCGCACGACTCCCTCAATGCAGGGTTACAGGGGCCCACACAGACCCTTGACTCACCCTGTAGCATAGGGCCAGAACACAGCAAATTCTAAACCTATAACTTGAGCCTAAGGTTTTTCCTGGTAACCCTCCTGGGCATAGTGCACTTACAGGGGTACGCATCGTGGGGTGTAGGGTACTGAGGGGGGAGGGGGGATGTACAGGTCCAGGATGGCTGGTTTCTCCTTGGTGGAGCTGTCTGTGGAACAGCCTGGAGACTGGGTTTTGTTCAGGGAAGGAGTACTCTGAAATAAAAAAGAACAAAAAAATACAATCTGTCAGAAAAATGCTCCCCTCATAGGACCTATTACCTATTATGTCTACTATAAAATATAAACGTAACTTGTTGGCAAGGAAGAGTGTTTCCCCCTTTTGCCACATCCTATAGTCTACTCTAGCCGATGACTTTTGTCACATTTTTAAACTTCCAACATTCATTACAATAATGGATGGTTGATTACCTAAAGTCTCTTCTGCTGTGTTTACATACCCTAACCAAGTCATTCTAAACACTACTTGTTAGGAAGGAGCTGGATTATCCTACATATGGCAGGTCACTGACTAGGTATCCCCTTCCCCACATTATATTTGCCTATGTCTCTTTAAATCTATACTACCCTATTTAGAGAATCAAATCACGTTTTATTGGTCACATACACATATTTAGCAGATGTTATTGCGGGTGTAGCAAAATGCTTGTGTTCCTAGCTCCGACAGTGCAGTAGTATCTAATGAATGGAAGGATTTTGAGGATAATCCAAAATAGCTACAGCAACATAGTTTTAAGAAACCATACTATTCTACCACAGCTATGGTGCTATTTTAAAACCACACTACTTGGTAAATTGACCATGTTCAGTTTCACTCTGCATCAAACACAGTAAATACTGGTACGTCTACGCTCACCTCCTCCCCTATTACCAGGATACCTGTAGAACCCTGTGTCACTCCTGAATCACTGTGTGATCCACCATTGTTTAACACACCGACACCCCTCTCTTATCATTAAACCCAAGATGTGGAGCTTTGATTCCTGACACCCTGTTCAAACACAGCGGTGGACAAGTCCAGAGTGATCTGGTATCTTTGTGATGAAAGGTTCTTTGTTAAGTGAAACCATCTCTGGTCTGATATGTGATCTGATTTTCCCAAGGCAGAAGCAGCCTCCAGAGGCATAACGAGGCAGTGCCAGGACCAGAGCACAGGTTCGGTTACAACAACCTATTGTTCCCTGTGGAGCCCCAGTTACTGCAGTCGTGGCTCAGGTGCATTGCTGTGGGTAAGAGCTTAGCCAGATCCTAATTGTTCCCATATGAAAAAAGTGGTGAATTGGATTACCATTACATAACTTTATTAACACAGATTTTGTCTGGACCCTCAGAGACTTGATTCTCCGCTAAAGCAAACCTTTGGGGATTGAACGTTCTCAAAAGAGGGTGTACCCAAGCTGTACCCAGTGAGCTGAATCACTGAGCGACCTATTGAAATACTTGTCATCCATGGAGACTTTATTTTATTATTATACCTTTATTTAACTAGGCAAGTCAGTTAAGAACAAATTCTTATTTTCAATGACGGCCTAGGAACAGTGGGTTAACTGCCTGTTCAGGGGCAGAACGACAGATTTGTACCTTGTCAGCTCGGGGATTTGAACTTGCAACCTTTCGGTTACTAGTCCAACGCTCTAACCACTAGGCTACCCTGCCGCCCAGCCCCATCATACAGGCCATACTACTGAGGATTCCCACCCTACTGCTGGATGTTGATCTGATTCTACACACACCTACACAAACCACTTCCAAAGCAGCTATATTCTCCACTGAAGGAGATGCTATCTCCTGTCTCTGCAGACTGACTCACAGACTGCTGGCTGCCACTACTGATGACACAGTCTGAGTGACATCATCACCAGTGTGTGAGTACAGTAGCTGTTGTTTATTTGGATGCCATCACTGAATGGAGAACAGCTCTGCATTGTCCTCAGCCCTGCAGCTTCCAGGATATTTTCCTCCAACTCTCAGGCTGGTTCCTACACTTGTCTAGGCTTGTTACACTCAAACATTTCTCCATACTCCCTCATGAGGCACATCCAACAAAAGGTAATATGAACAATAACCATAACACTGCTTTGGTAAGAACACCCAAGTAAAAGATTAAGGGGTTTGGGGTGGGCACCTGCGCCATGGGCGGTTTCCAGCGCATGTTCTTGAGAGGGGCAGGTGTGAACCCGCAGGTGCCTGTAGGTCTCTTCTTCAGCAGCAGGACTACACCTTTAGGGTCCTCTCTCAGCTTCCCCACCAGGTTCTTCAGCTGCCAGCCCACCTGAGACAAGGCACAGCAGCACAGATCGATCAGTGTCAGTACATCATAGCGGAGGACAACAGAAAGAGGCACAGCAAGAAACTAGAAGACTTCCCCCCTATGAAATCATTATGTCACACTGTAGTCAGGTCAACTGCAAGGAACACATTCCAACTGCTTGAACCTTTCTCTGTGACAGGTTTCAGAGATAACAGGTGCCGGGCGCTCACCACTGTCTGCTGGTTGACCTGGATCACCTCATCACCCCCATGGATCTTCCTGGTCATGTCTGCCGGGGACTGACAACACAGAGAGGAGAGGACAGGATTAGTATACAAACCCCCCTAGCTCAGAGACAACACCTTCATGTAGTATTAGCCCCTGGATAACTCCACCTTCATCTGTTCGCTTTGTCGTCAGAAGTGCCATGTATGGGCTTGTTATGAAACAGACCACTTAATAAGCCCCTGAGGAAATATACATTTTACATAACTCTGACTAAACAACACAAACGCCCTCTTTATGAATACGTCGTCACATTATGCATGTGAATGTCAAAGGAATGAATGAGTCATATGATGAGTTAAGGTTGGATTCATCCTTAACGGCTGGAGGCATGATAATTAGGCTGTAATGGCGCTGCTGCCAACATTTCTCTGAAGGAGGATGCTTTACTGTTGAAGTTTGTGATTCTTAAATGGATGATGAAGACAGGAACAGCTATATTATTTAACCTCTAAACGCCTCTCTCCACTGCTTGGTAAGGAACACATTTACACTGCTATCCTAGCTCAGTGGTAAACAGCAATGCCCTTGAGCACCCTCAGAATGGGAGGGGGGGGGCAGGTTGGGTTGGAAAGAAGATGTACTGTTTGAAGCCCACCCTTAACTGTCTCCCCATCAGAACTTGGCAACTATTGTTTATGCAAAACATTAAGAGTTGCTATACCAACAGGATGTATATTGAACCGTGAGAAGTAGATAAGACCGACAAAAAGGTGCACATTTAGACTAACTGAACAAAAGGAGCAAGGTGCGTTCACTAGGATGGTTTTCACTAAGATCTACTAAATTGTTCCTCTGTGGCCACAATACTTACATGCTCTGTGGTCCCTGTGATGACATGAAGTCCATCATAGGTGGATTTGATGTACATACCCTGTAGGAATATGAACATAAGGAACATGAATTTCTGAGACAGTTTGAACTTGTGAGAAAGTTGAGGTACACTAGATAAATGTAGCTTGTAATTCAGTGGGTTTGGGGTTAAACTGGAAACTCCCATGCAGCATTCCTCACCAGTCCCTCCCCAGGCTTGATGTTGTTGAGCAGAACTTCATCCAAGCATGCTGATTGGCTCATCAGAGGGTCAGAGGTTGTTCTCATGGTCTGGTCACAGATGCTGTTCAGGACCTTGGACTGCAATGAGAGAGGGGGGAGGAAACCACTTTAAGCAAGACAGGAAAACCAAACAAACAACCCAAAGAATGAAAACAAAATCTCATGGAATTTCATGAATCCATCTCATCAAATTAATTTGATTTAAGTCTTATAGTCAAACAGTGACTGTGTGCTTTTATGACTGCTGTGATTACATGACCAGCCCAGTGATTTAATGTCCTGTCACATGATTGTGATTATGTAGCTACCGCCTGTCACCAAAGAGGTGTTATTTCTTTGGCTGTCTGCATTCATGCAGTGTTAGAGGGGTGGACTGCCGGCCAGCGGTCTGGTGACGAGAGGCCCTGTCCCTCAGCAGCAAGTCTCTGGGGACATTATCACCCTCCCCAGGGAAGAGGGGTGAGGGAGAGAGGAGGGGGGTGAGGGTCATCAATGTCACCCCCCCCCCCCCCCCCCCCCCCCCCCCCTTTCTAGGTCATTATGGACAATCTCACCACTTTGTCATCATTAGTGGGGGCATTTTAGTGACGCTCAGAGAAGAAAGAACTTTTTCTTCTCAGGCAAGAAACAAGCATCATGTGTGAACACTCACAACAACACAGTTGTGCCTACATACAGATGTGGACAGTCAAACGTTAAATCAAACTTATTTTAGCTCAAATTGAATTTTCGGTTGACCACACAAGTCTATAACCAGATCATTTGACAGGAATTTGTAAAGAAACAAGAAAATGACTGAAATGCTACTATTCACCATTGATTGGGACCAGGCTGTAACTAGAAGACTTTTTCCGGGACAGTTCATTGAACAACAAGTTCGGCATGGAGAAGACTCTAAACAGTGTAGACAGAAGTCTAGCTATTTTGTGTGTCTGCAGCAGAGTTCATCAAGGGTGTCAGAGGGGGGCCTCTCGAGTGGTGCAGCGGTCTAAGGCACTGCATCGCAGTAGTTGAGGCATCACTACAGACCTGGGTTCAATTCCAGGCCGGGAGACCCATGAGGCGACGCACAATTGGCCCAGCGTCGTCAGGGTTAGGGGAGGGTTTGACCGGATGGGATTTCCTTATCCCATCGCGCTCTAGCGACTCCTTGTGGTAGGCTGGGCAACTGCAAACAGACTTCCCTCGCCAGCTGGACAGTGTTTCCTCCAACACATTGGTGCGGCTGGCTTCCGGGTTAAGCAAGCAGTGTGTCAAGAAGCAGTGCGGCTTGGCAGGGTCGTGTTTCGGAGGGCACATGGCTCTCGATCGCCGCCTTTCCCGAGTCTGTAGGGGAGTTGCAGCGATGGGACAAGACTAACTACCAATTGGATATCACAAAATTGTGGAGAAAACAGGGTAAATGTACGAAACAAAAATGATTACAATAAGGGTGTCTGAGAGGGAAGAAGTCCAGTGTCAGCTCAGAGTCTGGAGAGTGTCAGGGACAGGAAACTGATTGATGGCCAGGGCACATTTTAGACACCTCTTTTACCAAAGTGCCATAGCCCCTGCCTACACTATTATCGCTGAGGGAGACTGCCCTGTAAGCATGTCACCTAATCTCCATGTAACGGATTATAGAGCTACGTCTCCCCAGAGGTTCAAACAGTCTTTCCCGGAGTGCTACTATAGAAAGCGGGAATGTGGAAACAACAAAGAGGGGAGATATACTTACAACTTCCAGGATCTTTTCCTCCATCTCGTAAACAGTGCAGTCCTGTGGAGGAGGAGAGACATGTTAGCTGGGCTGCATCTCAAGGCTCCACATCAAAACACAGGAAGAGGTTCTTTCACAGCAAAGAAAGTCAATAAAAACAAGGTATAGGGGATAGGCAAATATGTGATCAAATATCCAGATATATACTATATACAGTTTAAGTCGGAAGTTTACATACACCTTAGCCAATTACATTTAAGTTTTTCACAATTCCTGACATTTAATCCTAGGACAAATTCCCTGTCTTAGGTCAGTTAGGATCACCACTTTATTTTAAGAATGTGAAATGTCAGAATAATATTAGAGAAAATTACTTATTTCAGCTTTTATTTCTTTCATCACAGAATTTTACATACATCAATTAGTATTTGGCAGCATTGAATATAAATTGTTTAACGAGGGTCAAACGTTTTGGGTAGCCTTCCTCAAGCTTCCCACAATAAGTTGGGTGAATTTTGGCCCATTCCTCCTGACAGAGCTGGTGTAACTGAGTCAGGTTTGTAGACCTCCTTGCTCGCTCACACTTTTTCAGTTCTGCCCACAAATTATCTAGAGGATTGAGGTCAGGGCTTTGTGATGGCCACTCCAATACCTTGACTTTGTTGTCCTTAAACCATTTTGCCACAACTTTGAAAGTATGCTTGGGGTCATGAACATTTGAACATCTTGGCCATGTTCTGTTATAATCTCCACCCGGCACAGCCAGAAGAGGACTGGCCACCCCTCATAGCTTGGTTCCTCTCTAGGTTTCTCCCTAGGTTTTGGCCTTTCTATGGAGTTTTTCCTAGCCACAGTGCTTCTACACCTGCATTGCTTGCTGTTTGGGGTTTTAGGCTGGGTTTCTGTACAGCACTTTGAGATATCAGCTGATGTACGAAGGGCTATATAAATAAATGTGATTTGATTTGATTGTCCATTTGGAAGACCCATTTGCGACCAAGCTTTAACTTCCTGACTGATGTCTTGAGATGTTGCTTCAATATATCCACAATTTTCCTACCTCATGATGCCGTCTATTTTGTGAAGTGCACCAGTCCCTCCTGCAGCAAAGCACCCCCACAACATGATTTTGCCACCCTCGTGCATCACGGTTGGGATGGTGTTCTTCGGCTTGCAAGCCTCCCCCTTTTTCCTACAAACATAATGATGGTCATTATGGCCAAACAGTTCTATTTTTATTTCATCAGACCAGAGGACATTTCGCCAAAAAGTACGATCTTTGTCCCCATGTGCAGCTGCAAACCGTAGTCTGGCTTTTTTATAGCGGTTTTGGAGCAGTGGCTTCTTCCTTGCTGAGCAGCCTTTCAGGTTATGTCGATATAGGACTCGTTTTACTGTGGATATAGATACTTTTGTACCCGTTTCCTCCAGAATCTTCACAGGGTCCTTTGCTGCTGTTCTGGGATTGATTTGCATTTTTCGCACCAAAGTATGTTCATCTCTAGGAGACAGAACACGTCTCCAACCTGAGCGGTATGACGGCTGCGTGGTCACATGGTGTTCATACCTGCGTACTATTGTTTGTACAGATGAACGTGGTACCTTCCAGCATTTGGAAATGGCTCCTAAGGATGAACCAGACTTGTGGAGGTCTACAATTTTTTTTCTGAGGTCTTTTGATTTTCCCACAATGTCAAGCAAAGAGGCACTGCGTTTGAAGGTAGGCCTTGAGATACATCCACAGGTACACCTCCAATTGACTCAAATGATGTCAATTAGCCTATCAGAAGCTTCTAAAGCCATGACATCATTTTCTGGAATTTTCCAAGCTGTTTAAAAGGCACAGTCAACTTAGTGTATGTAAACTTCTGACCCACTGGAATTGTGATACAGTGAATTATAAGTGCAATAATCTGTCTGTAAACAATTGTTGGAAAAATTACTTGTGTGATGTGCAAAGTAGATGTCCTAACCGACTTGCCAAAACTATAGTTTGTTAACAAGACATTTGTGGAGTGGTTGAAAAATGAGTTAATGACTCCAACCTAAGTGTATGTTTATTTTTATGTATTTTACCTTTATTTAACTAGGCAAGTCAGTTAAGAACAAATTCTTATTTTCAATGACGGCCTAGGAACAGTGGGTTAACTGCCTTGTTCAGGGGCAGAATGACAGATTTTTACCTTGTCAGCTCAGGGATTCAATCTTGCAACCTTTCGGTTACTAGTCCAACGCTCTAACCACTAGGCTACCTGCAGTAAACTATAAACTTCAACTGTATACACAAAACCCTTCAAAATTGTGGATTCGGCATTGTCAGCCACACCCATTGCTGGCAGGTGTATAAATTCTAGCACACAGCCATGCAATCTCCATAGACAAACATGGGCAGTAGAATGGCCATATTGAAGAGCTCAGTGACTTTCAACATGGCACCGTCATAGGGCAACATCATAGGACACCAACTTTCCAACAAGTCAGTTCGTCAAATTTCTGCTCCGGTCAACTGTAAGTGCTGTTATTATGAAGTGGAGACATCTAGGAGCAACAACGACTCAGCCGTGAAGTGGTAGGCCACACAAGCTCACAGAATGGGACCACCGTCTGTCCTCGGTTGCAACACTCACTACAGAGTTCCAAACTGCCTCTGGAAGCAACGTCAGCACAATAACTGTTCGTCGGGAGCTTCATGAAATGGGTTTCCATGACCGAGCAGCCGCACACAAGCCTAAGCTCACCATATGCAATGTCAAGTGTCAGCTGAAGTGGTGTAAAGCTCGCCGCCATTCGACTCTGGAGCAGTTGAAACACTTTCTCTGGAGTGATGAATCACTCTTCACCATCCGTCAGTCTGACGGACGAATCTGTGTTCGGCGGATGCCAGGAGAACGCTACCTGCCCCAATGCAGTGCCAACTGTAAAGTTTGGTGGAGGAGGAATAACGGTCTGGGGCTGTTTTTCATGGTTTGGGCTAGGCCCCTTAGCTCCAGTGAAGGGAAATCTTAACGCTACAGCATACAATGACATTTCTAGACAATTCTGTGCTTCCAACTTTGTAGCAACAGTTTGGGGAAGGCCCTTTCCTGTTTAAGCATGACATTGCCCCCGTGCACAAAGCGAGGTCCATATAGAAATGGTTTGTCGAGATCGGTGTGAAATAACTTGACTGGCCTGCACAGAGCCCTGACCTCAACCCCATCGAACACCTTTGGGATGAATTAGAACGTCAATTGCGATCTAGGCCTAATTGCCCAACATCAGTGCCCGACCTCACTAATACTCGTGGCTGAATGGAAGCAAATCCCAGCAGCAATATTCCAACATCTAGTGGAAAGTCTTTGCAGAAGAGTGGATGGAGGCTGTTAGAGTAGCAAAGGGGGGACCAACTCCATATTAATGCCCATGTTTTTGGAATGAGATGTTCGATGAGCATACTTTTGGTCATGTAGTGTATCGGACTGTGGGAGATGGACAAGGCCTACAATAAAACAGCTTTCTGAGTCAAATTACATCTCTATATAAACTTGTGGACAATATAATGGCAGAACTTGTAGTGGGGTTTCAGTGTAAATAAAGGAACCTTACATCTAGAAAACACAACTTGGTACATTGTAAGAACCATATCCTCTAACTTCAAGGTGACCAACAACCCATACTCATCCCACCCTTTATGGGGAATTGTTCTTTGGAGACTTCAGTAAACAAAATACTGTTTAGCACTGGGTTCCCATGTATTTGATAGATAGGCGAGTCTCCTGCAAAAAAGAAAGAAACAGTAGCTGCTGTGTGACTACCAGGGGGGTGGAGAAGTTGGGAACATCCTATAGTAACTGCTGTGTCATCCACAGACAGAAGCCCCTCAGCCCTGGCCCTCTCCCAGTGTCCCCCATCCCCAGACTGCAGCTGGGCCTGCCTGGGCTCACAGCTGAAGTAACAGCCTCCTAAGACAGCTGGAGGACTTGGGGCCTGTGGTCCGGTGGTGAAAGGACCCCTGGTTATGGCTGGTCAGAGGGAGCCACTGTTGCTTAGCCACTGCTGTGACCCCCCCCCCCCCCCCCCGGCTATGGAATGGCCTCTACGTAGGGTATGTCCCAAAAGGAAGCCGTCCTTAAACTCACAGGGGAAATGTCTCTGCCATAGCAGAGGTGGAGTTGGGAAATTATGGAGTGAGACAGGTCAGTATCTTGTATTGTATTGAGGCGTCACTGCCATTGTGTTGCTCAATGTCAGCAAACAAGAACTTGAGGAGCCAGGAATTGTAAGCTAGCAGTAAGGTTATTGTGTGTGTGTGGACATATATTGTCCATAAATGCAGTTCTGCTGTTCTTCATAAATCCTTTGTGCAGACAACGTATGGGGGACGACCGAGAATTTCCATATTCCCCTACCTTACACATTCCTATGGCAGTTACCTCTGCTGCAGAGGATAAGTTCATTAGAGAGTTACCAGCCTCAGAAATTGCAGCCCAAATAAATGCTTCACTGAGTTCAAGTAACATACCCATCTCAACATCAACTGTTCAGAGGAGACTGCCTTCATGGTCGAATTGCTGCAAAGAAACCACTACTAAAGGACACCAATAATAAGAAGAGACTTGCTCGGGCCAAGAAGCACGAGCAATGGACATTAGACCGGAGGAAATTTGTCCTTTGGTCTGATGAGTCCAAATTTGAGATTTTTGGTTCCAAACCGGCGTGTCTTTGTGAGACGCAGAGTAGGTGAACAGATGATCTCCGCATGTGTGGTTCCCACTGTGAAGCATAGAGGAGGTGGTGTGGGGGTGCTTTGCTGGTGATACTGTCAGTGATTTATTTAGAATTCAAGGCACAATTAGCCAGCATGGCTACCACAGCATTCTGCAGCGATACGCCATCCCATGTGGTTTGCGCTTAGTGGGACTATCATTTGTTTTTCAACAGGACAATGACCCAACACACCTCCAGGCTGTGTAAGGGTTATTTGATGGAGAGTGATGGAGTGCTGCATCAGATGACCTGGCCTCTACAATCACCCGATCTCAATCCAATTGAGATGGTTTAAGACAAGTTAGACTGCAGAGTGAAGGAAAAGCAGCCAACAAGTGCTCAGCATATGTGGGAACTCCTTCCATACTGTTGGAAAAGTATTCCAGATGAAGCTGGTTGAAAGAATGCCAAGAGTGTGCAAAGCTGTCATCAAAGCAAAGGGTGGCTACTTTGAAGAATCTCAAATATAAAATATATTTTTATTTGTTAAACACTTTTTTGGCTACTACATTATTCCATATGTGTTATTTCATAGTTTTGATGTCTTCACTGTTATTCTACAATGTACAAAATAGTATAAATAAAGAAAAACCCTGGAATGAGTAGATGTGTCCAAACTTTGACTGGTACTGTATAAAAACTCTATTTTCCTTTAGCTAGTGACAAACTGCCAGAACAAACATGGAGGGAAAACTAATCAGCATAAAATACCAACATAGGTTTCAGTTTTGGTACCAAAACACAATGCTTCCCCCTCAATTACTTTCCAACGCGGCCAAGGACGTGTGATGGTTTTGGAAAGAATTTGGCATGACTTCCATCACAAACCAGTACATATTTTTGCCATAAATAGGTCTATATTTGGATGACTACATCAAGTTGAAATGCATTCTACACGTCAAGACAGATATGCTAAAAAGACAAATTTATTGGGTTTGAGGTCAAAAATATTGACTAAACAGTATCATAATATGCCACGGATTTGATTTGTGTAAACTGTGCCAAAGTGAATCACATGCAGACTGTTTTATATCAAAAGCAGATAATTATTGCATAATATGAATGTAATATTCTTGGACATAATCTTTCAGATCTGTGTTTTTTTTACATAATCCCTTGGAAGATCTGTGGAACACAAAATCATCTCGTATCTGCATCAAACACAGAACTGAAGCAGTCTTCATACATATGCCAGATTGAAACCAAGACCAGAGGGAAAGACTGAGGAAACGTTCTCTGGGTAAAGCAGCGAGTCCTCAGCCTCCTCACGCCCTGGTTGTCCTCCCACAGCAGACTAGGATTAGATGACTCCCCAGATGGCCCTGCAGCCTTTGATCTGTAACCAGAGATTTGTCCAGCCGAGAGATGAAGTGGCAAAAAGAGAAGACTGCTGGTACAACATTCCAACATGGAGCCATTCATACAGCTGACCAGACTGGACTGTTGTACAGGATCTTACAGAACAAGATATCAAAACACCATGAGGACTCAGACCTGCCCTCCAGTCTTCCCTTTCCTCCCACAATATCTCTCCACCTCATCACTTAGTGTTTGACCCGACTGCCGTCATGCAGGAAGACAGAGCAAGCTCTCACCTCACGGGTCAGATGAGATGGCTGCATGTTCGCTGTTTTATTGCGGTGCTCTATTGTGCATGTATACATAGGGTTCATTCAGCCAGCAGGACATAAATTGTCCATCCTAAAAGCCCCGTTCTTGGTGGAGGTTCATGAAAAGGCCATGTCACCTCATGAAGCCCGCCCACACCATAAAAATCACAGTGATACTCCCCCACAGTGCGTTTGGGAGAGTTCAAGAGTGTCTGAAGCCTATGTGAGATACACTGGTCCATGCATTGGAGGTAACTTCCTGCATGTGTCTCTGACAGGATAATGTAGCCCCTGGGTGAACTGTAGAGATATCCACCTGGGCCTCTCACACAGCTGAGTGCCATGGAGGCCAAGGGGTCTCCTACAGTACAGCACAGCAAAGCTGCAACAAAAACCCTTCACTTCAAACACCTCCGTGGGAAATGTCTCCTCAGTTCCCCCTCTCCTCCTCCTCCACACCCAGGGTGAGACCCAAAACAGTAAATCACCGGGCTGCTGAAATCCCAGACATCGGTGAGGCAATCGGCACTCTGGGAATGGAAATTACTCGATGCAATAACCCTTCAAAAGCGGCACCTGCAGTCTCAACAGCCATTTTCACTACGTGTATAAAATGTAAACGCCTGTTTATCAATTGTTGGGATACCCTGGGGAAAGAAACTGTCAAAAAGAAGCTTGGCACTATGCTACTCTGTTGGGTCTTTAACTAACCCCTTTCGTTTTCTTTCAGAGCCTACATACATACATAACCAGTTTGGAAAACAACCTGGAAATATTCATTCTATAAATCTGATATAAATAGACCCTTAGCAATCTGACAGCCTGTGGCCAAATCAAACACATTTAACCTAGAAGGATGTTTGCTGATTTGCTACTTTTTAAAGGGAGGTAAACATCTAATATGTGGCAGTGAAGGAGAGCACCGTACCACTACCTCAACCCACCGTGCATTGATCCTCCACAGGATGTACACACAGATAGTATGCTCTCCCGCTGGGGGGGAACTGGAACCACATGGCCGGGGGGGGGGGGGGGGGGGGGGTAACTGGAACTACATGGCCAGGGGAATAATGCAGCCTGCGGAATGTCGGCAGATGCTTTTTAAAGAGCACCAGAGGTTTTTATGAAACTGTAAACGCAGAGGCTGTGATTGCCATTAAACATCACCGCGGTTGGGGGTCTCCTCATTAGCTAACCTGTACTGTGTTCAGACATGACATCAGCCTGAAGCCAGTAGCCTGTCATAGCCCCCATTCTCCCCAGTTCCCATAACCCCCTGCTCCTTTACTTAATCCTACATGTGTATGCCTATAGGCTAGTCTGCCCTGAGTGGAAAGAGGGAAGGGGTGGTTTTTCAGGGTAGAGTTACTCTACTCGTGCACTGTTGTGTGTGAGTGAGTGAGTGAGTGAGTGAGTGAGTGAGTGAGTGAGTGAGTGAGTGAGTGAGTGAGTGAGTGAGTGAGTGAGAAAGGGCGAGGGCGAGAGAGCGTGCAGACCTGTTGAACTGTGGTGGTGAGGTCCAGACACAGCTGAATGATCTTATTCTTGGTGGTGGTGAAGTCACTGATCCCAGTCAGGGGCGTACTGCAACGAGAGAGAAGATTGAAAGGCCATTTTGGCATGACATCCTCAGGTCATGTCCCTGACCGCACTGAGATACAGTAGTTGTCAGGAGAGCTTGAGAAGGGGGTAAATCTTACAGTGGGACAACAGAGTGACATAGAGCCACCTCTAATGCAGTTCATAGGAAAAGAACAGTACTAGTGAACCTTTAATCACAATATATACATTTTGGATCTAGAAACAAACCTCAGAAGAAAAAAATAAAGGTCAACATGTTAACATGACTACTACTACTTTCAGAAAATACTGCTTTTGGTTAAGTTAACTGACAGAGTGATCTTGAAAACAAACGCTATGAAAAGAATCTGCATCTGTATGGCTAGATTGATTCTGAAATCTCATCTGGATATTCTCTGGACAATGACTAGACAGAGGTAGAGGAAACCACCAGACTTGTACTCAATTTCACTCATATGTCCTCAAACCCTTTCTGGAAACTCTCCTGAGAGAGAGGAGCTGCGTTTCTGTTATAGTCTGTAGAGGCCGAGGAAAACCAATGCCTGTAATGTGTAGCGTAGCAGCATATTCTAGTCATTAGGGGATTCAGTGAGCTCAATGACGCCTATGCGTAGGAAACACTAACGTTACAGCTAACCCCAATGGCAGTCCATGGGCTAGAATATATAGAGCAGATTTTATGTAGCTAGGACTATCGTTACCATGGAGGTTAGGTCTTACCTGTCCAGCCAGGCCAGGAGGCTCTTGGCGGCTCCGATGAGCTCCACTACAGAGGTTAGGAAGTTATTGGGAGGTTTCCGGGAAGTGCTGCCGTTGTACGTCGGGCTCTTCCTGTGGTCTGACGTGGACATGTGCAGGCCGTTGGTGGCCGCTCTCATCCTCACCACCAGACCCTTTAGGTTGTCGGTCTCCACTCCGTAGTTCTGAGAGGGGAAGAAAGGAGAGAATTGAGTTTGAGAGGTTATCGTTTTAGTCATAGAAGAAAGTGTACAGTATGTTACAGTGAATGTCAATCAATCAATCGTCATAGCAGCCATATTCTTGGTCGGAACAGTTTTTCCAGATTTTTATGGCTCTGGATTTCATTTTACAGACAAACATGTGGTTTCCTGCAGAGTAAATGTGGGTTATTAATTGTAATGCTCTATGACACACATGATTTAAAAGAGGCCATGTCTCTCTCGGCACCTCTGGGGTGAAATTCCCCTGCATTCTTCATGTCCATCTCTGGCTCAACCCTCGGGAGGGAGGCGTCACTCCAGATTCCCACACCTGATTCCCATATAGCAGGCAAAGTTTGCATTCCTGAGCCAGGCCATTTCCTCCTTGCGCAATCCACTCATTTACAGACCCTTCACACGGTCAAAAGGAAGAGGCTTCAGGGGTCACGAGCAGCAGACAGACAACGTGTAGTGTACTGTATTGTAGTCTAGGCCTACTGCTGCTGTGATCAGACTCTTAACAGCAAGGAAAGGTGCATCGGAGGGCAGAAGCGCAAGTGAAGGCAGAAAGCGTGAGGGCAGAAGCGTAAGCCCGGCCCCAGATCTATATACTGTTCATTCATATCGCCCTTACAACCCTGACCTGCTCCAGGAAAAGTGATTAGGCAAATGATTGACAGACACACCCAACCTAGTTTTCACTTCAACTGTGTAGAAAGAGATTTTCTCTTTCAGAGTTATCGACCCTGAAAATACCAAGCTGATATAAAATGGGTCCTATTGGCCAAAGAAATCCCTTATTTGAGGCAATGTTATGCCCTGTACCTGCCCTCATGTGGCCCTAACGACAGTCTTAGCGAGAGTTCAAACAGCAAACCAAACAAGAATCCACCCCCCAAAATATTTTTTTATTAATCTTTTTATTTTAATTACATTTTTTACACTCCAGATACCAACTTATACAAACGAACAACAACTTACAGACACAAAGAATGACTACATCTCATCTGCCAGACCCGCATGCTCACACCCCCATCCCTAGTGCCTGCATTAAATTCTACCAATTTGTTTTTCTTCGGTCACCCATGCTGTTTCAATAATAAAACATTCTTAACTATTTTTCCATTATGACAATGATGGCGGATTGATTGACTTCCAAGATTTTTCAAGATGAGTGATAAGAGAATTGTCCAGCCCATTGGGAAACTCACTACACCCCCATATGCCATGTCTTGAAATATGCAGACAGATGGATTAAAAGTACATTTACATTGTAATACTTCTGACAGCCAACTTTCTAGCTATGCCCACAACTTCCGGACTTTATAGCATTCCCAGAAAGCATGGATTATCGAGTTATTAGTTTTACACTTAAGCCATGACTCTGCCGTTGTGCTGTAGAATTTGTGAATTTTGTCTGTTGTACAATACATTTCATACATTAGGTTATACTAGATTAAGCATACATTTTCATTAACTAATTTGTTAGTTATGCTCCAACTTTCCCTCCATCTTGTGCCAACATCAGGTATACTGTTTAGAAGTAATAACTAGAAATGGAACTAAATACTTTCTGTAGATAACTAGCTGGCCATGTGCTTTTTTTCTCCATGACCAAAACATGAGTTATTTTTAACTGATATGGGAATGAATACACAAGCAGTATATCAAAACTGGGATAATGTTTTAGGTTACACTGGCAAGCATAAGAATATTTGCCAGGGCATCTTCTTTAAATTATAAATCTGATTATTTCACATGGAGATGTGGGAAGCTAAAAAGGCTAGCTAGCTTGCTATGTTTTTAGCCAGACTGCCAGCTAGCTAACCAGACTGCCAGCTAGCTAGCCAGACTGCCAGCTAGCTAGCCAGACTGCCAGCTAGCTAGCCACTTCAGTAGCAAGGGAAGCTGACCCTTCTTTGCATTCACAAAATGAAAAGACCAAAAAAATGAACAACTTTGCTATCGACCCCTTGTGAATGGGAGTGGGACCGGTGAGGATACCATGTTATCAACTGTGTTATCAAAAATCCCACTCCACCCGCATGCAGGTAGATCAAAGGAGTGAAGCTGGTAGTAACCTTAACCAGGGCCAGAATACAGCATTTGGGCCCCCAAATGTGAAGTTTTATGCTATTCTACACATTTTGTCATGAGGCTAAGAGAAAATGTTGCAGTTTTAAATTCTACACTTTTTGCAATGAGGCAGATTTGTTGTTGAGGTTTTACAGCTCATTTTATGCTTTGTTCACATTTTGTCATTCAGCTGAGAGAATTGTGCAGATTTAAAGCTAATTTCCTGCAATTCTACACAGTTTGCAATTATATACTAACTATTTGTTATCAAATCAAATGTATTACAACGGCGAAATGCTTACTTACGAGCCCCTAACCGACAGCGCAGTTGAATAAAATACAGATAAGAATAAGAGATAAAAGTAACAAGTAATAAAGAGGAGCAGTAAAAAATAACAATATATACAGGGGGGTGTCGGTACATAGTCAATGTGCGGGGCACTGGTTAGTTGAGGAAGTATGTACATGTAGGTAGAGTTAATTAAAGTGACTATCCATAGATGACAACAGAGAGTGGCAGTGGTGTGGAGAGGGGGGGGGGGGGGGGGCAATGTGAATAGTCTGGGTTGCCAGTTGACTAGTAGTTCAGGAGTCTTATGGCTTGGGGGTAGAAGCTGTTAAGAAGCCTCTTGGACCTAGACTTGGCACTCCGGTATCGCTTGCTGTGCGGTAGCAGAGAGAACAGTCCATGACTAGGGTGGCTGGAGTCTGACAATTTTCAGGGCCTTCCTCGGACACCGCTTGGTATAGAGGTCCTGGATGGCAGGAAGCTTGGCCCCAGTGATGTACTGGGCCGTTCGCACTACCCTCTGTAGTGCCTTGCGGTTGGAGGCCGAGCAGTTGCCATACCAGGCAGTGATGCAACCAGGCAGGATGCTCTCGATGGTGCAGCTGTAGAACTTTTGAGGATCTGAGGACCCACGGCAAATCTTTTCAGTCTCCTGAGGGGGAATAGGTTTTGTCGTGCCCGCTTCACGACTGCATGGTGTGCTTGGACCATGTTAGTTTGTTGGTGATGTGGACACCAAGGAACTTGAAGCTCTCAACCTGCTCCACTGCAGCCCCGTTGATAAGAATGGAGCTGTGCTCTGTCCTCTTTTTCTTGTAGTCCACAATCATCTCCTTTGTCTTGATCACGTTGAGGGAGAGGTTGTTGTCCTGGCACCACACGGCCAAGTCTCTGACCTCCTCCCTATAGGCTGTCTCGTTGTTGTCGGTGATCAGGCCTACCACTGTTGTGTCATTGGCAAATGTAATGATGGTGTTGGAGTCGTGCCTGGCCGTGCAGTCATGAGTGAACAGGGAGTACAAGACGGGACTGAGCACACACCCTTGAGCGGCCCCTGTGTTGAGGATCAGCGTGGCGGATGTGTTGTTACCTACCCTTACCACCTGGGGGCGGCCCGTCAGGAAGTCCAGGATCCAGTTTTTTATTTTTATTTTATTTCACCTTTATTTAACCAGGTAGGCTAGTTGAGAACAAGTTCTCATTTACAACTGCGACCTGGTCAAGATAAAGCAAAGCAGTGCGACACAAACAACACAGAGTTACACATGGAATAAACAAGCGTACAGTCAATAACATAATAGAAAAAAAGAAAGTCTATATATAGTGTGTGCAAATGGCGTGAGGAGGTAGGCAATAAATAGGCCATAGTAACACTGGAGTGATTGATGTGCAAGTAGAAATACTGGTGTGCAAAAGAGCAGAAAAGTCAATAAAAACAATCCGGTCGATTGGATGGGCTATGTACAGCTGCAGCGATCGGTTAGCTGCTCGGATAGCTGATGTTTAAAGTCAGTAAGGGAAATAAGTCTCCAGCCTCAGCGATTTTTGCAATTCGTTCCAGTCATTGGCAGCAGAGAACTGGAAGGAAAGGCAGCCAAAGGAGGTGTTGGCTTTCGGGATGACCAGTGAGATATACCTGCTGGAGCACGTGCTACGGGTGGATGTTGTTATCCTGACCAGTGAGCTGAGATAAGGCGGAGCTTTACCTAGCAAAGACTTATAGATGACCTGGAGCCAGTGGGTCTGGCGACAAATATGTAGCGAGGGCCAGCCGATTAGAGCATACAGGTCGCAGTGGTGGGTGGTATATGGGGCTTTGGTGACAAAACGGATGGCACTGTGATAGACTGCATCCAGTTTGCTGAGTATAGTGTTGGATGCTATTTTGTAAATGACATCGCCGAAGTCAATGACCGGTAGGATAGTCAGTTTTTCCTAGGGTATGTTTGGCGACGTAGGTGAAGGAAGCTTTGTTGCAGAATAGAAAGCCGATTCTAGATATCATTTTGGATTGGAGATGTTTAATATGAGTCTGGAAGGAGAGTTTACAGTCTAGCCAGACACCTAGGTATTTGTAGTTGTCCACATAGTCTAAGTCCGAACCGTCCGGAGTAGTGATGCTAGTCGGGCGGGCGCGGGCAGCGAACGGTTGAAAAGCATGCATTTAGTTGCAAAGGAAGGTTTTCAGTCCCAGGGTCCTTAGCTTATTGATGAGCTTTGAGTGCACTATGGTGTTGAACGCTGAGCTGTAGTCAATGAATAGCATTTTCACATAGGTGTTCCTTTTGTCCAGGTGGGAAAGGGCAGTGTGGAGTGCAATAGAGACTGCATCATCTGTGGATCTGTTGGGGCGGTATGCAAATTGGAGTGGGTCTAGGGTTTCTGGGATGATGGTGTTGATGTGAGCCAGCCTTTCAAAGCACTTCATGGCTACAGACGTGAGTGCTACGGGTCGGTAGTCATTTAGGCAGGTTACCTTCGTGTTATTGGGCACAGGCACTATGGTGGTCTGCTTAAAACATGTTGGTATTACAGACTCGGACAGGGAGAGGTTGAAAATGTCAGTGAAGACACTTGCTAGTTGGCCAGCGCATGCTTGCAGTACACATCCTGGTATTCCGTTTGGCCCCGTGGCCTTGTGTATGTTGACCTGTCTAAAGGTCTTACTCTCATCGGCTGCGGACAGCGTGATCACACAGTCTTCCGGTACAGCTGGTGCTCTCATGCATGTTTCAGTGTTATTTGCCTTGAAGCGAGTATAGAAGCAGTTTAGCTCATCCGGTAGGCTCGTGTCACTGGGCAGCTCTCAGTTGTGCTTCCCTTTGTAGTCTAATGGTTTGCAGGCCCTGCCACATACTACACCGTCTCTGGCGCTTGTCGGAAGACTCGATCTTAGTCCTGTATTGATGCTTTGCCTGTTTGATGGTTCGTCTGTGGGCATAGAGGGATTTCTTACAAGCTTCCGAGTTAGAGTCCCGCTCCTTGAAAGCGGCAGCTCTAGCCTTCAGCTCAGTGCGGATGCTGCCTGTAATCTATGGTTTCTGGTTGGAGTATGTACGTACGGTCACTGTGGGGACGACGTCATCGATGCACTTATTGTCATTGAAGCCAACGACAGATGTGGTGTACTCCTCAATGCCATTTGAGGAATCCCGGAACATATTCCAGTCTGTGCTAGCAAAACAGTCCTGTAGCTTAGCATCTGCTTCATCTGACCACTTTTTTATTGATCTCGTCACTGGTGCTTCCTGCTTTAATTTTTGTTTGTAAGCAGGAGGATAGAATTATAGTCAGATTTGCCAAATGGAGAGCGAGGGAGAGCTTTGTATGCATCTCTGTGTGTGGAGTATAGGTGGTCCAGAGTTATTTTCCCTCTGGTTGCACATTTAACATGCTGATAGAAATGAGGTAAAACTGATTTAAGTTTCCCTGCATTAAAGTCCCAGGCTACTAGGAGCGCCGCCTCTGGGTGAGCGTTTTCTTGTTTGCTTATGGCGGAATACAGCTCATTCAATCCTATCTTGGTGCCAGCCTCTGACTGTGGTGGTATGTAAACAACTACAAAGAATATAGATGAGAACTCTCTCGGTAGGTAATGTGGTCTGCAGCTATCATGAGAAACTCTACCTCAGGCAAGCAATAGCTCAAGACTTCCTTAGATATCATGCACCAGCTGTTGTTTACAAAAATACATAGACTGCCGCCTCTTGTCTTAACAGACGCCGCTGTTCTATCCTGCTGGTACATCGTATAACCAGCCAGCTGTATGTTGATATTGTTGTCGTTCAGCCACGACTCCGTGAAGCATAAGATGTTACACATTTTAATGTCCCGTTGGTAGTTTAATCTTCCCAATAACTTGTCCATTTTATTGTCCAAAGATAGCATGTTTGCGAGCAGAATTTCGGGGAGTGGGGGTTTATTCGATCCCCGCCTACTCCTCAGAAGGAAGCCCTCCTGCCTCTCTTTCTCCACCTCCTCTTCACGCAGATGACTGGGGTCAGGGTCTGTTCCCGAGGGAGCCGTATATCCGAGGGGAAGGGGGCCCCTTGGGGGGCATGTGCCCTGTTTGCAGTTTGGTAATACAGCCCTTACCTTAACACAGACTCTGGTCGTGTTCAGACTGCAATGCTCTTATCAAACATCACAGCGGCTACATTCATCATGACGTCAGTCAGCTGCTTGTTCTGGTTAGTGTAGCGCTGCATTAAAAACACTTCTACATTTTAGATTTTAGTCTGGCCAAGTTCCCCCCCTCCCCCCCAAAAAAGAAAAGAAAAGTTAGATGGCTCACAGGGTGTTGCATCCACGCCACTCAGCCTGACTGGCACGGTAATGGCTAAATACGCTAAAGAGCAGAAAATAGCCTGCGCACGCTCGGCCCAGCTCCACACTGAGGAAACCTGCAAGTGATCAGCAGCTAACTCCACTCAGCTGCCGTTTTATATCAGGAGCATTTACTCAGGAACAGATTACATATTACTTACCTCATCCTAGAGTCGTCCCTATCGAGCTGCATGGGCCTGATGTAGCAATCAATCAAATGTATCTTTTTTACATCAGCATGTGTCACAAAGTGCTATACAGAAACCCAGCCAAAAACCCCAAACAGCAAGCAAAGCAGATGTAGAAGCACGGTGGCTCGGAAAAACAGCCATATGTGCAAACTCATAACATGTAAAATTTACCACATCTCAGTATCCAAATTGCTCTTTCAGAGGGCCACTGAGACACGCAGAGCCTTAGATCATTATGGAAACTTCATGAACTTTAGGCAGATTTATACCAGGAGAAGAAATGGAGAAAAGATGCGTCTAAATATCTCAGGCGCTCTAAAAGCCCACATGGATCATGAAAAGACACACAGCAACTGTGTTGAACCAAAACAGAAATAGTGAGACTGACACTAAGCTGTAGAGAGCGAGTTAAGAACAAACAGAACCTCTGGCTTTGTCATTAGCGGGCCAATCACACGCAGAAACACCAGCTCGGACTGCTATGCAGAAGTTCAATACCTCCCCTTCACATAGCTGTAGCAACTAATAGGAACAGTGACCAGGTGAATAATGTGCGTATCAAATCAAATTCACTCCATTTTAATCCGTCTTATTATGGGCACTGCTTAGCTAGCGTCGAGAAAGCAGAGAAGTGACTGTTGTGAATAGGATCTGCTCGGGCCTCCAGATAGGCCCTGTATCCTGACAGACATGGAGAAGTGTTCACAGGAGACCTGAGGAGGCCCATCACAACAGGTTCTTTCTGCCCCTTACCACAGGGGCCCAACGGTATGCATCACCTGACACTACCAGAGGAACACGGCAGGAACATGGCCCAAGATGGGCATACCCCCACACCCGTCAATCAGCCAGGTGGGGGGCACATCTGTTTCCTGCTCCTGAAGAGAGAGTCTGGTACGCTCCTCGAAGGGACAGGTCCACAGTGGACAGTAAAACACCACACAGCAGTTTCCACCGCACTACTTAGCCACTGCGCCTTTAATATCTATTCCATGGCTCTGGGAGACAATAGGGGGGGCTCTTTCTTCTCCTATGAGCAGGCCGCTGGGGTTCCAAAGGAAAAACAGAGGTGTTGGGTTTCAAGATGGATCTCTGCAGAAGTCATTATGTTTCTGGGAGTCCCAGTTTGAATAATTAACATGTTCTTCCTCTGTCTCCAGAGACCAGTTTGCTCAGATGACTTCTGCCTGGTGTGAGCTGTAATCCGAGTGGTACTGAAGGGCTACATTAAGTCAGCCAGTCTAACATCCTGCTGAGGGAAAGGGACTCTGGCAACGAGAGCCAAGTTAAGACACGTGTGATAGAAGGTTCTACTCATTTACGAGACGAGAACAGATACACAACTCTGATGTAAGAACATGCTTGTAAAAGCATTCAACAGCAGAGAATGTTCAGACCATCTCATGACCATCTACCATGTGGCTCCATGACCAGTACAGGGCATATCCTGTCTACTATGAAAGGACTGCTGTGTGACCACAAAGAGAAGAGATGGACTGTTTGACCCCACAGCGAGAGAGGTCTGGTGTTTGTCAGCTGGTTGTTCCACTCATAAGCCGTGACCTCTCCCCAGTTAAAGTTAATTGAAACGAGGGTGTGTCTTCCTTCCGCGGGGCCAGTGAGACAGAGGCCTCTGTTAATAGGAGGAGCCACAGCAGACCAGCACGACCAGCTTGTTTACCCAGGGTTCCTCAATCAGGGGTGCGAGGAGCGTTTCCATGCCACTGCTGGCCCGGCATTCCAAACCCAGGGTCACTAGCGGGGGAAACAAGTACGACTAAACATCCTCTCTGATCCTCTGTCTGAATGACATAACATAATCATCCTCTCCTAACAGACTCAAGTTATTTTGAGAAATAACAAAGGCTCTGGACTGGGGGAAGATTTGTTAACCATAACAAACACATGCTGGGGAAACACGAGGGAATACGGGTTAAATTTATGAAGCTCATCAAGAAAAAACAAAGAGGCTTCACTAAATCGCTGGCTCTGGGGGTGAGCAGAAATCTGGGCACAATTACCCTGAGCATAGAGTAAGGGATGCTGGACTCAGTGTTGGGGAGTAGTGAACTACATTTAGTTAAAATGTAATTACATTTTGCAGTAGCTTGGTGGTAGTTGAACTATATTCAAATATTGATAGTGTTGCCATGTAGTGGTGTAGCTAACTATTGGAACTACACAACTTTTTTTAGCAAAAATAAAATATGGGTGAAGTAGGCAAGAATGTCCTTTATTTTCAGCATCAGACCTGCCCAATTCTCACGTGAAACACTATGTGCCCAATTCTCACTTGTTATGTTTAATAGGCTAAATTACACATTCTGTTAACATCTGATTCCAGAGTGATCTGTTCTTGCAATTCGTAGTTAATGACATTTCAGATTTAGAAAAAGTACTTAGTTACATTTTAATCTAAGTAACTTCAGTTAAGTAAGCTATATTTTTCTTAATGGTAGCTTTAGTGTAGCCTAACGTCTTCCAGTGTGAAGTGATTGGTAGCTTGGAAAACTACATTTTCAGAGTAGCTTCCCCAACACTAGCTGGACTGAAGGATGTAGGGTATGGTGCATAAGGTATGACACAGATTCATCATAGCATAAGCATTACCTTCTACCCCTGTAAAAAGCAATTCCATGTGTCCGTTCCCAATGATCACAGTAACCGCCTAGGGTCTTATCTCTTCAAGCTGTTATCACCATCTCTGCTCCAGAGAGGGATGCTCAGACACTATCCAACAATACTTCCCAATGAATATTCCCTAGAGATGATGAATCAAGGAACAACAGGCTTCAGAGGTCCGTCTCCAACCTTTTGTCGGACAATCCCAGGATCAGGATCCCACAGCTGGACATAGACTCAGGGTGCTTAGACTGGTAGCTACCATGCTGGGGTTAATCTGTGTCGCTCTCCCCATATGAACCCCCATCTTAAACATCAGAAGCAAACTAACCAGGATCAGATGACATGGGCACGAACACCACTCATGTCTAACCAGACAACACCAGGCTCCTCTGGCATTTAGGTGGTGGGTATTTAGCAGTACCAGCTAAATTAGATCTGTTTGGGTAAAGTGACCTGTTGGTCTACTGCTTAAAGTTTTCTTAAAGTTTCCTTTTCTACAGAATAATACAAGATCAGATTTTATCCTGCAGTTCTCCCTGAATGGAAATGCTCCTTTAAGGAACTTGAGGAAAAATCAGTAGTGCGAGACATTTTAAAGGAGCATAAGGATTTCACAAAAATAAACGCTGACACTGATCAAAACTTAAGACTGCAATCTGGGCCGACACAGGAAACGATAAAAACCCAAATCAATCCCATCTGTTTGAAAACCTGGTTCTGTTTCAGTCTGTGCTTGGTGAATGTTTTAGGAGCACCTCTCCCTCTGCTTCTGTCCCTCTCTCTCTCTCCTCCCTCTCTTTCAGCTTTAAGACAGTGGTGTTGACCATAACTCTTCTCCTGGCAGCTCTTTTGATGGATGGCCGGACGCCAGGCTAGAAGGCCATATCAGCGTTCCCATGAGCCACTGGGGTGAGAGACAAGGCTGAGGCCAGGAGTGCACTGGGAATGCAACAGCTGACCTGACATATCACCCTCTCTCTCTCTCTGTGTGTGTGTGTGTGTGTGTGTGTGTGTGTGTGTGTGTGTGTGTGTGTGTGTGTGTGTGTGTGAGAAACAGAAGAGATATAGCTAAAGAAAGAGCACAATAACCCCTTTCTTCTCTTCATCCCCTTCATGTCCTGTGATGTCTAAGAGATGTGATTCCCCATCTGACCACTACTAATCACCAGCTCAAATCTAACCACCAGACCTGGAGCCCATAGAGCCTGATTAAAAAGCCTGGTTTCCCTCCATCTGGACTGAAATACAGCTTCCCTACTCTAATGTCCTAGAGCAGTGTTCTACACCCTACTGAGTTGTGTGGGAAATGAGAGATTCTGCACCACTGGTTGCCAACTACAATCTGGGCCTATTTCAAACACACACACTGGCACCAAGAGAGCGAAAGAGGGAACAGCAGGGCTGATGACCTTAGCTCCATCTCCAGAGATTCTCACTGAACAACCAGCAAGCTCCTGATCCCATCATCCCTTTTTCACACAAGGGCTTTCATGATCTGTCAAATCGAGATGTAAGCACCATGTACGTACCAGAGCACAGAGCAGGTCGACAGCCTCCAGCACCAGCTCCTGGTGTCCGATGCGGGCCACACCCAGCTCCTCCAGGTCCTGATGGGAGATCTTCAGCAGCTGCTCCCCGCTGATCTTCTCCCGCTCAAAATTAGGCACATACTGCTGCAGGCTGTCATCCAAGCCTGGACACAGAGAGGGGGAAGGAGAGAACGAGTGTCAGTACCTTGAGACAAAGGGCACCGATAAGAAATACCTTTATGTGATAACATGAAATAACAGTAAAAGCTGTGTTTTTTTATGCAGGCCTCTAACATTGAGTGATAGAGGCCTACCCATAGTAGAGACGCAGCACATGATGGTCCCGTGTGGCTCAGTTGGTAGAGCATGGCGCTTGCAACGCCAGGGTTGTGGGTTCATTCCCCACGGGGGGACCAGGATGAATATGTATGAACTTTCCAATTTGTAAGTCGCTCTGGATAAGAGTGTCTGCTAAATGACTTAAATGTAAATGTAAATGTAAATGAATCTCCTTAAAGACGCAACAGGATCTGTGGAAGTCGGTCTCCACCTGTCTTGACACAAGCCCAGTTCTAATAACGGACCTGACACCTAACGACATACGGGCGGCTGTGTAGTACACAGACCAATAGCAGAGAAAGAGAGAAACAGGTGCATCAGATCTAGCCCCAAGATAAACACACCATAAACAGAAGAGCGGTTAAACCGCTCCTAAGTCTTTTGGGACAGTTGAACAATGGGCGGCTCTTTGTCCGATTACAGTTGGGGGATGTCTCTTAGCTGCTTTTTAAACCCCCACACTGTTGGATGAGTTTATCACAATAGCAGCCACTCTGCCCACTCAAGGAAGGGCAATTTGTTCTACATTATACTCACACCTACTAAGGGCTCAGCTGGATGAATTGCAATTTTTATATTTTATAGCCCCATTAGCAGAAGTCTGTGGGTAACATGCAGTGCTTTCGACAAGACAACTGCAAAAGAAAGTCTCCCAAGAAAGCCAAACACAAATGCTTCTTGTTCACAATAAACCATTTGGGGGGTGGGGAGTAAACACCCTCTAGTCCATCAATGAGGGCACAGAGAGGGGCAGCTGCAGAGCAATGGCCCTGAGCCCTGGCCCTCTGAATGGCCCGTCAGCTGCACAACCCCCCTGATCCTGACAGATGTACACACACACACACACACACACACACACACACACACACACACACACACACACACACACACACACACACACAGAGAGACGTGCTGTGAGTATGGCCATCCAAAACCCATCCATTTCTCCGTTGACAAGTGTTCAAGGAAAGAGCTTTGGTTTCGTACATTCTTTCCAGTCTAAACTGCAGCCATATTAACAACACTCCATATATGAATACACTATGTTGAGCATTATGTGTATGCAGATGGGAGTATGTTCTGTGGTAAGGAGCCTTCTTTATAAATGGTACCTCATTTTCACACCTGTGTGACATTCAATGTGTGTGTGTGTGTGGTGTGCTGTTGCTGCGGCAACGTGTGTGTGTGTGTGTGTGTGTGTGTGTGTGTGTGTGTGTGTGTGTGTCAGCGTGGTGAATGGCTTAGTGCTGCAGGATATCCAGTTGCAGATACCAGAGCAGACTGTTAATTCGTCTGGCCTGCAGAGCAGAGAGCCAGGGGCTCCCAGGACACACCACAGAGACTGCTGTGCCAATCATATGTCTACTGGGTTGCTGCAAGAGTAGCATAAGTTACTGTGACTGTCCCCTTCTCTCACTCACACACACAGAAACAATTACATTCACATGGGCCTACATTCAAACCCACCAACATGGAACAGCCAAGTCTTTCACAAAATACTACAAATCTGCAGAAGAATCTCTAACAGTCCATTAACTGTGCTTTTTACATTGAAGTTCCTTTTTAACGACCTCTTATAAAACCTCAAAACGCTAGAAAGTCTGCAAGGCTTCTGCAGAGAAATCTCAGTGAAATCAACAAAAGACATCAAACTGCTCAACTATAACCCATAACGCAACCAGTCAAGTTCACTTACTGTCTAAACATTTTTCACATTCCTGGCTTGAGAATTCCCAGGGCAGACTTTATGCAATTTGGGCTTAATCCCTAAGATGGACTGAGTTTTGGCAGCACAGAGGGAGCTCACTTCAAAAGGCCCAGTGGAGGAGAGTATGAGAGAGACCCAGTGAGCGCTGTGCGGCGGAGGGGGACTGAACGCAGCCCAACACAAACACAGCCTCAGCCTCTGACTGGGCCAGCTGCTGGTAATGGGATTAAAGAGAAACAAAAGAATGGAAACACAGGGCTAAGGTTTCTCCTTCCTGCATTACCCTCGGCGTGTTAAGAAGGCATTTCCTGTGGAACGATGCCATCCTTCTGCGGCATCTCTCTACGGATGAGTTAAGGGGAGAGGGGAAGGAAAACTAAGTTTGGGCTACTAGGCCTGCTCTGACTGTGGCAGTTTTCCTTCCCATAATTAATCAACTCTGAGATTAACTTCTCCTGAACAGCCTAAGGGCTTATTACAAAGCTTTGGGTAGATAAACAAAACATCTTCCCAAAAGAGAACTTCCCTTCCACCCTCAATATAAATTGCTTCATTCGTTTAAGTGTTTTTTAAAAACATTTTCCAAACACCTCCCCAAATCACTCTCCCAGAGCACTGCCCTGACTTTGGAATTCTGGGTCAGATCACGGTAGGGTCCAACCTGACTAGCCTGGCGGTCTAATTCGGAGAGTTTGAACAAAAGCTGCCACTTCAAAACAGCCTGTGTGTGTGTGTGGGGGGGGGGGGGGGGGGACGACGACACCAAGGACCCGTCCCCTCGATGGGACTAATTGAGAGGATCCCGCTGGGGAGAGAGTGGGAAACATGGGTACCCCCAGTCAGACTGCATTATCCCAATAGGTATACAAGTCGTAGTGCATTTATCCCATAGGAACCACAGGCTACATTTGCTTCCAGAGTCTTAAGGGACAATACCATGACCTCTCTGGCCCGTACTCTTGCCACATCCAGAAGAAAAGACGCACCTTCTCACATAGACCTGATAAAAGTTTATAGAGCGTAGACCAATGGCTACAGGGTGTGTGTGAAACTATTAACGTCCATTAAGGACATAAAAACAAGTGACGGAGGTGGGTGTCACACTATAGTGAATTGATGAAGGGGGTGGAAGTGGGAGAGTTTGTGAAAGCTCTTCAAAAGGCCAAACCAGACTTAAAACGCTTTACAAACATTTTAACGCTATCCTGAAAACAGAATATAACACGCACTTAAATGCCAAAGCTGAGATGAAGTGTGAAGAAACATGCAGAAACACAAAAGACAAATTCTGTCTCACAAAAATGGTATGCATTAACCCAGGCTTCTCATTTGAACATCAGTAGAAAGTGGAGCTTATGGTCTGAGTGTGCGTGTGTGTGTGTGTGTGTGTGTGTGTGTGTGTGTGTGTGTGTGTGTGTGTGTGTGTGTGTGTGTGTGTGTGTGTGTGTGTGTGTGTGTGTGTGTGTGTAATCGTGACATTAGTGAGTCCAGCTGAGACTGCACAATACAATTGAGTAAATGAAAACACATGTTTATGCTGGACCAATGTAACATAATAGGAGGAAGTTCTGTTTCAAAGCACTTTGAGTGATCGATTTTCATAATATAGGGGATGATTAGCAAACCTCGACGCCCGCAGTCTGTCATTACCTCACCCACTCTGGAGCAGGGGGCTGGATAGACGGGCACCTGCTGTTACCGTGGGGTCCCGCTACACCTTTTGATTGGGGCCTGGAACTACACTAGATTTATTCCTTCATTCATTCATTTCACTGGGGACAACGCACATTAATTAACATCCATATTACAATAATGCAACATCCCATGTAAATGTGCCGGGGTTAGCCGAAAGCTAATTTGCACCCGTAGTCCCAGGGCAGCTAAGGACAATTACACAGCCACAAAGAAATACACACTAAAACAATACAAAATATAAATACATTACATCCAATATTATATTATTCTAACAACTACACTATCATCAACTGTCGTCTTACGTATGAGGAACCACAGATATCGGTCAATGTGTACAGGTTTGGATAGATTTGAGCCATGTTTTCAATTTAAATGTAAAAGTACAATAATCAGTGCAGCTTCTCAAGTCCATGGGCACTGCATTCCAGTATATTGTAGCTCTAACAGAAAAGTCTGATTGACCGATTTTACTGTGTTGAAAGGGGAGGTGCTTTCTTTGAGCATGATATGCCGGCATAGGGGTGGAGGGGCAAGACCATGCAGGATCTTAAAGACAAGGCGTACATACTGTTTAAAGCTATCCAGACTAAATCAATTCTGTTTCTAAATGATATGACAATGGTGGTAACTTTGGTTTGTTATCAAAAATCTTAAGTGTTTGTTTGTAGAGTGATTCAATTGGCTTCAGAATAGTAGCTCCTGCTTGTGACCAGCATGTGAGGCAACATCTCAGATGTGAGAAGATCATAGCATGCCTATATAGTTTGGCAGCCTCCAGAAGAAGGAAAGGTCTTATAAACCTAAAGTTGGATAATCCAAACTTGACCATGTTAACCACCTTCTTAACCATGTTTCTTAAATGTCAAGTTGGAGTCCAAAATGACACCAAGATACCTGAAGTTGGACACAACTATCAGATTCTCCCCATTAACAAGAACAGCTTGTTGGGAAGAATCAATGGATTTCTTAGAGAAGAAGTACATTAAAGCAGTCTTGTCAATATTTAAATGCAGGCAAGAATTGGTCATCCATTTAGAAACATGTACCATAGCTTCAGTTAACAACTAGTTGTCTATTTTCTGAGTGTACATCCAGAACTGTATCGTCTCCATACATCTACATTTTACATTGTTGGCAAGCAAGTGGGAGATCATTTATATAGACGGTAAACAGAAGGGTGCCTAATATTGACCCTTGTGGGACCCCAATGATATAGCAAAGAGAGTCCGACTGAGTGTCCCCCCAAACGAACCCTTTGACTTCAGTTTGTCAGATTGGAATACATCCAACTAATAACTTCAGTGGACACATTAAGGGAGGATGGTTTGGATAGGAGGACCTCATGTTTCACAGTATCAAAGGCCTTTTTAAGATCCAAAAAGACTGCGCCGACTTCACCACCTATGTCCAGTTGAGATTGAATGCACTCCAGAAAATAGCAATTGGCTGTTTCGGTAGAATGGTTAGATCTGAATCCAAATTGTATTTGATGTATGGAGTTGCCCTGAATGAGGTGATCAGTGTCACGCCCTGGCCTTAGTATTCTTTGTTTTCTTTATGTTTTTTAGTTAGGTCAGGGTGTGACATGGGGAATGTATGTGTTTTGTAGTGTCTAGGGGTGTTGTATGTGTATGGGGCAGAGTAGAGTAATGTTGTCTAGTTATGTCTATGGCTGCCTGGATTGTTTCTCAATCAGAGACAGCTGTCATTCATTGTCTCTGATTGGGAGCCATATTTAAGGCAGCCATAGGCAGTAGGCTTTTGTGGGGTGTTGTCTATGTTGCATGTGTGCACTTAGTTCTGTTTAGCTTCACGATCGTTTGTTTTGTTCATTTTGTAAGTGGTTGTTTTTTCCTTCATTAAAGAAGATGTATTTTTCACACGCTGCGCCTTGGTCCTCTCTCTCTCACGAAGACGATCGTGACAGAACACCCCACCATCCATGGATCAAGCAGCGTGTGAGGAACCAGCAACAGGGGAGAAAAAACCAGGACTCGTGGACATGGGAGGATGTTTTGGACGGAAAGGGTTGCTACACATGGGAGGAGATCCTGGCTGGAAGAGATCGCCTCCCATGGGAACAGCTGGAGGCGATTAGGAGAGCAGAGGCAACCGGAGAGAGGAACCGGAGTTATGAGGGTACGAGACTAGCAAGGAAGCCTGTGAGTAAACCCCAAAAATGTCTTGGGGGGGGGGGCTTAAAGGGAGAGTGGCTAAGTCAGGTAGGAGACCTGCGCCTACTCCCTGTACTTACCGTGGAGAGCGAGAGTACGGGCAGACACCGTGTTACGCAGTAGAGCGCATGGTGTCTCCTGTACGAGTGCATAGCCCGGTTCGGTACATTCCAGCTCCACGTATCGGCCGGGCTAGATTGAGCGTTGAGCCGGATGTCATGAAGCCGGTCCAACGCATCTGGCCACCAGTGCGTCTCCTCGGGCCGGCTTACATGGCACCAGCCTTACGCATGGTGTCCCCGGTTCGCCTACATAGCCCGGTGCGGGTTATTCCACCTCCCCGCACTGGTCGGGCGACGGGGAGCATACAACCAGGTAAGGTTGGGCAGGCTCAGTGCTCAAGGGAGCCAGTACGCCTGCACGGTCCGGTATTTCCGGCGCCACCTCCCCGCTCCAGGCCAGTACCACCAGTGCCTACACCAGGCTTCCAGTGCGTCTCCAGAGCCCTGTTCCTCCTCCACGCACTCTCCCTGTGGTGCGTGTATCCAGCCCAGTGCCTCCAGTTCCGGCACCACGCATCAAGCCTCCTGTGCGTCTCCAGAGCCCTGTACGCACTGTTCCTTCTCCCCGTACTCGCCCTGATGTGCGTGCCCTCAGCCCGGTACCACCAGTGCCGGTACCACGCACCAGGCCTATAGTACGCTTTGAGAGTCCAGTGTGCCCTGTTGTTGTTCCCCGCACTAGCCTGAAGGTGCGTGTCTTTAGCCCGGTACCTCCAGTTCCGGTACCACGCACCAGGCCTACAGTGCGTCTCAGCCGGCCAGAATCTGCCGTCTGCCCAGCGGCGCCTGAACGGCCCGTCTGCCCAACGGCGCCTGAACTGCCCGTCTGCCAAACGGCGCCTGAACTGCCCGTCTGCCCAACGGCGCCTGAACTGCCCGTCTGCCCAACGGCGCCTGAACTGCCCGTCTGCCCAACGGCGCCTGAACTGCCCGTCTGCCCAACGCCGTCTGAACTGTCCGTCTGCCAAGCGCCGCATGAACTGCCCGTCTGCCATGAGCCTTCAGAGCCGTCCGCCAGACAGGAGCCGCCAGAGCCTTCCGCCAGACAGGAGCAGCCAGAGCCTTCCGCCAGACAGGAGCAGCCAGAGACTTCCGCCAGACAGGATCAGCCAGAGCCTTCCGCCAGACAGGATCAGCCAGAGCCTTCCGCCAGACAGGATCAGCCAGAGCCTTCCGCCAGACAGGATCAGCCAGAGCCTTCCGCCAGACAGGATCAGCCAGAGCCTTCCGCCAGACAGGACCAGCCAGAGCCGTCATCCAGCCAGACAGGACCAGCCAGAGCCGTCATCCAGCCAGACAGGACCAGCCAGAGCCGTCATCCAGCCATGACCAGCCAGAGCCGTCATCCAGCCATGACCAGCCAGAGCCGTCATCCAGCCATGACCAGCCAGAGCCGTCATCCAGCCATGACCAGCCAGAGCCGTCATCCAGCCATGACCAGCCAGAGCCGTCATCCAGCCATGACCAGCCAGAGCCGTCATCCAGCCATGACCAGCCAGAGCCGTCATCCAGCCATGACCAGCCAGAGCCGTCATCCAGCCATGACCAGCCAGAGCCGTCATCCAGCCATGACCAGCCAGAGCCGTCATCCAGCCATGACCAGCCAGAGCCGTCATCCAGCCATGACCAGCCAGAGCCGTCATCCAGCCATGACCAGCCAGAGCCGTCATCCAGCCATGACCAGCCAGAGCCGTCATCCAGCCATGACCAGCCAGAGCCGTCAGCCAGCCAGGATCCGCCAGAGCCAGCCAGGATCCGCCAGCCAGCCAGGATCCGCCCCTCAGTCCGGAGCTGCCCCTCAGTCCGGAGCTGCCCCTCAGTCCGGAGCTGCCCCTCAGTCCGGTGCTGCCCCTCAGTCCGGTGGGGTTAATTTGGAGGGTGGCCATTTGGAGGAGGCTACCAAAGCGGGTATTGACAATGGTGGAGTGGGGGCCACGTCCCGCACCCGAGCCGCCGCCATAATGGGGCCCACCCCGTACCCTCCCCTTTCTATTTCAGGTTGTGCGGTCGGAGTCCGCACCTTTGGGGGGGGGTACTGTCACGCCCTGGCCTTAGTATTCTTTGTTTTCTTTATGTTGTCTATGTCTATGTTGCATGTGTGCACTTAGTTCTGTTTAGCTTCACGATCGTTTGTTTTGTTCATTTTGTAAGTGGTTGTTTTTTCCTTCATTAAAGAAGATGTATTTTTCACGCGCTGCGCCTTGGTCCTCTCTCTCTCACGAAGACGATCGTGACAATCAGTCAGATGTTCAACCACCCATCTTTCCGCTACTTTCGATAGCACTGGAAGAAGGCTTATAGGTCAGTCATTTTCCACCAGTGTTGGGTCACCAGATTTTAAAACAGGCATCACTGCAGCAGACTTCCAAGCACCCATATTTGATGGACAGACTAACTAGATGTACAATAGGGTCAATCAGAGAATGTCCCTCTTCAGGAATAGTGTCTCAATCAAATACATATTGTTCTATAGCTCCTGAAGAAGCTAATAATACTGTCCCCTAATGACGCTGAGATTTCAGGAATTCTGAATATTGGTTTATTGTTATCTATGGGAGTGAGAACTGTGGTCTTGGCTTTCCACTAGATGTTGGAACATTGCTGCGGGGACTTGTTTCCATTCAGCCACAAGAGCATTCGTGAGGTTGGGCACTGATGTTGGGCAATTAGGCCTGTCTCACAGTCAGCGTTCCAATTCATCCCAAAGGTGTTCGAGTTCTTCCACACCAATCTCGACAAACCATTTCTATATGGACCTCGCTTTGTGCACGGGAGCATTGTCATGCTGAAACAGAAAAGGGCCTTCCCCAAGCTGTTGCCACAAAGTTGGAAGAGCAGAATCGTCTGGGATGTCATTGTATGCTGTAGCGTTAAGATTTCCCTTCACTGGAACTAAGGAGCCTAGCCCGAATCACAAAAAACAACCCCAGACCATTATTCCTCCTCCAAACTTTAGTTGGTACTATGCATTGGGGCAGGTAGCATTCTATTGGCATCCGCCAAACCGAGTTTCGTCCGTCGGACTGCCCTATGGTGAAGCGTGATTCATCACTCCAGAGAACACGTTTGCACTGCTCCAGAGTCCAATGGCGGTGAGCTTTACACCACTCCAGTCGACACTTGCCATTGGGCACGATCTTAGGCTTGTGTGCTGCTCAGCCATGGAAACCCATTTCATGAAGCTCCCGACGAATCGTTATTGTGCTAATGAGTTCGAACTGCCTCTGGAAGCAACATTAGTGAGTGTTGCAACAGAGGACAGACAATTTTAACGGCACCGGGTGGTCCCGTTCTGTGAGCTTGTGTGGCCTACCACTTTGCGGCTAAGTCGTTGTTGCTCCTAGACTTTCCAATTCACGATAACAGCACTTACAGTTGACCTGGGCAGTTCTAGCAGGGCAAGAATTTGATGAAATTACTTGTTGATAAGGTGGCATCATATGATGCCACGTTGAAAGTCACTGAGCTCTTCATTCTACTGCCAATTTTGTCTATGGAGATTGCATGGCTGTGTGTTTGATTTTATACACCTGTCAGCAGCAGGTGTGCCTGAAATTTCCTAATACACTAACTTGAAGAGGTGTCCAAATACTTTTGTGTATGTACAGTTGAAGTCAGAAGTTTACATACACCTTAGCTAAATACATTTAAACTCAGTTTTTCACAATTCCTGACATTTAATCTGAGTAAAAATTCCCTGTTTTAGGTCAGTTAGGATCACCACTTTATTTTAAGAATGTGAAATGTCAGAATAATAGTAGAGAGAATGATTTATTTCAGCTTTTATTTCTTTCATCACATTCCCAGTGGATCAGAAGTTTACATACACTCAATTAGTATTTGGTAGCATTGCCTTTACATTTTTTAACGAGGGTAAAATGTTTTGGGAAGCCTTCCACAATAAATTGGGTGAATTTTGGCCCATTCCTCATGACAGCTGGTGTAACTGAGTCAGGTTTGTAGGCCTCCTTGCTCAGTTCTATTTTGTTTCATCAGACCAGAGGACATTTCTCCAAAAAGTATGATCTTTGTCCCCATGTGCAGTTGCAAACCGTAGTCTGACTTTTTTAATGGAGGTTTTGGAGCAGTGGCTTCTTCCTTGCTGAGTAGCCTTTCAGGTTGTTGATAAAGGAGTCATTTTACTGTGGATATAGATACTTTTGTACCTGTTTCCTCCAGCATCTTCACAAGGTTATTTGCTGTTGTTCTGGGATTGATTAGCACTTTTCGCAGAAAAGTACATTCATCTCTAGGAGACAGAATGCGTCTCCTTCCTGAGCGGTATGACGGCTGCGTGGTCCCATGGTGTTTATACATGCATACTATTGTTTGTACAGATGAACGTGGTACCTTCAGGCGTTTGTAAATTGCTCCCAAGGATAAACCAGACATGTGGAGGTCTACAATTTTTCTTCTGAGGTCTTGGCTGATTTCTTTTGATTTTCCCATGTCATTCAAAGAGGCACTGAGTTTCAAGGTAGGCCTTGAAATACAACCACAGGTACACCTCCAATTGACTCAAATTATGTTAATGAACCTATCAGAAGCTTCTAAAGCCATCACATCATTTTCTGGAATTGTCCAAGCTGTTTAAAGGCACAGTCAACTTAGTGTATGTAAACTTCTGACCCACTGGAATTGTGATACAGTGAAATAATCTGTCTGTAAACAATTGTTGGGAAAATTACTTGTGTCATGCACAAAGTAGATGTCCTAACCGACTTGCCAAAACTATAGTTTGTTAACAAGAAATTTGTGGAGTGGGTGAAAAACTAGTTTTAATGACTCCAACCTGAGTGTATGTGAACGTCCGACTTAACCTGTTCTACATACGTGCATACATACATACAGTTTATCAACACAACAGCTTTAGTCCAGATTTGACATGAGTTGACATACAGACATACAGGATTCTGGACAGCTGGGAAAGCAATGATCCCAGAGCCAGAGGCTCCGTTTGGACCGTAGAAACGGATCTGGCTCACACTGAAGGCCATGGAACTTCAGCCTACTTAAGGCTATAAGCACAGGTTTTTGGCAATGTAAACAGTGAGTTTCCTCTCGGCCTATAATGAACTGGCTAGTCCTGTGATAATCCTAACATTTCCTGGATCACATCTGTACAGAAGCACTAAAAAACGCAGGTTTCCTCTCAGTAGCCAGAACATGACAGTCCAGGGAAAATCGAGGAATGACATTGGAAATGAAGTACAGACAAAAAAAGTGCCTCACAACATAGAGTCAAGCTGGTATTATACTGCAAGACATTTAGAAGCAGATGTCATGCGTAAGGTCATTTACTGTAGGCTACAATGAGAGCATTCTGAATACCTTAGAGTATGTGTCCTTTTACAGAAGAACACTCAATCATGCAATTAGATAATCCAGGTCTTGTCCTTAAAGGCCCAGTGCAGTCAAAAACATGATTTGTTTTATATATTTCCACAAGGTTGGAATAGTAATGTGAAATTGTGAAAATTATGATAACGCACTTTTAGTATTAAAGCTCTTTGAAAAGACCACCTGAAATTTCAGCCTGTTTTGACGGGATGGAGCTTTGGCCTGCTTGGTGACATCACCAGGAGGTAAAATAGTCCAAGAGTTCCAAACCTCTCTGCCAATAACACCTAGTTTTCCATTTTCTACTTCCCACTCAGACCCCTCCCAGACAGTCCTAGCAAAATTCTTGCTTGAGAAATTGCTCTTTTAGTTTATTTTAACACTTGAATTGAAAACAAAATCACAGTAAGGTACTTAAGTGTTACCCAGAAAATGTTATATTGCAATAAAAGCAGCTGCATTGGACCTTTAAGTATCTTTCTTCTCTGAAGCAGACCTGCAGACTTTGATCAGATCACCGATAAATCCTACATAATTGATTATGTGCTGCAGCTTTAGGATGACCTGCATATCTGTTCCTTCCAACAGTATACAAACACACTGGTACATGCATGTTCACACCCCCCCCTCCTCTCAACACCAGTCTCACATCCGCCACCAGGCACAGTGTATAGACTCAAGCAGGCCTAGCTTGGGTTCTCAGGGGTTTGATTACATGGAAGAGCACTCTTTCACCTCCCACCGAAAGAAAAGGCCTGCCCTCCTCCTCTCCCCCCTGCCTCCCCTCTCCATTTTCCCAGTGGGGGCTCTGGCCATCTGCCCCCTCCTCATCCCCTCCCATCCTATCCCTGGTCCTACCCTGCCAGGGCTGGACAGTGGGAAAGCTGCTAGGCATACAATAGCAGGGCCACTGTAACTCTCCGTCTTCTTATTTAGCTCGGCAAACCTGTGGGGAATCGGAGGAATTCAGCCACTGTTGTCAGGAGTTCCATTGTGGGAATTCCAGCACAAAGGCTGGGGGAAGCCTGGGCTGTAATTAGAAGAAGAGACAGAGTGCTAAGCTTTCCTCTGATGCATGACTTCCCATCACAGGAGCTAAACAAAGCCCATACAAAACACAGTGGCCACTGTGAAAGGGCCAGTTGTACAACAACAGTACCATCCCCACTGAGCATCTAACCCCAACTGTGTATGTTGAGCTTCTTTAAGCTATATCACTTTTTCCCCTAGTGCTATAAGGAAAATGTGTGGGTAGGACTGTCCAAGTGTACATTCTGACATCATGGCCCATCCGGTTTACTGTCTAAACTTGTCCTGAATAGGCTTTTGGTGAGATTATCATCAGCTGATCTGTTGGTGTGTTTCTGTGCGCTATTTGTGTTTGGTCCTTGACTTTAAAGTGTATTTTGCCTTGCAGGCCCAATCTTGAACAAAGATTACACTTTTAACCAGGGTCTCCAACAAGACAAAAATGACAGTCTTAAGAGTCTGTCGAGGGACTTGTGCTAATCTGTCGAGGGTGAGATAGACAATGACTGATAAGGGAGCAGACATCACACTCCTGGCTTGTGTTAAATCAGATCAACAGGCTGGCTCTAGCTCTAGGGTCCAGCCAACCTCAGTCACACCGGGGATACCTCAGTCAGCAGCTAATGAGAGAAGTAGCTGGGATACTGACAGAGGTTGAGGAAGTGAGATTCTATGGCTGGGGGGGGGGGTTAGATCTGTGAATGTACTCGCTGTGCTCTGCATGTGAAAAAAATGTACAAATAAACAGCGACAGAACGATAGACAGAGAAAGGGACCAAGGGGAGAAAAGAGTGCCACAGGCACAGGAAACCTCCCTGACAGTTACTCCTGGCTAGTCTCCGAGCATGTCAGTCACCTCCAAGTTTCAACAGTACGCAACGGAAAGACCAGTTCTGGGTCGCCGAGTTTGTTCCTGTACTCCTATTAAGTCCTTTTTCACAACTCTGGCTGCCCCTGCATGGGCTGGTGAACAACAATTAGAGGACATACACAGCAATGGGCAGTTCTGTGGACATTCTTATTCAGTGAGGTCTGGAGCAGCAGCTGTGCGTAATGCTGGTGGTTTTAGAACTACCTCTCACCCTCACATAAACATTCATCACTCTGCAGCCAGCCACGCTGCTCATTAACCTTGCGCAAACAACTGCTAAAGAGAGTAACAAAAGAGCCACCAATATGTCAGAAAACTCTGTTGCTCCACAACCCCCCAACTTGTCTTTTTCCTGGCCCTCCATGCTCATATTGTTTCAGGTCTGTTTTTAACAATAGTCTTAGCTCAGCCAAAGTCTTTGTGCAACTAACACACCTCCCAGACCTTGCCAGTCGCTTGAAAAACAGTTTTGACCATGTCAACTACTACTCTCAGCCTCGGCCATGTCAACAACTACTCTCAGATTCTATGTCAACAACTACTCTCAGATTCTATGTCAACAACTACTCTCAGATTCTATGTCAACAACTACTCTCAGATTCTATGTCAACAACTACTCTCAGATTCTATGTCAACAACTACTCTCAGATTCTATGTCAACAACTACTCTCAGATTCTATGTCAACAACTACTCTCAGATTCTATGTCAACAACTACTCTCAGATTCTATGTCAACAACTACTCTCAGATTCTATGTCAACAACTACTCTCAGATTCTATGTCAACAACTACTCTCAGATTCTATGTCAACAACTACTCTCAGATTCTATGTCAACAACTACTCTCAGATTCTATGTCAACAACTACTCTCAGCCTCTGTCAACAACTACTCTCAGCCTCTATGTCAACAACTACTCTGTCTCTACTACTCTCAGTCTCTACTATGTCAGCTTCTATACCATTACTACATCCCTCCAGGCTCAACCATAATTGCAGTCCTTCTGAGGTTGTCTCTTCAGTCTTCACAGAGAGAGAAAACCGCCAGGTCTCATCCCAGCGAGGCAGAGGACACCTACACCAGGCCGAACGATGGGCTCATACTGTAGATATGGCAAGGAGGTTTTCCTGACGATGAAACCTGACCAAGGAAAAGCTCTTGACCCTACTCAGACAGCTAAAGAGTCTGCCTGTACAGTGTAGTGAACTGAGAACAGTGGCCTCTTCTCTCCATGTCTGGTGTATGATCATGGTGGCCTGGTATGCTGATTACAGGCTAGTTGAATAGGTCTGTCATGGAAGCCAACAGAAACCACAACAAAAACATGCAGGCTGGGGAGGGAGAAACGTGCACCGCTCATTTAGGTGGTTATAGACAAACCACATTTCTATGGGAAACGTATATGGTTCACAGCCTACACACATCTAGGTAAGGGGTAGAGGAGATGGGGGGGGGGGGGGGGGGGTCAAAGGGATTGAGCATTGTTACTCTGTCCACTGAAGACCATAAAGTCATCAGCACACATAGGACAGAAAACGGCATGTCATTAAACACGCGTAACAAGCAATATGCTGGAAATCAACACCACAATGACGGGCTGTATCGCTTTCATTGAAATTTCACAGCCACCCAAATGCCCTCTTACTCAGATTAGACACTGAAATGAACATTTGAATGTAATATGAGTCCCGACAGCTAGCGCTCAGATCCTTTGGAACAAAGGGAGATGAGTCGATCGTGTTCTCTGTGTGAGAGAGGCTGATGGTGAGTCATCTTCAGTGGTATGCCATCTGTGAGTGACAGCGTGACCAGCCAGTGTGACACAGCAGGGCACAACGCAGACAGACATCCATATCACTGCCAGGCAGTGGCACAGCACACAGACTCCTGCTCTGCCATGTTAATGACATACCTGCATCCAGTGGTGGGAAAAGTTCCCAATTGTCATACTTGAGTAAAAGTAAAGATACCTTCATAGAAAAGGACTCAAAAGTGAAAGTCACTCAGTAAAATACTACTTAGATCAGCCACCTAAATCTAAAAGTATTTGGTTTTAAATATACTTAAGTATCAAATGAACAAATAATTTAAAAAATCCTTATATTAAGTAAACCAGACTGCACAATTCTTGTTTTATTTATTTACGGCTAGTCACACTCCAACGCTCAGACATCATTTAAAAACAAAGCATTTGTGTTTAGTGAGTCTGCCAGATCAGAGGCAGTAGGGATGTTGGGCCATTTTCTGCCCTGCTAAGCATTCAATATGTAACAAATACTGTATGGAGTAAAAAGTACATATTTTTTTATAGGAATGTAGTGAAGTAAAAGTACAAGTCAAAAATATAAATAGTTTAGTAAAGTACACATACTTCCCCAAATAATGACTTGTAAAGTACTTTCGTAAAACTACTTTATACCACTGCCGGGGTCTCACTCTCTCTGACACACAATGTGTTTCCAGATCTCTTATGATGCATGTGAGTGACACACAAACAGAAGGGAAGAACTCCCACAAATCATGAACGATCGACCAGTTCCTTCTGGCGGTGGAACACGGCAATAATCTTTCTTTTTTTTACCACAAAAACACACCCTTTTCATTTCCAGGTGCGCTTCTCTTGTTTGAACCTTTCTACGCACCTGTTTCATGTCTCTCAACACTATCATAACAGAACAAAAATGAGTAACAGATTATTGTAAATTAAACCCACCGAAATTCTCTGTCAACGTGAATTTACTGTTGACTGGAAATTGGTCTAAAATGGGACTTAGGAAACAGAAGTAGAGGTGGTGAAAAGGAGGCAGCTTTTCCCCGTGAGCACCAATGAAAGGAAAACATATCATATCCCATGATGCTCCCCGAGTACTGACTCTTTGGGAGTCAGTACTCTCCTCGACTCATCCGTGACCCAGTAACCAATTAGTGGTCAAATGCTCGAGTAAGTCAATTCGTTAGTGGAACAGAGAAGTCTGCTCACCTCGATTACCTACTTCAGCAGAGAATGCACAAGAGTATCCTTTTTGGGTGCTAGCACGGAAGTGTTTGAAATCCGCCATACCTCCTTTGAATCAGCTGTTTTCTCTGAGAAAAAGCATCCACATATTTAAAAACGATACGCAACTTATCCTTTCATCTGTAAAATGTCTTGCACATCTAGTTCAATTCGCTTTTATAACTTTAAACATTTATTTTGGGATTCCACCCCGTTAATGATAATTTGCCTGATGACGTGAGAGTGGAGAAGGAGAGTCATTTCAATCAAGAGCATTTGTTTCCACGTTTCCTCCCCTTAGCTCCTTCATTACCTTTGACCTTTTTCAAAAGTAGGCGTTGAGAGGACGGAGGAGAGAGACGATACGAGTCGAGCAAAACCAATTGAGATTTTCTCTTTGTCTGAGTCAGGCCTCACCCCTACCCTTCCTGTTTAAACAAATGCAGGTGCTGCTGGGTAGCTAAACATTATAGTTCGACCATTCAAAACACACCTCAATTCTTTTGTAGTGCCCATTCAGCGTAGGTTGACAAGGAAAAGTGTGTTGTTTGAAATTCAAGGGCTTAGTACTTCTGTTTGGGCAGAGAATTAGTATGAATTTGACATGATATTAGCAATTGAATTCATCAGATAATAGAACACAGCAGGCCATTCGGCACCGCTGCAATTACCCACACAGAACATGATACAGCACTAACAGGTACTCTATGAAGGAGCAGACCTCTGGAAAAGCAAATGTGTCAGCGAATTCCTCCAAGATATTGGTGGAAAACTAGGTTGATCATCATTCCATGAAAGCCCAGTCCCTGGAGGGTAAAGGGGAACCCTGGCGGAAGGAACTAAAGACAAAGCCTTTAAAGCACGTGTCAGTTTTTCCCCTTAAGGAGGTATGACTTCAATGGGAGGAAATTTTCACAACCCTCCTTTAACTACAAAACAAAAAAGGTGACTCCCAGTCCCATCACATTTCAATGAAAACCGAAGCCTGGCACATCCATTTTGCCTTATCTACCCCTTGTTAGTGATGTCATAAAACTGTAAAATCCACACAAAACATCTGCACACACACACACACAGTTGACTTGTAATTAACCAAAAAGACAGTGGGATTTCCCAAGGGTCCACCAGGTGTTTTTCATATCCTGGTTGAAGCCCGCCAAACCTCCCTCATCCATCCATTCTCTCACCACCCTGCCTGCCATGGCCGTAGGGCCACAGTAAGGAGAGCCACACCAGGGAGCCCAGGGACTCAAAGTACTGCTAGAGGAATGTGGGAAAAGAAAGCGGGTCCATCACAGCTGCTTTGTACATCAGGACATTTTAATGTAGGGAGTCAACAAGAGGTGGCTGATCTAAAGAGGCAGTTACAGTGTGTAAACATCTCTAGCTAGATATGGATGCTTGCCAACACTTACAGTACATTGACAGACCTGAATGGATGGAAAGAAGGACATTCTGAATGAAAAGAAGCACACACAAATCCTAGTTATAGGATTGTGTTGGACCACTGAAATGGTAATATTCTCCTTGAGACAGGAGATATCAGTAGTCTGAGTGCTAACATATAACATATAAACTACAAAAGGCAGACATTACCAGGGCTGTCTTCGACTAAAAAAAAAATATTGGCCGACGAAGAGTCGTCTGTTATTTCGACAAATCGTTTGGTCAAAATGTTTAAACATGTATTTTCCATATGTAGACACATTCTATGTTTTTTTTTATCAAATCAACTATTTTCAATGAGCTTGTCTGATGCTTTAAGCACACGGGTTGATTAAATAATTAGGACACACAAATGAATGACTAGAGGTAGTCCGACCAGAAATTGATTTGATTGTGCCGGGCCAGGCTCAGACTTGCTGCACTGTGTAATAAAAAAAAAAAAAAGAAGACAGTGAGTGACTGTGACTAGCACCCGTTATCTCCCTCTCCTCCCTGCTGCAGCGACCACCACACATCAACAGTGTGTATTGCGCTGTCCGTGTTGCTGAAGCTGCAACATAACTACAGCAATTTCTGACTATAAAGTTGTTACTGAAATCCCTAATTTGTTTAGGAAAAACATTCCCTATTCCCTCAAACCTAGCTCTCTTTACGTGACACATGTATGCATCGCATGCACATGACCAATATGGCCTGACCTACAGCATGTCAATCACATCAATAAATTGGTTATAACAAACTCTGAACACCATAACAGAAAATGGATGCAGAGGACGTGACAAATAAACTCGAAACTGAGGAATGTTTAGGCTACTGGTTGCTCATGAGGTAAAAGGGGAAGTCAGATGTGTGGAATTGTTCTCAACACCAATATACTGGTTAACTGTGCCATTATGCACATAGCAACACAGTCTAGGAAAAGGCGCCAATTCAACAGCGAATCTTCTGGAAATATTTCATGGGAAGTTAAGCCCTGGAATTTTGCTTAAATTCATCAAAAATAAAAAAGTTAGCTTATAACAGTGAACCTTTTTTGTGGGATACACGTAAGGCAAGTTCTAGGTATTGTGGGATATTTTGTTTAAACTATCCCCAATTCAATGGAATTGCAACCCTCTGCATGCACAGTGCATTCTTCCATCACATGTGCATTCTTCCATCACATGTGCAGTGCACTCTTCCATCACATGTACAGCTGATTCTCAAGATCTTGCACACTAATGAGATGCTATTGAGCCCGCACTACTACACTGTCTGAGCCAAGGACTACACGCTTTCTAGTAAGTTTTGTATTACAATCCTGGGTGGGGTGATTATATTGTGACATACATCATTTTTTGTTAACTTGTAAATAGTAGCCTACAGCAAAGTGTGTGTCACGCCCTGGCCTTAGTTATCTTTGTTTTCTTTATTATTTTAGTTAGGTCAGGGTGTGACATGGGGGATGTATGTGTTTTGTATTGTCTAGGGTTTTTTGTATGTTTATGGGGCAGTGTTCAGTCTAGGTGTATGTATGTCTATGGTTGCCTAGATTGGTTCTCAATTAGAGACAGCTGTCTATCGTTGTCTCTGATTGGGAACCATATTTAGGCAGCCATATTCATTAGGTAGTTCGTGGGTGATTGTCTATGTCTTTACGACAGTTGCTTGGGTCTGCACTTTCGTTTTATAGCTTCACGGTCGTTTGTTGTTTTGTCTAGTTTGTATAGTTTTCGTTTCGTCTTCAAATAAAAGGAAGATGTATTGTTATCACGCTGCGTCTTGGTCCTCCTCTCTTCCACGTTACGACGATCGTGACAGTGTGTTTAAATAATTTCTAACTTGTTAATTTCTGCTAGTTAGTTTTTGCTACCATGTGGGTTTTAGCTTGCTTGAGCATGCTAACTGAGGAGTGTTAATTCACCTGTTTCCATACATGTTTCATTTTCAAACATTTATCTTACAAAGGAGTTGTTTAATCTAACTGCTTAACTATTTATCTGTTCATGGAATTGTATTTTTATTACACTTTTTTCCCCGAATCTTTACAGGAAAATGCCACGGGCACTATCTGACGTGTGGATACATTTCACTGCAGCTAATGTAGAAGGAAAAGCTGTGTACATTTGCAAATACTGTGCCAAATCATGTGAAGAATGCAACAAAGATGCAGAATCATCTGGCCAAGTGCATAAAGCTCACAACAAGCAACCTCTGACAAAAGTCCCTTTACTTCTATTCGAGGTGACACCTTATCGATAGCAACAGCTCATGGTCCTCCTGGAATCAGAAGTTTTTATGACAATGGAGGAACGTAGTCAGAGAAATGCTGATGAATGTCTTGCTCGAGCTGTGTATGCAACTGGTTCAACTCTGATGCTCACAGGCAATGTGTATTGGAAGAGATTTCTGAATGTTCTTTGCCCAGCATACACCCCTCCAACCAGACATGCTGTATCTACTCATTTGCTGGATGCAGAGTTCAACAGAGTTCAAGTGAAGGTCAAGCAAATCATAGAGAAAGCAGACTGTATTGCAATCATCTCTGATGGGTGGTCGAATGTTGTGGGCAAGGAATAATTAACTACATCCTCTCCACCCCTCAACCAGTATTCTACAAGAGCACAGACACAAGAGACAACAGACACACCGTCTCTACATTGCAGATGAGCTGAAGGCAGTCAATGACCTTGGACCACAGAGGTATTTGCACTGGTGACAGACAATGCTGCGAACATGAAAGCTGCTTGGTCTAAAGTGGAGGAGTCCTACCCTCACATCACACCCATTGGCTGTGCTGCTCATGCATTGAATCTGCTCCTCAAGGACATCATGGCACTGAAAACAATGGATACACTCTACAAACGAACCAAGGAAATGGTTAGGTATGTGACGGATCATCAAGTAATAGCAGCATATCTACCTCACCAAGCAAAGTGAGAAGAATAAGAGCACCACATTGAAGCTGCCCAGCAACACCTGCTGGAGTGGTGTTGTCATCATGTTTGACAGTCTCCTGGTGGGGAAGGTGTCTTTCCAAGAAATGGCCATATCACAGTCTGCCAATATGGACAGGACCATCAAGAGGATCCTCCTGGATGATGTATTTTGGGCGAGAGTGGTAAGCAGCCTGAAACCTATAGCAGTAGATATTGCACGGATTGAGGGAGACAATGCCATCCTGTCTGATGTTCAGACTCTGCTTGCAGATGTAAGAGAAGAAATCGGTACTACCCTGCCCACTTCACTGTTGCCCCAAGCAGAGGAAACTGCAATTCTGAAATGCATCAAAAAGCGTGAAGACTTCTGCCTGAAGCCCATACACGCCGCAGCGTACATGTTGGACCCCAAGTATGCTGGCAAGAGCATCATGTCTGGTGCAGAGATCAACAAGGCCTATGGTGTCATCACTAGTGTGTCTCGCCACCTTGGCCTGGATGAGGGCAAGGTTCTTGGCAGTCTGGTGAAGTACACTTCCAAGCAAGGGCTTTGGGATGGAGATGCAATATGGCAGTGGTGCCAACATATCTCATCAGCCAACTGGTGGAAGGGACTTTGTGGATCTGAGGCTCTTTCCCCTGTTGCCTCCATCATCCTCCAAATCCCACCAACATCAGCCACCTCAAAGCGCATTCGGTCCTTGTTTGGGAACACACACACACCAAAGCACGCAACAGGCTGACCAATACAAGGGTTGAAAAATTGGTGGCCATCCGGGCAAATTTGAGGCTTTTTGAGCCTGACAACGAGCCATCCTCAACAAGGTTGGAAAGTGACAGCGAAGATGAGGCCTCGGAGTCTGATGTTCAAGAGGTGGACATTGAGGAGGTCCAGGGAGAAGACATGGAAGCCTGAGAGGAAGACAACCAAAGCTTTAGTTTCTAGACTATCATTTTACAGATGTATGTTGAAAACGTTTTTGGGAGACGCAATGGATCATTGGGGATCATTCAATATTCCCTTTTGTTGTTCAGTGAAATCATCCCATGTGATGAGTCAACTAATTTAATTAAAGTTCAAGTCATAACAAAAAATTGTAATTCTATTGGAAGGATTTAATAATTTGCAATTATGTCTCCATATGATAAATATATCCAATGAAAAAAAACATCTACATTTAAATGGTATGAATATTAATTAGCATATTTTCATTAATTCCCATGGAGTTTTCACCTCTGAATATTCCCCAAAATGAGCAACCCTAGACATTACATGTTAATGTCAGCGGTGGGGATAGCCAACATGAGGAATGCAATCTCTTGGGACAGCCTGTGGTTGGTAGAACGTAGACTTGCCTAGACATGTTCTTTACATGCGGTCTCACATATCATACAGTATACATGACCATCTAGGCATACTTGAGAGCCACAAAATATTGCTCAATTCCCAGTATACAACATATGTTAATTTTGTTGTAGCATGAGAGCGCTTAGGATAAATGAGCGAACAATAACAGTGTGAGGGGGAGTGAGAGGACTTGGACTTGTATGTGTATATGCAGTGTGTTCTTTACCGAGAGAGGCTGAGCAGTCATTCTGGCTCAGGCATGTAAATCCTCTAGAAGCAACTGGTGGGGCAAGTGCATAAAAGGACATTCATGCGTGTTTTCACTGCTGATTCACTGAGGCAGTAGTTTGGTTCAGTAGCAGAAAGCCAGCCCAACACATTCCTGTCATATCCAGTGACTGTTATAGCATAGCTGACTCCATAATGCTTTGGTATTACCAGCAACACCACTGTAGTGTGCACTTCCTGCCCTTATCTAAAAGGCCTATTTGTCACTGATGGCTTATTTGTTGTCACTGTGCATAACACAAAACACTTAATTAAAAGACATTCTATTGTGAGGTCAAAATAAATACCAACCATGTAAGTTGTTTACAACACTATGTTAAGTCCAGGAATATCCCTTAAATGATTCCGAAGTTGAGGTACACCATCTCTCGATCTCAAGCGCACACACAAACAACTCTCTGCATGGGCAGTCAACCACTATGCTGCAGTGACCCGTGTGTGCCCTGTGCAGTGCCACCTCAGGTTTCAGTTCTTTTCAGTCCCCAAGTGTTAAGCTCTGTGTGTGTTTGAGGCCAATACTTTTAGGGCAGACTGGGGCCAAACCTCTAGCAGCACTGCTAAACTCAGATGATCTGGGAGATTTGCGATGCACATGAAAAGCAAACTGCTGCTGCCCAGTTTCCAGAGCAGCATAAAATGAATGTTGGTGGATCATGCAAATGTCAACGGATTCTGGTTTACAGTTTGCAACCTTTTATGAACCTCAGAAAATATTGTGTACATTCTAATAAATGATTAAATCCTTGGCCTAACCACCAACTCACTCAATCCAATACTGTTGCACACAACTAGGACAAAGGAGAAATATTAACGACGTATTAAGAAGTCACCATGTGGTGAGCTCTTACCGATCAGGTTAAAACACATGGGCCTGTGAGAAACAGGACAGGCAGGGCGCAACTATCGTCATCACTTTCAAGTCCCTGTCCCCCGGGGAAAATCCTCTTACACAGCTTCCCAGAAGTCTAAAACCCTTCCCACTAGGAAGTCCCACAGATCTCTCTAGATCAATAGGTCAGCTCTAAAGAGAGAATGACAGGATGACTGGAAATTGGTTAGTGACAAAGGACACGGTTTTATCTGAATGATTTCCATGGAAAAACCTGCCTCTTTACTTCTATGAACGAGACACTAGTAGGGTGGAGGGGAGTCCTGTGGCGCCAAGACCAGTTCAGATGACATGAACACCTGCCTCTCTGCTGGCTGAACACACAGTCGATGCAGGTTATCTTAGGGGATTAATAAAGCCTTCATTGTGAGGACTGTTCAAACATGTACCAGCATACGGGAGGAGAGAGAAGGGCATTCTCATGTGTAGTAGAGAGAGGCGCATGGCTTAATAAGGGTCAACACTACGCGGCGACACGATTATTGCCTGATAAGGATCACCATAAGCAACGCCACTGGGCATGAGAGTGCACTGCATACATAGCCTCGGAAAACATTATTGCAGCACCCCCCACCCCCAAACGTCTTCTTGCGGCTATGGTTTTACACTCTTACTGCATGCACAATCCTGTATACACATGCTAATCACCAATGTGGCATGTCAATGCTAATCACCAATGTGGCATGTCAATGCTAATCACCAATGTGGCATGTCAATGCTAATCACCAATTTGGCATGTCAATGCACACTCTTTACTTTTGAAACTTCCATCTTGTTACCTCATTGGGACAGATGTAGGCCACTAGATCAACCACTTGCTAATCGTGACCCATTGCTTAAAAATAAACCTGTCGCTACATTTCTCACACCAATTACAACAGTCTGCATGCAAGAGCAGTTGCGATTGGAGTATTTCGTTGTCAAATATTGAAGACCTTGGAACATACCGTTACTGTAACACTATACAGCTGATATTTATCTTAAAACTAGTCAGCAGACAGTTTATGTGTGGCAAAACTCACATTACCATGAATGCCTCTTCTTACTCACCAACTTGAACAGTATGTGTAAATTTGCATATTCGGAATGCCTGAACAAACTTGACACAATTTCCCAAGTAAGTAGGAGGACAAGTAGGGAGAAAAAAAATGTATTGAGTTGAAAGTGTGAAACTACTCAGCTGAATTTTGAACTAAGCATTCTCAGAATATCACTAGCTCACCTCAGTCTGGGCATTAGTCATGGATTCAAGACTATATTTGGAAAATGACTGGAGTCTGCCATCAACTTCTAAACCCGGTGTGGTCCTACATGTGTCTGTGTGCTTTTGTTTGTTAGTACAATTGCAAAGGAACATTTTAATTTGAATTCAAACTTTATAAAGTGAATTTCACTATATTAGTGCATAAGGTAGTATGGTGAGTGGTGGCAGGTAGCCTAGTGGTTAGAGCATTGGGCCAATAACCGAAAGGTTGCCAGTTTGAATCCCTGAGCCGACAAGTTTAAAAATCTGTCAAAGCAAGGCATTTAAACCTCCACAACAGCAGCTCACCGGGCACCCAATGTGGCAGCCCCCGCACCTCTCCAATTCAGAGGGGTTTGATTTAATTAAGACCCCCATTAGCCGGCGCCAATGGCAACAGCTAGTCTTACCGGGGTCTGACAAAAAATAATTGACATGCATTACCATGTAGTGTGCGTGTGTTTACATCTGTCAGTTAAACATACATGTCAGTACATACACAGAACAAGTAGGTCACATTGGGGAAAGGCGTTGTGCCGTGAGGTGTTGCTTTATTACGAGGCAGTTAAAAGAGGAAGTCAAGTTTCAGCTGGACCTGAAAAATAAATGTAATCCTTTAATTGATCGCTTGACGACCTAGTGAGAATGGTGCCGCAGGACATCCAGTCCAACACAATGTTAAATGGAGAGATTTAACTAGCCTTTCAGTCACAATATACATTCACGGACCACAACTAATAAGCTTCAAACAATCAAGTCAACAAACGTCTGTTGACCAAAAACACACTAAAGCAACCATGATCCCTCTGAAGAAAACAACCTTAGGGCAATTAGCATAGGCATCACTGGTGTTTGTTGAGTTTAAACCGCATGTTAGGCACAAATGGCCCGTTGTCATTTTAGGCACAGCGGCTGTTCATTGGCTGTCCACAGAACAGAGCCCTCTAAAAATCCAGTGGTAAGACCCTCCAGTGGATAACTGCTGAGTCAGAAGAACGAGCAGGTCCTGTCTCTCTGGCTGTCTACTGAGCTAATCCACCCTCCATCCACTGAACTGGCTCTATTCATTGGGTGCACAGAGTAACCCCCCACAATCCCTTTAGCACATCTACACACTGAACAGGAACAGTAGGAGGCCTACACACCAGGTTTGCTTCATTCAGCAACTACTGAAGAGCGGGCGGCTGTGGATTTTCAGTTCAGGGAAGTGAAAGAAGTAGGAACTATCAAATAACTTTACTCTGAAAAAAATCAAGACCCTAGGATATATCAAACCATTTCAGTTCTTACTTTTCTCTTGACATACAGATACTCAACCTGGTCTTATTCTGTACGTAACTCTGAGACACACCATTTAGTATGACATGTTATGTTTGGTATTGTTACTTCAGGCAAAAAGGAAAGGGAGGGTGGTTGGTCGGGCATATAACCCGAACATCAAGCAACCCAAAGGTTACGAGTTCAATCTCATGCATTTGAGCAACTTTGACTACTTACTACTTTGCACGTTAGCTAACCCCTTCCCACTAACTCTAACCCATTAACCTAACTCCTAGCTAATGTTAACGAGCTAGCTAACATTAGCCACCTAGCTATAATTCGTAACATATCATACGTTTTGCAAATTCGTACCATATCATACGAAATGGGTGATGGACATCCACAAATTAATACATACCATACGTAACATATGATCCTAAATGGAGTGTTTCGGATTTACGTACAGAATAATACGAAATGCTCTGAGACCAGGTTGAGATAATTCACTGGCAGATGGCCTTGGGTTATGTTGACATATTGTACTTGAAAGTTGAAACACCTTTTGATCCTTCAGATTTTGATAAGGGCGAGCACAAGAGGCACTTCTATCCACCTAAAATGTTTCATATACTTCCCATGACATCTCTTGAAACAAAGGTGGAGTGTAGCTGTGTATCGGTGACTATTGATACTTCATATACCAGTTGCAGACAGTCACTTTACATGCCAACGTTGTGAAAGGGCTCAGGTAGTTCAAAGAAAATAGTCCTTTGGCGATGTCATACATTTCCATAACCAGCATTCCAGATTGAAGTCTCAGAGCAAGAACCTGCTGGGTGTTCCATACCCCATTTATATATGCTAACTGCTTTAGCACCTATTGATGATAGTATCTTCTGGTCAGGGGAGGTTTGATAAGATCTCGGTGATCCTCTGAACGTTAAAAACACATTGCTTGAGGTATGGTTCTGGAAACACAAGGAACTTATCTTTCATATCAGCAAAAAATGATTTTCACAAAACCAAAAGGTTAAACTACTACACACCTTTATTAGGGTCAGTGTTCCCTCATAGCCTTATCTGCATGTTACATCCCTTGTTCATGTAAGACGTAGGATGCAACCTGTGGTAATTAGCTATCTAGCTTGCTCCGAACACCTGTGTGTAAGCCTAACTTGGGAGGAAGTGTAGTTTGACAACTGGAGTCACAGACAGCTTGTGGATCTGTGCAAAACTGCTACAGTAAGTGTATCTTTTTTATTTGAAAGATTACTTCTTGCTGATATGAAATATGAGGGGCACATCAGCATGTTTCGAAAACCGGTTTGAAAGCGATGACTACTGACGTTTCTAAACGTTAAGTGTAACGTTAGTTCACATGGAGCCAACAGTTGGTGAATGTAAGGGCTGAAAACTACATATGGAGAAGAGTTTGAGAGCTAGGTGTTCCAATACAACATTTTCCTAGCTGTGTTTGTTTAACCCAAATATCACAGTTTTGAGTTGAGTCCAGTGTTAAGCATTTTGTCATAACTAGCTTATTGGGACAATTATAATTCATTAAGACTCATATTCAACTCAATTATGCCTCTAGTAAAAAAAAAACTATTGTAACACATTGTGCTTGCTAAGTTGTGAACCTACATATGACTGCACTGTTTTTGGTTATTACTCTTATTGCCAGTCAGATGCCAAAATGTATCGCGGTCTGAAGTCGACTTCTCAAAGAACAGTGCAAGTGGCAATACTGCGCCCTTCTCAAACAATGTTGCAATCTGGCTGGAAACGTTGTTTCACTTGTCACAATCATTTTGAGTGTCTGTCAAAGATAACACAGCTGTTACTTGTAATATATTTTGAATGAAACTTCAAAACATTAGTAATTTACAATATATATAAGAAGAATATCTAAATAGAATATGCATATGTTTACCTTTGTTCTATGTGCAACAAGTTGTCAGGGTCGACAGTTTGCGGCTGCACATAGTGGTTAACGAAACTCGAAATAAACAAAAAGCGCGTTGCAGGGAATGGCGAATATGCCGTATTGGGTGCTGGTTTCAAGTTTCATATAGGGGTTAACATGGGCAATTATTGTGAAAGTGATCCAACCATACCTTTCATCCAGTCGACAACTTGCTTTGGTGTCCACTTCGTTATTGGATCCATTGCTTGCATCTCAAACAAACGAACTTAAACAATAATTAGAAAACGACAATACAAAACACTGTTTCGGTAGCCTACGATTGTCACTTTATTAATTTATTATCAAACTCCCATTGCTTCTTGATCTTCTCTGTATAGCAGCTGTCTCTCTGTGATCCTCTTCTCTCTAGCTCGTATTCTCGGCGCACTCAGTGACTGGGAACTCTTTCACACGCATGGCTGGAGGCAGGAGTGAACCCCCCACGGTTCTTCACTAGGCTTGAGATCAAGTTGCACAGTTTCTGCTCAGCTAAAACTACCGAACGGGGCGGAGCAATCAACACCACCACAAATAATGTGAGAAGGGTGCAATTGCGGACCATAATTCGGGGCGTTCCTGCATGTGGGCATTCCTGCATATGTAGGAACCCCTCTTTACACTTATATTGGTACATTTTTAAGTTAAGACAGGTGGGAGGCGTGGGCGCTCCAGAACAGTTGGTGGCGTTAAAACTTCTTATGGCTGAGATCCCGCTAACGGAATCGATATGACAACAGCCAGTGAAAGTGCAGGGTGCCAAATTCAAACAACAGAAATCTCATAATTAAAAGTCCTCAAGCATACAAGTATTTCACACCATTTAAAATATACACTTCTTGTTAATCCCACCACATGTCCGATTTCAAATAGGCTTTTCGGCGAAAGCACCACAAACGATTATGTTAGGTCAGAGCCAAGTCACAGAAAAACACAGCCATTTATCCAGCCAAAGAGAGGAGTCACAAAAATCAGAAATAGAGATAGAATTAATCACTAACCTTTGATGATCTTCATCAGATGACACTCATAGAACTTCATGTTACACAGTACATGTATGTTTTGTTCGATAAAGTTCATATTTATATAAAAAAATCTTAGTATACATTGGCACGTTATATTCAGTAGTTCCAAAAACATCCGGTGATTTTGCAGAGAGCCACATCAATTTACAGAAATACTCATTATAAATGTTGATGAAAATACAAGTGTTATGCATGGAACTTTAGATACACTTCTCCTTAATGCAACCGCTGTGTCAGATTTCAAAAAAGCTTTACGGAAAAAGCAAACCATGTAATAATCTGAGTACGGCGCTCAGAGCCCAAACAAGACAAAAAGATATCCGCCATATTGTGCAGTCAACAGAAGTCGGAAATAACATTATAAACATTCACTTACCTTTGATGATCTTCATCAGAATGCACTCCCAGGAATCCCCGTTCAACAATAAATGTTTGTTTTGTTCGATAATGTCCATCCTTTATGTCCAAATTACTCCGTTTTGGGCAGGTCCAGGCAAAAGTTCAGACGAAAAGTCATATTACAGTCCGTAGAAACATGTCAAACGAAGTATAGAATCAATCTTTAGGATGTTTTTAACATAAATCTTCAATAATGTTCCAACCGGAGAATTCCTTTGTCTTCAGAAATGCGATGGAACAGAGCTCGCTCTCACGTGAACGCGCATGGTCAGCGAATGTTCAGCTCATGGCAGACCTTACTCAATCCCCTCTCATTCGGCCCCACTTCACAGTAGAAGCATCAAACAAGGTTCTAAAGACTGTTGATATCTAGTGGAAGCCTTAGGAAGTGCAACATGACCAATACCCCACTGTATCTTCAATAGGGAATGAGTTGAAAAACGACCAACCTCAGATTTCCCACTTCCTGGTTGGATTCTTTCTCAGGTTTTTGCCTGCCATATGAGTTCTGTTATACTCACAGACATCATTCAAACAGTTTTAGAAACTTCAGAGTGTTTTCTATCCAAATATACAAATACTATGCATATATTAGCAACTGGGACTGAGTAGCAGGCAGTTTACTCTGGGCACCTTATTCATCCAAGCTACTCAATACTGCCCACCGCCTGTCGGGCACGGTTTTCTCCGGTACACAGCTGGCTGGAGGCGGGAGTGACACTGTGTCGCTCACTAGCTAACACACAGTTGTGTCGCCATAGCCTCCCGTCTGCTGTGCTAGCGGGGACAACCGGTAGACAGTGTCCTTCGCCCCCGCCTGTCAGGCACGTTTTTCTCCGGTACACAGCATGCAGGGGTGACACTGTGTGCTAGCTAACTATCAAGCTAGCACACAGTGTCTCTAACTCACAAGCTAGCTAGTCAGCTAGCACACGTGTCACCCCAGCCTTTCACCTGCTGTGTTAGCGGGAGGCGGGGGCGGGGGCGCCCGGTAAACCGTGTCCTTCACGCATCCCTGCCGGGCACTGTTTTCCCGCAATTCTATTAACGATGGTGAGGGCAGGTGTTCGGCAGGCAGGAGCGAAGGACACTGTCTACCGGTGTTGCTCCCATTAGCTAGCAAGAGGCCTCCGGTGGAGAGGGGTGAAAGAAAACTCAGATAATACTATTATTTATTTTGACCCACATTCAAAAGTGCCACACAAGCATGAATATGTCATGCTTCGAGGGGGAGGTGGGGGGTGGGTGTTCTTGCAGGAACCAATGGGGTGCTCGAGGAGAGGGGGGGGGGATTCCCACATCCCACGCCCCGAAGTGCGGGCTGCAGTTGTACATAATTGAATAATGTTGGCAAGGGCCATGTCCGAGACATAGATATCAAATCCATAATGCATTGTGGGTAATTGATGACTGATTGATTGATTTACAAATAATAATGAGTAGTTATTTTTGGTGCAAGGTGATTTGTAGTCTGCAGCTGCCTGCTCTTTCGGCTGCCATGTCGAGCAAGCCCACAGACAGTAGCAGGCCTATGCTATAATAAAGTGTTGCTTTCACAAAAGTTTGAAAATAATAACATTCTTGAATTTCGTTTACCGCGTGTTTCTGTCTCTGCAGATTCATGAGTGATGTAGCCTATGTTCTTTTTTTAACAAGATAAATATTATAGACTATGTTTCATCACACCACAACTTTTCGGCTGCGTCCCAATTCTGTATTTTCTTCACTAATTGGTCTTTTGACCAGTCAGATCAACTCTGATAAAGATCTGTTGTGAAAAGATCTGATGTGATTGGTCAAAAGACCAATTAGTGGGAAAAATATCGGCGTTAGGTTACCTGTGTAAACACAGCCTTCGTAGCCTACACTTTAACCTAACTAGCAGGCTAAAAGAAAACGCCTGAGTGGAGTTCCCACATCCGGTTTTTAGCGGAAAAGGAAGCTAGATTGAATTAGCTGTATCCCTGAAAACGTTATACATCCGGTTGTGCCTACACTTTGATCAGATTAATTCTTATCAGGCCTATCATTGGTTACAACTCACGGCTGCACTCTGTTGGTGAGCTATTACTCTGCAGGCAATTATAAGCCACTCACTTCTGAATTGTCCCACTACAAGCTATGCTTAGCTTATTATAACAATGAGGACTTCTTGTCACATTGGAAAGCTACTTTTAGAATAGCAAAGTTGTGATTGGATCTGGGATGTTTGTGATTGGATCTGTGGCAGCTTCATTAAATAGTATCCGCAAAACACCAGTCTCAACGTCAACAGTGAAGAGGCGACCCTGGGATGCTGGCCTTCTAGGCAGAGTTGCAAAGAAATAGCCATATCTCAGACTGGCCAATAAAAATAAAAGATTAAGATGGGCAAAAGAACACAGACACTGGATAGAGGAACTCTGCCAAGAAGGCCAGCATCACAGAGTCGCCTCGTCACTGTTGATGTTGAGACTGGTGTTTTGCGGGTACTATTTAATGAAGCTGCCAGTTGAGGATTTGTGAGGCGTCTGTTTCTCAAACTAGACAGTCTAATGTACTTGTCCTCTTGCTCAGTTGTGCACCGGAGCCTCTCACTCCTCTTTCTATTCTGGTTAGAGCCAGTTTGCGCTGTTCTGTGAAGGGAGTAGAACACAGCGTTGTACGAGATCTTCAGTTTCTTGGCAATTTCTCGCATGGAATAGCCTTAATTTCTCAGAACATAGATTAGACTGACGAGTTTCAGAAGAAAGGTCTTTGTTTCTGGCCATTTTGAGTCTGTAATCGAACCCACAAATGCTATTGCTCCAGATACTCAACTAGTCTAAAGAAGGACCGTTTTATTGCTTCTTTAATCAGAACAACAGTTTTTAGCTGTGCTAACATAATTGCAAAAGGGTTTTCTAATGATCAATTAGCCTTTTAAAATGATAAACTTGGAATAGCTAACACAATGTGCCATTGGAACACAGGAGTGATGGTTGCTGATAATGGGCCTCTGTACGCCCATGTAGATATTCCATAAAACATCTGCCGTTTCCAGCTAAAATAGTCATTTACAACATTAACAATGTCTACACTGTATTTTTGATCAATTTTTTATTTTTTTTTAATTAATTTTATCCCATTTTCTCCCCAATTTTTGTGGTATCCAATCGCTAGTAATTACTATCTTGTCTCATCGCTACAACTCCCGTACGGGCTCGGGAGAGACGAAGGTCGAAAGCCATGCGTCCTCCGAAGCACAACCCAACCAAGCTGCACTGCTTCTTAACACAGCGCGCCTCCAACCCGGAAGCCAGCCGCACCAATGTGTCGGAGGAAACACCGTGTACCTGGCCCCCTTGGTTAGCGCGCACTGCGCCCGGCCCGCCACAGGAGTCGCTGGAGCGTGATGAGACAAGGATATCCCTACCGGCCAAACCCTCCCTAACCCGGACGACGCTATGCCAATTGTGCGTCGCCCCACGGACCTCCCGGTCGCGGCCGGCTGCGACAGAGCCTGGGCGCGAACCCAGAGACTCTGGACATTTTTGATCAATTTGATGTTATTTTAATGGGGGGAAAAAGTGCATTTTCTTTCAGAAACTAGGAAATTTCTTTGTGATCCCAAACTTTGAACGGTAGTGTACGTTTTTTGTCTGTATGGAACATTTCTGGGATCTTTTATTTCAGCACATGAAACATGGGACCAACACTTTACGTGTTGCGTTTATATTTTTGTTCAGTATATTTCAGGTTCAGAGAGAAGACCCAAAGCTGCCAACTTTAGGTTAAACTATGCTTGGTGTGACAGTTTACAAAGACAACTGTATTATATTGTGTATTTCCTGGCCGTATTTGACCTGTTTTGTGAATGGAAAAGCCTGAACTTCATGTCACTCTATTTGCCATAGGCGTGAAAATGTCGTACCATGCAGTAATTCATAAAGTATGGGGTTGTATCTCTGTGTTTTCAGTAAACAGCAGATTGAGGGGGGTATCTGTTGTAACTGCCTTTGTTCCCACAGGTAGCCATAGTGAGTAACCAATAGCAATAAGGACTAAGCAACAGATGGTTTCTCATACAAACCCAATATATTTGCCTCAACCCCCTCCCTCTCTCTAAAACACATCTTGCTAGGGAGAGTCCCCTACTAACCCTCTCCTCTGCACAGCTGGAAGGTACAAGCTACACTTTAATCATCAGCTTAAATTACACCTGAGCACATATCACTTTGCTGCCGGGCAATAAAATACTAGAAACAACAACACTATTCTACTGTACTATTCTGCTTTTTCTCCTCCTTCCTGTTTGAACATGCTGCTCATTATGCCTGCTAAACTGAACAACAGGGACTAGAGAAGCAAGGGTGCGTGTCAATGCTCTTCCCTCAAGTTAGAGGGAATGAAAGATGGAGGCTCCCGAGTGGCGCAGTGGTCTAAGACACCGCATCTCAGTGCTAGAGGCGTCACTACAGACCCTGGTTTGATTCCAGGCTGTATCACAACCGGCCGTGATTGGGAGTCCCATAGGGCAGTGCACAATTGGCCCAGCATCGTCCAGGTTAGGATTTGGCCGGGGTAGGCCGTCATTGTAAATAAGAATTTGTTCTTAACTGACTTGCCTAGTTAAATAAAAAATAAAAAATAAATTGGTTGGATCACATAGATTTAAACACACTATTCTGACCACCTGCACAACATACCATGAAATGGTTTGTTTATGACTAGGAGATACAAAATGCATGAGACAGGATTTTGGAGGAATTTGAGAGGTTATCCAGACCTAGTCTGGTGATTTGACCTGTTTGACTGTAACTACCTGTAAACTTGCCTAGCAGGGAGTTCTCTGTTTGATCAGGGCACTAACAAGTGAGGGGGGGCAAAGACAAAGAAAATATGAAAAAATAGGGACCAGAGAAAGAATCCTGGTATACGGATCCCTTTGAATAACCCCACCACCAACCCACCACAAACAGGAATAATTCATTTACAATAACAAGGCTAAGTTGGGCTGTGATGAGTAGGTGGATCAAGGGAGCAATCACTCACATCACGGCATGCCAGTTATATTTGTGGACATCCCACACCCACGGTAAACAAAGCCATTGTGGGGGTGTTGTGGAGTATAACTTGCTGAGACATGATGGGAACAATTAGTGTGTGAGAGAACACAGGCACAAATCTCCAAGGGAGGCCAAGGAGAGTGAATTCTGTAATATCACAGGAATATGATGAAGACCAGGAGATGTTGAAGAAGGGTGAACTCTTCATTCAAGGTGTCTGGGGTGAGAGTGAGGCATCCACAAATGAAAGTGTTTGTAGTGTATTATGTTGCTAAGTAAAAAATTATATCACAAACTATTGTATAACAAAACTATGTTAAGATCCAGAGAAGGGGATAATACTTCACTTCAGAATGTAAAGTAGAGTTTATGCTTGATGATATTTAGGTTATGATGACAACATGCCACAGATAGTGATATGAGTGTTTGACAAATGGGGTCTTAACAGTTATTACACCATTTAATCTCTCCCATGGCACAGCACATGTCCTCTAGTGTTGCTAGGCATCATAAATATGTCTGAATGCACTGAAAGGGGGAGTCTGTAGCCTACTGCAGCTCCACATTCCTTCCCAAGGGAATGTGGTAAATCCAGAGGATTTGGGAAGCGTGGAATTCAGGGGAGGTCCTGATGGGATTACTGAATTATGGGATTGTTGTATGGAGGAGGCCTGGGGGGAGAGCAGGCCCCTCGGCTACATTGTAGTGGCTGAGGGAGGTGAAGGGGGACATGGGGTGAGGAGGTGGAGAAAGGGTGGGGATGAGGAACGGTGAGGGGGGGAACAAGGGAACGCACGGTTCACACGGAGCACAAAGCTAATCTGAGAGTTGGACCGACCTGAGGAGAAAACTAGAGTTATCATCTCTTCCTGTTTGTGAACAGGATTTCAATAGGAGCGTGTGCTTCGTCCTGTACAGCACAGGCCACCTACAGTTGAAGTCGGAAGTTTACATACACCTTAGCCAAATATATTTAAACTCTGTTTTTCACAATTCCTGACATTTAATTTAACCACTTTATTTTAAGAATGTGAAATGTCAGAATAATAGTAGAGAGAATTATTTATTTCAGCTTTTATTTCATTCATCACATTCCCTGTGGGTCAGAAGTTTACATACACTCAATTAGTATTTGGCAGCATTGCCTTTAAATTGTTTAACTTGGGTCAAATGTTTCGGGAAGCCTTCCACAAGCTTCTCACAATAAGTTGGGTGAATTTTAGGCCCATTCCTCCTGACAGAACTGGTGTAACTGAGTCAGGTTTGTAGGCCTCCTTGCTCGCACACGCTTTTTCAGTTCTTCCCCATATTTTCTATAGGATTGAGGTCAGGGCTTTGTGATGGCCACTCCAATACCTTGACTTTGTTGTCCTTAAGCCATTTTGCCACAACTTTGGAAGTATGCTTGGGGGTCATTGTCCATTTGGAAGACCCATTTGCGACCAAGCTTTAACTTCTTGACTGATGTCTTGAGATATTGCTTCAATATATCCACATAATTTTCCTACCTCATGATGCCATCTATTTTGTGAAGTGCACCAGTCTCTCCTGCAGCAAAGCACCCCCACAACATGATGCTGCTACCCCCGTGCTTCACTGTTGGGATGGTGTTCTTCGGCTTGCAAGCATCCCCCTTTTTCCTCCAAACATAATGATGGTCATTATGGCCAAACAGTTCTATTTTTGTTTCATCAGACCAGAGGACATTTCTTCAAAAGTACGATCAAATGTGCAGTTGCAAACCGTAGTCTGGCTTTTTTATGGCGGTTTTTGCTGAGTAGCCTTTCAGGTTATGTCGATATAGGACTCGTTTTACTGTGGATATAGATACTTTTGTATCTGCTTCATCCAGCATCTTCACAAGGTCCTTTGCTGTTGTTCTGGGATTGATTTGCACTTTTCGCACCAAAGTACGTTGATCTCTAGGAGACAGAACGTGTCTCCTTCCTGAGAGGTATGACGGCTGCGTGGTCCCATGGTGTTTATACTTGCATACTATTGTTTGTACAGATGAACTTGGTACTTGAAGGAATTTCAAAATTGCTCCCAAGGATGAACCAGACCAAATAATCTGTCTGTAAACAATTGTTGGAGAAATTACTTGTGTCATGTACAAAGTAGATGTCCTAACCGACTTGCCAAAACTATAGTTTGTTAACAAGAAATTTGTGGAGTGGTTGAAAAACGATTTTTAATGACTCCAACCTAAGTGTATGTAAACTTTCGACTTCAACTGTATGCTCACTGCTCTGACCTGCTGTCACACAAACAATGTCAACCGGTTTCGTTTCACTCTACTGGCAGCGACGACCAAAGCAAAAAATAAGATCTTTAAAGGTAAACAGTACGTGTGGAGAGGCATTATTCTTATTTTTTGGATCAACATTTATTTCTGAGTCTAATATGGTAGTACAAATTTAGCAGTGTGTATTATTCCAAGATCAGCATCAAAATGTGGCGAATATTGTTATAACAACACAGCAGGCTTTTCAACTTAAAATGTCCATCTGACCTAGTAGGGTATAAGGATCACGTATTAACAATACAAATATAGATAATATCTCCTGACCTCAGCAAGTTTTTCTATGCTAATATGAAGTGGACAGTGTAATGCCATGTGCATTCAGATAGAGAGCGCGAGGGCCCCATCAGTTGTTTGTGTGATATAGAATTACAAGGCTTCTAGGAATGACGTCAGGCTCTGTACATTAACGCACCGACACGAGCCACTGTCTCCTGCCACAGCTGTTCCAAACCCTCCTCCAATTAATATCAAAATGATCACCATCCCTCTGGAATGCAGGGTTGAGGCCTCTTTGTATGGTCTATTATCAGCTTGGATTATCAGATAGAAGGCAGACAGTAATGTACCAGTATTAAAACAGAAATAACACAATAGCAAGTCATAAGCCACAAGGTATGGAGCTAGTAATCAATGTTTATCTTGTTAATCTATCTGCATCTCTCTCTCTCTTCCTCCTGGCTAGTGGGGCACATACATTAGCACAAAGCATGGCTCCTCAGAAAGAGAAGGGGAAGTAGGGACATAGAGAGAGCACTGTGGAAGCAGACACACAGAAGATCCTTTAGGGAAGTCTGCAGGCTAGGGACAGAGCATTGATAGGGCTGTGTGTGTGTGTTTGTGTGTGAAGAGAGAGCTGTGTTAAGGGGCCCCAATAGAACCAGTGAAGCCCTAACATTTAGGGGGCATTTTGGGGATTCAGGGCTTGAGGTTTCATGTTGAGGTACTCCAGCACGAACACCTGCAGGATCTTGTTGAGGTTCTCGATGGTGGAGCGGTCCAGGTTCTGCTCGTTGTCATCAAACGTGTGCCACACAGAGGGGAAGGGGGTGGGGATGAGATGGAGGACGCGCACACCTGAGAAGAAACCAGAATACAAAGCTCATTAGTACCCTACAGAACACAGCCAAGCCTATGTTAGACCCAGTGTGTTAGTTTACCTCTGTTGAGGAATGGCATGTGGTCATCCTGCACCGGACCCACAGGCATACCGGGCCAGAAGTACTGTACATCGTTTGGATGGTCCTTCAGGTGGCCCGTGTTGTGCAAACGACGCTCTGAAAAGAGAAGGAACATTCAACATATTAGCTAAGCCCTTTGCACTATGAGAGAGAGAGAGAGACAGACAGAGTGAGCGAGGCTGATAGAATAACAGAGATCAGAGAGTGAGTGCTCACCGATGTTCTGCATTCTGGTGAGCCACCGGGCAGTGTTGGGGAACTGGTTGCCAAAGCGTGGACTGGGGCCCCCAATCAAGTCTAAGAGCAAAAACAGGTCCTGGAGAAGAGGGAGAAAGAAGGGAAGAAGAAGAGGAGGGTGAGGAGAGGAAGAAATTGAAGACAAAGGATCCCCTCAGGTCAGTGTGTGAGAGGGTCCACCAGCCAGGTCTCATGGGAAAGTAATTCTCCACAGCCTGGAGATAACTCCCTAAAAGACCACTACCTCGAAGCTTATGAAATTAAGGATGACATCATGCTACCAGGGCCGGTATTATGGGCGGGCTTAGGGGGCCGCCCTCCTGTACCTCCTTGCCCGTTCAAATAAAATATTTAAATATTGATCATTTATTTGACCGAGACGAGCGCCGATAGAAAGACGCGAGCGAAACCATCCGAGCGAGCGAAAACAGTGCCCCTCTCTGTATTAGTCTGATATTTCTTAATTTCTTCCTTTTAACTTTTTGGATTATGTGTGTATTGTTTTGTATTGCCAGGTATTACTGTATTGTTTTGTATATCCCAGTTAGGGGGAGTGATGAGCTCTACAGCAGAGTCTCACAACTCAATCGCTGGTTGAAAACTGTTTTCTGCCCCTCCCAAAAGATAGAATTTGTAGATAATTGGCCCTCTTTCTGGGACTCACCCACAAACAGGACCAAGCCTGACCTGCTGAGGAGTGACGGACTCCATCCTAGCTGGAGGGGTGCTCTCATCTTATCTACCAACATAGACAGGGCTCTAACTCCTCTAGCTCCACAATGAAATAGGGTGCAGGCCAGGCAGCAGGCTGTTAGCCAACCTGCCAGCTTAGTGGAGTCTGCCACTAGCATAGTCAGTGTAGTCAGCTCAGCTATCCCCATTGAGACTGTGTCTGTGCCTCGACCTAGGTTGGGCAAAACTAAACATGGCGGTGTTCGCCTTAGCAATCTCACTAGGATAAAGACCTCCTCCATTCCTGCCATTATTGAAAGAGATCGTGATACCTCACATCTCAAAATAGGGCTACTTAATGTTAGATCCCTCACTTCAAAGGCAGTTATAGTCAATGAACTAATCACTGATCATAATCTTGATGTGATTGGCCTGACTGATACATGGCTTAAGCCTGATGAATTTACTGTGTTAAATGAGGCCTCACCTCCTGGTTACACTAGTGACCATATCCCCCGTGCATCCCGCAAAGGCGAAGGTGTTGCTAACATTTACGATAGCAAATTTCAATTTACAAAAAAAAAAAGACGTTTTCGTCTTTTGAGCTTCTAGTCATGAAATCTATGCAGCCTACTCAATCACTTTTTATAGCTACTGTTTACAGGCCTCCTGGCCCATATACAGCGTTCCTCGCTGAGTTCCCTGAATTCCTATCGGACCTTGTAGTCATAGCAGATAATATTCTAATTTTTGGTGATTTTAATATTCATATGGAAAAGTCCACACCCACTCCAAAAGGCTTTTGGAGCCATCATCGATTCAGTGGGTTTTGTCCAACATGTCTATGGACCTACTCACTGCCACAGTCATACTCTGGACCTAGTTTTGTCCCATGGAATAAATGTTGTAGATCTTAATGTTTTTCCTCATAATCCTGGACTATCGGACCACCATTTTATTACGTTTGCAATCGCAACAAATAATCTGCTCAGACCCCAACCAAGGAGCATCAAAAGTCGTGCTATAAATTCTCAGACAACACAAAGATTCCTTGATGCCCTTCCAGACTCCTTCTGCCACCCAAGGACGTCAGAGGACAAAAATCAGTTAACCACCTAACTGAGGAACTCAATTTAATCTTTCGCAATACCCTAGATGCAGTTGCACCCCTAAAAACTAAAAACATTTGTCATAAGAAACTAGCTCCCTGGTATACAGAAAATACCCGAGCTCTGAAGCAAGCTTCCAGAAAATTGGAACGGAAATGGCGCCACACCAAACTGGAAGTCTTCCGACTAGCTTGGAAAGACAGTACCGTGCAATATCGAAGAGCCCTCACTGCTGCTCGATCATCCTACTTTTCCAACTTAAAAAAATGTGGATACTGTTGCAAAGCTAACTAAAAAGCAGCATTCCCCAAGTGAGGATGGCTTTCACTTCAGCAGTAATAAATTCATGAACTTCTTTGAGGAAAAGATCATGATCATTAGAAAGCAAATTACAGACTCCTCTTTAAATCTGCGTATTCCTCCAAAGCTTAGCTGTCCTGAGTCTGCACAACTCTGCCAGGACCTAGGATCAAGAGAGACACTTAAGTGTTTTAGTACTATATCTCTTGACACAATGATGAAAATAATCATGGCCTCTAAACCTTCAAGCTGCATACTGGATCCTATTCCAACTAAACTACTGAAAGAGCTGCTTCATGTGCTTGGCCCTCCTATGTTGAACATAATAAACGGCTCTCTATCCACCGGATGTGTACCAAACTCACTAAAAGTGGCAGTAATAAAGCCTCTCTTGAAAAAGCCAAACCTTGACCCAGAAAATATAAAAAACTATCGGCCTATATCGAATCTTCCATTCCTCTCAAAAATTTTAGAAAAAGGTGTTGCGCAGCAACTCACTGCCTTCCTGAAGACAAACAATGTATACGAAATGCTTCAGTCTGGTTTTAGACCCCATCATAGCACTGAGACTGCACTTGTGAAGGTGGTAAATTACCTTTTAATGGCATCAGACCGAGGCTCTGCATCTGTCCTCGTGCTACTAGACCTTAGTGCTGCCTTTGATACCATCGATCACCACATTCTTTTGGAGAGACTGGAAACCCAAATTGGTCAACACGGACAAGTTCTGGCCTGGTTTAGATCTTATCTGTCTGTAACGGCAGCCTTCCCTCTCTTCACTAGAAGAGGGGGTGAAACAGGGATCGGACCAACACGCAGCGTAGCCAGTGCTCAACATATTTAATTAAACGAAAACAGTGAACACTTACAACGAACAAAATAACAAAATGTGGCAAACCGAAACAGTCCTATCTGGTGCAGAACACAAACACAGAGACAGGAAACAACCACCCACAATCCCCAACACAAAACAAGCCACCTATATATGATTCTCAATCAGGGACAACGATTGACAGCTGCCTCTGATTGAGAACCATATTAGGCTGGACACAGAAACAGACGAACTAGACACACAACATAGAATTCCCACCCAGCTCACGTCCTGACCAACACTAAACAAGCAAAACACATAAGAACTCTGGTCAGGACGTTACACTGTCGGAAAGATATCAGTTTGTCTCTGTGAATGGTTTGTCCTCTGACAAATCAACTGTACATTTCGGTGTTCCTCAAGGTTCCGTTTTAGGACCACTATTGTTTTCACTAAATATATTACCTCTTGGGGATGTCATTCGAGAACATAATGTTAACTTTCACTGCTATGCGGATGACACACAGCTGTACATTTCAATGAAACATGGTGAAGCCCCAAAATTGCCCTCGCTAGAAACCTGTGTTTCAGACATAAGGAAGTGGATGGCTGAAAACTTTCTACTTTTAAACTCGGACAAAACAGAGAGGCTTGTTCTAGGTCCCAAGAAACAAAGAGTTCTTCTGTTAAATCTGACAATTAATCTTGATGGTTGTAAAGTCGTCTCAAATAAAACTGTGAAGGACCTCGGCGTTACTCTGGACCCTGATCTCTCTTTTGACGAACATATCAAGACTGTTTCAAGGACAGCTTTTTCCATCTACGTAACATTGCAAAAATCAGAAATGTTCTGTCCAAAAATGATGCAGAAAAATTAATCCATGCTTTTGTTACTTCTAGGGTAGACTACTGCAATGCTTTACTTTCCGGCTACCCGGATAAAGCACTAAATAAACTTCAGTTAGTGCTAAATACGGCTGCTAGAATCCTGACTAGAACCAAGAAATTTGATCATATTACTCCAGTGCTAGCTTCTCTACACTGGCTTCCTGTTAAGGCAAGGGCTGATTTCAAGGTTTTACTGTTAACCTATAAAGCGTTACATGGGCTTGCTCCTACCTATCTTTCCGAGTTGGTCCTGCCGTACATACCTACACGTACGCTACGGTCACAAGACGCAGGCCTCCTAATTGTCCCTAGAATTTCTAAGCAAACAGCTGGAGGCAGGGCTTTCTCCTATAGATCTCCATTTTTATAGAATGGTCTGCCTACCTATGTGAGAGACGCAGACTCGGTCTCAACCTTTAAGTCTTTACTGAAGACTTATCTCTTCAGTAGGTCATATGATTGAGTGTAGTCTGGCCCAGGAGTGTGAAGGTGAATGGAAAGGCTCTGGAGCAACGAACCGCCCTTGCTGTCTCTGCCTGGCCGGTTTCCCTCTCTCCACTGGGATTCTCTGCCTCTAACCCTATTACAGGGGCTGAGTCACTGGCTTACTGGTGCTCTTTCATGCCGTCCCTAGGAGGGGTGCGTCACTTGAGTGGGTTGAGTTACTGACGTGATCTTCCTGTCTGGGTTGGCGCCCCCCCATGGTTTGTGCTGTGGTGGAGATTTGTGGGCTATACTCGGCCTTGTCTCAGGATTGTAAGTTGGTGGTTGAAGATATCCCTCTAGTGGTGTAGGAGCTGTGCTTTGGCAAAGTGGGTGGGGTTATATCCTTCCTGTTTGACCCTGTCCGGGGGTATCATCGGATGGGACCACAGTGTCTCCTGATCCCTCCTGTCTCAGCCTCCAGTATTTATGCTGCAGTAGTTTATGTGTCGGGGGGCTAGGGTCAGTTGTTTATATCTGGAGTACTTCTCCTGTCTTATCCGGTGTCCTGTGTGAATTTAAGTATGCTCTCTCTAATTCTCTCCTTCTCTCTTTCTTTCTCTCTCTCGGAGGACCTGAGCCCTAGGACCATGCGTCAGGACTACCGGGCATGATGACTCCTTGCTGTCCCCAGTCCACCTGGCCTTGCTGCTGTTCCAGTTTCAACTGTTCTGCCTGCGGCTATGGAACCCTGACCTGTCCACCGGACGTGCTACCTGTCCCAGACCTGCTGTTTTCAACTCTCTAGAGACCGCAGGAGCGGTAGAGATACTCTTAATGATCGGCTATGAAAAGCCAACTGACATTTACTCCTGATTATTATTTGACCATGCTGGTCATTTATGAACATTTGAACATCTTGGCCATGTTCTGTGATAATCTCCACCCGGCACAGCCAGAAGAGGACTGGCCACCCCTCATAGCCTGGTTCCTCTCTAGGTTTCTTCCTAGGTTTTGGCCTTTCTAGGGAGTTTTTCCTAGCCACCGTGCTTCTACACCTGCATTGCTTGCTGTTTGGGGTTTTAGGCTGGGTTTCTGTACAGCACTTCAAGATATTAGCTGATGTACGAAGTGCTATATAAAATAAACTTGATTTGATATTGCTAGGTATTACTGTATTGTTTTGTATTACTGTATTGTTTTGTATTACTGTATTGTTTTGTATTGCTAGGTATTACTGTATTGTTTTGTATTACTGTATTGTTTTGTATTGCTAGGTATTACTGTATTGTTTTGTATTACTGTATTGTTTTGTATTGCTAGGTAGTACTGTATTGTTTTGTATTGCTAGGTATTACTGTATTGTTTTGTATTACTGTATAGTTTTGTATTACTAGGTATTACTGTATTGTTTTGTATTACTGTATTGTTTTGTATTGCTAGGTATTACTGTATTGTTTTGTATTACTGTATTGTTTTGTATTGCTAGGTATTATTGTTTTGTATTGCTAGGTATTACTGTATTGTTTTGTATTACTGTTTTGTATTGCTAGGTATTACTGTATTGTTTTGTATTACTGTATTGTTTTGTATTACTGTATTGTTTTGTATTGCTAGGTATTACTGTATTGTTTTGTATTACTGTATTGTTTTGTATTGCTAGGTATTATTGTTTTGTATTGCTAGGTATTACTGTATTGTTTTGTATTGCTAGGTATTACTGTATTGTTTTGTTTTGTATTGCTAGGTATTACTGTATTGCTTTGTTTTGTATTGCTAGGTATTACTGTATTGTTTTGCTAGGTATTACTGTATTGTTTTGTATTGCTAGGTATTACTGTATTGTTTTGTATTACTGTATTGTTTTGTATTGCTAGGTATTACTGTATTGTTTTGTTTTGTATTGCTAGGTATTACTGTATTGTTTTGCTAGGTATTACTGTATTGTTTTGCTAGGTATTACTGTATTGCTAGGTATTATTGTTTTGTATTGCTAGGTATTACTGTATTGTTTTGTATTGCTAGGTATTACTTTATTGTTTTGCTAGGTATTACTGTATTGTTTTGTATTGCTAGGTATTATTGTTTTGTATTGCTAGGTATTACTGTATTGTTTTGTATTACTGTATTGTTTTGTATTGCTAGGTATTACTGTATTGTTTTGTATTACTGTATTGTTTTGTATTGCTAGGTATTATTGTTTTGTATTGCTAGGTATTACTGTATTGTTTTGTATTACTGTTTTGTATTGCTAGGTATTACTGTATTGTTTTGTATTACTGTATTGTTTTGTATTACTGTATTGTTTTGTATTGCTAGGTATTACTGTATTGTTTTGTATTACTGTATTGTTTTGTATTGCTAGGTATTATTGTTTTGTATTGCTAGGTATTACTGTATTGTTTTGTTTTGTATTGCTAGGTATTACTGTATTGTTTTGTTTTGTATTGCTAGGTATTACTGTATTGCTTTGTTTTGTATTGCTAGGTATTACTGTATTGTTTTGCTAGGTATTACTGTATTGTTTTGTATTGCTAGGTATTACTGTATTGTTTTGTATTACTGTATTGTTTTGTATTGCTAGGTATTACTGTATTGTTTTGTTTTGTATTGCTAGGTATTACTGTATTGTTTTGCTAGGTATTACTGTATTGTTTTGCTAGGTATTACTGTATTGCTAGGTATTATTGTTTTGTATTGCTAGGTATTACTGTATTGTTTTGTATTGCTAGGTATTACTTTATTGTTTTGCTAGGTATTACTGTATTGTTTTGTATTGCTAGGTATTATTGTTTTGTATTGCTAGGTATTACTGTATTGTTTTGTATTGCTAGGTATTATTGTTTTGTATTGGTAGGTATTACTGTATTGTTTTGTATTGCTAGGTATTACTGTATTGTTTTGTATTGCTAGGTATTACTGTATTGTTTTGTATTGCTTGGTATTATTGTTTTGTATTACTGTATTGTTTTGTATTGCTAGGTATGACTGTATTGTTTTGTATTGCTAGGTATTACTGTATTGTTTTGTATTACTGTATTGTTTTGTATTGCTAGGTATTACTGTATTGTTTTGTATTGCTAGGTATTACTGTATTGTTTTGTATTACTGTATTGTTTTGTATTGCTAGGTATTATTGTTTTGTATTGCTAGGTATTACTGTATTGTTTTGTATTACTGTATTGTTTTGTATTGCTAGGTATTACTGTATTGTTTTGTATTACTGTATTGTTTTGTATTGCTAGGTATTAATGTATTGTTTTGTATTGCTAGGTATTACTGTATTGTTGGAGCTAGAAACACAAGCATTTCTTTGCACCTGCGATAACATCTGCAAATCTGTGTACGACCAAGAATCTGTGTACGACCACTAATCTGTGTATTTGATTTGTATGTGTAGCCCATGTATCTGGCATGTCGTACTCTTTTTGGCCAGACAGCATCAGATACATGAGCTGCATACAGTAAGACTCAGGGAACTGTTTTGGTCGCTAGGATGCTTCTCTGGTGAGATCGTTTCAGCCACTTGTGAATCTAAGGAAAGTTGGTGAGTTCACAGTGTCAGTGTCTGTAGTGTCAGATAAACATGCTCTCCATTATAGAACATGTAACCTACTGTAATTGAAGTGATTTGTTTGACAGCCAGACGAATACATCATGACTGATTGTGTTTATGCCACATTAAAAGGTAATATATTTGTATAGTTAAATTACGTCTTTACCCCCCCCGCCAAAAAATGCCCAACCAACTGACTCATTCTGGCGCTAGTCCTGAACACTAGCACCATGCCAAATTCATGACCCCTCTCTAAAACACACATACCTCACTGCAGGACTATGAGCCTCTCTGAAACAGTCTCCTTTATCTCTTCCCTGACAGGAATGGTGCTCTATTTGTTTAAACAACAGTAGTACTATCTCTCCATAGCTAGGATACGGCTAGAATATTGTAGATGGCATGATAAATGTCCAAATATATTCCACTACTCAAGCCTCCCCAATGGTTGCTTGTCAAGGCTGAAAGATGCGTTTATAAATCAAACATATGAAGGACAGAGGCTTTAAGATGGCCCATCCCTGCACTGCAACTGGGTGAATATTAGGTCCCCATATGCTGAATTGGCTGAATTTGTGCTTAGTTGTTTGAATATGTGCCTGTAATGCCTGACATACAATGCCATGCAGTTCGTTGGTGTCTGAGGCTCCAGGTGGGTGTGCTGTGTTCTCCATCTTCTGGGCCAGGTGGCGGGAGCCGTACAGGGAGTCTGTAGAGGTCCACTGGAACAGAGCCTCCTCTCCATCAAAGAACAACAGCTGGAGAGACAGGTTGGGATTGGATCCCTGGTAGAGGATGAGCGGGAGAGTGAGACAGAAAGAGAGAAAAAGAGAGGTGGGGGCAAGAAAGTGAAAGAGATGTTTATTAGTCACTGCAAACAGTACTTGGGGAACTACTGGTTTGAACTTTTAGCTTTACTGCCACCTATTGGTTTAAACAAAACACTGCTATGAAGAAATCGGTATTCAGTTTGTTAATTCAGGGTGGCCTTTGTCACAGTCTGTAGTGTCAGATAAACATGTCCCCTGGCCTGACCCTATGGCTGCCCCTGTCACTCAGGACCCATCCCCTCAGATTGAGGTCAGCTGCCCCATGGAGCAGGGCAGCACAAACAGCAATGTGAGGAGGCTCTGTGACTGCTTTGTCCATCTCTTTTCATCTCTCATCTCTCAATTCTTTGTTGATCTTGGCTACAGGTGTGTAAAAACTTTGAGTGGGTTTTTACAAACTTTTCTGATCTAATATTGCTCATCAAACATAAATTATTGTACAGACTAAAGTGGACACATGAGAAAATTCTAAACCTTTCCCCACCTTCAGAGTCTTCAGCTCGTGGTCCAGAGCCCGTACCAGCTCCAAGATCATGGCACAGGGCACAGCTGAGTCCGTGGCACCCAGGAACTCACGCCCATGCCACTGGGGAGGGTAGTACTTGGAGTCGTAGTGGCACGCCAGCACCAGGTGACGCTTGGCGGAAGGGTTGAGGGTAGCGATGATGTTGTTGAAGGTCATGGGACCGTAAGGGGTGTGTGACTCAAACATGTCCTCCTTAACATCCCAGCCTGCCCTCAGAGAACCCAGAGTGCTCTTGATGTGCTAGTGGGAAACAGACATGTTGTACAATTAAATAGACAAAGCATTGGGGAACACATTGGGAAACATTTATCCTGGTAACTGACTAAAAAGAACTGACTAAATCCCCTCTCCTACATACACTGTACACTGACGAGTCTAATCACGCCAATGACATTATAAGTAGACCGCACACAGTCGATTGTTCATGCTGTCAGCCATAGGGATACCGACCTGTTGCGCTGCCAGGCTGCCTGCAGAGTTGGGGTACCGTGTCACTAGCAGAGGCCTGAGGTCCCTCTGCCACATCTGGTTCAGGTCTGTGTGTGACAGGACCCTGGTGATGTCACTGGAGCTGAGGGTGCTGGGCTTGTGGCTGATCTAGACAGACAAGTGGAGAAGAGAGAAGAATGCACAAGATAATCAGGATTAGGGGTGCTCTGACAACCATGAGGACAGGAACAAGTGGATTTTCTTCATTACCACCTGTTTAGTTGAGACAGAGGCCCTGGCAGAGAGGCTGTCATTGAAAGAGGCACCACGGATGCTCCTCATTAATCACAATCAGTTCAGCCGAGGTAGATTAGTTCAACCTCTCAGAAAGCGATAAACAAAGACAGCCATGCAGGGAAACTAATACCGTGGCTAATCACTACGACCTTGTTCCAATATCTACCGTGTGCAAATGGAAATATACAGTTTAGAACACTGTGAAAGAACATTGCGTTACAGTTGCAACTTGCACATCTTCAAAGTAGAGAAACGGAAATCTCTAGTGTTGCATTCAAATTGAGGAACAGGCTAGGCAGGAAATACACATGACGCATAGATCGTTACAGTCTCTTAATATACTGTAGCTTTGTCGAATATCTAGAGTACAGGACATAGGCTACTGTATGGTTTCAAACGGTCGGTTTACACCTTGCTATACAATCATTTGTATAGTGTGTCTGGCTGATGTCTACCAAGACAAGCTACAATACAACACAATATTTGCTTTATTGGTCCATTTTGTTGTTGTTGCTGTCACAGTACCCAAGCTACATCATTAGACAAGGTTAACCAATCGTTGAAAAACCCAAGGTTACCCAACAATTGAAAAATCCAAAGTGACGCAAGTGAGCTAGTTTATTCTTGTTTTCATATAGGAATGATACACTGTGTGTACATTTATGGTTTGACAAGACTGTTCATGACTGATTTGACAAGATTGTGTATGCCTGTAGTGAACTCAAGCACCTTTGCTGCGAGACATTTCAAGAGACAAGCAGCAATCACAGATCCAGGAAACAAGGTTGTGAATAAACTGGCAGGTTACTACAGCTGTGGCTTGTGTGAAAGGTATGCTAGCAGGCAGCTCAGAAATATGAAGGGTGCTTGCTAATACATTTCCCCTGCCTCTCACAGGGAGCTTCCCACAGATACATGATGGAAAGATCTTTATACCTTCTTGGAAGACAAAGCATATCACAATTATTTTGTAGGCTTGATGATGAGGGAGAAAAACAAATAAGTCCACAAAATAAGCCTTAACAGCATTCTAGGAAGAAACCCATGGACACAAGGTATTGATCATATTCCATTCCACCTGCCCCGATCCTTTTTGTTTGGTCTCAAAGTTCACCTGCCTCTTGTGCAGTGATCCTCTGTTGTCCTGGTAACTGGGACTGAGCGCCAGGACAATAAGTGGTAGAAACAAAGATGGTGAATAAGAGAATAACACCAACATTTCAACACCCTTCCCCTGTAGCCTGAACTGTGCTCTGAAGATCAGCAGCTCTCTATTGTTTCAGTGTATAATTTGCATGTGGTGATCTGGCTGAGGAGATGATCTGTGTTATGAAACTGATGTCTGGGTTCTCTGGAGCTGAAAGGTCAACATCAATATGAACAGAGCATGGTCTTTCTTCTCTCTCCATTTAGCAGTGTAATGGCTGTCAATGTCGTTCTCCTCCTCAGACGAGGAGGAGCATGGATCGGACCAAGATGCGGAGTAGTAGGAATTCATGTTTTAATGGCAAACCAACAAACACTACAAATTAACAAAACAACAAACGTGACTAACCTGCAACAGTCCTGTGTGGCCCAAACGCTGACACAGGAACAACCACCCACAAAACACAAGTGAAACCCAGGCTGCCTTAGTATGATTCTCAATCAGGGACAACGATAGACACCTGTCTCTGATTGAGAATCATACCAGGCCGAACACAAAATCCCAACATAGAAATAGAAAACATAGACTGCCCACCCAAAACTCACGCCCTGACCAATAAACAACTACAAAACAAGAGAAAACAGGTCAGGAACGTGACATAACCCCCCCCTTAAGGTGCGAACTCCGGGCGCACCAGCACAAAGTCTAGGGGAGGGTCTGGGTGGGCATCTGACCACGGTGGTGGCTCAGGCTCTGGGCGAGGTCCCCACCCCACCATAGTCACTCCCCGCTTCCGTATCCCCCTCCCAATGACCACCCTCCAACTAAACCCACCTAAATGAAGGGGCAGCATCGGGATAAGGGGCAGCACCGGGATAAGGGGCAGCAGCTCCGGGATAAGGGGCAGCAGCTCCGGGCTGAGGGACGGCAGCTCCGGGCTGAGGGACTCTGGCAGGTCCTGGCTGAGGGACTCTGGCAGGTCCTGGCTGAGGGACTCTGGCAGGTCCTGGCTGAGGGACTCTGGCAGGTCCTGGCTGAGGGACTCTGGCAGGTCCTGGCTGAGGGACTCTGGCAGGTCCTGGCTGGACGGCTCTGGCAGGTCCTGGCTGGCTGGCTCTGGCGGATCCTGGCTGGTGGCTGGCTCTGGCAGATCCTGGCTGGCGGCTGGCTCTGGCGGATCCTGGCTGGCGGCTGGCTCTGGCGGATCCTGGCTGGCGGCTGGCTCTGGCGGATCCTGGCTGGCGGCTGGCTCTGGCGGATCCTGGCTGGCGGCTGGCTCTGGCGGATCCTGGCTGGCGGAAGGCTCTGGCGGATCCTGGCTGGCGGAAGGCTCTGGCGGATCCTGGCTGGCGGAAGGCTCTGGTGGATCCTGGCTGGCGGAAGGCTCTGGCGGATCCTGGCTGGCTGGCTCCGGCAGCTCCTGACTGGCTGGCAGCTCCTGGCTGGACGGCTCTGGCTGGTCCTGGCTGGACGGCTCTGGCTGGTCCTGGCTGGACGGCTCTGGCTGGTCCTGGCTGGACGGCTCTGGCTGGTCCTGGCTGGACGGCTCTGGCTGGTCCTGGCTGGACGGCTCTGGCTGGTCCTGGCTGGACGGCTCTGAAGGCTCGGGACAGACGGGCAGCGCTGGGCAGGCAGACAGTTCAGACCACGCTGGGCAGGCAGGCAGTTCAGACAGCGCTGGGAAGGCAGACAGTTCGGGCAGCGCTGAGCAGGCAAGCAGCGCAGGCGGCGTTGGGCAGACGGCCGACTCTGACCTGCTGAGGCGCACAGTAGGCCTGGTGCGTGGTGCCGGAACTGGAGGCACTGGGCTGGAGACACGCACCACAGGGAGAGTGCGTGGAGGAGGAACAGGGCTCTGGAAACGCACTGGAAGCCTGGTGCGTGGTGTCGGCACTGATGGTACTGGGCTGGGGTGGGAAGGTGGCGCCGGATCTACCGGACCGTGAAGGAGGACACGCGCTCTTGAGCACCGAGCCTCCCCAACCTTACCAGGTTGAATGGTCCCCGTAGCCCTGCCAGTGCGGCGAGGTGGAATAGCCCGCACTGGGCTATGCAGGCGAACCGGGGACACCACCTGTAAGGCTGGTGCCATGTACGCCGGCCCGAGGAGACGTACTGGAGGCCAGATACGTTGGGCCGGCTTCATGACATCCGGCTCGATGCCCAACCTAGCCCTCCCAGTGCGGCAAGGTGGAATAGCCCGCACTGGGCTAAGCACGCGTACTGGGGACACCGTGCGCTTTACCGCATAACACGGTGTCTGACCAGTACGACGCCCTCTCACTCCACGGTAAGCCCGGGGAGTTGGCTCAGGTAACCAACCCGGCTTTGCCACACTCCCCTTTAGCCCCCCCCCCAAGAAATTTTTGGGTGAGCCTCTCGGGCTTCCAGCCGCTCTGCCTTGCTTTAGCCTCATACAACCTCCTCTCCGCTTTCGCTGCCTCCAGCTCCGCTTTGGGGCGGCGACACTCCACTGGCTCTGCCCAGGGTCCTTTACCGTCTAGGATCTCCTCCCAAGTCCATTCCTCTTTTCCCCATTGCTGTTGTTCCTGCCTTCCTTCTCCACTCCGCTTGATCCTGGTTTGGTGGGTGTTTCTGTAATGGCTGTCAATGTCGTTCTCCTCCTCAGACGAGGAGGAGCATGGATCGGACCAAGATGCGGAGTAGTAGGAATTCATGTTTTAATGGCAAACCAACAAACACTACAAATTAACAAAACAACAAACGTGACTAACCTGCAACAGTCCTGTGTGGCCCAAACGCTGACACAGGAACAACCACCCACAAAACACAAGTGAAACCCAGGCTGCCTTAGTATGATTCTCAATCAGGGACAACGATAGACACCTGTCTCTGATTGAGAATCATACCAGGCCGAACACAAAATCCCAACATAGAAATAGAAAACATAGACTGCCCACCCAAAACTCACGCCCTGACCAATAAACAACTACAAAACAAGAGAAAACAGGTCAGGAACGTGACAAGCAGGTTCCATTGCCAAAGGTAATAACAGTGTGGTCTAATAACATATTAACACATGGGCTATTAACCAATGAAAAACAGTAATACACTGGTTATGAACCTGGTGATAATATTTCAATTGGTCACAATCATGTTTTGTTATAGGATTACCTGTTGAAACATGCCCTGCATAGGCCTACTCTTGTCATTTCTCTGCCAACCATCCCCATGGTTTGATCACAGAGACCTAAAGACAACACTGTGGGGATACTGTATTGCAATATCTCTTTCCAAGAGGTGTGCTTTAAGGGAATGGGCTCACACATTGATCTGAGAAAGGGTTAAAAGGGGCTCCACTTTAGATCTATAAATATCAAGATCTGCAATTGGTGGATCAATGATGACTGTGCTGCCATAGCAACGAGACAAAGAGAAGAGAGGATGAACAACATTGGGACCTGAATGGCCAAGCACCCTTTATCTCAAAGAAATTACACATCTCTTGCAATGAAGTGTAGGCCTATTAAGGATGCATTAAATGCCATTTGAGGTGAGAGTTGTAAAAACAAACTGTGGTTTGTTGTTATTTTGAATGGATTCTATTATTTAAATTACAAAACTGTGAAAATAAATGCTTTGTAATATTATTAAATATAGATAAATTATTACTGTCTCTATCTCATTGCTGTCTCTCAACTCTCATTAGTCATTCATTGCCTTTTTTCCCACCTGTCTCTTTAGAAAATTACAACTTTTTGACATTTTCTAAATTAATGTAGGCTATAGCAATCATATATGTTATGCAATAGAAAGGATGAATTTGGTAATAACTTTTTTTGTTTTGATAAAAGCAACAAGAACATGCACACAATCATTGAACCGTGTACTGTAATATTTTTTGTAGCCTACCTTATCTTGTGTCCATGGGACCTGTGCTCTCTGTCCATTGATATTATCGATAAATGTTGCACAAATGCTCACTACATAAAATAAATGTATAAGCGGACTGGAGCGACGTTCAGTCATCGTGGCGGTTTCTCTCACTGAACATTCAAAGCTTCTCCTCAGTGTAATCTCGGATCATGTGAAAAACATGAGGGAGGACCAGAGGCATTTTACAGGCGTCACTGTTTTTTTTTTTTATCCCAAGGCGCCACAGAGCAGAGGGTCTATTTATGTGAAATTGCCTTTTTGGTTTCATGTTTGATTTGTTGTGAAGGCTTCAATTCGATTTTGCTGATAATAACATATTAGATCAGAAAAGCTTGCATTGTAAAATGCAGCTTGCAATGTATCTGCATTTTATGAGGCATGGTAATCAAGCAATACAAGTAAACGATTGTAAGTTAAAATGTAAGCATAGCCTTTCCAAGTGAATTCATAATTTACATTTGAGATATTTCAATTAGCCTACATTCCTATAGTAAAGTAATCAAACTGTGGGAACTGAACTGCGCAGCGACAACAGCGTATGCAGTGCCTTGATCTCCCGCTTGATTTGATGTGGCGCGGGAATAGACTACTGTCATTGGAAAGCACCCCCAATTGGCACTTGGTCTCATCCCACGTGGGTCTCTTCTGTAGACCAGGAAGTGCCGAGTCCGACTTCTACAAATGACAACAAACATTAATCACTAAAACAGTTGCAATCAGTACGATTGTGGCATTATTTCGCTAATTGTGTCACAGTTTTGTATCTCACGTGTCTTATATCGTATTGCAGCTATGTCGGAAGAGGTTTCCTGTTTGAAGTCACGATTTATGGAAACACAGATCGTTGCATTGAATGATAAATTGGCACAATTAGGAAAGGTATGTCTCTCTTTACATTGATTGAATACCAGTAGGCTAGTTAGCTGTTGCCTAGTGCTTGCTGTGGCTATCAGCAGACAAAGTTACAGTGTGGGGTTGGGTTTGAGCATAGAGATAGATAGAGGACTCTAGTGCCAACAAACCGTCTTAGCATGGGCAGCGCCTTTGAGGACTTACTCAATTTTAAAGTGGTCAACTGGGTGGGTAGTAAGGATGTGACAAATGGACAATTTTGCTTAACGTTTAAACAGCCATTTTTTAAATCATTTCCCCCCCGTTAAAATTATAAGAAAAAATCATTAAATTCCACATCAATTTACATTACAGAATAATAGTCCTATAACATATGTATGACCGCTAGGGCTGGGCAAGGAAGTTATATCTACCGCAACCCATTACAGACATAGACCGCAGCTACAGTAACATGTTGATAGTGACAATTGGTAACTTAAAAAAAAGTAACAGTAGAATTCTGCTATGGCATAACATTTAGTGTTTTTTCCCTAACAACAATAAACATCGCTGATTGATGTGTTGTTTTTTATGCAGTTTTTTATGGTATGGTAGCTAGGTGTGTTTTATTTCTACTAAATGTCTTGGTAAGTCACGGTATTTAACGAACTTTAAAGTACACTGAACAAAACATAAACACAACATGCAACAATTTTAAGGTTTCGTCTGAGTTACAGTACATATACGACTATATGGATTTCACATGACTGTGAATACAAATATGCATCTGTTGGTCACAGATACCTTAACAAAAAGCTTGGGGCGTGTATCTGAAAACCAGTCAGTATCTGATGTGACAACCATTTGCCTCATGCAGCGCGTCATCTACTTCGCATAGAGTTGATCAAGCTGTTGATTATGGCATGTGGAATGTTGTTCCACTCCTCTTCAATGGCTGTGCGAAGTTGCTGGATATTGGCCGGAACTGGAACACGCTGTCGATCACGTCGATCCAGAGCATCCCAAACATGCTCAATGGGTGACATGTCTGGTGAGATGGCCTCTAAAACGACGTTACAGGCGGTTTATGGTAGAGAAATTAACATTAAATTATCTGGCAACAGTTCTGGTGGACATTTCTACAGTCAGCATACCAATTGCACACTCCCTTAAAACTTGAGACATCTGTGGCATTGTGTGACACAACTGCACATTTTATTGTCCTTTTTTTATCCCAAGCACAAGGTGCACCTGTGTAATGATCATAACGTTTAATCAGCTTCTTGATATTCCACACCTGTCAGGTGGATGTTTCACTACATTTGATAGAAATCATATTTTTGTGCCTATGGAACATTTCTGGGATATTTTATTTCAGCTCATTAAACATGGGAACAACACTTTACATGAAACGTTTATATTTTTGTTTAGTATACGTTTTTAGGAGATTGTTCTGCGCGTAGGCAGCAAGGCAGGCTGCGCGCAGCAGCTCACAATTATTTGATTGACAGTTCTGGTCGCCTAGTGATGGATGTTAGTCCCGCTTCAGAAGTTTCATTCCTTTACAGACAAGTAAAATAAATGCCTGTTCATATGTCCAGAGAAGGGTTTGTGTCGGCATTTAAAAATAGCCTACCCTAAAAGACAGACAAACAAACAAACAATTAAAAATAGCCTACCCTAAAAGACAGACAAACAAACAAACATGCTGTAGCCGAGGCGCATTCAAGTGGCCACATTCCATTATGTCTGAAAGGCGTAATCGATAAAGGCTACCGGTAGCCTAATGTAATTTAATATTATGAGGCAAATACGAAGATTAGGCTACCCCGTGCTCGCAAGACTGACCCGAAGATACTTCTGTGTCCCAGCGACATCGGTGCCATGAATAGGCTAGTATATTCTACACGCAACAGTCCGAAGACTGAACACACAGTAGCATCATTAACAAGGAGTCAGAGAAGGCAGGCCAGCGCGAGGTGGATAGAGTTTTGGTAATCTACATCTCGAAATGTATTGTTTTACATGCCTTACAAATTCACGAATGTAGCCTAAAGTTTGCATCATCTTTTCTGGTTTTATTTGAATTACACAACTTTCCCAGGCCTTTATAGCCTATCAATTATAACACGAAAATAATATGTTTTGTGATAACTGCACTGTGCTTTTAATTAAGTGGAGGAAAAACAAATTAACTTTGTTTTTCGGTGAGGGATTTTTCTTAACGTTAAGGATCCCAACTTCGTTTAAACGTTTTAACGTTTAAACATTCACCCCCATAGTGGGAAGGATCACATAATTATATCTGGGTCATCAGGAGGGATCAGCCAATTAATTATGATCGTGCGCAAACTTTCCATAACTGCAGGTAGCAGTAAATCACCAACCTTGGCTTTATACCTGTTGGAACAACACACTCCAGGTGGCAGTAAATCACCAACCTTGGCTTTATATCTGTTGGAACAACACACTCCAGGTGGCAGTAAATCACCAACCTTGGCTTTATACCTGTTGGAACAACACACTCCAGGTAGCAGTAAATCACCAACCTTGGCTTTATACCTGTTGGAACAACACATTCCAGGTGGCAGTAAATCACCAACCTTGGCTTTATACCTGTTGGAACAACACACTCCAGGTGGCAGTAAATCACCAACCTTGGCTTTATACCTGTTGGAACAACACACTCCAGGTAGCAGTAAATCACCAACCTTGGCTTTATACCTGTTGGAACAACACACTCCAGGTAGCAGTAAATCGCCGACCTTGGCTTTATACCTGTTGGAACAACACACTCCAGGTAGCAGTAAATCGCCAACCTTGGCTTTATACCTGTTGGAACAACACACTCCAGGTGGCAGTAAATCACCAACCTTGGCTTTATACCTGTTGGAACAACACACTCCAGGTAGCAGTAAATCACCAACCTTGGCTTTATACCTGTTGGAACAACACACTCCAGGTAGCAGTAAATCGCCAACCTTGGCTTTATACCTGTTGGAACAACACACTCCAGGTAGCAGTAAATCGCCAACCTTGGCTTTATACCTGTTGGAACAACACACTCCAGGTAGCAGTAAATCACCAACCTTGGCTTTATACCTGTTGGAACAACACACTCCAGGTGGCAGTAAGCACACTGTCAGTTTGTTTTCCAAATCATAGAAGTAGTAGAAGAAAATGGACTACTAGATGGCCTTAAATTCACTGCCCGTATGCAGATGCCAGATGCAGATTTATGCTCATATATATTATGTTAACTAATAGCAAAGAAAAGTTTTGGAATTGGCCTAATCAAGACCAAATTAAATGTGTGTGACATGACTGATACCCTCTGGATTGATCATTTTAGAATGTCAGTGTACTAGCTAGTACACAGTGCAGGTTTTAATCATGACCAGAGGGACCGCCAAAGTGCCAAATTATCCTAGGTATATTTAAAACACCATAAATCTACGGTTCTGGTGAGAACTGGCAAAATGTTTCACAAACTCATCAATGTTGAAGTAGCGTGCCCTCCTTGACTCAACACAGAATTCCGAGGTGACTTAACCTGTCATCAATCGTTGTTGTCCTAAGGTGGGTTTTAATCAGTTTTAAAGCTGAGAAGCTTCTCTCGCAAGAAGCACTGCTGACTGGTGTAACAACAGAAATCTTACAAAGTTGAAATAGCTCATGGAAGACCTCTTTATAAGGTTCTAGAAACACAACAAAGTCAAGGAGAGCAGACGGTCTGTCCCTTCCACTTTTCTCTCTCCTATCAAGAAGCCACTTGGTTTGTTGAACCTCATGTTTGAGGTCCTCTAAATCGGACTCAAAGGTCTGAGCAAAAACAAACAGAGGCTCCTCATTCAAGAATGTTGTACTCTTTGGGTTGAGAGACTGGACCCCTTGCATTATCTCGCAATTCTTCTTTGAAAAACGCCTCTGCAGCTCAGCTGTGAGACTGTCAAGCACCTGATAAAAGATAGCTCTTTGGAAGCTCTCACCATCACTTTGGTCACTATTTTTCTGTCCTACAGTGCTCATCAATGAGTCGTGAAATCTTAAGCTTGTTTTAGGCTATCTTTTACACACTGTTTGTACATTTATTTTGCAGTGCTCTGCAATCTCTTCAACCTCTTTCCATAGATCTCCAAAGTAACCCTCACTTCTGTAGTCCTGTAATGTGTCTGTAAGGGCACCTACTAGATCCACAGCCCTTGTTAAGTCAAGAGAGCTTGATTGGAGCATGTCAGAAAGACATTTGGCATCACAAAGCACTTTACAAAATGTTACCAAAAGCCCTTATGAAATGTAAATCTATCTGAGAAAGAAGGCTCCTTGCCTCCACTGATCTATCACCACTATTTTCAAGTGTGATATCCTGTAGCACTCTCAGAACTGCTGGGAGCCTGTCCCTCAGATTACGGCATGCCATGTATCTGCATGCCCACCTTACATCCGTAAATCTCTGTAGTTCCCTGGGCTGCTGCTGTGGATACAGCTCTTTCTGAACTGCAAGCCACTTGAGATGAACGTACGAGCCAGATACAAAGTTATAAAGCTTCTGCAGGAGAGCAAAAAAATGTACTGCCTCAGGCACTGATTTTACAGATTCAAACAATGTGCATTACAGTGCACATAAAATGCAAATCTTGCACTGTTTTTAATCCGTGCAGAAACACCAGAATGCTTTCCGCTCATGATGGATGCACCATCATAGCCTTGCCCCACAAGATTATTTTTTGTAGACCATCCTATGTCTTTCAAGGCAATCAATGATCATTTTTGTGAGACCTGCTGCATCTAAGCTTTCAGCTGACTGAAAGTGTAAAACGCTTTCGTGGATGGCCCCGTTGTAATAGTACCTCACAACTAAAGACATTTGTTCTTTTTTCTTTACATCTTTGGTTTCATTTGCAATTACACTAAAAACTTCACTTTCTTTTACTTCTCTTATTAGTTCACTTTGCACCATCTCAGCTCAGCCCTCAAGAACTTCCTTCTGGATTTGGTGGCTTGTGTACTTAGCATTGCCACATGTATTCATAATTTTCTCTATGAGAGGGTCATGCTTTGCTATTTCTTCTAAGATTGTCAAAAAATTACCCTTGTGAGAGTCATCAGACTCTCGATGACCTCTCTGCGCTATATTTTGAGTGGCAGTTAATAGGAGCACATCTGCAATTGTTTTAATGTAAAGTGTACAGTTTCCCTCTGCTTTCTTTTTCCGGTCCTCATTTATGACATCTAACATTGAGTTGCTGTCAATAGCCCTTTCATTCTGATTCCAAGCATATGTAGCATTGATATGATGCTCTGCCTTCGAATGGAGCTTAAACCCAGAATCTTTAAACAGCGCCTTTTTCCAATTACAAAAACCTGACTGTGATGTGATGGCAGATTCAGGTGTATTGGGCAGAGAAAAATGTCTACAGGCGAAACAATAAGTAAAATCCTGACAATCCTGATACCAGGAGCTGTTGAAAGCCCTTTTCCTAGTACCATGCTGAGTTCTGGGAAATGTTTTCAAACACGGCTGTACAGGACCCTCTTCTCAGGATCTTGAAATGTCTGAAATACACGTTAAATAATGTGTCATATCTCTATGGAAATGTATAATTAAGGGATCTACAAGATTAGATACTAACAGCTGCTAACTAAAATGTGTAGTTTAAAGTATAGGCCTGGCCTACCATTGGGTCCTTTTGGAACAGAAGTCTGATATCTCTCCCTTTCTTTTCATGTTTAATTGATCCTATGCAAAAATAAGACAGTCTACGGTTACATCTAAGCATCCAATTACCCACATTTAGTCCAATCTCAATCTTAATTACAAATCCCCATTATCATAACTGTACTTTAAAATCAACTACCAGCCTAAGTTACTAGTTAGATCATGGCTAGCCCTACTCTGCAGTAAGTAACTTAGCTAGCTATAATTTCTTACACCTTTACCATAGCAAACTGCAAATTGTGGTCATCTTTTGAGTAACCTTAACAGATTGATAATAACAATTGTTTGTTTTGAGTTCAAGTACAAAATTCTAACTGAGTTTTTGCATTTCAAATTGCTGAATGTTAACTTGCTAACACTGACAGCTGTAATTTACTCCACTATATATGCATGTATTACTAGCACAGATGTAAACATAATGTTAGGCTATTTTTTATTAAATTTTTTCACCTTTATTTAACCAGGTAGGCAAGTTGAGAACAAGTTCTCATTTACAATTGCGACCTGGCCAAGATAAAGCAAAGCAGTTCGACACATACAACAACACAGAGTTACACATGGAGTAAAACAAACATACAGTCAATAATACAGTAGAAAAATAAGTCTATATACAATGTGAGCAAATGAGGTGAGATAAGGGAGGTAAAGGCAAAAAAAGGCCATGGTGGTGAAGTAAATACAATATAGCAAGTAAAACACTGGAATGGTAGATTTGCAGTGGAAGAATGTGCAAAGTAGAAATAGAAATAATGGGGTGCAAAGGAGCAAAATAAATAAATAAATACAGTAGGGGAAGAGGTAGTTGTTTGGACTAAATTATAGATGGGCTATGTACAGGTGCAGTAATCTGTGAGCTGCTCTAAAAGCTGGTGCTTAAAGCTAGTGAGGGAGATAAGTGTTCCCAGTTTCAGAGATTTTTGTAGTTCGTTCCAGTCATTGGCAGCAGAGAACTGGAAGGAAAGGAGGCCAAAGGAAGAATTGGTTTTGGGGGTGACCAGAGAGATATACCTGCTGGAGCGCGTGCTACAGGTGGGTGCTGCTATGGTGACCAGCGAGCTGAGATAAGGGGGGACTTTACCTAGCAGGGTCTTGTAGATGACCTGGAGCCAGTGGGTTTGGCGACGAGTATGAAGCGAGGGCCAGCCAACGAGAGCGTACAGGTCTCAGTGGTGGGTAGTATATGGGGCATTGGTGACAAAACGGATGGCACTGTGATAGACTGCATCCAATTTATTGAGTAGGGTATTGGAGGCTATTTTGTAAATGACATCGCCGAAGTCGAGGATCGGTAGGTTGGTCAGTTTTACGAGGGTATGTTTGGCAGCATGAGTGAAGGATGCTTTGTTGCGAAATAGGAAGCCAATTCTAGATTTAACTTTGGATTGGAGATGTTTGATGTGAGTCTGGAAGGAGAGTTTACAGTCTAACCAGACACCTAGGTATTTGTAGTTGTCCACATATTCTAAGTCAGAACCGTTCAGAGTAGTGATGCTGGACGGGCGGGCAGGTGCAGGCAGCGATCGGTTGAAGAGCATGCATTTAGTTTTACTTGTATTTAAGAGCAGTTGGAGGCCACGGAAGGAGAGTTGTATGGCATTGAAGCTCGTCTGGAGGCCAGAGGTATACAGAATGGTGTCGTCTGCGTAGAGGTGGATCAGAGACTCACCAGCAGCAAGAGTGACATCATTGATGTATACAGAGAAGAGAGTCAGTCCAAGAATTGAACCCTGTGGCACCGCCATAGAGACTGCTAGAGGCCCGGACAACAGACCCTCCGATTTGACACACTCAACTCTATCAGAGAAGTAGTTGGTGAACCAGGCGAGGCAATCATTTGAGAAACCAAGGCTATCGAGTCTGCCGATGAGGATGTGGTGATTGACAGAGTCGAAAGCCTTGGCCAGGTCAATGAATACGGCTGCACAGTATTGTTTCTTATCGATGGCGGTTAAGATATCGTTTAGGACCTTGAGCGTGGCTGAGGTGCACCCATGACCAGCTCTGAAACCAGATTGCATAGTGGAGAAGGTGCGGTGGGATTCGAAATGGTCGGTAATCTGTTTGTTGACTTGGCTTTCGAAGACCTTAGAAAGGCAGGGTAGGATAGATATAGGTCTGTAGCAGTTTGGGTCAAGAGTGTCCCCCCCTTTGAAGAGGGGGATGGCCGCAGCTGCTTTCCAATCTTTGGGAATCTCAGACGACACGAAAGAGAGGTTGAACAGGCCAGTAAGGCTAAATTGGGAACTGATCTCTTATCTGTTAATGGAGGCAAAGGTCTAATGCTAACTTACACAGCAACTCAACTTTCGTAAATGTTGATCAGGAAACCTAAACCTGATGCTAAACCTTAAAAACCTACTTCAAATATGATGTTTTCGCCAATCGCGAAAAGAGTTCGTAGAGCTGTGGAAATATTCTCATTTTTTTTTCTGTATGTTCTTCTTATTCTTCTGTATCTCGCAACGAACGTTAATTTTCTCTCTTCCTCGATTTGAAAAATGCGCCGTTGAACGTCAAAATAAATGCTTTCAACAAGAGGTGAAACGAGATGTCAATCAGCATCAAACTGCCACTAGCGAATTACATTTACCCCTCTGGCTCCGCCCCTGTTTGACAGGTCTACAGCTGCAGGAGAAAGTGACAACACTTCCAGCTCTGAAACCCAAGGCAGCCCTGTCCAATGAAGACATCATGCGCTACAGCAGACAGCTTCTGCTGCCAGAGCTGGGTGTACAAGGTAATAATGGCAGCTTTCACCCAACCTCTGAAATAAGGGTGTTCATTTAGTGTGACATTATTGAACACATCCTTTACTCTCTGCAGGCAGGCCAGCTGAATCTCCCAGACATCAGTGCTGGTTGTAGGGTGTAGAGGACTAGGCTTCCCCCTGGCACAGTATCTAGCTGCAGCAGGAATCGGTAGGTAGATCCCGTGTGGCTCAGTTGGTAGAGCATGGTGCTTGCAACGCCTGGGTTGTGGGTTCGATTCCCACGGAGGAACAGTATGGAAATGTATGCACTCACTACTGAAAGTCGCTCTGTATAAGAGTGTTTGCTAAATGACTAAAATGTAAATGTAAAAATGTGGGGAGAGAGAATATCAGTAACTTATACCCTTAGTAATGGTCAATGATTCAAATGCTGTACACCCAAAGATATAGCCTCTCCATGGAGCTGAATCACTACAAATCAACATAGCATTTGGCATATCACAAATTATTAGGTAGACCTACATGTAATACACTTTTGAACCTCTAGGGATATGCAATACTAATTACATTTTTATTTAACCTTTATTTACTAGGCAAGTCAGTTAAGAACACATTTTTATTTATAATGACGGCCTACACCGGCCAAACCCGGACGACGCTGGGCCAATTGTGCACCGCCCTATGGGACTCCAAATCACGGCCAGTTGCGATACAGCCTGGATTCGAAGTGTATGTACACTGTTATAACATGGTTTCATCCCTTTGTAACCCCAGGGCGTGTGGGTCTGCTGGACTATGACGAGGTTGAGCTGAGTAACCTGCACAGACAGGTGCTCCATGGAGAGGACAGCCAGGGCCAGGCCAAGGCCCAGTCTGCTGCCCATGTTGTCAGAAGGTATAGGAGGCTACTGGGGCCTGCACAGGCTGATGCAGTACTGTGAATAAACTCTACATCATAGCTATAGCCACTAGGTGGTGCCATTTACCCAAACAGCAACGGCTTGCTCTCAGATCAAATCAAAATGTATTTGTCACATGCTTTGTAAACAACAGGCATAGACTAACAGTGAAATGTTTATTCACGGATCCTTTTTCAACAATGCCGAGTTTAAGATAGAGAAGAAAAAATAGAAATAGTGACAGGAGGATTAAATACACAGTGAATAATGAATAACAATGATGAGTAAAAATACCATGGCTATACACAGGGAGTACCAGAACCGAGTCGGTGTGCAGGGGTACTAGGTCATTGAGGTAGCTATGTACATATAGCTAGGGTTAAAGTGACTAGGCAACAGGACAGATATTAGACTGAGATGTAGCAGCAGTATATGTGGAGTAGCAGTGTGTGTTGTGTGTGGCGTCCGTATGCATGTGGGCACATCTTATGTGTGTGTGGGTGTATATGGTGTGTGTTTGGGTGTCAGTGTAAATATGTCTGAGTAGAGTCCAGTGTGTGTGCATAGTCAGTGCAAGAGAGTTTGTGCAAAAAAAAGGGTCAATGCAGGTAGTCCGGGTAGCCATTTCATTAGCTATTTAGCAGTCTTGTTTAGCAGTCTCATGATAACCTATAGTCCCCCCTCTTTTTTGTTAGAGTGAACATACAGTACATTAATGGTAATGCAATTGAATGTTGAAGGGAAAATATGCAGTTACTACATCCATTTTGGGATTTATAAATGAATGATATGTACCCATTTGATTCTTAAATAATATAACGTATAAATGCCTCTTAGTTCAACTGTCGTCCCCTATCAGAACCCAAAATATAAGCTTGTAAACGTAAAGAAACACTATATAGCCTCAAAACATAGCTCTGTCTATGAATTTAAGAGTGGTTACATTTCTCCAGCCCCATCCCTCAGCTTTTTACCAAAACAGGGGTGGAGAAAACGCTTTGTTATTGTTTCAACTTTTCATTGCTCCTTTTAGGATTTCGATATTCAGAGGAAAATAACATTAGCCAGCCAATATTCTGTTCAATACTTTCTTACTCTCCAAAATGAGTTAGATATAAGGGGTGGGATGGGTCAGCGTCGTTTGGTTTTAATGTGAATGGCCTTGTGTCTGTTCTTTTTATGTGTGTACAGGTTGAACTCCACAGTAGAATAATTCCCTACCTTCCAGCTCTCTCCAGAGAACACCTCACAGCTCATCCAACAGTATCCTCCCTCTCCGCTTTGAGCCTTATATTATCTTACAGGAAGTAAATAAGAGACTTTACTATCTGTCACACAGGTTTTCTGTGTAATCAAATCCAAGAGTCAAACAAGTAGCATAACACTGACTTTCTGAGGCAAAATCACTGCATTTTTACTCCTTGACATTATCCACCTCAATTACGACATTGTGGCTGACTGTTCAGATAATGTTCCCACCCGCTATCTGATAAATGATGCCTGTGTCCTCAGTGGCAAGCGCCTAGTATCTGCCAGTGCCCTGAGAATGGAGGGCTAGGTAAGGATCTAGTTACATTTAAGTCTCTACATTTAAGTCCCCGCATGCATACTAGATTTACATAAATGACTGACTAGTAAATGGCATATGTTTATTGCTACTCATCCTTTGTGTATAGTAACCCCTGTTGTCTGTGTCTGTAGTTGACAGTGTATAACTACCGTGGAGGCCCCTGCTACAGGTGTTTGTACCCAAAGCCTCCACTCCCGGAGAAAGTGACCAACTGCTCTGACGGAGGGGTCCTAGGAGTAGTTGAGTCCTCTTCTGATTCATGTCTTCACCCTTTCATGGAGAAAGGAATTGATTGTTGACGTTTCACTCTTTTGTCTCAGTGCCAGGGATCATGGGATGCTTCCAAGCGTTGGAGGTCCTGAAGATCGCCTCAGGACAGGACTGCATCTTTCCCAGTGAAAGCTCCCTGAGTCACTCCACAACCCCACTACAGCTTATCTACTGTACAATGAAACGGCACGTTATGCTTAGTCATGGTGCTGACTGGATGAATGAAAGCCTGAATGAGTCAGTGTAGCATGGGAAGGAAGGGGTGTTTTTCTTCATGACCATGCCCATCTGATAAAGCTAGACTAAAAGAGAGGACATTCTGTAGATTTGCTGGACCTTTGAGGTATGTTTCTGAATATACAAAGACCATTTTAAATCAGTGACGTGGGTCATGCTGTGAATCATAGTAATGTGTGTCAGTCAGACAGGAGCCCCTTCCTTGACTCAGTGTGACAGCTTCCTGTGGCCAACAGCTGTTGATGTTTGACACCCAGGATGCCAAGTTCCGATCCATCAGGCTACGGACCAAGCAGGCCAGCTGTGCTGTGTGTGGAGAGGACTCCCACTGTCACACACTTAGTGGACTATGAGAAGTTCTGTGGGTCTGCTGCCACAGATAAGGTCAGGGGTTACTGAAAAGAGGGCACTGTGGGCAAAGCATTGATCTTTCATATTCATTGTTAAGGGGTTAGCGTTTTAAAGTAAAGGGGGTAGCATTTTAAAGTAAAGGGGATTTTAAATTAAATCTGAATTGGCAAAAGTGTTATCACTCACCTTTAAACCCCTTAGCAAATACACATAGCGTATGGAATGTTGTTGGGCCAGGAAAATGTGCTCATTATCTATAATTCAGATAAATAGCAGAGATATACGCTGTATGTCAAAAGGAGTTTTCTGTACTTTACTGCACTAAAAAAGCTAAATAACATTCCCATTTTCCATTAATTATAGGAAAATGTTGTTTAAGTGTTGGCTTTGAATATATTTACCTAATATTTTCTGGGTTTTCTTTCAGTGTCGAAGACTAAACCTTCTCTCCAAAGACCAGAGGGTATCCGTGCAGGTAGAGTATAGTCCGTGACTTTCTGTTTTTTGACGATTATTGCATGATTACCAATGCTTGACTTGGGCCAAACCTCAAATGTTCTACTGCTTGAGCTCCTGTTCCTCTTATAGAATATTAGCTCAAAAGTATTGTGGAGCTCCTGCACCTAAATGGAAACAGTACCAGCACCCAAAATAAGTATCGTCACCTATTTCAGTCCAAGTCAAGGACTGATGATTACACTTGATTTGATTTTCTGTGATTCTGGGTTCATAAACCCAGATTAAATCTAAACGCTGACCCAACCCTAAATGGGAAATGACTAAAACGTGATTGTACGTATTCTACGGAAAATAATAACCTTTTTTTTTTTTTGGCGCTGACAGAAATGGTTGTTTGGATTTCTGCTAAATTACAGCTTTCAAAAGAATTGAGCCATTAAGAGAAAGGAGATGAAGATCGTGATTGATTGGCCTATAATAGTGATTGTGCAAGGCCTGGGGTCGGGAAAAAGTTTTATTTCCTATAATTGAAATAATGTGACAAAACGTTAAGCTTACTCCACCCAACTCAACAAAAAAAAAGGCAACCAGTTGCACTATGCGTGTAGTTATAGAAAAGTTATTCTCCAAAGCAGTTTGTCATCTTTGTGTCATCTCACAGAAAACTAGCAACTTCAATTCTGATGTCGCAGACCTTTAAACCTGACATTGTCATTAACAAAGTGAAGTGTTGTAGGTGACCATTGACAAACATTAGAATTTCTCCTTTCTATTGCCAGGAGTATAAAGCTATAGTGGACAACACGGCTGCTCATCTCCTGCTGAACGTACGCCCTCTAGTGGAGGTGGATATATGTTACCTGCCCACCTCCCTCAGTATCCTTCTGCTGGCTGAATACCCTCCGGGCATTGTACTCCATTAACTATATACAATTAGCAAGATATGGAGTTAGTTAGGAGGATATTAATACTTCTTTCCATTAATTACATCTGTCATCACTGTGTTTTCATAGCTGTTCTGATCTGAATTAGTAATCAAGTAATTGTCCTCAATTCAATGGTAAAATGGTTTATTTCCTTATATCATTGCTAGACATTCCTCTCTCCTGTTTAGAGAACAGCAACAGTGAACACATCCATGTGCTGAAGGAGAGAATTGGCCAAGTGAAAGAGCAGATGTCGAGTGCATCCCAGGTCCCATGTAACATGACTGATCTGGTCTCCATCTAGCTCTGCAGGTCACAACATGCAGAGGCTCTTCAATGGCTAGGCTTATGGAGCTGCTCCATATTCACTGAACAAACAGGAGTAATTTGAGTGCTAATTAAGTCTGTGTAGCCTTGTCCTGCGAGGGTATTCGCTTATTTTGGACAGCCAATGACGGGGGTTGATGGAGTTGCTAGGTGATCCTTTTTCCAATACAAAAATATACCGTCATCGGTCTCTTTTTATTGAATATTCATCATGGTCTTTATTTCAGCAGAGTGTATTACCAGCAAACCTGTGTATATTTTGCTATTAATGAGCTCTTTTAATGGCCAATTTCTGGGAAACACTCTGTTCTGTAAACAGTTGACACAATTTAGTTGAACTGGTACACATGACACCCTTTTAAGTTTCAAGAGTGAAAGAAGTCATATCATGTTCATAACACACCTAATAGTGAATATGAATTAAAATACCATGCAATAGCTCTGCTTCTGGCCAAGCATCAAACAAAGAATATTCCCTACCCATTTTATTCATTCAACTCACGTAGTCTCGCATAGCCAGCCAGACGTCGTAATCTTGTGAGAAGCCAGGAAATGGAAGCTGCTACTACTCATTTTGATTCGTTTGTGTTTCCCTGCTGCAGTTTATGTGATCTGTAAGCTGGGTAATGACTCCCAGAAGGCAGTTCAGGTCTTGGAGAGAATGTCAGGTTCTGAGGTGGACTGTGTCACTGCGAAGAACATCTGTGGGGGACTGATGGCCTGGGCCCAGAAGATAGACCCCTCTTTCCCTCAGTATTGACTCAATGTCACAGGTTCCACACTGAGGTTTCATCACGGAAAGCTTAAAGATCATGTAGGTTTTTCTGAGAGTGTGAGATATCATTGGTCCCATATTTCAGTCTGTTGTAAGAAGAAATTCACGCCAGTCGGTCATTCAGATATTTTGTCCATATAGTCCTCTTCCTCCACCAGCCCTGCCGTGTAAGTAGTGTATCATGTAATCATAACAACCGTTTTTCTGCCTTAACTTGTTTTATGTATTCTGGTTGCATTGGGTATTGCTTCCCTGACAGACAATTCTTAGATTATTTAGTTATATCTCACTGGTGAAAAGTGAAAGAAATCGTTTCATGTTTTCAAGGTTGTGCTTTAAATGGCAAGTAAAATGTTGTACAAGAAAAAACAAAACATTGTTATAACCCCAATGTATTGTTGAGGGCATACAGGGTAATATAGTACTTCATTATGTATTTCGAGTTATTTGGAACATTGATATATGAAATATGTGTTGGAGTTATTACACATCTATACATCCATAATGTGTTGTCATTTCCATATTTGGATAAGAAATGATATGCTGATGTATACCACCACCCTCTCTAAAAGATTAGACGCAACAGTGCAACAACAGTGTAAGGGATAGAGGATGATGGCATTTTTTTCTACGTCGCTCGCAACTGATTTTCAGAACTGAAGCAATTGACGTCGGGTAACTCCTGTTTTTTTTCTCTCCAGCATAACCCGAATAACGGAAAAGATAGATGAAAGAGGCATGCGCAATGTAAAGATAACTTTTTCGAGACGCCATTGCATGTGAGATTGTAGTTTGAAGATTTATCCTCACCGATAGAAACCCAAAGCACCAAATAGGTAATAGAACTTCAAGCCCCAGGAATCTTTCTCTCCTCCTTTTCTCTCAGAACAGTGGGAGTAGTCACAGCTGGAAGGATAATAAGATGCGCATGAATCTGGCAACCACGAATAGGCGACAAGAGAAAGTTTCAAAAATTAGAGAACTCGGTTGTGAGTCTTAGCACGCTTTTAGACAATCCTGCTAATGCATATGGTTACATTGTTGCTCATTTGTATGATTTAGAAAAAGGCGAATGAACTTGAATATTTTTTCTGTGTGATTCGATTGTTGGAGTTTTTGGAGAAGTTTATGCTGTCCACTGGCCATGAATCCAACGACGCCTTTTGAAGAAAGTGGAGGTAAGTAGGCCAATGATGTTTTAGACATATTTTATGGACGATTGGAATATTTAGGGTAATTCATAGGATATCGAATAATATTTCAACAAGCTTTTGTTATGCAAAAACAGGTCTTGTATAACTTGTGTTGCTGGCATTCGTGGACATGAGGTCGTCTTCTGCCAGCAATTCAATCGAAAGTGGGATGGTCCAGATGTTGAGAAGCCTTGATTCCAGATGTTGGTTGTGCATGATGAATAGATAAATAGAAAACATTCCGTAATGTATGGTAAACTACACCATGTCGCTAATTTGTCAGATGAAGTTATTAAACATGATGCATTGTTTGTACTTGCTTACAATATAATCGAAGTTTACAATTACAATTATTTGATGTGTTTATTGTAACCAAACCTGATCATGTATATTTCTCGTGAATTGCATCACTTATTGTTATTGCACAGCCTACTCAGAAAGTGTAAACAGCTTCGAGGTCATGATTTGTTTCGCAGAATTTTTTCAGTTCGGTCAACATATTCTATTCTACCACCATTAAATGTACTGTATCTGTTTTGTGACAGGTTTCCTGTGGCCAGGGCAGATATGTGACTCTAGTACTGTGAGGGGACACCATTCAAGAACATGAAGTTTGGAATGGTGACCGCCTCTTGCAGTGAGCGTTGGGGAATCAATCGAGGACGACTGGAGCATCCACAGTATCTCAGCAGTGCAAACTGCACACATCTCTTGCCTTAGAGAGAGAGCTGAGGCCATTTAGTGGAATCATCAGGCTTTGTCCGTGAATTGATTGCCAGGCATCTGAGAAGTCAGTGGGGATGAAAGTTTGACTATTGGCTAACACTGCTCGTGATACTTTGAAGACCTTGCATTTCATGTCTCCTAGAATGAGGCTTGAGTGTTTCTTCAGACTTGTGTCTGTTCTTAGTAGTTCAGTGGTGCCTGATTTAAAAAGGCATCACTGACGGTTACAATACTTTACATTTTGCATCATCTCTGCCATTGGAAGAAACCCAATGTCTGCCTGCAGCAGCTCAGCTCCTCCGTCCTTTCCCAAAGCCTACCTCCACTCACAAATCCCAGCCGTGCCTCTGACCCCCTCACCATCGCCGAGCCCCCCGGGACCCCTCTACAGCCGCCTGTCCAACGGGAGTCACGGGAGTCACACTCACAGCGCTCCCAGCCCCACTAACTCCCGCAGCTCCTTCCATGGCGTGTCCTTCCTCCTCCAGATTGGCCTGACCAGAGAGATGGTGAACCTGGAAAACCATGACCTGTCGCTGTCTGCTGTCAAAGACCTGGTCTGCTCTATAGTCGACCAAAAGGTAATTACCCTTCCCTTCCTTGTTATAACACTTGACCTACTACAGCTAATGCATAATGACAGACTGAATATCTATGAGGATATCGATAGAGTGAAATGCGATAAGTAGGCCTGAGCAAGAGAAAGAAAATTCACTGTAAAACCTAAAAGCTTAGTTGTCTTTTTTTTTCTCAATTCCAAGTTTCAAGAAAGATTGGAAAGTCCACTGGAAAGTCCACCAAGCATACTGCTAAACAAATCAGTGGCATAGTTTGGCACTGAGCAAATTTCAGGTCTGCTGAGTGCAAACTTGAGCGCTGTGAAAATTCTGTGCAACTTCCAGCACATGTTTTACTATGAACACTGAGCGGGACCCGCTTTAAATTACAGCTTCAGACAGTGGTCAAGTAGGCTACTGTGGCTATTTGATCGTAATGTAGGCTTACCCGCGTGGCCTGCCATCAAAAACAATGGAGAAAATGCATCCCATAACATTTTAACATGGAAATAGCTGTTCTATCATTCAGCCTACAGTAGCAGCCAATGTGTGTGATTTGATTTGATTTGTGGTGTTCAATATAGGCCTATATTCCATGAGACTTTTGAAAAAAAAAACATGCAGGGCTTAACATTAACCTGTTTATCCACTTGTCCTTCAGACAAGGAGGTGACTGAAAATGTTGTTGTGTTTGATCCAAGAAACCACTTTACAAAATAAAATGACAGAGAATCAGACAAATTATGCTTATCTGAAAATACAACACTGCCCCTTTAAGAAAAAAAAGCTGTTTACCTGATTCGCTTTTCAAAGATGTCTAGAAATGTACACGTAGAAATGTACACGTTTTCTGCTCTTGCAGGAAACAATCATTCCCCCATTGCTGACTACAAATGATCTATAACTGCGCTAATATCTCACTAACTAGCATAAGATATGAACAAATGTGCACACTTGGCTACATGCAGCTCTCGCTTTCATCTCAAAACAAGCACTTCTACTCATGACCGCTCATTCTGTAAACACAGTCCAGTTCAAAGTGAATGGCACATATGGCAATGGTCTATTTGCATATTATCCTACTGCAGCTCTGATTGGTTTTGTCGTACCGATCTGTGTAGAGTACAGGCTGAGTATAGCCTGTCAATGCAATAAAATCATACTCCACTCCATACTCCAATGCCTTCAACAAAATGTTATGTTGCATTGAAAGTGGCTAATATTGCGTTGATTCGATCACAATTCCCACAGTAAAGGGAAACGTTGATAGCTAAGGGGGAAACCTGTAAAGTTGAGTGACGTTCAATCTCGTGTTTCTCTGCGCAGGCTGTTATTTCTTCTGCGGGGCAGTCCCGGGAGCGCGCAGCTTAGAGGGAACATTGGTTGCAAGTTGAAATGAACTCTTCAAAACAGTGAGACAGTTATATTGCAGGCAGTGTTTGCCATTTCTGTGCCATACTTGTCTGTTTACACTTTTTGTGACAGTTTTTTTGTTGTTGTTGCAGGCATCTGTGTCTTGTGCACAGAATGAGTTTTAAGCACCACAGCAGCATGCTCGGCAGCAGTGAGGCTTCTCCGGTTGGCGTGCACGGTCTAGTAGCATCAGCTATTTACATTGTGGTGTACTCTCACTGGCGACACTAACACTGAACCACTCAGTGGTTTATCCCTCTCAAAGTCATCCACGATGCAATGCATATGCCAGGTTATTTTCCATGACAACTGTGGCTGTCGGTAATGACTTTGGGTTATGGCTCCTGCATAAGAAGAGACTTTGAACAACTGAAATATAGACTGTATCAATCAACAGTGGTTGCCTATGTACCACTGGCTAGAAAGATGCAAAGGCAAGTTTGAAAAATCAAGAGCAAACCAGTGGAACCAAATGTAATTTGCTGACTCCATTTGTTTGTTCTTTAAATTGTGTTGGTGGCAAGCAGACTGTCTCTGTCCATTATAGGGTTGCCATTACCATGCATTGGTCTGGTTTTTAACTCTTAGCAATCTAGAGATGGAGTTGGTCCTTGAAGAACATTCTCAGGACTGACTATTTGTTCAAAGAGTGCGTCCTTGCGTCCTCCTTGTGCTTCTTTACACATCAGTGTAGATAATAACATACAGTATGAACGGCCTTGCCTCAGACTACAGACGACAGATCCACATTCAGATGTTCACATCCAACTGATACCATACATTAGACTGCTTATTAGATCCTGAACGTTTAGATAATAGTTTTTGCAGCTTATGAAACTTAATAAGTTCTATGGCCGCGGACTCAATCTTACTCTCTCTTATCACATCCGTTACTCAATGCCATTTTGTGTTGTTTTTTCCCGGTTTGTGCTGTTCTATCTGATGGATGGGGTGTAGGCCTTACTGTCATTATGTGTGGATGTTCTTATCACAGATTCCTGTTTTAATCAAATGACATTCACACGTTCACCTTTTGTGTTATCGTCTTACATCCATAAGGAAGATTACTCTATTTGTGTCCATCATTAATCAGAGACTGAGTGAGGGGATGAGATTATAGACCTCATTCCATCGTGTCTAGTGGATAAAAGGAAGGGAGGGGTGGGAGCAAAGGGTTGCGGTCAAAGGGATCAGGTATTTTGGAGAAATGAGTGAGAAACGTAATCATATTTTTCTCTATGCATCCTGGCTGGCCCACATAGTCACAGTATAGATACTTTGTTCACTTCTCGCCTCTCCTTACTCATCACCTCTATAATGCAAATACTCTGTAACCTTTTCCTCTCAAGAGATTCATTGTTCTTAGAAAGTGGAATAGCTTTGAGCTACGTTGAGCTGACACGTTCCATTCAGTACAACTGAGCAGGTGATCACTCCAAGGAACATACCTTTAACCATTAGAAAGGCCTGAAACCCATAGAACTACCAGGGCTAATTCAGAGTGCATTTCTTGTGTCCTTTACTGTAATGTGGGCCAAGTTCACAGTCCTCCAGGCCAGTGTAATGTTGTTGTTCCTTATGGGGTCTGCTGATACTGGTCTGCAGAACATCTGATCACTGATGATATTTTCATAGATCTTGTAACGTATTGGCAAGGTTGCTAGAGTCAGCTACAAGAGCTAAAGAAAATGTTGTAAATATGGTATGAAGAATGTTCTTTTAGAAAATCAACACAGTCAGTTTGCATTAACCTTAGATAGACGAGTTATTACTTTAAAATCAGCTACTTACATTAACATCTGCTGAATAGGCACTGTACTTTGTGTTACAAATGATCCAATTGTTATAAAGTCTGCAGTGTGTTTATATGGCTAGTGGTTGTTCTATATTGCTGCTGTTATAGCAGGTCACAGTATTCTCTGTCTGATGAAATCCACCCATATGGCTTTGATATCAGTGGAAAATATCACTGTGTGCTTTTCTGCCCATCAAGTCCATCCTCACTGAACTGAAGTATGCATGACTATTGTTAACCTTTTATTAAAGCAGTAGCTGGATTTGCCTCTGTAGCTTTTCCAGCTGACAAACTCTGACCCCACCTCTGCCTTTCTAGATTCCTTCCAGTCAACAGTAGAGGTTTCTGTGTCAGTGGTGAGTGGACAGGAAAAATGTTTTATATGCTAATATCTCAGTAGATAGTCTGGACAGAACATTGCCCCCGTGTGCTATCATTTCCCACACTGAGCGATTGTGTAGTTGGTAAGCGATCCACCAGTCAGTCACTGAGCCAGGCAACAAACATGGAGCAACATTAGTCAGAAGTATATGCTGTTTGAGCAGTTGTTTCCCTTTAAATGTTTTGAAACGGAGTAGTATTAGATTTGAATTTGCGCTGTCTTTGGCCTAGTCCTAGATTGACAGAGTAGTTTCTCTCCCTTGTTTCCACTGAATACGTACATGGGCTTACATTGTTAACACAGCATTGACATTTTATCTCATGGCTGAACCCTCTTTTTGAATCCGACTATTTAGGGAATGCAATCAGTTATAACTGTGTATTCTATGGACTCCATACAGCTCATTCATCATCCAACTGACTGCCAAACCACTGGGCCCCTTTGGGATGTGCATTGAATATGCCCTTATTCACTGATCCGAGGTCTGTTTTGTCTCTCTATGGTTAAGATAGGTAACCGACCATTAAGGGAACTTTTACAGTACCTCGACATTAGTAAGATTGAACTTGGGATAACCTGATCCTCAATCTGATTCTAGATGATAACTTCTTCAAGTCTTCTGCGTGGCTGTAGCCCTCTCTGCTCCACTTCAGTCAATGCGATGATGACCCTTTGAGGGTATCGGCAGTTGGCGTGAGAGCACCATCCTTCACCCACCCAGACCAGGCAGGCTCCTCTGGGACTGTGAGGTGACACAGCAGAGAGAGTGAGTGACGTGACCCACCCTGAGGGGAACCAGGCTGCCCTGGTTAGGCTCTCTATCTGTGGCTGCCTGCCACCAGACTCTGGGTCTGTCTCTCAGTCTGGCTCCTTGGCCCCGGCCCTGGGTGTTTGGTCGGGTCTCTGTGCGTGATGAATGGGGTATAAACAGTGATAGCGTCAGCTTGTGGAGCTGCTTCCTGTTTGGTGTCGCCCAAGTCCTCCCGTGCAGCCAGAGAGGGAGCAACCGCGGGACAAAAGTTCATGACTTCCTGAGAATGACTTGTCTTTAGCAGCCAGCCGGCCCAGCCAACCAGCATTCCTCCGCTCCCCATCCAGGCATACTTGAAGGATGATGTTATGTTGTTGGGATGGGGTGCCATGACATATAAATATAACAAATTCAACTATAACACTGGGTTTCTGGATCACGTCAGACAAATTGTAGAGGATGGTGTAATGGTTATGGCACGCTCAACATGCCTTGATATCCTGTCAATGCAGCATTAAATAGCAGGTGGGGATGTTTGGAGGCGAAGGTTGGAAATCTTAGCCTTGTCAGTTGAAACATTGAAAGTGTTTGATATAAAATGGAAGGTTTACAGAGTGTCTTGGCCTCCAAGTTAACGTTCCTCTCTAGCTGTTCGAGGGAGAGGATAAAGCTTGCAAGAAGGAAGGAAATTTGAAGTCCTTTTGGCATAGACAATGGGGGGGAAAACACCAAACCAAGGCAGTTTTATGAACATTTCTACTTTACCCCTTGTCCCTAAGATAGTCCTGCTCTGTTCTGAACATATTCGCCACAGCTGGATATACTGTACTGTGAAATGTGGCTGTCTGGCACAGTACAGCACACCCTTGCTTTCCTACTGGTTTGTTAGTGCAGTAGAGTAACTCCCAGTTCCTGGTTGAGAGTAGAACAGCTGCCTGTGTAATTAGCTGAACAAAGGCCTTTTGAGAAGCAGACACTCAATAGGTCAAGCTGGACAACATGAAACAGTATGGTGAAAACAGAGGGATTTGGGTAATATTTTGAACCTTTGAGTAATATCAAGCTGCTCTAAATAACGTTTCATGTAAAGACTCAAACTGAAACGGACAACAACTGATGATAAACAAGGGATTTGCACATCTTTGACGTATGGAACAGTACATGCTTCCTAGTGATTTGATTTGCCACGCACAGCGTTTGTTTAGTTGGTACATCATCAGCTTATGGCACTTAAGTCGTCAACACACGTTAATAGTTTTAATCACCCCATATTCGATTAAAGCATTTATCAAAACGACAGGAGCAGAACTGATTTCTGCGCGAGAGAGAGAGAGATGAAAACAAAATTAGAAAACGAGAGAGTGCAGATGGAAACTGGAGAGTGCTCCTCTCCCACAGGCCATAACTAACTGAAACTCACAGGAAATAAATCACGTCCATCCACTCCTCCCCTCCCCCATCCTGGACAGCTCAGCCCAGCTCTGCTCAGCACACATCTGCATGTTCCTATGGAACAACCATATTTCACCCTGAGCATGGCTGGGCTCAGCTCTGGGCACTATGTGTTATTTACATGGGGCAAGACACATCCTGGAAAGCACATTTGGTTGCTTCTGAGAAAAAAAGTTCACCCTAGAGTCAAAACCTGTCAGGGTTATAAGTTATGGGAATTGCTTCTGAATGGAGACCGTTACAGTATATATGATTTCAGGGTTCATTTTTCCAGCTTACATGTTTTTCTTCGAGTTCATGTGCAGGCTTAATGTCATATTTCAATTTTCAATCTTTTTAGGCCAGTGCAGGCAAAATTATGGTTGTATGAATGCTGCAACTGAGGGATACCTGTATCACCATAAGCTTTCACTTATGTCCGGAATAACCATGTGTGCAAGCAATCTATCAATTTTTCCAGTCCTGAGTAATTTGTGGGAATACAGAGAGGGATTAAAACACTCTATAGTTAAGTGAACTGAGTAATGTCTCCCATCTGCAGTTCACATTTCTCCAGTCTCAATCTCCCCAATTGTAGACAAGAGTCACAAAATGACAGACTGGGGCATTGTGACTGGTGAAGACTGGTCCTCCTTTGGGAGGGAGGACGGCTATGGCGGCAGGCCTGCATTGGTGCATGGCTTGTGGTCTGCTGGCCAGCTGGCCTGCTGTATGCCCAATGGTGCCATGCTGTGTGGTAGGAGCCAGACCCAGCCGTAGAATTCACCACCACCCTGTGGTTGGTTTGTCTCTGCACTGGCAGCGTCAGTGGGCCACTGGGACGGATGCCCTTCACCATCTTCTATGACTGTACACTGGTAGCTAGAGATGATCTAGTCTTGCTCCAGTCTCTATTGCTACTGGTTGAATAGTTCTAAGTAGGGGTTCAAACTCTGATTATATTGAAGGGGCAGGTGTATAGATTTTCAAGCACATGCTGTACAGTAATCAACCTCAAACAACTTTTATATTTATAGCTGTGATCCCTTTAGTACAGCCCATGTAAAGTGATTGGGGACAGATAAATTGTAGAGCGAGTAATTAAAGTAACATCCCCTCATAAATCTTACACCAGCGTGCAGTATATTCCTGTTTATAGAAGGATGTCACATTTCCCTCATTGATTTGGCTGGCGGCTGCTCACTCGGTCTTGGAGTTACAGGATACTTCCCCCTCTGCACAGACAGGCGTTCCACCTTGTCTGCACTCTCTGACCTGGCCGCCTCAGCAGCACACTTAATGGATCGCAACCTTGACCAATGCTGAGGGCACTTGCAGAGACGTGGCCCAGTGTCAAGTTCACAGACTAACAGAGAGGGGATTCAGGAGTCCGGCCTGGTCCTATGTTGGTTGATTTGCCGTGCCTCTTTACAGTTAAACCCTAATGACATTACTGGTCTCAGAATGGAGGTCAGTGTCCAAAGAAGTCGTGGATGTCACGCCCTGGCCTTAGTATTCTTTGTTTTCTTAATTATTTTAGTTAGGTCAGGGTGTGACATGGGGAATGTATGTGTTTTTTGTAGTGTCTAGGGTGGTTGTAAGGTTTAGGGGGTTTATTAGAGTAGTTGGGTTTATGTTTAGTATAGAAGTCTAGCTGTGTCTATGGTTGAGTGTATGTTTCTAGGTATGTCTATGGTTGCCTGAGTGGCTCTCAATCAGAGACAGATGTCTTTCATTTGTCTCTGATTGGGAGCCATATTTAAGGCAGCCATAGGCATCATGCATTTGTGGGTAATTGTCTATGTCGATGTTCTATGTTGCATGTATGCACTTAGTTCTTGCTTAGCTTCACGTTCGTCTGTTTGTTGTTTTTGTTTCGTTTTTTTCCTTCTTCTAATAAAGAGAAGATGTACTTTCCACGCGCTGCGCCTTGGTCCTCTCTCAGTCCCTTTGACGATCGTGACAGAATTACCCACCAATGCGGGATCAAGCAGCGTGAAAAGCGGCAACAGGAGCAGCGCAAGGAGGAATGGAAATGGGAGCGTAATCTGGACTACACTACGTGGGAGGAGATCGACAGGTGGGCGATCGACCCAGGGCGAGTGCCGGAGCCAGCCTGGGATTCTCTGGCGCAGTGCGAGGAGGGATACCGGCGAATGGAGGCAGCACGACGACGCGGTAGGAAGCCTGTGAGTCAGCCCAAAACATTTCTTGGGGGGGGGCTTAGAGGTAGTGGGCCGAGGGCAGGTAGGAGACCTGCGCCCACTTCCCAGGCTAACCGTGGAGAGCGGGAGTACGGGCGAACACCGTGTTACGCAGTAGAGCGCACGGTGTCTCCTGTACGTGTTCATAGCCCGGTGCGGGTTATTCTACCTCCCCGCACTGGTAGGGCTAGATTGGGCATTGAGCCAGGTGTCATGAAGCCGGCTCAACGCGTCTGGTCTCCAGTGCGTCTCCTCGGGCCGGCATACATGGCACCAGCCTTACGCATGGTGTCCCCGGTTCGCCTACATAGCCCGGTGCGGGTTATTCCACCTCCCCGCACGGGTCGGGCGACGGGGAGCATTCAACCAGGTAAGGTTGGGCAGGCTCGGTGCTCAAGGGAACCAGTACGCCTGCACGGTCCGGTATTTCCGGCGCCACCTCCCCGCCCCAGTCCAGTTCCACCAGTGCCTACACCACGCACCAGGCTTCCAGTGTGTCTCCAGAGCCCTGTTCCTCCTCCACGCACTCGTCCTATGGTGCGTGTCTCCAGCCCGGTACCACCAATTCCGGCACCACGCACCAAGCCTCCTGTGCGTCTCCAGAGTCCTGTGCATCCTGTTGCTGCTCCCCGCACTAGCCCTGAGATGCGTGTCCCCAGCCCGGTACCACCAGTTCCGGCACCACGCACTAGGCCTAATGTGCGTCCCCAGGGTCCAGTATGCCCTGTTCCTTCTCCCCGCACTAGCCTGAAGGTGCGTGTCCCCAGCCCGGTAACACCAGTTCCGGCACCACGCACCAGGTCTACAGTGCGCCTCAGCCGGCCAGAGTCTGCCGTCTGCACAGCGGTGCCTGAACTGCCCGTCTGCCAAGCGCCATCTGAGCCATCAGTCTACCCAGCGCCATCTGAGCCATCAGTCTGCCCAGCGCCATCTGAGCCATCCGTCTACCCAGCGCCATCTGAGCCATCCGTCTACCCAGCGCCATCTGAGCCATCCGTCTGCCCCGAGCCGTCAGAGCCGCCCGTCTGTCCCGAGCCGTCAGAGCCGTTCGTCAGTCAGGAGCCGCTAGAGCCATTCGTCAGACAGGATCTGCCAGAGCCGCCAACCAGACAGGATCTGCCAGAGCCGCCAACCAGACAGGATCAGCCAGAGCCGCCAACCAGACAGGATCAGCCAGAGCCGCCAACCAGACAGGATCAGCCAGAGCCGCCAACCAGACAGGAGCAGCCAGATCCGTCAGCCAGCCATGAGCAGCCAGATCCGTCAGCCAGCCATGAGCAGCCAGATCCGTCAGCCAGCCATGAGCAGCCAGATCCGTCAGCCAGCCATGAGCAGCCAGATCCGTCAGCCAGCCATGAGCAGCCAGATCCGTCAGCCAGCCATGAGCAGCCAGATCCGTCAGCCAGCCATGAGCAGCCAGATCCGTCAGTCAGCCATGAGCAGCCAGATCCGTCAGTCAGCCATGAGCAGCCAGATCCGTCAGTCAGCCATGAGCAGCCAGATCCGTCAGCCAGCCATGAGCAGCCAGATTCGTCAGCCAACCATGAGCCGTCCAGCCAGGATCCGCCAGAGCCGTCATCCAGCCAGGATCCGTCCCTCAGTCCGGAGCTGCCGTCCCTCAGTCCGGAGCTGCCCCTTAGTCCGGTGCTGCCCCTTAGTCCGGTGCTGCCCCTTAGTCCGGTGCTGCCCCTTAGTCCGGTGCTGCCCCTTAGTCCGGTGCTGCCCCTTAGTCCGGTGCTGCCCCTTAATCCAGTGGGGTTAATGTGGAGGGTGGCCATTTGGAGGAGGCTACGGAGGCGGGTAGTGACTGTGGTGGGGTGGGGACCACGACCAGTGCCGGAGCCGCCGCCGTGGACGGACGCCCACCCAGACCCTCCCCTAGACTTTGTGCTGGTGCGCCCGGAGTTCGCACCTTAAGGGGGGGGTTATGTCACGCCCTGGCCTTAGTATTCTTTGTTTTCTTAATTATTTTAGTTAGGTCAGGGTGTGACATGGGGAATGTATGTGTTTTTTGTAGTGTCTAGGGTGGTTGTAAGGTTTAGGGGGTTTATTAGAGTAGTTGGGTTTATGTTTAGTATAGAAGTCTAGCTGTGTCTATGGTTGAGTGTATGTTTCTAGGTATGTCTATGGTTGCCTGAGTGGCTCTCAATCAGAGACAGATGTCTTTCATTTGTCTCTGATTGGGAGCCATATTTAAGGCAGCCATAGGCATCATGCATTTGTGGGTAATTGTCTATGTCGATGTTCTATGTTGCATGTATGCACTTAGTTCTTGCTTAGCTTCACGTTCGTCTGTTTGTTGTTTTTGTTTCGTTTTTTTCCTTCTTCTAATAAAGAGAAGATGTACTTTCCACGCGCTGCGCCTTGGTCCTCTCTCAGTCCCTTTGACGATCGTGACAGTGGAGACACAGTAGCAATGGGGGAACTGTTAGTTCTCAGAAACAATCTGATTTCTCCCCATTAGGTTAATAGCAGCAGGTTGATACAAAACCATATGGTGCCTACTGTTTTCTGTCAGACGGTAGCACCAGCGTTGGCATCATCGGTCCCCGACGTGGCGGGCGGCAGGTTTGAAAATGCTGCATTCGGAGGTGTTTTTTCAGAACTGTTTTCCTCTCCTGTTTGTCAGCTCACTGAGTGATCTACCAGGCTGATAGCAAGGTGGCAGAGGAAGTGCAACAGGGCCTCGATAACAAGCAGCATGAAACCCATAACCCATTGAGTACTTAAAGGACACGTACGATGCTTTTATGGTGACATTGAGCAACAATGGATCTGATCTCATAGTGGTTGAAAAAGCTCATGTATTTCAGCATCTCTGGTCGCCGTGTTCTTTTAACTTGTATTGTGTTTACTTTTGTCTCAGCCACAAGTAAAAAAGTCAGTTGGTGTGACGTCTGTCACCATGTTTCCGCAGCCAATACATAGTCTTAACTTAAGTCCCTCTCCAGAGCCTCTCCCTGTTTCCACAGCAGGCTCTGTTTTCGCCTGCTTCTCAATCAGCTGCCTGTGGTTAGTGGAGGAATATAGGGTGTTCAGTGGCCTATTTCGTCTGTGTGGTTCTGGCTCTGTCCAAATGGATTCTCTGTCCGCTGCAGTGGCTTTTATTCCTGTCTGTATCTGTGTGTCTGTCTCTGTGAGTCAAGGTTATCATGAGCAAAGTGGGTTTTTACAAAATGTTGACCTAATTTTACCTGCATGTATTCTGTGTCCTGTTTAGACTACTATTTATTTCAGCGTTTAGAATAATAAGCAGTGAAGATGGTCAGCAATGATATGGAGTCATGGTCACCTCGTCTACTGTCAACCCGTATAGCTCTTTATACTAGCAGAGCACAGAGATAAACTCTGGATCACCATCAATATCCTTTTACCTAAATCAAAAGCTTCACATGATTATTTAATCTGTGTTCAGAATCAGATCCACCTGGCCAGCACTAGTCCCCTGCCATTCCCAGACAGAGAGTAAGGAGTGTTCCTAGTATATCTTCAAGGCACACTGGGCTGCAGAAGCATCACCAAGGGCCCATAACTCAGAGCCCAAGGCCTAGCAGAGCTGCTTAGATCACACTGCTCTCTTCCTCTCTTCCTGAGAGGTCGCGGCTCCTGTGACTCAGCCTTCTTCCTCTCCTCTCCTCCTATCAGCCCCCGGACACATTCACTTTCTCACTCACAAGACAACCAGGGGAAGAGAGCCAGTCTCTCTCATCTCTAAAGAATAGCGCGGGGCTCTCAGCTTTCAGACAGCTCTCGTTAAGGACTCGTTAAGGAGCTGGCCACCAAGTAGTGACCTCATCTCCACTATCTCCTCTCCACTGAGGACTGGACTGGAGCACTTGATCCACTTGAGGACACGAAGGAGTAGTGTTGAATCCACACAATACTCAAAGGGCAGTAATAGATCACAGTGCAGGCTAAAGGTTTGAATAGTCTCCAATTAGAGCAGTACGACCACTGTGAACAGGAAGAGAGGGTCCATTTCAGGCTGAGGAGTATCATAGTATCATTATCACAAATGCAAATGAAGTAATAGGAGTATTCCCCTATGGTTTGTCCTGCTAGTGGAAGTAGGTCTATGCTGACAGGTGTATGTGCTCTCTTCATGAGTACACTGTTCTGTGGTTTGGGGAGAGGCCTAGACCTAAGCTCAGTGGTTAGCACTGGGATTTCACCTTGTCAGCACTTGGTATCTCAGTACGGGTTTTTTGAGGTAAGGGCCCCACACCAGCCCTGAATTAGTTACATATGACGGTTTGGCATGCTTTCAAGCGCTGTTCTTTTCATCTCACAGTGGACTGAACCTATAAGGTTGTGGTGTTCACACTTTTCTTGAAACATAGTGAAAATGAGTAGAAGAAGGAGCTAGTGTAATAGCGCTCTGCAAAGTTGGTCAGACAATAAGTTACTCTGTCATTATGGTGACCCTTGTCCACAGACAGAGTGGAATGTGCAAGTTCTGCCTTTTTGTTCCAAATCCTGTCCTGAGCAGATAAATGGGAAACGTTTTAGCAGAGGAAGCTTTTTTGCTTTGTGCTACATAGTCTTTCCACTAACACAGTCTACCTTATTGTGTCACTGATGAATTCAAAACTTTTTCAATTTTTCCATTGACTTCTCCCATTGGATTACACAGTAATACATTTTCAGATGTATCTGAATCGTCATACCACGTGGAACTGAACTTATGGTCGTTTCTGAGCAAAAAGATAATAAAAAAAAAACATCAACACTCCCCCGCCACATAGATTTCCTTTTCACTGCATCTTGTTGCACTGGGCTCAATTTGTTACCAAGATGGATTTTCTTCCGTTTATTTTTCCTGCTGTGAAAAGTGGCTACCAAGGCCTGTAGCAGAGTAAATATGAGCGAGAGACTGCGAGAGTAACAGATAAACAGAGGGAAAGAAAGCGAGAGAGAGAGAGAGATTAAGAAAGAGGCTGATAGAGAGAGTTGGTCTGTCCGGGAAGTAAAGCAGTAGTATGTGTGAAATGTGAACCATATGTGGACTATAGTGCTATGCAGATGGGCTGTGCAGTTGGCTGCTCCCAGTCTCTCTGCCTCTCTGCTCCAGCTGTAGTGTGTTTGCCTTGGCTCCAGCCTGCAAAATTGGGAGCGATTAGTTTGATGTAATGCACTGTAATGCTCTCTCTCTCTCTCGCTTTCTCTCTCTCCCTCTCTCCGCCCACTGGCTGCTGGGCAGGGCAGAAGGGAAGGCACATGCTCTGCAGACGCCTGGCCTCAGAGATTATAAGAGCAGTTTATTATATTACATAAGTGTGATTCTGCATATACTGTACAGTATAGAAGGCCTACTGTATGTGGGAAGAGCTGTGGAATGGACAGATGCATTTTCTATAAAAGCCCCAGGGAAGCAGCATGTATCTACTCTAGGCTACTGTACATTAGATGTCTCATGATTATGGCTGTGGCGGTCACAACATTTTGTCAGCCATGATTGTCAAGCAAATAAACTGTTGGTAATTAACCATTAATTAACATAAAAACAGTTAGCATCTCCTGGCTTCCACACTGTCGTGACTGGACTTTAACATTAATCAGAAGACTGTTATTTATCTAATTAACTAACTATGTTTAATTGTTACCAGAATAAATTAATCATGTAACAATTAACTCATTAGGATCTGGGGCACCACGAGAGCGGTTCTTTAAAGAGTTACCATCTCCCGAATTTAACTCTAAAAGGTCTTTACCTATCACATCTATAAACAGTCAACCTATTAGTTATAACCTTGTGTCATATCATCATTTTGAACAGTCGTAACCTCCTTGCATCTGCAAAAACCCGAGCCTTACTTATGATTCAGTACTACACAAATTGGTTTAATTACATATTTACTAGCTAATTAAATGGGAACACAAGGTAAAAATACACACTTTGCACCTGTTATTGACTAGAGACATAATACGCTGAAAATAGGTCCCTGCGGAATGACAACAACATGGCTGCTTGACATTAGAACATTCAGAAACTACTCTCACCTACACAGTAACTAGTGGTGTAACGGACCGTAGTTGATCCGTACGCATCACCCCCCACGGTTCGGCACGGATGTGAACCGCGGATCAATTGCAAAGTTTAACCATCATAGTGTGAAATACAGTTTTACTGCCGCTGTTACTTTTTAAAGTAATAATTCCCTAAATCTCGATGCAGAGTTGCAGTGAAAAGATAAAGACAAGACAGATGCTGTGTTTTACTCTGAAGCCTGGAGGTTGATTTGATTATTTTTTTAAAGCAGTTGTGTGTACTGTTCATGGGAACGGGGCATGTTGAATCCCAACGAATAAATCCTGGATGCTCGCGTTTCAAAAAGCAAAGAAGAAAAAAGAGCAGTGACAGCCATGGCTAGCGGAGGAGCTGAAGAACTGGAAAAGCCTCCCGCTTCATTCACAGTTGAAGTCGGAAGTTTACATACACCTTAGCCAAAGACATTTAAACTCAGTTTTTCACAATTCCTGACATTCAATTCTAGTAAAAATTCCCTGTCTTGGGTCAATTAGAATCACCACTTTATTTTAAGAATGTGAAATGTCAGAATAATAGTAGAGAGAATGATTTATTTCAGCTTTTATTACTTTCATCACATTCCCAGTGGGCCAGAAGTTTACATACACTCAATTAGTATTTGGTAGCATTGCCTTTAATTTTTTAAAACTTGGGTCAAACATTTCGGGTAGCCTTCCACAAGCTTCCCACAATAAGTTGAGTGAATTTTGGCCCATTCCTCCTGACAGAGCTGGTGTTGAGTCAGGTTTGTAGGCCTCCTTGCTCGCACACGCTTTTTCAGTTCTGCCCACAAATTATCTATAGGGTTGAGGTCAGGGCTTTGTGATGGCCACTCCAATACCTTGACTTTGTTGTCGTGAAGCCATTTTGCCACAACTTTGGAAGTATTCTTGGGGTCATTGTCCATTTGGAAGACCCATTTGCGATCAAGCTTTAACTTCCTGACTGATGTCTTGAGATGTTGCTTCTATATATCCACATAATTTTCCTACCTCATGATGCCATCTATTTTGTGAAGTGCACCAGTCCTTCCTGCAGCAAAGCACCCCCACAACATGATGCTGCCACCCCCGTGCTTCACGGTTGGGATGTTGTTCTTCGGCTTGCAAGCATCCCCCTTTTTCCTCCAAACGTAACGATGGTCATTATGGCCAAACAGTTCTATTTTTGTTTCATCAGACCAGAGGACATTTCTCCAAAAAGTATGATCTTTGTCCCCATGTGCAGTTGCAAACCGTAGTCTGGCTTTTTTATACCGGTTTTGGAGCAGTTGCTTCTTTCTTGCTGAGCGGACTTTCAGGTTATGTTGATATAGGACTCGTTTTACTGTGGATACAGATACTTTTGTACCTGTTTCTTCCAGCATCTTCACAAGGTCCTTTGCTGTTGTTCTGGGATTGATTTGCACTTTTCGCACCAAAGTACGTTCATCTCTAGGAGACAGAACGCGTCTCCTTCCTGAGCTGTATTTTTTTATTTTTTTTATTCACCTTTATTTAACCAGGTAAGCTAGTTGAGAACAAGTTCCATTTACGACTGCGACCTGGCCAAGATAAAGCAAAGCAATGCGACACAAACAACACCACAGAGTTACACATGGAATAAACAAGCGTACAGTCATTAACACAATAGAAAAAAGCCAGGAGCTAGCTAGTAGCCAGGAGGAAAGCATGGCCAGCCGTAGAGAAATGCTTATTGAAATTTTTGATTATCATGGATTTTATTGGTGGTGACCGTGTTACCTAGCCTCAGTGCAGTGGGCAGCTGGGAGGAGGTGCTCTTGTTCTCCATGGACTTTACAGTGTCCCAAAACTTTTTGGAGTTAGAACTACAGGATGCAAGTTTCTGTTTGAAAAAGGTAGTCTTTGCTTTCCTGACTGACTGCGTGTATTGGTTCCTGACTTCCCTGAACAGTTGCATATCGAGAGGACTATTCGATGCTATTGCAGTCCGCCACAGGATGTTTTTGTGCTGGTCAAGGACTGTCAGGTCTGGAGTGAACCAAGGACTATATCTGTTCTTAGTTCTACATTTTTTGAAAGGGGCATGCTTATTTAAGATGGTTAGGAAATTACTTTTAAAGAACGACCAGGCATCCTCGACTGACAGGATGAGGTCAGTATCCTTCCAGGATACCCGGGCCAGGTCGATTAGAAAGGCCTGCTCGCAGAAGTGTTTTAGGGAGCGTTTGACAGTGATGATTGGTGGTCGTTTGACCGTGGACCCATAGCGGATGCAGGCAATGAGACAGTGATCGCTGAGATCCTGGTTGAAAACAGCTGAGGTGTATTTGGAGGGCAAGTTGGTCAGGATAATATCTATGAGGGTGCCCATGTTTATGGATTTAGGGTTGTACCTGGTGGGTTCCTTGATGATTTGTGTGAGATTGAGGGTATCTAGCTTAGATTGTAGGACTGCCTGGGTGTTAAGCATATCCCAGTTTAGGTCACCTAACAGAACGAACTCTGAAGATAGATGAGGGACAATCAATTCACATATGGTGTCCAGGGCACAGCTGGGAGCTGAGGGGAGTCTATAACAGGCGGCAGCAGTGAGAGACTTACTTACGTATGACGGCTGCGTGGTCCCATGGTGTTTATCCTTGCGTACTATTGCTTGTACAGATGAACGTGGTACCTTCAGGCGTTTGTAAATTGCTCCCAAGGATGAACCAGACTTGTGGAGGTCTACAATTTTTTTCTGAGGTCTTGGCTGATTTCTTTCGATTTTCCCATGATGTCAAGCAAAGAGGCACTGAGTTTGAAGGTAGGCCTTGATAGTTCATCCACAGGTACACCTCCAATTGACTCAAATTATGTAAATTAGCTTATCAGAAGCTTCTAAAGCCATGACATAATTTTCTGGAATTTTCCAAGCTGTTTAAAGGCACAGTCAACTTAGTGTATGTAAACTTCTGACCCACTGGAATTGTTATACAGTGAATTATCTCTCTGTAAACAATTGTTGGAGAAATTACTTGTGTCATGCACAAAGTAGATTCCCTAACCGACTTGCCAAAACTATAGTTTTTTAACAAGAAATTTGTGGAGTGGTTGAAAAACAAGTTGTAATGATTCCAACCTAAGTGTATGTAAACTTCCGATTTCAACTGTAAGTCTCATGTATGGGAGAATTTTTGCTTCCCTGTCAAGTATGATGACGGATGAAGGGTGGTGGACAACACCATTACAGTGTGTAGGCATTGTGCCACAAGAAAGCCGTATGATCATGGAAATACATCGAGCATGGCCACACATTTAAAGCGACATCACCCTGGTGTGTCAGTGAGGGGAGCCTTCTCAGCCAAGAGACAACAACTTCTCACTGCGACATTTAAGCAGCCCTTTGCTGCAGAATCAGACCGGGCTAAAGCCATCACCAAATCTACTGGGGATGTTTATCGCTGCAGACATGAGGCCGTACTCTGATGTGGAAAACAAAGGGTTTAATAATATGGTGAAAGTGCTTGAGCCACGCTACGAAATCCCCTGGCGCCCCCACTTCAGTATGAAGATCATGCCAGATCTTTATGAACAGGAAAATATCAAAATTGTCGCCGAATTATCCAAGGCATCCTCTGTTGCCCTCACCACAGACGGGTGGACCTTCAGGGCAACGGAGGCCCAATAGCAATATCCCAATCACCACAGATAATGCCAAGAACCAAGTAAATGCAGTGATAGAGGCTGGACTGGGGCCACAGATAGCTTTTGCCACAGAAGCACAACAGCCGCTCATGTGCTTAAGACCAAACAAGAAATGCTACAGCTACCGACCCACAAGCTCATACACGATGTCACAACAAGATGGAACTCCACTTATGACATGTAGGAGCGCTATCTTGAGCAGCAGACAGCTGTGTACTCTGCACTGACAGACAAGACCCTGAAAAAATAAAGACTTCGTCACCTTGTCTGATGATGATGTGAAAGTGGCAGAAGAGGTCCTCCAGGTGCTCAAACCCCTCAAAACGGTTACAGCCCTATTGAGCATTGAAACTGCACCGTCTGTGTCCATGATCCTACCTCTGAAAACAAGGACCCTACAATCCATGGCCCCAAGTGAGGAAGACAGCACCATCACTAGAGATGTCAAGGCTGCCATTGGAGAGGACCTGAACCCCAGATACCCCCCTAATGTCCAGGACTACCTTCATAGATCTACTGCATTGGATCCAAGGTTCAAGTCCCTGTCTCACCTAGACCCTGTCTCACCTAGACCCTGTCTCACCTAGACCCTGCCTTACACCGGAGGACATACAGTGATCTCACCACTGAGATTGTGGCCACTGAAGAGGTAAAAATAAAAATAAGAGTGAATTACTTCAATAATAAATATACTGCAGTCAAAACTGGACTGGTTCTTAATCTATGCTATTGCTATTAGAATCATCCATTTTTGATTTGGAATAATAATGGCTTTTATTAAATGTTATTGCCACAATTATAGTTCTATGAAATATTAAAATACATAATTTGTTAGTTTAATAGATCAAGTCATTTTTTTCTGCAGGGTCAAGCCACAGAGCAGACAGGAGCAGACTCAGAGGCATCTTGTCCACAAAATATTTTTGGGGTGGAGACCTTTGCAAGCAAGGACACAGGCAAGACATTTGCCAACACCATCAAAGAGGAGTTGGCATCCTACAAGGCAGCAAGCAGGATTCCAGTGGATGGTGAACCACTGGCATCGTGGAAAAGCAATGAGTGTAAATACCCTCACATTGCCATGATGGCAAGATGCTACCTGGCTGTGCCTGGCACTTCAGGTCGCAGCGAGAGGGTGTTCTCCACGGCAGGGGACATAGTGACTGCAAGAGGTCTACCCTCTCACCCAGACATCCTCATCTTTTTGAAAAATTATTTGAAGTTATAAGCTCAGGTCTGCTTTGCTTTCTTTCTTTTTTTTTACTTTGCAAAGTTATATTTGTCTCCCTTTTTTTTACTGATCCGAAAAATTATCCGATCCGTGACTCAAAACCGTGATTCGAACCGTTTTGTGATCCGTTGCACCACTAACAGTAACCATATACTTTGCACACAAACCGCTGCCCGCTTTGAGTAAGAAATCATGAATGTGGTTAGTGGAATGTATTTACGTGAAATGCCTGGGTTCACCGGGGATCTCTCGGTGAACAGGGCAGCCTTGGAAAGGGGATTGGGCCTTTTCGCGGCACGCTTGTAAAGCTCTGATTGTCCGAAATGGTTCCGACAAGTCTTCTACTGTTGTCCTTCTTTGTAGTTTTCCGGTTACTTGTTGTGTAGTCCTGAACAGAACTACATAGTTTATTTTCGTTCCATTCGCTCTTGAAGATGCTTCTTTGAAGATAGGCTAGCTAGCTGTATCGATGGTTTGAGCAGAGTAACAGGATGGTCCTACTTAAATTCGCTTTCGAAGATACTTTACTTAGGACAGCTAATCAGCTGTACCAGTGATTGTCCGGGAGGTGAGTTTATCGTCTCCACCTTGTGTTGAGATTCATTGTAGAAACCGCTTTAAACATGCAAATGTAGCTTCACGTTTTTCTGGCCTGGTGTGTTTTTTTCTTAACCCATCATTTCTACAGTTTGCTGGAAAGGAGCGGTTCCAGCAGGCTGGCACGCTCCCTGACCTCACTCCGGGCGGTAACTACTCACTGTGCAAAGTTAGGTCAAATAATTATCTCTTATAACTTCTCAAATCACATCCCACTCTTAACAAAAACACTTTCATAATTTTTTCAACGCAGAGTATGGAAACTTCATATATGTAGTGGGTATACTTTCCAAGTTACAGTATTTCCTTTATAACATTTTTAATGACATCACAAAATTACAAACAAAATGACATTAGTGTTCTATAGATTGCCTCTGACTGTTCCCCACGTTCTCTGTTAGAAATATTGTTCCAGCATTCGCTTTTGAACATGTTAGAGTTTCAGCGGGAAAAAGTCTGTTGAAACAAAGGACATTCTTTTAGTGAATCTTGAGAGTGCAGGCCTGAATCTTCTCCCTTGATTTACAACAGGGTGTGAGTTGTCAACCCCCACTATTTATTTTCTTCCCCCTCTGGGGTGAGAGGGGGTCTGATTTTAAGTTATTCATTGCAAACCTGATCTGACCTATTTGGATTCTTGTGGACAGTCATGACAACACATACAGTGGGAAGAAAAAGTATGTGAACCCATTAGAATTACCTGGATTTCTGCATAAATTGGTCATGAAATTTGATCTGATCTTCATCTAAGTCACAACAATAGACAAAAACAGTCTGCTTAAACTAATAACACACAAACAATTCTACATTTTCATGACTTTATTGAACACACCGTGTAAACATTCACAGTGCAGGTTGGAAAAAGAATGTGAACCCTTGGATTTATTTACAGGTTGACCCTCCTCTGGCAGCAATAACCTCAAGCAAATGTTTTCTGTAGTGGCGGATCAGACCTGCACAATGGTCAGGAGGAATTTGGGACCATTCCTCTTTACAAAACTGTTTCAGTTCCACAATATTCTTGGGATGTCTGGTGTGAACCGCTCTCTTGAGGTCATGCCACAGCATCTCAATCGGGTTGAGGTCAGGACTGACTGGGCCCCTCCAGGAGGCATATTTTCTTCTGTTCAAGCCATTCTGTTGTTGATTTACTTCTGTCTTTTGGGTTGTTTTCCTGTTGCATCACCTAACTTCTGTTGAGCTTCAATTGGCGGACAGATAGCTTTACATTCTCCTGCAAAATGTCTTGATAAACTTGAATACCTTTTCCCGTTGATGATAGCAAGCTGTCCAGGCCCCAAGGCAGCAAAGCAGCCCCAAACCATGATGCTGACTCCACCATAGTTTACAGTCGGGATGAGGTTTTGATGTTAGTGTGCTGTGCCTTTTTTTCTCCACACATAGTGTTGTGTGTTCCTTCCAAACAACTCAACTTTAGTTTCATCTGTCCACAGAATATTTCGCCAGTAGCAGGTGCTCTTTTGCGAACTTCAGATGTGCAGCAATGTTTTGTTTTGGAGAGCAGTGGCTTCTTCCATGGTGTCCTCGCATGAACACCATTCTTGTTACGTGTTTTACGTATAACAACAGAGATGTTAGCATCTTCCAGAGATTTCTGTAAGTCTTTAGCTGACACTCTAGGATTCTTCTTAACCTCATTGAGCGTTCTGCGCTGTGCTCTTGCAGTCATCCTTGCAGGACGGCCACTCCTAGGGAGAGTAGCAACAGTGCTGATTCAGTGCTTATTCACAATTGTCTTACCGTGGACTTTCTTTTAGAGATACTTTTGTAGCCCTTTCCAGCTTTATGCAAGGCAACAATTCTTAATCTCAGGTCTTCTGAGATCTCTTTTGTTCGAGGCATGGTTCACATCAGGCAATGTTTCTTGTGAATAGCAAACTCAAATTTTGTGAGTGTTTTTTATGGGTTAGGGCAGCTCTAACCAAAATCTCCAATCTCGTCTCATTGATTCAACTCTAGGTTAATTGACTCCTGACTCCAATTAGCTTTTGGAGAAGTCATTTGCCAAGGGGTTCACATACTTTTTCCAACCTACACTGTGATTGTTTAAATGATGTATTCAATATAGACAAGAAAAATACAATAATTTATGTGTTATTAGTTTAAGCTCACTGAGTTTGTATATTGTTGGGACTTAGATGAAGATCAGATCAAATTTTATGTCAAATTTATGCAGAAATCCAGGTAATTCCATAGGGTTCACATACATTTTCTTGCCACTGTAGCCTACAAGCCACTGATGCAGACATTTGGAACATCTACATTTGAAAATGTCTAATAAAGCCATGTAATATAGCCTACACCATCACAATAAATCCAGTATTTATTTTAGACAGGTCTAAAGAAACATGATATGAGGAAAATGTAGTCTATTTCGGGAAGAACAGAATAGCATACTTTGTGTTGTCCTTGTGTTAGGTCCTGATCTGGCTATGCCAAATGGCTGTAGGCTACACTAGTTCATTTAGCAGACAAGATTTGCTTAGAATTCCATGGCATTAATTAATTTTATTTTATAGTATGAAGAATACAATTGAACAAAGCTAAATAAAATATAAATATTTTCTCCCAACGATTTAAGGGAGTGTGTACATGCGGCTATTCTGTATTAAGCAGATAACAAAGAAATAGGTACTCCTATATGCTTAATTTAGAGTTATTAATGTAACTTCAGTTGTTCTACAAAAGTTGGGCTATATGTTTTGATTTTTAGTACATTTAAAAGCTGCAAATTTCATGGCGGCATCCCCTTTGTGGCCATAATGCACCCTAAAAAAATCCATGCCTTTGTTGTGCCCTTCTCCCTGAGTGCACGCTCCGAAGCACTCTCCATCACTTGATCGGGTCTTTCTCACAGGCTACAAGTGAAGACAGACACATCAGGGACGCAACTGCGTGCTTCCTTATCGAATTCTGAGGTGCATATTGAAGATATTGGAAGAACTGTCCATATTTACTTTTCGTCAGCCAGCAAGATGTGTAGGACTAACAAACAGCAAAAGCACTAGCCTATGTCAATCTACCATAGTACAAAAGTCGACCTATTCTGTGCAAGCAATAAATATTCCAAACATAGTCTGGGACAGTTGTGGAATGCAATAGATCCCAAATTAATACAACCACTAGCATAAAAAAAAATGTTTTTACGCAATGTTGCTGACTACAGATCAGAACATTTAGCTGAAAATGTTGATAAACTACTAGGCTACATGAGGTGTGTGACTATGATTCGAAAAAATAAAAGGCTTTTTCTTGTGCTGGGCATAATTCACAAGTGATAATACATAGTTCACAAGTAATAGGCTATCATTCACAAGTGTTAGGCTAATATTGTCACTCATCCGACTATTCTTGATTTAAACTTGTCTTTACTAAATAATATGTGTGAAATTCGTTTTGATTTAGAATGGACCATTATCATGCACCTGTCTCAAAACAGGGGTAGCGGGAAAAAATACATGTCATCTATGCACTTAAACAGCGGATGGAGGACGTCATTCATTTTCATGCCTGCCAGGTATGTTATACTCCTGTTGTAAAGATAAGCAATGTTCTTAATATTAGGAAAGTTGATAAATAAATATAGTAGAAATAGCCTATAGAAATGTTGCACAACATGAGGTCATGGGTTCTCATGAAGTGTTTGATTCGATTTTCGATTACATTTGCATTGATGTCAGAGTGATTAGAGGGACAATAGAGTGCTGCGTACCAGGCAGTTCGTATGTTTGGTAGGCTACGAATGGCAATGAGCAGTATCAGAGCTTGGAGAAGCTGGCATTTGACTGCGTTCATGACTCGTGACCTGTGGTGTGGCAGTAATACGGTCACCGCAACAGCCCTACCCATGATTCCATTTAGCTTAGTGTTGCCTCCTTAGCGTCACAAACGAACACAAATCTCCTGAAGCATCAAGGAATTGTGGACGCTTGACCTTTTAGTACTCTGTTAACACTGTCCTCAGGGCCTCTAGCCTCCAGCTAGCAGCCAGTATGGATCAGTCATAAATACCATTCTCCTTCCTGAACAATGTGTGCTGGCAGAATCACATTTTCCAGAACAAATGGCTGCTCCCCATCATGGGTGGTGGGCTCACTAATCAACAACATTGTCAAGAGAGAGGGATGATTTTTGCCCTTGTTTTCATAAAAGCGCAATGAGGTTGTGTGTGTGTGCTTCTTCTACTTCTACTACTACTACTACTACTTCTACTACTACTACTACTACTAGTAGTACTACAACAACACGCCATAAGACTGCTGAACAATTAATCAAATGGCCACCCGGACTATTTACATTGACCCCCCCAGTATATAGCCTAGGTATATTGTTTTGTCTTACTTTTTATGAATTATTTATTAAATGTTTTCTTAACTCTATTTCTTGAACTGCATTGGTGGCTTGTAAGTAAGCATTTCACGGTAAGGTCTACCTACACCTGTTGTTATCGGCGCATGTGACAAATAAAATTTGATTTGATTTGTGTTCTTTTTGTACATGATCAAAAGGACTAGGGGAATTAGACAAGCTAATGATATGGTAAATTAGCAGTCATGGGAAGCACTGAAAAGCACATTATTGTCAACGAAACACTCCAAACACATTGGAATATGGCGTGGGTTTTAATGAACCCCGTAGCTCTGAACTAAGATGACTAAAACCAGCAGTCTGCCAATAGAGAAGTTCCATTTTCAGTTCTGTCATTTTTATGCTTGTGGGTAAACCATACGTTTATGTTCTAAAATGAGCAGTTTGTTCGTATTTCTTCCACCCTGCCAGCCTCCTCGCCTCCTCAAATTCCTCTTGAAACACTTTGTATAATGTTCAGTACACAATATCATAAAGTGTCAAATGTGTATTATACAATCTTCATTGCCAGGAAGAGGGTTTGATATGAACAGCCTACTGTTGCTTACATGTAGTTTATGTTAGTGTTCTCTGCTATGTGGGGTATATGACGTTGCTGTTTCCAATTATATGAATCATGTAATGAAGACCAATGCAATCATTTCACTGGAGACAGACAGAGGGGAAACTTCATTTAATAATTAACACAGTTTTACATTTCCACTAAATGTGCTTGATGTGACTCGCACACACCAATTTCTTTCCTCAAGGCTATATCGAGCACAATTAGCTTTTCCTATGTGCAGCTTTTTGACCATGTATTCAGTGCATTTCCCACTGATGTGTTCTCTAACATGTGCCACAAAGTTAAACAGCAGTTGTGCGTTTGACATCAAAACAATCTTCCTCTTTGTCATAGACTTTCAGTCTCACATATTGTAGTGTCGTTCCGTTGCACTTAAACCACACAGTGCAGCTTAGCTCCTCTTCACATTTAACATTCAAGCTTTAACCCTCTGTGTCACATTCGGAATTTAACCTTTAACTTGTAGCGGATCCTTCTCTGACCTATTGCTCCATGTATAATGCCTTATCACCACCACATGACAGCAGTGACACATCCACAATCAGTGTCTTAGGGTCTGCTTCCTCTTATGACTTCATCAAGACACATTAGTTAACCAGGCAACTAAAACAACTGAATAACATCTTGTGCTTCCCGGTTGGTCGGTCGGTCTGGGGTTGAAGGGCCAGGCTGTTCTTTGTGCTGATAAACAATGTCATACACAGCTATGAATGGCTGCATTATGGCAGATAAAAACACCTCGTTTCACACTCCAGTCTTGTGATGGGCTTTATCGTCTGACTTCTGGCGCTCAGTACCTTGATGAACCTACAACACTGCACAATGTGATTTGAGTGTTTGCTTAAAGTAATAATATTCTACTAAAATAATTACTGTGGTTTTGACATGAATATGACTCAAACATATTGACCATATATGTCAGGAGGACCCAGATCGGTTATAGAGGCTTTACTTTCACAGGAATCACCAGAACTCACTTTGCTGTACAATATTTTGCTGCTTGGTGGTAGAGTCCTAGTGGAGTAAGCAGTGAATATACACTATATTATTTGGACAGTGAAGCTCAAACTTTTAATTTGGCTCTATACTCCAGCATTTTGGATTTGAGATAAAAAATGTTTTATATGAGGCGACAGTACACGATGTCATCTTTTATTTGAGATTATTTTAATTCATATCTTTTTTACTGTTTCGACATGAATGCACTTTTTGTATCTAGTGCCCCCCTATGAAGCTGTCATAAGTATTTAGACAAAGTCACTTATAGTGTCAAATGTTTAGTATTTTGTCCCATATTCCTAACACGCAATGACTACATCAAGCTTGTGACTCTACGAACTTGTTGAATGCATTTCCAGTTTGTTTTGGTTGTGTATCGACTTATGTTGTGCCCAATAGAAATGAATGGTAAATAATGTATTCCGTCACTTTTATTATAAGTTGAAAAATATATTCATGCCGCTGTAAGTTTCTCACTTTATTATCATTATTCAAGATTCATTCAAGATTACCCATAATCATGGTAGCGTCCACATTAATGTAGAAGTGTTCAGAAACATATTTAAATTTATTTACAATCAAAGTGACTCAAATGACACAATACACTATTTACCATTTATTTCTATTGGGCACAACATAATCCATAAATCAACCAAAACAAACTGCAAATGCATCCAAAAAGGTTTATCTCGAATCCAAAATGCTTGAGTATATAGCCAAATAAAAAAAGTTTAGCATCACTGTCCAAATAAATACGTAGGGGAGTGTAGGTCATTTGATATGGTTTGTTTTAATGTTCTCCTTGCGTATCATCCTTCATATTACAAAGCCATAAAGCAATACCAGTTGCTTGTTGAAACATGGGTTTGATAAACAAAGCCTGTACTGTAGCTGTCCATCACTACATACTTGGCCCAGAGCCACCCTCATAAAGGTGTCAGGCAGCCCGGGTCAGACAGCATACCTTCCTCAGTGTAATCATGTGTCCATCTGTCAGACCCTGCCTGCTCCTCTATCCCCTCTCCGACAGGTTTTCCCTGTTACCACCCTCCTCTCGCACTGATGACTGATAGCCTTTGGCCTCCCACACAGACAGACACATGCAGTCAGGCAGTGGCATACACACACAGACATACCAGGGTTTTTTGGCGGTGTAGAGACATTTTGGAATTTGTTAACCAATTTCCTGCATTTCTCCATGGAACTGAGAGAAATTTGTTCAGTTTTAAAACACATTTTTGTGCAATTCTACATATTTTGCGATGGAGCTGAGAGAAAATATTGCCGCTGTAGAGCTCATTTCCTTGCAATTCTATGTATTTTGCCATGGCTAATGTTGTTTTGGGATTTTTTAATTCTCCCTGACTGTCTAGCTTTTATTTTGGTGGTTGTTAGTTCTCAAAGATTATATTATTTCTAAAAAATATGCAGTGCCTTCAGAAAGTATAAACACCCCTAGACTTTTCCACATTTTGTGTTACAGCCTGCCTTTAACATTTATTCAATTGAGATTTTGTCACTGGCCTACACACATGGAATCACTCTATGTGCAATAATAGTGTTTAACATGATTTTTGAATGACTACCTCATCTCTGTACCCCACCCATACAATTATCTGTATGGTTTCTCAGTCAAGCAGTGAATTTCAAACACAGATTAACTACAAATACCAGGGAGGTTTTCCAATGCCTCGCAAAGAAGATCAACTATTGGTAGATGGGTTAAAAAAAAGCAGATATTGAATATCCCATTGATCATGGTGAAGTTATTAATTACACTTTGGATGGTGTATCAATACACCAAGTCACAATAAAGATACATCCTTCCTAACTTAGTTGCTGGAGAGGAAGAAACCGCTAAGGGATTTCACCATGAGGTGAATGGTGACTTCAAAACAGTTACAGAGTTTAAAGGCTGTGATAGGAGAAAACTGAGGACGGATCAACAACATTGTAGTTACTTCACAATACTAACCTAATTGACAGAGTGAAAAGAAGGAAGCCTGTACAGAATACAAATATTCCAAAACTTGCATCCTGTTTGTAAAGTAAAACTGCTGTCACGATCGTCGTATTGTGGAAGAGAGGAGGACCAAGGCGCAGCGTGATAACAATACATCTTCTTTTATTAACGAAGACGAACACGAAACGAACACTGACAAACTATACAAAAACAACAAACGACCGTGAAGCTATAAAACGAAAGTGCAGACACAAGCAACTAACGTAAAGACATAGACAATCACCCACAAACTACCTAATGACTATGGCTGCCTAAATATGGCTCCCAATCAGAGACAACGATAGACAGCTGTCTCTAATTGAGAACCAATCTAGGCAACCATAGACATACAAACACCTAGACTGAACACTGCCCCATAAACATACAAAAAACCCTAGACAATACAAAACACATACATCCCCCATGTCACACCCTGACCTAACTAAAATAATAAAGAAAACAAAGATAACTAAGGCCAGGGTGTGACAACTGCAAAGAATTTGGCAAAGAAATTCACTTTATGTCTTGAATACAAAGCGCTATGTTTGGGGCAAAACATTACGGAGTACCACTCTTCATATTTTCAAGCATAGTGGTGGCTGCGTCCTGTTATGGGTCTAGTTTTTCAGGAGAAAAAATAAACGTAATGGAGCTAAGCGCAGGCAAAATCCCAGAGGAAACCTGGTTCAGTCTGCTTTCCACCAGACACTGTTAGATTAATTCACCTTTCAGCAGGACAATAACCTAAAACACAAAGCCAAATCTACACTGGAGTTGCTTACCAAGAAGACAGGGAATATTCCTGAATGGGAGAGTTACAGTTTTTACTTAAATCTGCTTGAGAATCTATGGCAAGAACTGAAAATGGTTATCTAGCAATGATCAACAACCAATTTGGCAGAGGTGCGAGGAATTTTTTAAAGAATAATGGGCAAATGTTGCACAATCCAGGTGTGGAAAGCTCTTACAGACTTACCGAGAAAGACTCTCATCTGTAAACGCTGGCTAAGGTGGTTATAACATGTATTGACTCCGGGGGTTGAATACTTATCGTATCAAGATATATTGGTGTTTTATTTTTCATGAATCTTTTACAAATGTTAGAATTTTTCTTCCACTTTGACATTACAGAGTATTTTGTGTAGGTTGTTGAGAAAAAAAGACAATTAAATCCATTTTAATCCCACTTTGTAACACAACTGTAGTGCTGAGCATTTAGTGCTTTTTGAGGTTGGTTTTGGTTGGATTTTTCAATTAAGGTTCAATTAATAAAAGTATCATGATGATAGTGACTGCCCATTACTGCTTATCATTAACCATAAATTATTCACATTTCTTGACTTTAATATTTAAAATATTTCAGTTGTGTATACTATATGTTTTATTTGATGGCTTTATTATTTAATTTCAAGTCATAATCTATATAGAGCTGCTGCCTATACTGTCTGACAAAATCACTATTTTGTAGTTCTTCAACTGTCAATCACTTAGATCATGTATTTTCAAGTAGATATACCTCACAAAACAACAGCTGCTCACTATATCCCCTCAAGATATATCTGCACACTGTAATGTCCATGGAGAATAAGAGCACCTCCTCCCAGCTGCCCACTGCACTGAGGCTAGGTAACACTGTCACCACCGATAAATCCACGATAATCTAGAATTTCAATAAGCATTTCTCCACGACTGGCCATGCTTTCCTCCTGGCTACCCCAACCCCGGCCATCAGCTCCGCACCCCCCGCAGCTACTTGCCCAAGCCTCCTCAGCTTCTCCTTCACCCAAATCCAGATAGCTGAGGTTCTGAAAGACCTGCAAAACCTGGACCCATACAAATCAGCTGGGCTAGACAATCTGGACCCTCTCTTTCTAAAATTATCCGCCGCCATTGTTGCAACCCCTATTACCAGTCTGTTCAACCTCTCTTTCGTATCTTCCGAGATCCCTAAAGTTTGGAAAGCTGCCGCGGTCATCCCCTCTTCAAAGGGGGTGACACTCTAGACCCAAACTGTTATAGACCTATATCCATCCTGCCCTGCTTTTCTAAAGTCTTCAAAAGCCAAGATAAAAAACAGATCACTGACCATTTCGGATCCCACCGTACCTTCTCCGCTGTGCAATCCAGTTTTCGAGCTGGTCACGGGTGCACCTCAGCCACGCTCAAGGTACTAAACGATATCATAACCGCCATTGATAAAAGACAGTACTGTGCAGCCTTCTTCATCGAACCTAGCCAAGGCATTCGACTCTGTCAATCACCGTATTCTTATCGGCAGACTCAACAGCCTTGGTTTCTCAAATGACTGCCTCGCCTGGTTCACCAACTACTTCTCAGATAGAGTTCAGTGTGTCAAAACAGAGGGCCTGTTGTCCGGACCTCTGGCAGTCTCTATGGGGGTACCACAGGGTTCAATTCTCAGGCCGACTCTTTTCTCTGTATATATCAACGACTTTGCTCTTGCTGCGGGTGATTCCCTGATCCACCTCTACGCAGACGACACCATTCTGTATACATCTAGCCCGTCTTTCGACACCGGGTTAACTAACCTCCAAACGAGCTTCAATGCCATACAACACTCCTTCCATGGCCTCCAACTGCTCTTAAAAGCTAGTAAAACCAAATGCATGCTTTTCAACCGTTCGCTGCCTGCACCCGCCCGCCCGACTAGCATCACTACTCTGGACGGTTCTGACTTAGAATATGTGGACAACTACAAATACCTAGGTGTCTGGCTAGACTGTAAACTCTCCTTCCAGACTCATATTAAACATCTCCAATCCAAAATTAAATCTAGAATCGGCTTCCTATTTCGCAACAAAACCTCATTCACTCACGCCGCCAAACATACCCTCGTAAAACTGACTATCCTACCAATCCTCGACTTCGGCGATGTCATTTACAAAATAGCTTCCAATACTCTACTCAGCAAACTGGATCTTTATTATATTGGCCAGGTCGCAGTTGTAAATGAGAACTTGTTCTCAACTAGCTTACCTGATTAAATAAAGGTGAAATAAAAAACAAAATAAAAAGATCGCTCATTTATCTGTCTCTTCCATAGCAGGTGTAAAAGAAACACAGACCAGACAAGTAGATGCGCAATGGATTATGGTCATTGCAGTTAATTACCATGTTTTATGTGCGAAATTATGTAGAATATTGGCATGTTGGAAACGACAACTTCCTACTACATCGCACAGTTCAGGTTGGATCTGATTTGTCTAGAGAAACTTTGCAATATGCACATTACCCTCACAGAGAAAACCGAACTAAATGGAATCCAAATAATTGAACCAACTTCGGTCAATTAGCTGTTTAAAAACCGAAAAATAACAGAATTTTAAGTGAATCGCTCAGCGCTACACAACACAATGTGGAGTAAGTCAAAGTCAAGAGCTCTATGGCAGGGAGAGAGAGAGGTCATGAGCAGATGAGCTCCCACATTTTTCAGCATGTTAAAAAAAAAAAAAAGATTTAGTGAGACAAACTTAGATTTTTTGGCAGGGACATATACAGGATGCTACCCTAAGCAACATAACCTTCACTCCAAATCAAAACTGCAAACCTACAACTTGATTTTGGACTGAATTACCTGGAATGCTTCTTACATCCAAGGATTATTATTCCCAAACTATACAGCTCTGAGAAACCTGAAAACACCATCCAACCTGGAACTGAGACTGAACGCTAAGGCTACCAAGTTTGCTAGGACAAAGGGATACAACTACAATTACCCCCCCCAAGCTTTCGCTCGCCTCCAGCACACAGGCACTGTTGGGGCGAGTGACTCTGAACTTACAATGGCTAGCCCCAAGTCGTTATATATTTATTTTTTCCTTGTGCATTTTGCTATATTGCTATTTACCTCATGACTCCTGCATGCTTTGTTGACTACGAACTTTCTTTACCCAACCGTGGGAGAGACTGTTTGTTCCCACATTCGGGACTTTGACTCTCTATTGGTTACACAGACTTTTGGCATCCCATTTTAACCACCTCTCGCCTGCTTTGTTGATGATATCTTGAAATGTGCATGTACACCCTGGCCCATCTACTGTTGCTAGCCCCAGTTCTGACTTGTGCTCTGATATCTGCTTCACTGATTTCTGCTCTCGTAAAAGCCTGGGTTTTCTGCACGTTAACACTAGAAGCTTATTACCTAAAATTGATCAATTGGAAGTGTGGGTTCACAGCTCCAATCCAGATGTGTTGGTCATTGCTGAGACGTGGTTGAGGAAGAGTGTTTTGAATACTGATGTTAACCTTTCTGGTTATAACCTTTTTCAGCAAGACAGATCTTCCGAAGGTGGGGGAGTGGCAATCTTTACCAATCACCTTCAGTGCTTGGTTGTCTCCACCAAGTCTGTCCCCAAACAATTTTATTTGCTGGTTTTAAGCATTACATTTTCAAATAGCTCTTTTTTGACTGTTGCTGGGTGCTATCGTCCTCCATCACCACTGGCCTGTACCCTACCTGCCCAAAGCTCTCTCCTTGCCCCTTACACTAAGTCTGAATTTGTCCTGCTAGGTGACCTGAACTGGGACATGCTTAAACCACCTGACCAAGTCCTAAAGCAATGTGAGTCCTAAGTCCTAAAGCAACTCCCTAAATCTTTCTCAGGTTATTATCAATTTCAAGGTATGACTCCAAACACCCAGAAAAGGCTACTCTCCTCGATGTTATCCTCACAAATAATCCTGATAGGTATCAGCCTGGTGTTTTCTGTAATGACCTTAGTGATCACTGTTTTACAGCCTGTGTTCGTAATGGCTGCTCAGTGAAAGACCTGTCCTGATTTGTCATAGACACTTGCTAAAAAAACGTTAATGAGCAAGCCTTCCTTCATGAACTGGCCTCTGAAAAATGGTATAGAATCAGCTTGATCCTCTCTGTCGAAGACGCTTGGACCTTCTTTTTTGATATTTTCAGTGGTATTGTTAACAAATACACCCCCATAAAGAAAATGAGAATTTAAAACAGGTTCAGCCCCTGGTTCGACCGTGATCTTGCCGAGTTACTCCATCTCAAGAATTGCATTTGGCGAAACGCTCGGCACACGCATACTCAGGCTGACTGGCTCTCGTTCAGGCAAATGAGAAATAAGTGCACTCAGGCTATCCGGAAGGCCAAAGTTAGTTACTTTAAGGAGCAGTTCTCTCTCTGTGGGTCTAACCCCAAGAAGTTCTGGAAAACAGTTGAAGACCTGGAGAATAAACCATCCTCCTGACAGCTGCCCATGTCCCTTAAAGTTGATGATGTGGTTGTTACTGACAAGAAACACATGGCTGAGCTCTTTAGTCACCACTTCATTAAGTCAGGATTCCTATTTGACTCAGCCATGCCTCCTTGCCCGTCCAACATTTCCTCATCTCCCACCCCTTCTAATGCGACTTTCCCCGATGCTTCTCCCTCTTTTTCCTAAAATGTTTCTCCCTGCAGGCAGTCACTGAGCCCGAGGTGCTAAAGGAGCTCCTGAAACTTGACCCCAAAAAAACATCTGGGTCAAATGGTTTAGACCCCTTCTTCTTAAAGGTTGCTGCCCCTTTCATCGCCAAACCTATCTCCAACCTTTTTAACCGGTCTCTCCTTTCTGGGGAAGTTCCCATTGCTTTCGTTCATCCTTTATTTAAAGGGGAAGATCAAGCTGATCCTAACTGTTATAAGCCTATTTCTATTTTGCCCTGTTTATCAAAAGTGTTGGAAAAACTTGGCAATAATCAACCGACTAGCTTTCTTGAAGTCTATAGTATTATCTCTGGTATGCAATCTGGTTTCCGCTCAGGTTATGGATGTGTCACTGCAACCTTAAATGTCCTCAATGATGTCACCATTGCCCTTGATTCTAAGCAATGTTGTCCTGCTATTTTTATTGATTTGTTCAAAGCTTTTGATACGGTAGACCATTCCATTCTTGTGGGCCGGCTAGGGAGTATTGGTGTCTCTGAGGGGTCTTTGGCATGGTTTGCTAACTACCTCTCTCAAAGAGTGTCTCAGCCACTGCCTGTTACCAAGGTAGTACCCCAAGGCTCAATCCTAGGCCCCACGTTCTTCTCAATTTACATCAACAACATAGCTCAGGCAGTAGGAAGCTCTCTCATCCATTTATATTCAGATGATACAGATGATACAGTCTTATACTCACCTGGCCCCTCCCCGGATTTTGTGTTAAATGCTCTACAACAAAGCTTTGTCCAGCAAGCTTTCTATACCCTTAACCGTGTTCTGAACACCTCCAAAACAAAGGTCATTTGGTTTGGTAAGAAGAATGCCCTTCTCTCCACAGGTGTGAATACTACCTCTGAGGGTTTAAGAAGACCAGCATCCCGTAGTCACCTCTTCACTGTTGACATTGAGGCTGGTGTTTTGCGGGTACTATTTAATGAAGCTGCCTGTTGAGTACTTGTGAGGCGTCTGTTTCTCAAACTAGACACTCTTATGTACTTGTCCTCTTGCTCAGTTGTGCACTGGGGCCTCCCACTCTTCTTTCTATTCTGGTTAGAGCCAGTTTGCGCTGTTCTGTGAAGGGAGTAGTACACAGCGTTGTACGAGATCTTCAGTTTCTTGGCAATTTCTCGCATGGAATAGACCTAATTTCTCAGAACAAGAATAGACTGATGAGTTTCAGAAGAAAGTTATTTGTTTCTGGCCATTTTGAGCCTGTAATCGAACTCACAAATGCTGATGCTCCAGATACTCAACTAGTCTGAAGAAGGCCAGTTTTATTGCTTCTTTAACTTCTTATGGCTGGGGGCAGTATTGAGTAGCTTGGATGAATAAGGTGCCCAGAGTAAACTGCCTGCTACTCAGGCCCAGTTGCTAATATTTGCATATTATTAGTAGAAAGATAGAAAACACTCTGGAGTTTCTAAAACTGTTTGAATGATGTCTGTGAGTATAACAGAACTCATATGGCAGGCAAAAACCTGAGAAAAAAATCCAACCAGGAAGTGGGAAATCTGAGGTTTGTAGGTTTTCAACTCATCGCCTATCGAATATACAGTGGGATATTGGTCATATTGCACTTCCTACGGCTTCCACTAGATGTCAACAGTCTTTAGAACCTTGTTTGATGCTTCTACTGTGAAGGAGGGGGGAATGAGGGCTCTTTGAGTCATGGGTCTGGCAGAGTGCCATGAGCTGACCAGGCACGTTCATGTGAGAGAGTTAGTTTGCGTTCCATTGCATTTCTGAAGACAAAGGAATTCTCCGGTTGGAATATTATTGAAGATTTATGTTAAAAACATTCTAAAGATTGATTCTACACTTCGTTTGACATGTTTCTACGAACTGTAATATTACTTTTTGTCTGAACTTTCGCATGGACTTGCCCGCACGTCATGAGTTTGGATTGTGCATGAAAGCGCGAACAAAAAGGAGGTATTTGGACATAAATTATGGACTTTATGGAACAAATCAAACATTTATTGTGGAACTGGGATTCCTGGGAGTGCATTCTGATGAAGATCATCAAAGGTAAGTGAATATTTATAATGCTATTCTGACATCTGTTGACTCCACAACATGGCGGATATCTTCATGGCTTGTTTGGGCTCTGAGCGCTGTACTCAGATTATAGCATGGTGTGCTTTTTCCATAAAGTTTTTTGAAATCTGACACAGCGGTTGCATTAAGGAGAGGTTTATCTAAAGTTCCATGTATAATACTTGTATCTTTTATCACTGTTTATTATGAGTATTTCTGTAAATTGATGTGGCTCTCTGCAAAATCACCGTATGTTTTGGAGGCAAAACATTACTGAACATAACGCGCCAATGTAAACTGAGATTTTTGGATATAAATATGAACTTAATCGAACAAAACATACATGTATCGTGTAACATGAAGTCATATGAGTGTCATCTGATGAAGATCACCAAAGGTTAGTGATTCATTTTATCTCTATTTCTGCTTTTTGTGACTCCTCTCTTTGGCTGGAAAAATGGCTGTGTTTTTCTGTGAATAGGTGCTAACCTAACATAATGATATGTTGTGCTTTCATCGTAAAGCCTTTTTGAAATCGTACACTGTGGTGGGATTAACAACAAGTGTATCTTTAAAATGGTGTAAAATACTTGTATGTCTGAGGAATTTTAATTATGAGATTTCTGTTTTTTTGAATTTGGCGCCCTGCACTTTCCCTGGCTGCTGTCATATCGACCCCGTTAACGGGATCCCAGCCATAAGAAGTTAATTAGAACAACAGTTTTCAGCTGTTTCCGTTTCCAGCTACAATAGTCATTTACAACATTAACAATGTCTACACTGTATTTCTGATCAATTTGATGTTATTTTAACAGACAAAAATGTGCTTTTCTTTCAAAAACAAAGACATTTCTACGTGACCCCAAATTTTTTAACAGTAGTGTATAAGAATATTTGTTTAATCCCAGCCCCCGTCCCCGCAGGAGGCCTTTTGCCTTTTGGTAGGCCGTCATTGTAAATAAGAATTTGTTCTTAACTGACTTGCCTAGTTAAATAAAGGTTAAATAAAAAATTGTGTGAATACTTTCTGTTTTTAGTCGTCATCAAAACTATGAAATAACACATGGAATCATGTAGTAACCAAAAAAGTGTTAAACAAATCAAAACATATTTGATATTCTTCAAAGTAGCAACCCTTTGCCTTGATGACAGCTTTGCACACTCTTGGCATTCTCTCAACCAGCTTCATGAGGTAGTCACCTGGAATGCATTTCAATTAACAGGTGTACCTTGTTAAAAGTTCATTTGTGGAATTTCTTTCCTTCTTAATGCGTTTGAGCAAATCAGTTGTGTTGTGACAAGTTAGGGGTGGTATACAGAAGATAGCCCTATTTGGTAAAAGACAAAGTCCATATTATGGCAAGAACAGCTCAAATAAGCAAAGAGAAATGACAGTCCATCATTACTTTAAGACAGGAACATTTCAAGAACTTTTAAAGTTTCTTAAAGTTCAGTTGCGAAAACCATCAAGCCCTATGATGGCTCTCATGAGGACCGCCACAGGAAAGGAAGACCCAGAGTTACCTCTGCTGCAGAGGATAAGTTTATTAGAGTTACCAGCCTAAGAAATTGCAGCCCAAATAAATGCTTCACAGAGTCCAAGTAACAGACACATCTCAACATCAACTGTTCAGAGGAGACTGCGTGAATCAGGCCTTCATGGTCGAATTGCTGCAAAGAAACCACAACTAAAGGACAGCAATAAGAAGAAGAGACTTGCTTAGGCCAAGAAACAACAAGCAATGGACATTAGAACGGTGGAAATCTGTCCTTTGGCTTGATGAGTCCAAATTTGAGAGTTTCGCTGTGTCTTTGTGAGACGCAGAGTACGTGAATGGATGATCTCTGAATGTGTGGTTCCCACCGTGAAGCATGGAGGAGGAGGTGTGATGGTTTGGGGGTGCTTTGCTGGTGACACTGTCAGTGATTTATTTAGAATTCAAGGCACACTTAACCAGCATGGGTACCACAGCATTCTGCAGCGATACGCCATCCCATCTGGTTTGCGCTGAGTGGGACTATTATTTGCTGTCATCAAGGCAAAGGGTGGCTACTTTGAAGAATATCAATAATATTTTGATTTGTTTAACACTTTTTTTGGTTACTATGTGATTCCATATGTGTTATTTAATAGTTTTGATGTCTTAACTATTATTCTACAATGGTGAAAATACTAAAAATAAAGAAAAACCCCTGAATGAGTAGGTGTGTCCAAACTTTTAACTGCTACTGTATATATATTGGGATTTTTTAGTTTGGATTTAGGCGACCTGAAAAAAACACTTAGGCGGCCCGCCCAAGGATTTAAATGGCAGAAATATCAGACAAACTGCAGCCTACACACACACACACACACACACACACACACACACACACACACACACACACACACACACACACACACACACACACACACACACACACACACACACACACACATACATACCAGCATACAGCATGCAATACACGTCCCATTTCCTTGGCTGAATTTGAAAATAGTTTTGCTTTTAAAGGCATGAATAGAATGTGTTACTTTGTCATCAATGATCACCATACATGGGAACCAGCCAAGATACAGCATAGTTTTATCTGGGTTGTACTTGTTACTTTTACTGAATACTAGCAATGCTGTGTGTTATTCTTACTTTGAGCAGTCTTGGTGATTTATGACAACATAAATACTCAGATTCATTTGCATGTTAGATTCATTGTTATTTTTAAATGTGTTGCAGTTAGGCAAGAAGTAAATCTCTTTTCTCGGAGACAAACTGCAGCCTGAGACTAATGGTTTTGTTCATACAAACCAGAACAGTTGTGTCAGACTTGATTTTCCATGTCTGTTCCTGGGCTATTTGTTTTTGGCACACACACTGAAATGTACCATATTTCACGTCTGCCCCATACATCCCTCCCTTCCCTCTCTTTCTGCCTTTAACGGGATTTAGCATATCAATGGCAGATTAGTCAGTTTATCAAAAGCTTACCACGTCAAAGCTCTTTTCCACTCTGCTTTCCAGTCTGCCGCGCGGACCTCACACACAGATTCGGCATACTGGTGTCTTTGGTGTGTGTGTGTGGTCGCGCTGCGTCTCTTTGTGCGGAGTGGGGCTGAATGGCTGTATGCTATTAGCGCCACAGTGTGTGTTGATTACAAAGGCCATGCTTAGTCACTATGGGACCTAACCCGAGCTGTGTGTCATTTCTTTAACCAGCTTGGATGCCACTCGGTTACATTAGTCATCTTTATTGCCTAACAACAACAAAGCAACGATAGAGCTTGCCAATGCAAGTGCCTCCCCGTGCAACCAATCACCAGGGTATTCCCCATTTTGGATCTACACTATTCAGTAACTTGCACAGCTTATTCTCTTCCCTCCTGTGTCCTCATACCCCCATGGTCTTTCCTAACATGGGCTTCCTCATACCAAGAATGGAGATGTACAGCCCTTTCCCCAGTACTGAACTGTACCCCTCTGTAGCCCTGAGCTGCATGCGGCTGCTCCCGTGCTGGAATGGGAACCATGTGCAGTGGAAAGTGTTTTTTCCTCTCATTTAGTTTGGTGACATTTATGATTATGTTCAGTACAGTCATTGCCAACAGGAGGTGACTCCAGCTGACCAGGTCTTGGAGCAGTGCAGGAGGGGAAGTGGAGGGGGCTGGCCCCGGGTCTGGAGAGCAGGCATGTCAGACGTATGGAGGAAAACCTCACCCTGACATCTCACTCTGGACACAGGAAGAGCCATGCCATCAATCACTTTAAAGTATGAAAGGGTTTAGGTTGGGCCTTTTGTTTTGGAAACATAAAGCTGTGTAAAGGTATACTTTCTTGCTGTTGTTTAGTCATATCTACATTATTATAAACTCCTGCAATCTTCCTCAATAAAATCCCAAAGTGCTGAATTCACCAAGTGTGAAGTGGGATCTTGTGGAAAGCAGGGCAGCTATCATAAGATCCCTATCCACTGAGCTCTCCTCGCTCTCACAGTCTCCTTTCAGCACCCTGTCGTCACAGCCACTGCCAACACACACAGAGCCGTTGCGGTCGCTTCTTCTCCTCTGGAATCTTATCTCTTTTTTCCCATAACTCCCTGCTCTCCACTGGACCCCAGCTTATCTCAGCTACATTAAAGCCAGGAGCAGTATCCCTAACACTGGGGTCATTGTTATGGTGTGTTTGAGCGCCCTCGCTGTCCCTTACCTTTGCTTCCTCAGCACTCCTTCCCACTAGGCTACAGTCCTAATTCTGGCCATGGATGGATTAGCCTACTAGAGGTCTGTGTGACCGATTTCAAGTTTTCATAACAATCGGTAATCGTTATTTTTGGACACCGATCATGGCCGATTACATTGCGCTCCACGAGGAGACTGCGTGGCAGGCTGACTACCTGTTATGCGAGTGCAGCAAGGAGCCAAGGTAAGGTGCTAGCTAGCATTAAACTTATCTTATAAAAAACGATCAATCTTAACATAATCACTAGTTAAGTACATATGGTTGATGATATTACTAGTTTATCTAGCTTGTCCTGCATTGCATATAATCGATGCGATGCCTGTTAATTTATCATTGAATCACAGCCTACTTCGTCAAACGGGTGATTTAACAAGCGCATTCGTGAAAAAAGCACTGTCGCTGCACCAATGTGTACCTAACCATAAACATCAACGCCTTTCTTAAAATCAATACACAAGTATATATTTTTAAACCTGCATATTTAGTTAATATTGCCTGCTAACATGAATTTCTTTTAACTAGGGAAATTGTGTCACTTATCTTGCGTTCTGTGCAACAGAGTCAGGGTATATGCAGCATTATGGGCCGCCTGGCTTGTTGCGAACTGTGTGAAGATTATTTCTTCCTAAAAGACAGCCAACTTCGCCAAACGGGGGATGATTTAACAAAAGTGCATTTGTGAAAAAAGCACAATCGTTGCACGAATGTACCTAACCATAAACATCAATGCCTTTCTTAAAATCAATACACAGAAGTATATATATTTTTTAAACCTGCATATTTAGTTAAAAGAAATTCATGTTAGCAGGCAATTTTAAACTAGGGAAATTGTGTCAATTCTCTTGCGTTCATTGCACGCAGAGTCAGGGTATATGCAACAGTTTGGGCCACATAGCTCGTTGCGAACTAATTTGCCAGAATTTTGCGTAATTATGACATAACACTGAAGGTTGTGCAATGTAACAGCAATATTTAGACTTATGGATGCCACCCGTTAGATAAAATACGGAACGGTTCCGTATTTCACTGAAAGAATAAACATTTTGTTTGCGAAATTATAGTTTCTGGAATTGGCCATATTAATGAACTAAGGCTCGTATTTTTGTGTGTTATTATATTATAATTAAGTCTATGATTTGATAGAGCAGTCTGACTGAGCAGTGGTAGGCAGCAGCAGGCTCGTAAGCATTCGTTCAAACAGCACTTTCCTGCGTTTGCCAGCAGCTCTTCGCAATGCTTCAAGCATTGCGCTGTTTATGACTTCAAGCCTTTCAACTCCCGAGATTAGGCTGGCAATACTAAAGTACCTATTAGAACATCCAATAGTCGAAGGTATATGAAATACAAATGGTATAGAGAGAAATAGTCCTATAATAACTACAACCTAAAACCTGGGAATATTGAAGACTCATGCTTTCATATGTTCTCATGTTCTGAGCAAGGAACTTAAACGTTAGCTTTTTTACATGGCACGTATTGCACTTTTACTTTCTTCTCCAACACTTTGTTTTTGCATTATTGAAACCAAATTAAACATGTTTCATTATTTATTTGAGACTAAATTGATTTTATTGATGGATTATATTAAGTTAAAATAAAAGTGTTCATTGTTCATTCAGTATTGTTGTAATTGTCATTATTACAAATATATATATAAAAATCGGCCGATTAATCGGTATCGGCTTTTTTTGGTCCTGCAATAATCGGTATCGGTATCGGCGTTGAAAAATCATAATCGGTCGACCTCTATAGTCTACACAGACCAAACGCATAGCGACACTGCAGTCTATGGACCTTCATCAGACTGAATCAGGCCTACAGGAGGAGATGCAGACTGGTCTGCTGTGTATAAAGGCTTTAGACTAGAAGCTACGGCTAGCCTCTCAGATTAGAGCCAGGGCCCAGGCCAGCTGGGAGCACTGGGGATGATGATGCAGTTATGTAAGGCAACAGCTAACAGACAGATCCTTTCATGTTCCATACACATTGGGGTTAAAGGAGGCCTTTTAAACACAGGAGTTTATCAGTGTTTACGTGATTTCATGGCCTTCAGCCAGGCTCTGCTCTGCTGCTCTAGGGACTTAACTGGAAGTGGACGGGGAGAGAGGATGACTAAACACATTGAATGAGCTGTTTAAGGGTGCGTGTATAAAGATTTTATTTAAGGGTTAATCCAGTAGAGGAATTATGATTTATAGTCATTTAAAAGCAGTTTGCATAGTTTGTCAGTGTAGCCCCTACCCCTGTCCTCTTTCCTGGTGTCCTCTTTCCATGCAGCCGTGGCTCCACCACCCTGGAGATTAGCATTTTAGGAGCTCCAGGTGTTCCCCTCTGCCGTACCGTGTGCCTTCCCTGGTGTCCATGGGCCTCGTTGTGTTACGCCTCACATTGTTCCGTGGGCATTGTGTGTGACCCTGATAGGGAAGCAGCTGTGCTAGGTGGTCCTGCCAGAGCAGCCATCTTGGCAGCGAGACACAGCCCTGCACGGGCCCTCCACCAGGGGCCCGCTTTGATGAGCGCCACACAGGATGGCCTCCTACATCCATCCAGGACCTTCTCTGGCTGTCTTCCTCTCTGACAGCCCCTATCAACCCCTTCCATCTGATGATGAAGGCTGGCTGGCAGAGCGGTTGGGGAAACACACTTCATCATTACATGAAGGGAGAGATGAGAGGAATGAAGAAAGGCATTGCTGCCCTTCACAGAAACTGGGCATCGTTTTCCTGCCAGGCTGAGAGCACGACCTCCCCTTTGAGGTAAGAAAGTGAGTGAGAGATCCATGGTTACAGTGTCATACAGCGTAGGCGGGCTTAGCAAGAGACAGGCTACTTTTTCAGGGTACAGAACTGCATGTCCAGTGGAAATGTTGGATTTAAATGTCCTACTTTGATACATGAAACCACAATGGATTTTGCATTTGTGTGAATGAACAGAAGATGTACTGTAGGCAGATGTGTGTGATTTAGCCAGTGATTTAGTGAGTGTGTGTGTGCATGTATGTGTGCATAACCTGTGTGTGTTTAACGTCTGTCTTGACATGAGCAGTGGAAGCTGTGTGGAAGCTGTGGGTCTGGGAACAGGAAGTGGCTCAGTATTGACTTCGCTCACTTCCTGCCCGTATTGCAGGAGGCTACTGCTCCTCTGTCACTCCTCTGTTTCACTCACTATAAGTATGCTGGCCTGGGCCATAACCTCATCCGAGAGTCCGGAGCATGACCCTCCCCAGCCCGGCACTGACTGACTGCCTGGCTGCCTGGAGGTTACATCACAGCTACTGGATAATACCGTTGAAGTGAGCGCACCTCAGACTGCCTGCTGAGAACCAAGGCTACTCACTCACTCAGTGTCAACGAGTAGGACAGTTCTGTCTTTTCTAGGGCAATTCCACAGCAACAGAATGACACTGAAACTCTGATTTTTCACGTTAAAAGTATACCAAACAAATACCATTGATTGCAAGTTAAACAAGCCGCACACCTCTATGCACAAGGACTACTTTTGACAATTTCCACTGACAATTGTACAAAAACACATTTACTCAAAGAACAGTGCAGATGTAAAGTTTAGTAACAGAATGACGGTAAAATCTCCCTTTTTGTGTGACCATATCTGCTCCGAATAAAGATTCATAGATGTCTGCAGAAACAATGGGCTGTCAGCTATGATATGGCACCTGGAGTTTGAAAAATATTTATTTTGGTTATTGAACTACAGTAAGGGAAGTGGATTAACACCCGGGAACAGAACGATGGTAACAGAATGACATCATGGGTCGCTGATCTGTACTACAGTCGTGGCCAAAGGTTTTGAGAATGACACAAATATTCATTTTCACAAAGTCTGCTGCTTCAGTGTCTTTAGATATTTTTGTCAGATGTTACTATGGAATACTGAAGTATAATTACAAGCATTTCATAAGTGTCTAAGGCTTTTATTGACAATTCCATGAAGTTGATGCAAAGAGTCAATATTTGCAGTGTTGACCCTTCTTTTTCAAGACCTCTGCAATCCGCCCTGGCATGCTGTCAATTAACTTCTGGGCCACATCCTGACTGATGGCAGCCCATTCTTGCATAATCAATGCTTGGAGTTTGTCAGAATTTGTGGGTTTTTGTTTGTCCACCCGCCTCTTGAGGATTGACCACAAGTTTCCTCTCCATGGACCCCAAAAATTGATGTTTTGTTCCCCGAGCCACTTAGTTATCACATTTGCCTTATGGCAAGGTGCTCCATCATGCTGGAAAAGGCATTGTTCGTCACCAAACTGTTCCTGGATGGTTGGGAGAAGTTGCTCTCGGAGGATGTGTTGGGACCATTCTTTATTCATGGCTGTGTTCTTAGGCAAAATTGTGAATGAGCCCACTCCATTGGCTGAGAAGCAACCCCACACATGAATGGTCTCAGGATGCTTTACTGTTGGCATGACACAGGACTGATGGTAGCGCTCACCTTGTCTGCTCCGGACAAGCTTTTTTCCGGATGCCCCAAACAATCAGAAAGGGGATTCATCAGAAAAAATGACTTTACCCCAGTCCTCAGCAGTCCAATCCCTGTACCCTTTGCAGAATATCAGTCTGTCCCTGATGTTTTTCCTGGAGAGAATTGGCTTCTTTGCTGCCCTTCTTGACACCAGGCCATCCTCCAAAAGTCTTCGCCTCACTGTGCGTGCAGATGCACTCACACCTGCCTGCTGCCATTCCTGAGCAAGCTCTGTACTGGTGATGCCCCGATCCCGCAGCTGAATCAACTTTAGGAGATGGTTCTGGCGCTTGCTGGACTTTCTTGGGCGCCCTGAAGCCTTCTTCACAACAATTGAACTGCTCTCCTTGAAGTTCTTGATGATCCGATAAATGGTTGATTTAGGTACAATCTTACTGGCAGCAATATCCTTGCCTGTGAAGCCCTTTTTGTGCAAAGCAATGATGACGGCACATGTTTCCTTGCAGGTAACCATGGTTGACAGAGGAAGAACAATGATTCCAATTACCACCCTCCTTTTGAAGCTTCCAGTCAGTTATTCGAACTCAATCAGCATGATAGAGTGATCTCCAGCCTTGTCCTCGTCAACACTCACACCTGTGTTAACGAGAGAATCACTGACATGATGTCAGCTGGTCCTTTTGTGGCAGAGCTGAAATGCAGTGGAAATGTTCTTTTGGGATTCAGTTAATTTGCATGGCAAAGAGGGACTTTGCAGTTAATTACAATTGCAATTCATCTGATCACTCTTCATAACATTCTGGAGTATATGCAAATTGCCATCATACAAACTTGAGGCAGCAGACTTGCTACGACTGTATACAGAAATGCATAATTCTGAAAGTCATGCTCTTCATAGTGATGTATCCTGAATAGGTACACAAAGGTAGAAATACCTTAATATCCTCCTTTGCATGTTTAGGTATTATTCTACACAATGGCTATTATTCTAATGAGCTCCGCCCCCTAACAAGACCAAATTTGGTTGGTCCGAACTGGACCAAATCTGTACCCATCATAGACATCTATGTTTCACAAGTTTGGACCTCAGTACAGCACAGTAGAAAACAGCAGAGTAGATTAGAGTTCAGTACAGTACTGTAAAGTATAGTACAGTACCTTGCTGAATTGTACTGACATACTCTACTTTTATTTTCTTTACGGTACTGTACTGTACTGTACTGTGCTGTCCAAACTTGTGAAAGAGACATCTATGATTGGTTTAGATATAGACGCTTTGTCACGTCCTGGCCATAGAGAGCCTTTTTTTCCTATGGTGGAGTAGGTCAGGGCGTGACTGGGGGGTGTTCTAGTTTATTACTTCTATGTGGGGTTCTAGGTTTAGTTTTCTATGTTGGTGATTTGTATGATTCCCAATTAGAGGCAGCTGGTAATCGTTGTCTCTAATTGGGGATCATATTTAAGTAGTGTTTGTTCCCACCTGTGTTTGTGGGATATTGAATTTTGTGTTTTGAGTTAGTGCATGTAGCACCTCTTATGTTACGGTTCGTTGTTTGTTTCTTTTTTTGTTTTGTAAGTTTCACGAAGTAAAGATGTGGAACTCAGAGCACGCTGCGCCTTGGTCCGTCTCTACACACGATCGTGACACTCTTAGATTTTAAACTTGTGAAACAGACGTCTATGATTGGTTTAGATATAGACTCTTAGATTTTAAACCTGTGAAACAGACATCTATGATTGGTTTAGATATAGACTCTTAGTTTTTAAACTTGTGAAACAGGCAATTAGTGATAGTCAGTAACTATTCCACACCGCCAACTAGAAAAGTAATTACAGTGTTATTACAATGGCTATGTCAGTATTATTTTGATAACTTTTTCATTATCAATAGCATACCCCTAATGGGCACATTTTGAGCTCAATAGAGCAAAATGAATGGCATTCTGCCTACATTAATTGCTGTATGGAAAACGGTGGCATGCTGTATTGAATGGCCATTTGAGTGGTATTTCCTTCTGCTGTTTTCAGTGCAGTCCACTGTTGCAGTGTTTCAGGGGAATAAAGGTGTTTGAATGTGAGCTCTTTTCCGGAGCCAGTGGATTTTCTTCCATCCTCCACGTTGACTGCTGACGTGAGCCACAGGAAGTAGTTAACGGGAGCAGGAGTGTGTGTGTGACTCGTTGTGGCTAGGGTGAATTAAACAGCTGTGTTTCAGGCGCACTCTCTCTCTCTCGCTCTCTCTCTGCGGTGATATTCAGCCTGATGTTCATTCCACACACATCCACTGTGTCTTCGCCCCCGTTCTGTTCCTACACCACTGGCCTGCTGGCTCTGGCTATGATGACTGAATGAAGGCAGCCATTACTCCATGAATCAGAGAAGGAGCTCTATACAATATAAACTCCTCCTCATCAGATGGGGGCCCACAACAAATTAGTAGCGCTTGTCTAGGAAATATGACAAACCGCACTGAACATAATCATAAATGTCACCAAACCAAATGAGTGGAAAAAAATAAGAGCAAACAACCATTGAATGAATATGATGACAGGGCCTTGATCAGCTGATGCCAATTTCAAAAAGTGTATATGAGTTATTGTGTGTATACTGTTGGTCGAGTTGTAAATTAGGAGTGTTCCCACCCAATGTCTTCTGCACATAGTGGATACTCACAACTATTCTTCTTCTTCCTCCCCAGTTCCCAGAGTGTGGCTTCTTTGGCATGTATGACAAAATCCTGCTCTTCCGCCATGACTTGAACTCTGAGAACATCCTCCAGAGGCTGACATCAGCAGAGGATATCCACGAGGGAGATCTGATAGAGGTGGTGCTCTCTGGTGAGTAGTACTGATCTGAGTTCAGCTCTAATGGTTTTTATTAACTTTTTCACTTGTTCTGTAGGCTATCTGTACTAATTCATTAAAGCTTCTCTAAATCAAATCTGTGTGCCGTACAGTACTGTTTCACTCCTATCTAAAGCGCACCTCCAGAGACACAGGTGGCTAGTTTCCCCTCTCTTTTCCTGTCACACATGATTTCAGTTTCCTGCTGACTATTAAGTGTAACAAACACTGTCTTGTAAAAGCATTCTGTTCCATCCGTCTCTATTGGGAAGCACCTGGACTGGACATCCCTCTCTCCCTGGTGTAGAACTAGAAGCATTGTCTGCATGGATCCAGACATAATATAACTCTGGTCCCGGATCAATCTGATCTGCTGGTGTATATCAGTGAGCCCCAGGCGAGTGTATCCATGAGACCACTGGTTTCCTCTGTCTCCTTCCCTCTGGGTTCAGACGGTTAACAGGTGTCAGCCTCAGTGCCGCACCTGGATGACTGTGTGAGGTCAGAGTAATTCCACATCCGCAAGCTCTACACCGACACTGCTACTTTGTCTCAGCCTTGTAGTTGGCCTACATCTGCTGAGGAGATCAACTGGTGTGTCAAACTGGTGCAATACAATCTCAAAAATGTGTTGCTGTTCTAGTCTGGCTGACTGAAAACAGGAATTTTCTAATTATACTATTTATCATTCTCTTAGTTGCTTCTCATTTAAATGAATACTTTAAACACACCATTCATTCCGGTGAATGCTTTGAGACCTGTTGTTCAGTTATGTGACTGAGAGAGACAAACAGCTCAGTGGTTTGGTCTAAAACCTCCCTCACTGTTAGAGGCCAGAGCTGATTTCTCTTGGCGCTGGACTCAAAGGGCCTGGCTTGTTTTCTCTGCAGTAAGTGATTGTAGTGGACCAACTGAGTACAAACATGCTGGGCTGTGCAGTGCGGCTCTGAAAAGAGTGGACAGGTCATCCCTAACCAGGGGGTTGGACATGGAGAGAGGGCTGTTTGCTCCAAGAATCGCACTCACTGTTTGTTTCCCACTCAGTTTCCCTCCTATTTTACAGGATATGACATACAAAATGGATGTATACGCATGTGAAAATAATATTTCTTTTATAGACCTTTTAGTCTGTGAAGAATGCTACAAACAATAACCTTTTGAAATCACATTGATTTCAGGCCTGCTGCTTGTGAAAAACTCTTTATTGGCTCAATCTTCTGTGGGGATGGATGCAAAATATCTCAAACTCCATTTCATAAAGTCGAGGCCATTAATTTTCCTTGATGTGTTTGAAAATACCATGAATACCTTCTTTCATGTGTTTGTGCCAGGGAGCTATGAACAGTGTGATGGCATGTGATTTTTTAAAGTTCTTTCTCCGCTTTGAAGTTTAACCCCAAATCTGGTTCTCCAAAGACATTTTTTGTTTCAGATGTCTCATGCCTGAGCTCAGGGGTTCTCAAAGTGTGGTGTGTAGGGGGTCCGCGGCCAAATAAATATATCAAATTTTTCCCAAAATAGTTTTTAGGAATGTTACTGACAACAACAGATTAAACACATTTTGGCCTAGGGATCCATGGAATAAGTTTAGAGGGTGTAATGTAATACAATGTAATATTATTCATCTACAATGTATGTTCTTAACCCTGGGCAACATGGATATTGGATATAACAGGGATATTGGTATCCACAGTTCTTGTATTCCCCCTTGTATTAGTTTTCTCTCTGCCTCATGTATAATTTTTTTTAAATTAATTGCAGGACATTAGCTTTAAAGCTGCAACATCAAAAAATAATATCTCTGCCACATGACAAAGTCTGTAGATTTGCAGGAAATTAGCTTGAAAACTGTTAAATGTTCTCTCTGTTGCAGAGAGGCTGGCCTTTAAAATGTTCCTTCCCAGGGCCCAAAACTTGGTTCGTCTGGCCATTCACTGCCAAAGTCAGATTATTACTCCTTGTATGCTATTTTTATCTCACTCAAGTTGTGTTCTGATTATGAGGGGGTGGGTCCCTGATGAATTTGCTACCACAAAAGGTTTTGCTACCACAAAAGGTTTTTCGATCCGGGGACCCCGGATCGAAAAAGTTTGAGAACCCCTGGCTGCCTTAGCTTGTTTACTGTTGCTAAACCTTAGAGAAAGTCACTTTCAAAGAAACAAATTCCCCCTGACATAAACTGTTTAATCAATAAGACAACCATGTTCAAGTTATCAGAAACCACATTTTAGCTTCTTTTTTGGGGGAAATATCTATAAAGTTCAGTGGTGGTCAGTGCCGTTTAAGATGACGGAGGACAATTTTTTTTATAATGAGCATGGCCTTATTTCTATTACAGTATATTGGATGACTGTCATTCATATTCCATTCACCCAGTTCAATGTAACATTGATAGGTTTAGGCTACTACATGATACTCTAATTTTCCCTATACCCATCATGAGATTGCTACAACCTAGCCTATGAGTGAAAGTTTACATCGTAGGTCAAGAGAAAAATTAGTGACACATGAACAGACAGTGACACATTCAATACCGCCGGCCTTGCACACTCTTGCCTGCATCTAGCTTATCTAGGGTGTAATCATTAGTCCAACAGTTGCAAACAAGAGTTTCTATTGGACAAATTCAGGTATTTTTTATCCCCGTTTCTTTTGCTTCCGTTTAAGAAACGTTTTTCAACAGAATTGGCAGAATGAATACACCCCTGATCACGCAAAACTCAGTTCACTTTCATAGTAGCCACTTTGTATTCCTTCTCGCCTCAATGCACTCTACTCCTCTCACCTTTTCTCTTCGCTTGTGGACTTCAATGAACAACACATCAGCTGTATGTGACCTGACAGAAAAATCTTTCCAAGCCAAACCATATCATAACCGCTACACACAGCCTACATCATTGTCACCATATTAGCTATAGTAACGTCCTAGTCAACATAGATAATAGAACTAATGCGTTAGTAAACCTGCTACAGTCATGTAGTAACGTTATAGTGTATAGTCAGTAAGCAGTTACACCGACGGGCCCAGGTGGCAATAAATTAATAAAACCAAAAGCTAACCTTGACTTGGAAGAGTTCCAGTGTTGTGTTGGATAGCCATAGCCAGCCAGCTAACATAGCATCCCTCTGTTTGAGCCGGGTGTTTGAGTAACTAAACAAGTCAGCTGCATTTGCTAGCTAAGTAAGTGAAACTGAAAGTGAAAAAAATGACAATCTCTCTCTCTTGCTTCTCCTTTATTTTTGAAGAAATTAATTTGTTCAAAACTGTTCAACTATTGTCTTTCTCTCTCTTTGAGTCAACTACTCAACACATTCTATGCACTGCAGTGCTAGCTAGCTGTAGCTTATGCTTTCGGGACTAGATACATTCTCTGATCCTTTGATTGGGTGGACAACAGTTCATGCTGCAAGAGCTCGGTTGGAGGAAGTTGGAGGAAGTTTGGAGGAAGTTTTTATTTATTTACCTTTTATTTAACTAGACAAGTCAGTTAAGAACATATTCTTATTTACAATGAATGCCTACCCCGGCCAAACCCAGACAACGCTGGGCCAATTGTGCGCCGCCTTATGGGACTCCCAATCACGGCCGGTTGTGATATAGCCTGGCATCGAACCAGGGTCTGTAATGACTCCTCTAGCACTGAGATGCAGTGCCTTAGACCGCTGTGCCACTCGGGAGACGCCCTCGGGAAGTTGTCATAATTACTGTGTAAGTCTATGGAAGGGGGTGAGAACCAAGAGCCTCCTAGGTTTTGTATTGAAGTCAATGTACAAAGAGGAGGACGGAAGCTAGCTGTCCTCCAGCTACACCATGGTGCTACCCTACAGAGTGCTGGGGAGGCTACTGTAGACCTTTATTTCAAAACAGTGTTTTAATCAATTATTTGGTGACGTGAATATATTTAGTATAGTTTTATCTAAAAAGGATAACTTTTTCAATGTTGTAAAATGTTTATTTTTATGAAATTAACTGAGGCGGATGGTCCTCCTCTTCCTCCTCTGAGGAGCCTCCACTGATAAAGTTAATGAAATATATATTATTCATATGGAGTTGGTGTGTGTCCATATGTATCTCGTCATGGCAACAGCTACAGAGAATGTCCCTGGTGCAACTTGCATGGGATGCTGGGATTTCATCTTGATCTTATTAGAGAACTGAACCTGAAAAAAACACCCATGAACTCACTGAAACACAAAACCCCACACAAATAGTTAGTGACGTCACACAGGGTTTTTCACCTATATTCTGGTATAAAAGATAATGATTCCCTTGTTGGTCAGTGGTAACACCACAACAGCATACATTATTGCAAAAGAACTGTGAGAAAGAGACTGCTCTGTATAGATGATCTTGATTTGGAGCTGCTCTGCTACTTCTCACTGCCAGTTCTGGTCCTTAGGGGATGCAATTGCACAGGTTTGGTAGCAAATAGCTATCTCTTATTCACATCTTGGATGAGTCACTCCTGTGAACTAACTGTCCCTTCCAAGAATGACCTCATAAAGTCCCTCTAACACAAACCACAACAGCTATGAACTCAACCATACTATGAACTCATCATCTCAATAACCCATTATCATTATGTGATCCTGTTCTGTTGAATGTCTGTCTGTCTGGTCTTTAGTGTGCTCTGTAATGCCAGATCACTCTGAAACAGATAACGGTGTAGACAACCTTGTAGCTTGCTGTTCATTTCTGCTATACTGACCCCTACTGTAAGGAGGCTGTTGTAGCACTGTGTTGTTAATGGGATGTTATAGCACTGGCCCTAGTGAGAAAAACCATGACCTCGGAACAGAACATATTTTCCCTCTGGCGTCTCCTGCTGTTCCTGAGTGCCTCCCATATGAGCTTATAGGGTACTTCCCAGGTCAGACTGTCAGATACGGATGTGTTGACTCCACCGTGTGAACAGTTTGTTCCCTGGATCTGAGTTCTAGCTAGTTCTATGCGCACAGACATACCAGATCATCTGACTATTAATGGATGACAAAACAGCATCACACTCCTTTGCATTACAGTGTACACTAAACATATTCACTTAATTCCTTTTCTTCTTTTTGTCATTTTCATTCTTTGGTTTCTGTGTTTGAAGTTGATTTGCTTTCCTTTAGTTTTGTTTGCCATGTTTTTGTTTTAAGTTGTCTCTGGATTGCAGCTTTAGCCACAGTAGGGGACTTCCAGATCCGGCCCCATGCTCTATATGTCCACTCCTACAAAGCGCCCACCTTCTGTGACTACTGTGGGGAGATGCTATGGGGCCTCGTCCGCCAGGGGCTCAAATGTGAAGGTAAGCACGCACGCACACTCACACTCACACTCACACACACACACACACACACACACACACACACACACACACACACACACACACACACACACACACACACACACACACACACACACACACACACACACACACACACACACAGGAGACTGCTGAGGGGAGGACGGCTTATAATAATGTCTGGAATGGAGTGAATAGAATGGTACCAGACACATGGAAACTACGAGCTCATCCTCCTAATTAAGGTGCCCCCAGCCGCCTGTGGCACACACTCACACAAGCTCTCTTTCGCATCAAAGCCGGGGCGCACTGTGAACCTAAGCCCAAGGTGTCAAATTTTTACCTGACTCATACACTCACGCACACACAAATCAAACAGGCCCTTCTCTTGGTCCAGTCTGAGGGGTACATTAAGGCTGGTAGGGCCGTGCAGCAGGAAGCCTCAGTGGAGTGTGTGACTTCCCCCCATTACTAAAGCAGGCCTTTGAAGAGCCGGCCTCTTTAAATGGAGCCCAGTGTACTGATGCCAAGCGTTGGACTCAGCCTTCAAAGGCTCTTTAGTGCTGCTGCTCTACTCTAACCCTCTCAGATGGATCCAGCCTGTCCGTCAGTATAGCACAACCTTCCCCAGGGCCAGTCAGGACAGGGATGCAACAGACACTCAGATTGGAGGAAAGAATTGGACTGTTATAGCTAGTTAAATTACATTGAAATGTGGAAATGTGGAATGTAGAATTGCATGTAGTTTGTTATCAGATCTATTTTATTCCCTGCTATTTTCATGCCACTAAAAAGCCTTTAAAGCTTTCTCCGAGGAAGAATGTGATCCATTGACTGCATGTAGAGCCCTCTTGTGGACATTTAAGAGAATGGAGGGAAGAATCAAATTGATGCTGCCCTACTGTACTAACGTACTGATTTTCCTTCTTGAGACTGATTATTCCAGGACGTGTCTTAAGGTGTCTCAATATGTCTTGACAAATATCTCAAGACATGTATATGGCTGAGTATGAAGTGTTGCATAGCTGAGTTTATCACGCCCCAATGCCGACATCCAAAGAAACAGTCTGTTTGTGTTTGTTGCGTGTAGCATGTACTGTACAGAATGTGTGTTATTCTTCATGTGTAATTAGTGTCCTGTGTACTTCCAGGTTGTGGGCTGAACTATCACAAGCGCTGTGTCTTCAAGATCCCCAACAACTGCAGTGGGGTGAGGAAGAGACGTCTGTCCAACGTCTCCCCGCCGGGCCCCTCGCTCTCAGTCCCCCGGCCCCTCCCTGGTCCCACCGAACATGCTGTGGTCGTCCTGGAGGAGGTAAGACCTGCGCTTCCATTGGTGGAGAGAGATGTCCTGTGGTAAAGATACATTCTGTACAATGTAAAGAGCTTTGAGACCCAGTGAAAGGGGCTATGTAAATGCATTTCCTTATAAAGTTACACCCTTGCACAGTTTATTGCTTACAAAGTGAAAATGGTGTCCCTCAACGTCCCTTATGAATGTACTGTAGGGTTTTAATCTACAGTAGAGTTACTAACCAGTTCTAATCAGTTACTTTCTTATATGTTCAATGTGATTGTAGTCTAACTGTTATTCTGATTGAGACACATTTGTCAGATGGCAAAACATCAACTACTAGGTCATGTCTTGTTGTTTCTTATCAATTGTCTAAGTTCGTCTGCCAAATCTCTTGAAATATCTTATTGTGAAACACGACAGCAAATTGAATTTAATAAACTAGGATTATGAAACTTGTTTGTATGAGGCTAGCTGGATGGAGGCTAGCTGGATGGAATATTCTCAATGGTGACCAGTGCTTATGAAAGGTCAATGCAAATTCAGTTAGACTAATGAAATGAAACACTTGTTAATTCTAGCCCATGTTTGTGTGTTTTGTACTGTGTGGCTGTCTCTTTCATTGAACGGACCCGCCATCCCTCCCCTCCTTCCCTCTTGCTATGTCCGTCCTTCCTTTTTTCATCTTTCCCTCACTCCCCCTTCCCTTGGTTCACATACTTGTTCCATCTGCCCCTCCTTCCCTCTCTCCTTCCTTCCTTCCTTCCTTCCTTCCTTCCTTCCTTCCTTCCTTCCTTCCTTCCTTCCTTCCTTCCTTCCTTCCTTCCTTCCTTCCTTCCTTCCTTCCTTCCTTCCTTCCTTCCTTCCTTCCTTCCTTCCTTCCTTCCTTCCTTCCTTCCTTCCACCTCCTCCTCCGCTTCCCTCTGTCCCCTGCAGCAGCGCTCCCACCAGGAGGCAGGGAAGAGGATCCTGTCATGGAGTGGCCGGCCCATCTGGATGGAGAAGATGGTGCTGGGGCGAGTCAAGGTGCCTCACACCTTCGCCATCCACACCTACACCCGGCCAACCATCTGTCAGTACTGCAAACGGCTGCTCAAGGGCCTGTTCCGCCAGGGCATGCAGTGCAAAGGTAAGATCCGACCTTCCTTTGTCTCTGTATATCTGTATATCCCTCTGTCATTATCTGCCTAGACCGCTTTACCTTACTGTCGCTAGAGCTACAAATTGTGCTATTAAATCAATGTTTTCTATACTTTCTTTTCAGATTGTAAATTCAATTGCCATAAGCGGTGTGCATCAAAGGTACCAAGAGACTGCTTGGGCGAGGTTTCCTTCAATGGAGGTACTTTCTGTTTACCTCTTTTATTTCACATTGATATCATGCCCATGTCATGAGTCATACAGTAGCTGAGTAGCACATCTGTCGTTGTGTGTGTCCACAGAGCCTGCCAGCCCGGGACCTGACTCTGACAGTACCATGGAGGTGGATAGTAGTGATGTGGAGAGCACCAGAGGACTACTGGATGACTCTGAGGAACCTTCAACCCCAGAACACAAGATGTTCTACATAGACTCTCCTTTCCTGGACCGCGAGAAGGACGAGGAGCCGATCAAGACCATCAGGTATTTACGTTAACTTATAGAGTAATAGTTGTGTACACAAAGACAGTTGAAGTTGGAAGTTTACATACACTTAGGTTGGAGTCATTAAAACACGTTTTTCAACCACTCCACAAATTTCTTGTTAACTATCTATAGTTTTGGCAAGTCGGTTAGGACATCTACTTTGTACATGACACAAGTAATTTTTCCAACAATTGTTTACAGACAGATTATTTCACTTATAATCAATTCACTGTATCACAATTCCAGTGGGTCAGAAGTTTACATACACTAAGTTGACTGTGCCCTTAAACAGCTTGGAAAATTCCAGAAAATGATGTCATGGCTTTAGAAGCTTCTGATAGGCTAATTGACAGGCGGCAGGTAGCCTAGGGGTTAGAGCGTTGGACTAGTAACCGAATCCCCGAGCTGACAAGGTACAAATCTGTCGGTCTGCCCCTGAACAAGGCAGTTAACCCACTGTTCCTAGGCCGTCATTGAAAATAAGAATTTGTTCTTAACTGACTTGCCTAGTAAAATAAAAATATATAAAAAACTTGAGTCAATTGGAGGTGTACCAGTGAATGTATTTCAAGGCCTACCTTCAAACTCAGTGCCTCTTTGCTTGACATCATGGGAAAATCAAAAGAAATCAGCCAAGACCTCAGAAAAATAATTGTAGACCTCCACAAGTCTGGCAATTTCCAAATGCCTGAAGGTACCACGTTCATCTGTACAAACAATAGTACGCAAGTATAAACACCATGGGACCACGCAGCCATCATACCGCTCAGGAAGGAGACGCGCTCTGTCTCCTAGAGATGAACGTAATTTGGTGAGAAAAATGCAAATCAATCCCAGGACAAGAGCAAAGGCCCTTGTGAAGATGCTGGAGGAAACAGGTACAAAAGTATATATATCCACAGTAAAACGAGTCCTATATTGACATAACCTGAAAGGCCGCTCAGCAAGGAAGAAGCCACTGCTCCAAAACCACCATTAAAAAGGCAGACTATGGTTTGCAACTGCACATGGGGACAAAGATCGTACTTTTTGGAGAATGTCCTCTAGTCTGATGAAACAAAAATAGAACTGTTTGGCCATAATGACCATCATTATGTTAGGAGGAAAAAGGGGGATGCTTGCAAGCCGAAGAACACCATCCCAATCGTGAAGCACGGGGGTGGCAGCATCATGTTGTGGGGGTGTTTTGCTGCAGGAGGGACTGGTGCACTTTACAAAATAGATGGCATCATGAGGGAGGAAAATTATGTGGATATATAGAAGCAACATCTCAAGACATCAGTCAGAAAGTTAAAAACTTCTTGTCAATACGGGGGCGCTGTTTTCACTTTGGAAAAAATCGTGCCCAAATGAAACGGCCTCGTACTCTGTTCTAGATCATACAATATGCATATTATTATTACTATTGGATAGAAAACACTCTCAAGTTTCTAAAACTGTTTGAATTATATCTGTGAGTAAAAAAGAACTCATTTGGCAGCAAACTTCCATACAGGAAGTGAAAATTCTGAAAATGAGGCTCTGTGTCAGGGCCTGCCTATTCAACTGGCTTTTATTTATGGATCTGTATGCACTTCATACGCCTTCCACTAGATGTCAACAGGCAGTGGAAGGTGGAATGGGGTGTCTAGCTTGATCTGAGGCCGAATAAGAGCTTTTGGAGTGACAGGTCCGGTATTTTCTTTGTCTTCGACGGCGCGCGAGGGACCTCGACATTGTCTTCTGAAAAGCGTTCGGTATACACGGCGAATATCTCCGGCTCTGATTTTATTTGATACATATGATAATAACATCATAAAGTAGTTTTTTTCAACCGAGTTTTATCAGTTTATTCAACGTTTATTGGGACTTTTGGAGTTTTCCGTTCTTTGCGCCAAGAGAGGATGGGAATGTTAGCAACCTTGGCTAGCATTGTGGCGCGAATTCGACAGAAGAAATGGACATTCTAAAATCAAAAAACGATTTATTCTGGACCAAGGACTCCTTGCACAACATTCTGATGGAAGCTCAGCAAAAGTAAGAAAACATTTATGATGTTATTTCGTATTTCTGTGTAATATGTTGATGCCTATTCTCCGCCGTGTTGGTGAGCGCTGTCTCACAATAACCCAAGCTGTATGTTGTGGTAAAGTTATTTTTTTTAAATCTAACACAGCGGTTGCATTAAGAACCAGTGTATCTTTAATTTGCCATACAACAAGTATTTTTATGTAAAGTTTATGATGAGTTCTTTGGTCAGATTAGGTGAGTGTCCAAAATATCTCCGGACATTCTGGGGAAATGTTGCTACGTATTCACAATGTATAACCACGATTTGAAGCTGTAAATATGCACATTTTCGAACAAAACATAAATGTATTGTATAACATGATGTTATAAGACTGTTATCTGATGAAGTTGTCCAAAGGTTAGTGATTACTTTTATATCTATTGCTGGTTTTTACAAAAGCTACCTTTGCGGTGAATAAATGCGTTTGTGTGTTTGGCTATTGTGGTAAGCTAATATAATTCTATATTGTGTTTTCACTGTAAAACACTTAAAAAATCTGAAATATTGGCTGGATTCACAAGATGTTTATCTTTCATTTGCTGTACACCATGTATTTTTCATAAATGTTTTATGATGAGTATTTATGTATTTCACGTTGCTCTCTGTAATTATTCTGGCTGCTTTGGTGCTATTTTTGATGGTGGCTGCAATGTAAAACTATGATTTATACCTCAAATATGCACATTTTCGAACAAAACATAAATGTATTGTATAACATGTTATAAGACTGTCATCTGATGAAGGTGTTTCTTGGTTAGTGACTAATTTTATCTCTATTTTGTCGGTTTTGTGAAAGCTACCTATGCGGTGGAAACATGGTTAAAATATGCGGTTGTGTGTTTGGCTATTGTGGTTAGCTAATAGAAATACATATTGTGTTTTTGCTGTAAAACATTTTAAAAATCGGAAATGATGGCTGGATTCACAAGATGTTTATCTTTCATTTGCTGTATTGGACTTGTGATTTCATGAAAATTATATTATATGATATCCCTGTCCCGTTAGGCTAGGCTATGCTAGTCAGCTTTTTTGATGAGGAGGATCCCGGATCTGGGAGGGTGATGAAGTAGAGGTTAAAGCTTGGTCGCAAATGGGTCTTCCAAATGAACAATGACCCCAAGCATACTTCCAAAGTTGTGACAAAATGGTTTAAGGACAACAAAGTCAAGGTATTGGAGTGACCATCACAAGGCCCTGACCTCAATCCTATAGAATATTTGTGGGCAGAACTGAAAAAGCGTGTGTGAGCAAGGAGGCCTACAAACCTGACTCAGTTACACCAGCTCTGTCAGGAGGAATGGGCCAAAATTCACCCAACTTTTTATGGGAAGCTTGTGGAAGGCTACCCGAAATGTTTGACCCTCGTTAAACAATTTAAAGGCAATACACTCAATTAGTATTTGGTAGCATGTAAACTTCTGACCCACTGGGAATGTGATGAAATAAAAGCTGAAATAAATCATTCTCTCTACTATTATTTTGACATTTCACATTCTTAAAATAAAGTGGTGATCCTAACTGACCTAAAACAGGGAATTTTTTCTTGGATTAAATGTCAGGAATTGTGAAAAACTGAGTTTAAATATATTTGGCTACGGTGTATGTAAAGTTCCGACTTCAACTGTATCTATCTAACTTCTTCCTTGCATCCTTTCCATTGTTGCTCAGGTCCAGTTTGCTGCTAAGTACTTTGTGACAAATGTTTTAATAAACATTTCTGTGTGTGTGTGTGTCCAGCCCATCCACCAGCAGTAACATCCCTCTGATGCGGGTGGTCCAGTCCATCAAACAGACCAAGAGGAGGAGCTCCACCATGGTGAGGGAGGGCTGGATGGTCCACTACACCAGCAGAGACAACCTGAGGAAGAGACACTACTGGAGGCTGGACACCAAGAGCCTCAGCCTGTTCCAGAACGACACTGGAGCCAAGTTTTATAAGGTGAGAGAGCAAGATAGCGGTAAGATGGTGCCGGAGAAGAAGGCAGACATTTTACGTGCCACCAACCGATTGTGTTTTTTGCTTGTTGATTTGCATTGTTTGTAACATGTTTTTTTTACTTATTTTATACATAAAGTTGTCGCTACCATCTCTTATGACCGAAAATAACTTCTGGACATCAGGACTGCGATTACTCACCATGGACTGGCAGAATACTTTTTTTCCTTTAACGAGTCTGACGAGGCCGACGCGAACGATATACAGCTTTCTCGGGAACAGGCCCGGATCCCCGTGATTTGCGTGAAGAGGAGGCAGAGAAAAAGGGGCCGGAGGGCGGGCTGCCTTCTGAGAATTCGTAGGCGATCGAATAAACCCCCACTTCCTTCCATTCTGCTAGCAAACGGGCAATCTTTGGACAATAAATTCCCTACGGGGAAGATTAAACTACCAACGGGACATTCAAAACTGTAATATCTAATGCTTCACGGAGACATGGCTGAACGATGACACTATCAACATACAGCTGGCTGGTTATACGCTGCACCGGCAGGATAGAACAGCGGCGTCTGGTAAGACAAGGGGAGGCGGGCTATGTATATTTGTAAGTAACAGCTGGTGCACGATATCTAAGGAAGTCTCAAGGTATTGCTCGCTTGAGGTAGAGTATCTCATGATAAACTGTAGAACACACTACCTACCTAGAGAGTTTTCATCTGTATTTTTCATAGCTGTTGACATACCACCACAGTCAGAGACTGGCACTAAGACAGCATTGAATGAGCTGTATTCCGCCATAAGCAAACAAGAAAACGCTCACCCAGAGGCGGCACTCCTAGTAACCGGGGACCTTAATGCAGGGAAACTTAAATCCGTTTTACCAAATTTCTATCTGCATGTTAAATGTAAAACCAGAGGGGAAAAAACTCTGGACCACCTTTACTCCACACACAGAGACGCATTCAAAGCTCTCCCTCGCCCTACATTTGGCAAATCTGACCATAATTCTATCCTCCTGATTCCTGCTTACAAGCAAAAATTAAAGCAGGAAGCACCAGTGACTAGATCAATAAAAAGTGGTCAGATGAAGCAGACGCAAAGCTACAGGACTGTTTTGCTAGCACAGACTGGAATATGTTCCGGGATTCCTCCGATGGCATTGAGGAGTACACTACATCAGTCATTGGCTTCATCAATAAGTGCATCGATGACGTCGTCCCCACAGTGACCGTACGTACATACCCCAACCAGAAATCATGGATTACAGGCAACATCCACACTGAGCTAAAAGTTAGAGCTGCCGCTTTCAAGGAGCGGGACTCTAACCCGGAAGCTTATAAGATATCCCGCAATGCCCTCCAACGAACCATCAAACAGGCAAAATGTCAATACAGGACTAAGATCGAATCGTACTACACTCGTCGGATGTGGCAGAGCTTGCAAACCATTACAGACTACAAAGGGAAGCACAGCCAAGAGCTGCCCAGTGATACGAGCCTACAAGACGAGCTAAACTACTTCTATGCTCGCTTCGAGGTAAATAACACTGAAACATGCATGAGAGCACCGGCTCTTCTGGAAGACTGTGTGATCACACTCTCCGCAGCCGATGTGAGTAAGATCTTTAAACAGGTCAATATTCACAAGGCCGCAGGGCCAGACGGATTACCAGGACGTGTATTGCGAGCATGTGCTGACCAACTGGCAAGTGTCTTCACTGACATTTTCAAACTTTCCCTGTCCGAGTCTGTAATACCAACATGTTTTAAGCAGACCACCATAGTGCCTGTGCCCAAGAACACTAAGGTAACCTGCCTAAACGACTACCGACCCGTAGCACTCACGTCTGTAGCCATGAAGTGCTTTGAAAGGCTGGTCATGGCTCACATCAACACCATCAACACCATTATCCCAGAAACCCTAGACCCACTCCAATTTGCATATCGCCCCAACAGATCCACAGATGATGCAATCTCTATTGCACTCCACACTGCTCTTTCCCACCTGGTCAAAAGGAACACCTATGTGAGAATGCTATTCATTGACTACAGCTCAGTGTTCAACACCATAGTGCCCTCAAAGCTCATCAATAAGCTAAGGACCCTGGGACTTAACACCTACCTCTGCAACTGGATCCTGGACTTCCTGATGGGCCGCCCCCAGGTGGTAAGGGGAGGTAAAAACACATCCACCACGCTGATCCTCAACACAGGGGCCCCTCAGGGGTGTGTGCTCAGTCCCGTCTTGTACTCCCTGTTCACTCATGACTGCACGGCCAGGCACGACTCCAACACCATCATTAAGTGTGCCGATGACACAACAGTGGTAGGCCTGATCACCGACAACAACGAGACAGCCTATAGGAAAAAGGTCAGAGACCTGGCCGTGTGGTGCCAGGACAACAACCTCTCCCACAACGTGATCAAGACAAAGGAGATGATTGTGGATTACAGGAAAAAGAGGACCGAGCATGCCCCCATTCTCATCAACGGGACTGCAGTGGAGCAGGTTGAGAGCTTCAAGTTCCTTGGTGTCCACATCACCAACAAACTAACATGGTCCAAGCACACCAAGACAGTCGTGAAGAGGGCACGACAAAACCTATTCCCCCTCAGGAGACTGAAAAGATTTGGCATGGGTCTTCAGATCCTCAAAAGGTTCTACAGCTGCACCATCGAGAGCATCCTGACTGGTTGCACCACTGCCTGGTATGGCAACTACTCGGCCTCCGACTGCAAAGCACTACAGAGGGTAGTACAAATGGCCCAGTACATCACTGGGGCCAAGCATCCTGCCATCCAGGACCTCTGTACCAGGTGGTGTCAGAAGAAGGCCCTAAAAATTGTCAAAGACTCCAGCCACCCTAGTCATAGACTGTTCTCTGCTACCGCACGGCAAGCAGGTACCGGAGTGCCAAGTCTAGGTCCAAGAGGCTTCTAAACAGCTTCTACCCCCAAGCCATAAGAATCTTGAACACCTATTCAAATGGCTACCCAGACTATTTGCATTGCCCCCCCCCCCTCTTTTGCACCGCTGCAACACTCTGTTATTATCATGTATGCATAGTCACTTGAATAACTCTACCTACATGTACGTATTACCTCAACTAACCGGTGCCCCCGCACATGGACTCTGTACTGGTGCCCCCCTGTATATAGTCTCGCTATTGTTATTTTACTGCTGCTCTTTAATTACTTGTTACTTTTATTTCTTATTCTTATCCATTTGTTTTAACTGCATTGTTGGTTAGAGGTTTGTAAGTAAGCATTTCACTGTAAGGTCTACACCTGTTGTATTCGGCACATGTGACTAATAACATTTGATTTGATTTGGGAAATGAACTTTGTGTTTGATTTGAACACCACAGGTCAACTATTGCCTGACATAGACAGAGGCATGGTGGAATGAAATGGAGAGTCTGCATTTACATTGAACTTTCTTACAATCTATTAAAAATATCACAGAACAACATAACCTTAGACCATTCATTGTCATTTATCTGAGTCTATACAGTGTCTAAAACCCAATGAATGGTTTCAACCAAACACGGAATTTCCCCTAAATAAATTAACCTTTTTTTTTTTGCTGATATTTCAAGATGTGTTTTATTGTCTGGTGTGTACAGTATGTAAAAGGGCCTGCTGAATGTTGTCAGTGGGTGTGAATAAGACTGGGGGCTGCTGTGTTGCAATTGTAAACTACAGTGAGGTCGGTGACACAGAGAAAACCCCCCAGCCTTCCTCCTGTGGTCTCACAAGCAGTCCACTGACATTTCTGTGTGGCTGCAAAGTGAAAGGGCTTTTGCTTCTGTCTGTAGCCACCTTGTTTGTCATCAGCAGTATTTTACTCTGAAAATGTTAAGGGTTTTTGCTGGGGAAATCTGATAAAAAATGGGATGTCCAACACATTTGTAAAATACATTGTAACTTGCATCATCCATGTCAGATATCCTCTTTCAAAGGCCTTACCAAACCATCACCATAAACTTTTCTTGTCCAGTTCAAATACATTTGACACACAAAGTGAACTGTGTAATTATGATTTCCAAGTGCTATAACTCCAGCTTCAGAGAGTGTGTGACCGTTCCATGGTGACACCAGTGGTGTAGGCAGTCTTTACCATGCCACAGGGGCTTAATAGCTGTTTAATTAGACACTGGGGACTGAGGTATCCAGGCAGGCAGGCAGTCCTCGTTCCCTCTGTGTAAAGGCTTCCACATGTTCAGTACAGCCTTGCAACTGGGAGCCTGTACCAGCCTCTGTACCATGTGGCTGTTTCACTTTGACAACTCCCCCGATTGCGGCTAGAGATGTGACAGTGTTTCTGTTGCTACGGTTTCTAGCTACTTTTGTTTTGTGTGTGTGTGTGTGTGTGTGTGTGTGTGTGTGTGTGTGTGTGTGTGTGTGTGTGTGTGTGTGTGTGTGTGTGTGTGTGTGTGTGTGTGAGATTGAGAGGCTAATAAAGTGTGTTTGTATGATCGCCTGATCGCCACATTGGGGCTGCCATTTTCAACAAGTTTAAGAGGTATTTTCTACTCTGAGCTCCACTCTCCCAGTGGTAAACTAGCTGTAACCGACACACCCTCCATCTTCCCAGCAGTGACAACAGTGGACAGGAAAGGCTGCTTTACATTATCGTTTATTTTCAACTTGGCGCTCAGTACTTAAAGACGCTCAGGAGACTAATTGAAGACTAGCTGTTTGTGAATGGGTTTTTTCTTATTCTTTCAAATATTGTCATATGGGTCGTTCTGTTTTATATGTTGTCGCTAGTGTGTGTACAGATTGGGCCAGTGGTGGCATTAGGTTATCCAATGTAGCCTCTGTCTCTTGGGAATTTCCACCCACTGTCTCTCAATACAATTCAATTCAATGTACTTTATTGACATGGAAAGTAAAACACTTGCGTTGTGAAAGTAAACATATAACAACGATGGTCAATGGTGGCTCATTCTCTCTCTCTCTCTCTCTCTCTCTCTCTCTCTCTCTCTCTCTCTCTCTCTCTCTCTCTCTCTCTCTCTCTCTCTCTCTCTCTCCTGTTCTTCTCAGCCCCGAGCCCACTGTCGTGTGGCTGTCCCCTCCTCTCCTCTCTCTACCTCCAGTCATCTAATTAGTGGTGGTGGTTGTGTGGCGACGCATCAGATGGCTGCCGTTTTCTACATTTGGAAGTCATATATGCTTATTTTTTGAAGACGAGACCCCTGTACTTGTGGTTTCCAAAACCCTTTTATGGGGGTAAGGGGGCTTCACTGAGATTACCCAACCCTTCTCCCCTCCCCTTCCCCGAAGGTTATTGGTGTCCGATGGTAGTCGCTCTGTCTCGCGTCTTGGTGGCTGGCAGCGAGGCGGCTCGTGCCCAGATAGGGGTCTGGTGTCCTTCCTTGTAATCATGGGGCCTCTTCTCTTCAATGGTCCCGAGCCTGGGGCATATGTGCCGGCCCTGCTAACCACAACCACTTCATCTGACACTCTGTGGTGAGCCACGCTCAGGGGACCCAAAGGGGAGGAGGATGGGGGGACGAGGCACTACAGGGACTCCTACTGGCTAGGGACTTCCTCATTCTTCTTTGATTTGCATTTGACAGCGAGGCTGGAGGGAAGGGGGACTTTTAAAGTGTGCTCAAACTGCCCTTTGCACCACATATCTTCTAAGGGGCTGTCAGATAAAGGCTATGCACTATGCAGGGGCTGTGGATACACTACACTGTGGAAAGGGACTAGGACCCACTTTGAATTACTCTTTCTGATACGTGTGCTAAACTGAGGGAGATTTTTCAGCACTTACCTCTGACTTTTACGGGGGATTTGGTGTCTGCTTCCGTCTGATCTGTCTATCTTGTGAGTAATTGATTCAGTGAATCTTGTCTTTCTCTGTCTTTCTCTTGTATTTGAGTATTCACTGGACTGGTGTTTTCTGTGTATCATGGTTGTATTCATGGTTGTATTGGTCTTCTGTGCCTCTCTCTCCCCAATCACTAGCGGTGATGTCGTGGCTTTCTTTGTTTTTGTCTGTTATGATCCTGATCTCTCTCTCTCTCTCTCTCTCTCTCTCTCTCTCTCTCTCTCTCGCTCTCTCTCTTGCTCTCTCTCTCGCTCTCTCTCTCTCTTTCTTTCTCTCTCTCTCTCTCGCTCTCACTCTTTCTTTCTCTCTCTCTCTCTCTCTCTCTTTTTTTCTCTCTCTTTCGCTCTCTTTCTCTCTCTCTCTCTCTCTTTCTTTCTCTCTCTCTCTCTCGCACCTCCCTCCCTCATGGCCCCCAGGAGATCCCTCTCTCAGAGATCCTGCAGGTGGAACAGTCGAGGGACCTCAGTAGCCTAGCCCAGGGCAGCAACCCACACTGCTTTGAAATCATCACCTCCACCATGGTCTACTACGTTGGGGAGAACAACGGGGGCCAATACCACAGCCCCGCGCTGACAGCCTCAGGCGTGGGCATGGAGGTGGCCCAGGGCTGGGAGAAGGCCATCCGTCAGGCCCTGATGCCTGCCACACCCCAGCCCAGTGTGGCCACCGCAGCCAGGCAGGGGAAGGACCACAGTGAGTACAGTACCGTTCTCTACTGTTAACATGGTAGACATGTGGCTATGGCTATTGGAAGTTGTACTGACTGGCTATTGCTCTGGTTTAGGCTACTGATCATAGTGTGTATACAGTAGTTATTTCGGTTAGAGGTAGCACTGACATGTATTTGACATATTGTAGCTATTGGCACTAGCACTGGAAAGGTGGTATGAGATTAGTTTATGTGAGCGATGGAAATAGTACTATTTGTGCTCATAAAATGGGTCATTGCCGATAGTTTTCTGAGTTTTTTAATTTTAACCTTTATTTAACTACGCAAGTCAGTTAAGAACACATTCTTATTTACAATGACGGCCTACCCCGGCCAAACCATAACCCGGACGACACTGGGCCAATTGTGCGCCGCCTTATGGGACTCCCAATCACAGCCGGTTGTGATACAGCCTGGAATCGAACCAGAGTCTGTAGTGAAGCCTCTAGCACTGAGATGCAGTGCTTTAGACCGCTGCACCACTCGGGAGCCCTAAGTTAAGGTCAAGTGAGGTGATGTTCTGGAGTGAGAAAGCAGTCAGTCTTGTTTTGAGATAACAAAAAAGGCCTCATCAGAAATGACTGTGCCTACAGACACAGCAAAGCCTTGAATTGTGAAGCCGTGGTTGACCTTTCCCCTCCTGTGATGATAATCATAAGATATTAAGATAAGATGTACTTTGTTGTTCATTAACTTACAGAGAACAGCCCTCCGGTTGTCGGCTCAGTCCGCACCAGATTATCCCGCCTGAGCTGGTATTTGAACACTAGGCTTCCTGCCACCCAATCAAATTGATCATCATTATTTTGATAATGACGGTGATGATCTTAGAGCAGGGATCATCAACTAGATCCAGCGGCGGGCGTTTTTGGTTGGATTGGATGGTTGGGCGTAATTATAATAAATTGTACAAAAAGAGAATGTATTTGAAACTAATAATAATTTCATACCTTGATTAAGGTGAGATATATTTTTTTTTGTGGGAATACTTGGGAACAGATTTCCTAAATTGAACAAATGTTTAGCTCAATTCCTGGTGATTTTGGAGTCTTTTTTTTCTCTCCAAAAACTACCCCCCACTCCAATTTGTTTTTGTTTATGATTACTTTTAAAAAACCAAGTTGCGGGTTTGCCTGTTGCTGACGCCTGTCTTAAAAGCTATAGAGCCAAGGTGGCACGTTCAACTGGTCGCTCTCCTGTGGGCACATGGTGCAACACCTGAAACCTGACGTAGATTCAGGGGATTATCTGTGTGTGTTAAAATGTGCGTTCCTCTTCCATCGCATCCAATACACTAATGCACATTCTAATAATGAAGATGGCCGAATCAGACGAGTGGTCTTTTTTTCCCTTTCGGTTATGAAATTAACACACTTCTGGTTCAGTGCTCACCATCACCATAGCAGGTTCTAATGTTTATTAATAATTTCTGTTAGAGTAGATATGAGATTAAATGAGCGCCATTGCCTGCCAGCTCATGTACTATATGTCCCCGGAGGCCATTTGTCTGGCTGTACCTTCTGGTGTAAAGCATATGGTGAGGGTGGCGATGCCAAACAGATGAGACCCACCACCTCACTACCCCTCAATATCCAACCACTCTGAAATGACAACAAGGGCTTGTGCCCTATAGTCCTACAATATGGTCCTTCGCCAATGAGTAAGTACAGGTGGGCATACTTTGTTGTCCATAGAGAAGATGAAAGCTGAGACTATGTTATTTGATTATACAATTATGTTTTATTGTTTGGCAAAACATGACTTGGGAACCTCATGACTGAATATTGGCCTCAGGAGGCACCCATAACCTTAACTATGAAATGTAACACATAGATATGCTGTTCAATAAAACAAATCTTCCCCAATCAATTATACAGGTTCATTATTGTTTATGTAATGTTACAGCTGTGATAGGCTTGAAGGACATGAAACAAAGTGAGAGATGCATCTCTGTTTATTATTTATTAGGAATGCATTGGGTCCTTTATGCATTTGTAATGTACAGTTGTTTAAAGTTAACACTGCATTGCTTTTCCCCTCTAGAACAAGAGGTGTCTATCAGCATATCTGTGTCCAACTGCCAGATACAGGAGAATGTGGTGAGTGTGGTCACTTTTTCAGATAATCTTGCTCAATTTCTCAGTTGTGTTTGTGTGTGTTCAATCTTGCTCAATTTCTCAGCTGTATATGTGTGTGTGTGTGTGTGTGTGTGTGTGTGTGTGTGTGTGTGTGTGTGTGTGTGTGTGTGTGTGTGTGTGTGTGTGTGTGTGTGTGTGTGTGTGTGTGTGTGCACGTGTGTGTGTGCACGTGTGTGTGTGCACGTGTGTGTGTGTGTGCACGTGTGTGTGCACGTGTGTGTGTGCAGTCGTAAAAAAAAAATCTGATACTTCTGTATTCTTCATGGACCATTAAACATTGCATGTCCATTGTAAAAAATCTATATTTAAAACAAATTAAGGAAGTCACTCATACACTTATGGGAAAGGGGGATTTTCATACGTACTGTGCATTGAGTGAAAGTGACCCATTTGTCATATCAATGACCATACCAATACAACAGCATCTATCCAACAATGATATAGCAGTATACATCCACAGTTTATTAATGTATATTAGCACTAGTAATACCCTTTAAGATAATAAACTGCAGTAATACAGAAGTGTTTCCCTCTCTGTAGGATATCAGCTCTGTATACCAGATCTTCTCTGATGAGGTGCTAGGATCTGGACAGTTTGGGATTGTGTATGGAGGTGTGTGCCTGGATATCCATGTTTTTGATGTATTGCAACTAAACAATGTATTCTCTCAACCCAAACCAAAACACACACCCACTTTATGCCAGGTACTCACATCTATCTTTATGATACTATACAGTATACAATATAAGTACATGTTGACTCATTATTTATTTCTGTTGGCAGGGAAACACAGAAAGACTGGAAGAGATGTGGCAATCAAGGTGATTGACAAGATGAGGTTTCCTACCAAGCAGGAGAGCCAACTGAGGAACGAAGTGGCCATTCTCCAGGTAACACGTAGACCCTCATGCTGTACCAGTCAGATGTATACAGTAGTCATTCTTGCTGAGTTTCAAACAGTGAAACTGTAACGTGGTACAGTATGGAGTGTTGAAGCTAAAGGTTTGTTCCCTCGTTTAGAACCTTCACCATCCTGGCATCGTCAACCTGGAGTGTATGTTCGAGACGCCTGAGAGGGTGTTTGTTGTCATGGAGAAGCTCCATGGAGACATGCTGGAGATGATCCTGTCCAGTGAGAAGAGCAAGCTCCCAGAACGCATCACCAAGTTCCTGGTCACACAGGTCTGTCTTCCTACTTCTCTCTAACTTCCGTCCCCTCTATTTCTCTGTCCTTCCTCATCTTTCCCCCACTTTCTCTCCCTCCCCCCCTCCCCCCTCTCTCTCTCTCTCGTGGTGTGGTAGTCTATATAAGCAGTAATAGACTCAGCCCTGGGCCTGTTTGTTCTTGTGGTGTATGGATACGGGGGGATTGTTTACGGGACAAGCTGGTCTGGATGGCATCATGGCCGTGTCCCTCCTGCTGGATTACAGCCTGCGGTGCCGTAGTGGTGCGCTGTTCTGCCCTGCTGCCTGGTCTGTGGGCTGATTAGGAGAGAGGGGCCCCGGGGCCAAACAGGAGCGGGTTCATTAGGCATGGAGCTGCACATGAAAATGAACAGCAGCAGGTCCGGCTCTGATGTGGTTTAAACAGGACTTTGTCAAAGTCAGGAGGCGGGCAGCAGCATGGAGGTGCATGCAGCACTAGCAGCTACAGTTGATGATTCCACTACAGCAGAGAGGAGACAGTGATGAGGTCATGTGTCCATATGGAAACTAAGAAAGTGACCATCCTAGAAATAGCTTAGTGAACTACTAAAATACTTATGCAGCTCTCATTATCCATTACATTATATTTTGTGAGGGAGTCCATACTGTTATATGAGGAGATCATTATGTGGTATTATGTGGTCTCGCTAACTCATGGGGGTTGGGCTGTTTTCTGGAACAGATCCTGGTGGCTTTGAGACATCTGCATTTCAAGAACATCGTCCACTGTGACCTGAAGCCCGAGAACGTGCTGCTGGCCTCAGCAGAACCCTTCCCTCAGGTAACCACCATGCAACATCTCACCTGTCAGACAAGTTTGCTATCTTTCTAGCAAAATATTGCTTGCATGTGTATGGGGGAGACAATGTAGCATTCTGCTGTGTGTTGTGTGTCCTGGCAGGTTAAACTGTGTGACTTTGGCTTTGCCCGTATCATCGGTGAGAAGTCGTTCAGGCGTTCGGTGGTGGGTACTCCGGCCTACCTGGCCCCAGAGGTGCTGCGTAGTAAGGGATACAACCGCTCCTTGGACATGTGGTCAGTGGGGGTCATCGTTTACGTCAGCCTCAGCGGGACATTCCCCTTCAACGAGGACGAGGACATTAACGACCAGATCCAGAACGCTGCCTTCATGTACCCACCCCAGCCATGGAAGGAGATCTCTGCAGACGGTAGGAAGAAAGACCCGGTTGAATAATATTCAAATGCATGAATGCTAAGGAAGACAATTGAGGACAAACATCTCTGTAAAGTGTGTAACGTAACTAATGAGTCCAGTCATACAGCTAAAGAAGTAGACCAATGGTGTGATACAACAAGCAGTCATTTGAAGCAACTGGAAGTTATTTTGTCTTAGTTATCGCTTGTATACCAGGTTGCACTATGGTTTTTCATATACACTAGTGTAGGTGTATGTGGGGGATATTTATTTGGGGCAGCTCGGGAGAGTTGTCAGTGATTCATGTAAACCACACACAACAGAAAAGTCAAAGAGCCGCAGGGTCTGAAACCCACGCTGGTAGATCCAGACGTGTGGGTAGAAAGACAGCACTGATGTTTCATGTCAACCTCTCACTTTGAGACGAATATGAAGTCTCTATTCCTCTCACAGCTACAGATCTCATTAACAACCTCCTACAAGTGAAGATGAGGAAGCGGTACAGTGTGGACAAGTCCCTCAGCCATCCTTGGCTACAGGTATTATAATAGCTTAATTATACTGTAAGCAGTGCACAGGCACATCTAACAAAACATTCACACACGTTTCATGATGTGACCTAGAACAAGGCAGACATTGTATTGGATCCCTGCTGTAACTCCTGCTTCCCTCTCCCCCTCTCCCTCTCCCCCCTCTCCCTCTCCCCCCTCCCTCTCCCTCTCCCCCCCTCCCTCTCCCTACCTCACTCCCTCTCCCCCTCTCTCTCTCTCTCTCTCTCTCTCTCTCTCTCTCTCTCTCTCTCTCTCTCTCTCTCTCTCTCTCTCTCTCTCTCTCTCTCTCTCTCAGGACTACCAGACGTGGCTGGACCTCAGGGAGTTTGAAACACGGTGTGGCGAGCGTTACATCACCCACGAGAGTGACGATGTGCGCTGGGAGGAGCATGCAGACGAGCATAGCCTGGTCCACCCTAAACACTTCATTATGGCGCCCAACCTGGACGATATGGAGGAGGGCCCCTAGTGGCCAAGAAGCCATGTTACAGGTTACAGGTGTGGCCAAGAGGAAAACGTCAGGAACCTCTGCAGGTTGTTGACCTTTGGAAGCATTCCCTCTAAAACTGGTTGGGAAAGGGTCAGACACCCCTGTGCAGGGACTGTGTGACAGAGGATTCTGACCCAAGACTCTGTGGTTAGACATACTGCCACAGGGAGCAGACAGGTGGCTCTGTGGAGGCCCCTGTTTCTTTAGGACACCGCAGTGGAACCAAAAACTTTGGGAGAAAGACATTTCTTTTCTTTTTTTCTTTTTTTTTCTTATCTTGTAGAATCATTCCAGCTCAACTTCATTGGTCCTTTTGGGAAATACATCATTATTACAAACCAAAGGACAATTAAAGTTGAAGGGATATCATTTCCTCAACATTAGGAGTGAGTAATGGTATGCCATTCTACCTGTGAAGGGCTTACAGAGTAGTGAGCTTAAAGGGCACTTATCACAAGGGATTTGTATCCACAGAAAGATTGGAATGCGTAGGTATTTGCAAACACAACTTTGTGCTTATTCCAAGACAGTTTTGAAACCATGTCCTTTGATGGTATGAAACTGGAACTCTCATTTGTATGTAGATGTTGTACTTTACTAATGGGAGGTAGATTTTTGCACTATACTACCATCAAGCCTAACAATTTGAAGTTGAAAAGTTAAAGCTGCTACATCAGTTTCCCTAGAGAAAATGACAGAAAGTGTTGACTGACACATAACTTAAAGTTTGTGCTAAGAGCTTGATACAGTAATGCCTAGGTGAGTAGCATAGAGATTGTGAAAATGGCTGCAATACAAAGCCTTTAGTAGAGCACCTGTCATAAACAGTGAGCAAGTAAATCAAAAGGCGCAGGGACCAAAGACTGAATCCAGCTAATTGATATTATTCATCTTCAATTTCCCTGTCTTCACATGACCAATAACTCATCTGTTTTTCTAATGGCTGTCTTATCATTGTGGTTCACTCTACTTCGTTGTCTAGAAAGTGGCTTGACTATTGTACATTCCAAGCAGGGTTCGAGCCAAACCTGGTGATGGGGCCACTACCCCTCAAGGTATTACAGTAGCTATCTACAGTTGAAGTCAGAAGTTTACATACACTTAGGTTGGAGTCTTTAAAACTCGTTTTTCAACCACTCCACAAATTTCTTGTTAACAAACTATAGTTTTGGCAAGTCGGTTAGGACATCTACTTTGTGCATGACACAAGTAATTTTTCCAACAATTGTTTACAGACAGATTATTTCACTTATAATTCACTGTATCACAATCCCAGTGGGTCAGAAGTTTACATACACTAAGTTGACTGTGCCTTTAAACAGCTTGGAAAATTCCAGAAAATTATGTCATGGCTTTAGAAGCTTCTGATAGGCTAATTGACATAATTTGTGTCAATTGGAGGTGTACCTGTGGATGTATTTCAAGGCCTACCTTCAAACTCAGTGCTTCTTTGCTTGACATCATGGGAAAATCAAAAGAAATCAGCCAAGACCTCAGAAGAAAATTGTATAAACACCATGGGACCACGCAGCCGTCATACCACTCAGGAAGGAGACGCGTTCTGTCTCCTAGAGATACTTTGGTGTGAAAAGTACAAATCAGTCCCAGAACAACAGCAAAGGACCTTGTGAAGATGCTGGAGGGAACAGGTACAAAAGTATCTATATCCACAGTAAAACGAGTCCTATATCGACATAACCTTAAAGGCCACTCAGCAAGGAAGAAGCCACTGCTCCTAAACCGCCATAAAAAAGCCAGACTACGGTTTGCAACTGCACATGGGGACAAAGATCGTACTTTTTGGAGAAATGTCCTCTAGTCTGATGAAACAAAACTGTTTGGCCATAATGACCATCGTTATGTTTGGAGGAAAAAGGGGGAGGCTTGCAAGCCGAAGAACACCATCCCAACCATGAAGCACAGGGGTGGCAGCATCATGTTGTGGGGGTGCTTTGCTGCAGGAGGTACTGGTGCACTTCAAAATAGATGGCATCATGAGGGAGGAAAATTATGTGGATATATTGAAGCAACATCTTAAGACATCAGTCAGGAAGTTAAAGCTTGGTCGCAAATGGGTCTTCCATATGGACAATGACCCCAAGCATACTTCCAAAGTTGTGGGAAATTGGCTTATGGACAACAAAGTCAAGGTATTGGAGTGGCCATCACAAAGCCCTGACCTCAATCCCATCGAAAAATTGTGGGCAGAACTGAAAAAGTGTGTGCGAGCAAGGAGGCCTACAAACCTGACTCAGTTACACCAGCTCTGTCAGGAGGAATGGGTCAGAATTCACCCAACTTATTGTGGGAAGCTTGAGGAAAGCTACCCAAAACGTTTTACCCTCGTTAAACAATTTAAAGGCAATGCTACCAAATACTAATTGAGTGTATGTAAACTTCTGACCCACTGGGAATGTGATGAAATAAATAAAAGCTGAAATAAATAGTTCTCTGGACTATTATTCTGACATTTCACATTCTTAAAATAAAGTGGTGATCCTAATTGACCTAAAACAGGGAATTTTTACTTGGATTAAATGTCAGGAATTGTGAAAAACTGAGTTTAAATGTATTTGGCTCAGGTGTATATAAACTTCCTACTTCAACTGTATGTGAAAGAGGCTTGGTTGTACTAACAACAATGATCTCAATACAGGAGCTCATCATGGGACCAAGCATGGGTTCAAGGTATACATGCTTGGTACAAGAAGGCTTATACCAAGCATGGGTTCAAGGTATACACCATTGCTCTATTTTTTTCATTTGAATTTGTGAAGCAAATTGAGAAACGAGAAACACATTTTACTCTTTGGTGAGTGTCTGACAGTGTATGGAAAGAATAGCCTATACAAAACATATTTGTACTGTGTTTTTCTACAAAATGTTCGAGATTGTTTAATTTCTTTACTTTTTCATGGAGTTGATTTTGAATATCACAGTTAAAACACCCTTACTTCTGGAATATTTAAAGTGCACTGGGCTGTTCGTGTCTCTAACATTCCTGTACTGCTTTTAAGTATGTTAAGTATGAAAGGATGTTTCACCTAACATTCAGTTATGATGACCATTAACTACATTTCAATGCCTGTGTCCATTTCAAACAGTTCCTAGACAAACATGTAGCTTAAAGCCTATGGCGTTGGAATGGGCTTTTAACTGGGAGCATAGATCCTGGTTCAGGCCCTAACAGCGTTATTTGGGCAGAATGTAGGTGCATCTTTTCCCATTCTCCTGTTCCTGTCTGTGTTGCCGCTGGATTGGCAGGTGTCAGTGTTTTTGTATATTTTAGTACATACAAATTTAATAAAAAACTCTACTTCTTTTACATGCCTATTGAGTCTCAGTTTCTGTGTGTCATAAAACTAGATTTGTCTAACACTCAAATCCAAATTCTCAGTTTGACTTTACAGCATGATTTAATCATTTTTACCTCAACTGCCATAAGCTATAGCAAACTTTTGCAAGCAGGGTCCAGATATGCAGCCTTGCTAGCATCACACACCCAAGAAGACCCATCATCAACCTCACCTTCCAAAAGAGTGCATATCAGTTGCATTTTAAAGGTGTCGCTCAGTTTAAAGGTGCAGCTCAGTTCCATTTTAAAGGTGTCGCTCAGTTTAAAGGTGTAGCTCAGTTGCATTTTAAAGGTGTCGCTCAGTTTAAAGGTGTAGCTCAGTTGCATTTTAAGTGTCGCTCAGTTTAAAGGTGTAGCTCAGTTTAAATGTGTAGCTCAGTTCCAGTTTAAAGGTGTCGCTCAGTTTAAAGGTGTAGCTCAGTTGCATTTTAAGTGTCGCTCAGTTTAAAGGTGTAGCTCAGTTTAAATGTGTAGCTCAGTTCCAGTTTAAAGGTGTCGCTCAGTTTAAAGGTGTAGCTCAGTTGCATTTTAAAGGTGTCGCTCAGTTTAAAGGTGTAGCTCAGTTCCAGTTTAAAGGTGTAGCTCATGTTCATGTAGCTAGAGACTAATGGCTGATATGTTCTTTGTTTAAAGGTTTAACTCATTTTGTAAATCCATGCTTTACAGTAGGAGGACAGTTTATATAAATGTCTTTAAGAAATCAATTGTACCTGATAACTGCTAATGTGTTTGACCAGTAAAGTGTTAACAAATTGCCAAGAGATGTAGCATACGTAGCTCAGAAAATGATGCTATATTTGTTACATTTATGTTTTATTTCTCAACAAATATGTATATGCATCAAACATGCTGAAAAATCTTCTTACGGATTCAAAGGAATCCACTCTGGTCAAATGGCCTGTGGGACAAAAGAAAAATAATTAGCATTACTGTTACTTCAGCCATATGCTATGTTAAAGGCCCAGTGTCGACAAAAACGTGATTTTTCTGTGTTTTATATATATAGTACCAGTCGAAAGTTTGGCCACACCTACTCATTCAAGGGGTTTTCTTTATTTTTACCATTTTCTACATTATAGAATAATAGTGAAGACATCAAAACTATGAAATAACACATATTGAATCATGTAGTAACCACAAAAAGTATTAAACAAATCTAAATATATTTCATATTTGAGATTCTTCAAAGTAGCCACCCTTTGCCTTGATGACAGCTTTACACACGCTTGGCATTCTCTCAACCAGCTTCATGAGGAATGCTTTTCCAACAGTCTTGAAGGAGTTCCCACATATGCTGAGCACTTGTTGGCTGCTTTTCCTTCACTCTGCGGTCGTTGAGCAGATAAAAGCACAAGACTGTAGGTTTACCTGAGACACGGTCGGTAAAGTGAATCTGTCACACTGATATATTAAAGCATACCCAAATGTAGAATGCACTTCAAGCCAATCAGAATCGAATATTTAACAATGCTGTAGTGTAATGCATGGTTAGATGAAATGTCACAATCATTTGAGTCCCAAGTTAAAGTAAACATGGGGTTAGAATAGAATACAGTAGAATAAAACAGAATATAATGCAGTAGAATAGAACAGAATATGTGTGTGTGTGTGTGTGTGTGTGTGTGTGTGTGTGTGTGTGTGTGTGTGTGTGTGTGTGTGTGTGTGTGTGTGTGTGTGTGTGTGTGTGTGTGTGTGTGTGTGTGTGAGGGAGGGAGGGAGGACTTAACTACTCCATTATAATGGCACCACATGTCAAATCCCATTTTCAGCATGGATGTAATTGTTGAACCACAGAGCATTTGGAGAAGCAGCCTGTGTAGTGCCTACCACAGGGGAGTAAGGAGATGAGGGGGAGAGGCTACAATAGGCCTCAATAGGCACAATGTAGATCTTCTGAGAGTAGTCACTTTACCAGGAAGTTAAAATACCCAGCCAGCCATAGTTTACCAAGTGCCTTGAGGTCTCAAATGTCTCTGAAGGCTCCAAAATGATAATTGGCGGAGTTTGCAATCATAACAGGCTCACTGTAACTCAATCATCTAATTGCTACTGGTGAGCCTCCCCCTCCTCTCCTCAGGCTGACAAGCTCTTTGATAAAGCTCTTGACTATCAGCTCCACTGAAATCGCTTCAAGATGTGGGCAGCAACATGAGGCTCACTGACCCTGTTCACCCTGACACAACAATGCTAACAGATTTTATTAGACATTGGGAACCATGTACCACACAACTCTCCAAAGGTAGCCTAGAGGTACACATCAGCAGAGAAACCCACGGCTATACGCTCTGAACTTTTTCCTATGGGGTCAAAACAGGAGAACTTATTTTCTTTGACTGTTAAGAGAATACATTTTGATTGAGTTGTACATGGCTTACTGGTGCTCTTCCATGCCGTCCCTAGGAGGGGTGCGTCACTTGAGTGGGTTGAGTCACTGACGTGGTCTTCCTGTCTGGGTTGGCGCCCCATGATTCACCCATGATTATCACATCTGCCCCCTATAACAAACTTAGGGTACAGTGCTTAGATTTTGATCGTGATGTGTAATACAGTCAAGTCAACCATTTTGGAGATCTTTGTGGGCTATACTCGGCCTTGTCTCAGGATGGTAAGTTGGTGGTTGAAGATATCCCTCTAGTGGTGTGGGGGCTGTGCTTTGGCAAAGTGGGTGGGGTTATATCCTGCCTGTTTGGCCCTGTCCGGGGTATCATCGGATGGGGCCACAGTGTTTCCTGACCTCTCCTGTCTCAGCATCCAGTATTTATGCTGCAGTAGTTTATGTGTCGGGGGGTTAGGGTCAGTCTGTTATATCTGGAGTATTTCTCCAGTGTCCTGTGTGAATTTAAGTATGCTCTCTCTAATTATCTCTTTCTCTCTTTCTTTCTTTCTCTCTCTCGGGGGACTTGAGCCCTAGGACCATGCCTCAGGACTACCTGGCATGATGACTCCTTGCTGTCCCCAGTCCACCTGGCCGTGCTGCTGCTCCAGTTTCAACTGTTCTGCCTGCGGCTATGGAACTCTGACCTGTTCACCGGACATTCTACCTGTCCCAGATCTGCTGTTTTCAACTCTCTAGAGACAGCAGGAGCGGTAGAGATACTCTCAATGATCGGCTATGAAAAGCCAACTGACATTTACTCCTGAGGTGCTGACCTGTTGCACCCTCGACAACTACTGTGATTATTATTATTTGACCATGCTGGTTATTTATGAACATTTGAACATCTTGGCCATGTTCTGTTATAATCTCCACCCTGCACAGCCAGAAGAGGACTGGCCACCCCTCATAGCTTGGTTCCTCTCTAGGTTTCTTCCTAGGTTTTGGCCTTTCTAGGGAGTTTTTCCTAGCCACCGTGCTTCTACACCTGCATTGCTTGCTGTTTGGGGTTTTAGGCTGGGTTTCTGTACAGCACTTTGAGATATCAGCTGATGTAAGAAGGGCTATATAAATACATTTGATTTGATTTTGATTTGATTTGACAGGAAGAGACAATAGAGTTCAGCCTACTTGACGGGAAGAGATAATAGAGTTCAGCCTACTTGACGGGAAGAGACAATAGAGTTCAGCCTACTTGACGGGAAGAGACAATAGAGTTCAGCCTACTTGACGGGAAGAGATAATAGAGTTCAGCCTACTTGACGGGAAGAGATAATAGAGTTCAGCATACCTGACAGGAAGAGACAATAGAGTTCAGCCTACTTGACGGGAAGAGATAATAGAGTTCAGCCTACTTGATGGGAAGAGATAATAGAGTTCAGCATATCTGACAGGAAAAGATAATAGAGTTCAGCATACTTGATGGGAAGAGATAGTAGAGTTCAGCATACCTGACAGGAAGAGATAATAGAGTTCAGCATACCTAACAGGAAGAGATAATAGAGTTCAGCCTACTTGATGGGAAGAGATAATAGAGTTCAGCATACTTGACAGGAAGGGATGTTGCCTAAAATGAACAGGGAAAGGTGGCAAATTGCCTGAGTGAATTTACAAATGCACCATGGGAATAAATAGAGGACTTTATTCTAATGCAATCTCAAATCTCAGTGTGTTGTTCAAATATTCCTCCAAAATGAATGCATTTCATTGCTACATTTTTTCGCTCCAGCCTCCATCACCTGACCAAAATGACGTACACTAATGGAGAATCCCAATTGGGCAAAATTCTGTCCTCTCATCAATTCCTCCGTCCTCCTCTCCTCAGTAATCTGTATACCGATAAGTAGTCGAGTGGTCAAGGAGAGTGTAAATTCATTAGTAGGTGAACAAAGGAGTGTCCTCTCCTCGATAGCCTCCTCGCACCGAATAAGCACAAGAGTATCCTCTCGGCTCCCTATCTCAGAATCGTTTTGAAATCCACCACATCTCCTTTGAATCGGCTGTTGTTTTCTCAGAGGAGAAATGCATGCACATATTTAAAAATGATACGCTATTTATTATTTTATCTTGCACAACTAGTTTAATTAGTGTTTATAACTTTACAAATTATTTTGGGATTCCACCCCTGTAAAGGTAATTTGCCTGATGACGTGCAAGTGGAGAAGGAGAGTCATTTCATATAAGCGCATTTGTTTCCATGTTTCCTCTCCTTGGCTCCTCGATTACCTTTGACCTTTTTCAAAGTGTCGAAGAGAGGACAGAGAAGAGGTGAACAAAACCAATTGGGATTCTCCCTAAGTCAAATTTGAAAAAGATACTCATTGCCACAGACGTCAATTCAATGTCTATTCCACGTTGGTTCAACGTCATTCTATTGAAATGATGTGGAAAAAACGTTGATTCAACCAGTGTGTGCCCAGTTGGTAAGGAGATTCTCAATTAGGCAAAAGTCTGTATCAGTATCAGCTAACAACATCATATGTTAGAGCAATCTGGTTCCCGACAGTCGATTATGTACAACACAACCATTAGTAGATGCATGCAACTTCTGAGCATGGGAACACGACCATCATGTGGTTAGCTGATACGTAAAATACCTATCCAAGCGTTGTAAGATCTTGCATGGGTCAGCAACGCCTGGGCAGAGGAACGCGCCCGGAGAGTCTAATTTCATACGGAGTGCATTTGTTTCCCGTTTCCTCTCCTCGCCTCCGGTCCTAGATTACCTTTGACCTTTTTCTAAAGCAGGCAAGGAGAAGACGGAAGAGAGGCGATAGGAGTTGAGCAAAACCAATTGAGATTCTCCCATAGATTGTATTGGTTGCAATGAGAAACATCATCAATCACACGACTATTTGAAGGGAAAGAAAAAGATCATGGCAACACACTTGAAACAACATTGCTGGATAAAGAGAACGAAGTAGCATCGAAAGTTCTCAATATCACTCTGTACTGCAGACAAATACTGTAAGTTATTTCTTACCAAAATGAAGTATCCTATAATATGCCTACCCATATGTCAGGAATGGTCCATACAATGACTTTGTATTTAAACCAACTGGGCTCACTCTCTAGTCTCCAGCCAAGGTTTACACCCATTCCAGTGTTACTCATGATATAGGCCTAAGGCTTGGCAGTCCATCAAAATGATTTAAAAGATTTGCGAGAGCCCAGATACAGGCAGGTTTGTATGTATATATTGTATAAATTCAGGTAATAAACTCCATATGTAGCCCCCAGTGGTCGTGAGATGGTCATGAATTGAGTAAGCCTTTTTTCAAGTGATCAATTTCTTATATAATGCATAATGGCTCCCTCCTCTGGACACTGAACAACATCATTAAACCCCATCATTGCCTTGTCACCAGGTGTCGCTCTATACAAGAGGATAGTCAGGTCAGGGGCCTGTAGCCCCAGAGAAGCACATGTTCAATCGGGATTCTGTACGGTGAAACACTCCCAACAACGCATTGCTCTAACAAAATACTGTATGTAATAGATATAATTTCAATAAAGATTGCGATGTCTCTCAAACTGAGGTGGTGGAAAAAGTACTCAATTGTAAAAGTAAAGATAATTAGCTCAACAGAGAATTACTCGTGTAAAAATGAAAATCACCTAGTAAAATACTACCTGAGTAAAAATCTAAAAGTATCTGGTTTTAAATGCACTTAAGTACAGTGATGTATTAAAAGTTTAAAGTAAATTCTATTCATCAAATTCCTTATATCAAGCAAACCAGATTGCACAATTTTCCAACACTCAGACATAATTTCCAAGTGCCGTATTTGTGTTTAGTGAGTCTGCCAAATCAGAGGCAGAAGGGTTGACAATCTGTTATATTAATAGCTGTGTGAATAGAATCATATTGCTGTCCTGCCTGAACTTTTGAGTGTCAGGGAAAATGTATGAGTAAAAAGTACATATTTTCTGTAGGAATGTAGTGGAGTATAAGTTGTCAAAAATATAAATAGTAAAGAAGTGCAGATATCAACCCCAAAAACTACTTAAGTACTCAAAGTACATTTTACTGAATTACTTTAATAAGATGGCACTGATAGACATGGCAGCTCTGTTTCTAGCTCCTACACCACTGGTTATAATGTCCTTCATTATGTCTTTCATCTTTAGCAAAAGAAAATGAATATGCCTCTGTGAGGATAGCTTATATTGCACACAATATATATTGTGATATATTGTGAATATATGTATGTTTCATGACACATTAAATGACTGAAATGTATATTTTTTTCTACACAGCAGATATTACAATTGACCCTCTTCACATACCCTTTGTGTCTATGCACTTACACAAGCACATTTGTGATTACCTTTTTATTTTCTTGCGTGTATTTCTTTTATATGACTTAGTATTACTGCATTGTTGAGGAGGGATTGCAAGTAAGCATTTCACGTGACAAAAATCCATTCATTTTTTTCATGTAACAAAGGATCATGGAGATGGACGTCTGTCTTCGCGACGTCCTCATGTCTGCTTGTATTTGTACTAGACCAGCTTTGCACAAGAGATTCACTGCACTTATCGTCTTCTTCTCATTTCCTTCTCCATGCCAGGTGTCCATGGGTATGACCAAACAAGCAAACAAACAACACAACAGCAAACCACCTCACAGACAAGATTTGTCTGGGCTTTGGGAGAGATGCGAAGAGATCTTGTTTGCACCGTGGGCCAGTTCCATTTCAGTGTGATGACAGAGGAACCCTCTCAGGACAGGACAGGCCTTGAGTGACTTCTGGGTGATACAACTGCCTCAAAACTATATCACAGAGCACCACGAGCCCCAATACACTTTGTTATAGCCCTAGTCCTTATCTAAACTAATCAGAAATATCTTTAAGATGATAGCATTTCGTTGCCATTCAGAAATCTTCCTCTCAGGACAGATTGTGTTGTAGCTCTCAGCATCCTTCCATCCTGCCAGGCGTCATCTGATTAGCCAGTCCAAGAATGACATAGTGTGAAGAAACTTGAAACACTCAAATACTTGTTAAAAAATGTGTAGGATATAGAGTCTATTATAAACCATCCAAAATATACAAAGCCACCCTTACCAGACAGCCTAGGAAACCAAAGAGCACCTAACCATATGAACTACTCGTACTCTGATATCACAAACATGTTTTAAGTTGGTTAGATTCTATGAGACATTGTATAAACCGACAAATAAACGGACATAGCTACCATGCTTATTTCAAAGTTGTAGTTATGTAGTCTTTGAACATTCCCTATATGTTTGTTTACTCTGTCCTTCCTGGAGGACAAAAGTCCATGTCTCCAATCTCTAATGCAATCTCACAGCCTACAATATTTATTTCCCCTATCTTTTTCCCACATTAAGGTCCAGGTGAGAATTGAAAGCAACGACTGGGGTCATTTACACCTTTGCGTATGTGTATTAGGGACAAAGGTTTTTTTAAATGGCAAGTGGCTGACAAGATCAATTTTCAATTCCTCTGTCTCTTTACCAGTCATGGCAGTAGCATACAGTATGTGCCCATTTTCCCTAAAGGCTAATAAACTGGCATGTAAGTTAGAGAAGAGATAATCAATTAGGATTCATAACATGGGTTTTGTCACTAAAGTCAGGTTTCCACTATGCAATACCAGAAGCAATATCTGACCATTGGAGTCAGAAGAATGCAGAAGAATGCACGTCCAGGTTTACTTCTTGATATACTACAGTATCATGACTGTGGAGGATGACACCAGTTCTATGTCCATTATGATTTTGAGATGACTGCAGGAAAGGAAAAATAAAGTCAGGAAGGATTTCCTCAATGGTAGTAAATGCAGATGAAGTACATTGGAGTGTTAGATTTGCTGAGCCCAGCTGTGGCTGAAGGTTTCCCATGACCTTGCAGGGCTGCTGTGATGGCCACACATAAACCCTCCTGCAAGCAGGCACAATACGCAACCCCTGAAAGGGATGGCCATTGAACTCTCAGGCAAGTGGCAATATTTGCTCACCTGAAATACACACATCTTGCCAATTGGTGTCGGGGTGGGGAAGGGAAGGGCCCCTGGTACAGCTGCGGCCTGGAGAAAGGGCAGAGCAGGAAGTTTTGTGGGGGGCTCCCCTGCTGAGCGGCTGTTTAGCAGTGGCGGACCCATTGTGTTTTATGTGAGGCAGGGCCATATTTGTTCCAAGCTGCAGGAGGCTGATGAGGTGCTAATCTGTTGAGTGGCCGTGTCATTGGGCCTCTTTTGCCAATGGCCTGTTAGCTGTCAGGGCCTGTAAAAGGCCACATTTACGGGCTCCCCAAGACTCTGCCAAGGGTGTTCATGGGTAAGCAAACACAGATTGGACACTTATGTTGTTGGGCCGGCAGGGAGGCTTTATCGCCGAGCTCCTGGACTGACACGTAGGGAGATCTCTTTGAGCCCTCTTCATTACATAGCCGGCCCCCGCTATGTTCCTCAGTAAACACTACAAAAGACCCATATACACATCTACATATGGATTGCTACCGGAAAATACAGGATGGATGCTGGACTACTCCTGAACATACAGTACCAGTCAAAAGTTTACACACCTACACATTCCAGGTTTTTTCTTCATTTTTTCTGTTTTCTACATTGTAGAATAATAGTGAAGACATCAAAACTATGAAATAACATGTATGGAATCATGTAGTAACCAATAAAGTGTTAAACAAATCAAAATACTGTATATTTTATAGTTGAGATTCTTCACCCTTTGCCTTGATGACAGCTTTGCACACTCTTGGCATTCTCTCAACCAGCTTCATGAGGTAGTCAGCTGGAATGCATTTCAATTAACAGGTGTGTCTTGTTAAAAGTTAATTTGTGGAATTTCTTTCCTTCTTAATGCATTTGAGGCAATCAGTTGTGTTGTGACAAGGTGGGGGTGGTATACAGAAGATAGTCCTATTTGGTAAAATACCAAGTTCATATTATGGCAAGAACAGCTCAAATAAGCAAAGCGAAATGACAGCCCATCATTACTTTAAGACATGAAGGTCAGTCAATCTGGAAAATGTCAAGAACTTTGAAAGTTTCTTCAAGTGCATTCGCAAAAACCATCAAGCGCTATGATGAAACTGGCTCTCGTGAGGACCACCACAGGAAAGGAAGACCCAGAGTGACCTCTTCTGCAGAGGATAAGTTCATTAGAGTTACCAGCCTCAGAAATTGCAGCCCAAATAAATGCTTCACAGATGTAACGGTCGTTCTCCTCCTCTTCGTCCGAAGAGGAGGAGTAGGGATTGGACCAAAGCGCAGCGTTGTTATATGACATGATGAATATTTATTAAGGAAAAATTGAATACGGAAAACACTCGGAAAATACAAAACAACAAAACGAACGTAGACAGACCTGAACTAGAGAACTTACATATACACGAAGAACGCATGAACAGGTACAGACTACACAAACGAACGAACAAACGAAACAGTCCCGTGTGGTGCACAGACACAAACACGGAAGACAACCACCCACAACAAACAATGTGAAACAACCTACCTATATATGGTTCTCAATCAGAGGAAAACGTAAAACACCTGCCTCTGATTGAGAGCCATACAAGGTCAATTAAACCTGACACTTAACATAGAACAAACAACACAGACTGCCCACCCAGCTCACGTCCTGACCCACTAAACACAACTATACAAAAGGAAAACAAGGTCAGGAACGTGACATTACCTCCCCCCCAAGATGCGGACTCCGGCCGCAAAACTCAACCTCAAGGGGAGGGTTTGGGTGGGCATCTGTCCACGGTGGCGGCTCCGGCTCCGGACGCTGTCCCCACACCACCATAGTCACTCCCTGCTTCCGTATCCCCCTCTCAATGACCACCCTCCAAATAAACCCACCTAAATTAAGGGGCATCACCGGGATAAGGGGCAGCACCGGGATAAGGGGCAGCTCCGGACTGAGGGACGGCAGCTCCGGACTGAGGGACGGCAGCTCCGGACTGAGGGACGGCAGCTCCGGACTGAGGGACGGCAGCTCCGGACTGACTGACAGCTCTGGCTGGTCATGGCTGGCTGACGGCTCTGGCTGGTCAGGGCTGGCTGACGGCTCTGGCTGGTCACGGCTGGCTGACGGCTCTGGCTGGTCACGGCTGGCTGACGGCTCTGGCTGGTCACGGCTGGCTGACGGCTCTGGCTGGTCACGGCTGGCTGACGGCTCTGGCTGGTCACGGCTGGCTGACGGCTCTGGCTGGTCACGGCTGGCTGACAGCTCTGGCTGATCCTGGCTGGCGGACGGCTCTGGCTGATCCTGTCTGGCGGAAGGCTCTGGCTGCTCCTGTCTGACGGAAGGCTCTGGCTGCTCCTGTCTGACGGAAGGCTCTAGCGGCTCCTGTCTGGCGGACGGCTCTGAAGGCTCATGGCAGACGGGCGGCTTTGCAGGCTCAGTACAGACGGGCGGCTTTGAAGGCTCAGTACAGACGGGCAGTTCATGCGGCGCTTGGCAGACGGACAGTTCAGACGGCGTTGGGCAGACGGGCAGTTCAGGCGCCGTTGGGCAGACGGGCAGTTCAGACGGCGTTGGGCAGACGGGCAGTTCAGGCGCCGCTGGGCAGACGGGCAGTTCAGGCGCCGCTGGGCAGACGGCAGACTCTGGCCGGCTGAGACGCACTGTAGGCCTGGTACGTGGTACCGGAACTGGAGGTACCGGGCTAAGGACACGCACCATCAGGCTAGTGCGGGGAACAACAACAGGGCACACTGGACTCTCAAGGCGTACTATAGGCCTGGTGCGTGGTACCGGCACTGGTGGTACCGGGCTGAGGGCACGCACATCAGGGCGAGTACGGGGAGAAGGAACAGTGCGTACAGGGCTCTGGAGACGCTCAGGAGGCTTGATGCGTGGTGCCGGAACTGGAGGCACTGGGCTGGAGACACGCACCACAGGGAGAGTGCGTGGAGGAGGAACAGGGCTCTGGAGACGCACTGGAAGCCTGGTGCGTGGTGTAGGCACTGGTGGTACTGGGCTGGAGCGAGGAGGTGGCGCCGGAAGTACCGGACCGTGCAGGCGTACTGGCTCCCTTGAGCACTGAGCCTGCCCAACCTTACCTGGTTGTATGCTCCCCGTCGCCCGACCAGTGCGGGGAGGTGGAATAACCCGCACCGGGCTATGTAGGCGAACCGGGGACACCATGCGTAAGGCTGGTGTCATGTAAGCCGGCCCGAGGAGACGCACTGGAGACCAGACGCGTTGAGCCGGCTTCATGGCACCTGGCTCAATACTCAATCTAGCCCGGCCGATACGAGGAGCTGGTATGTACCGCACCGGGCTATGCACACGTACAGGAGACACCATGCGCTCTACTGCGTAACACGGTGTCTGCCCGTACTTTCGCTCTCCACGGTAAGTACAGGGAGTAGGCGCAGGTCTCCTACCTGACTTCGCCACACTCCCTTTTAGCCCCCCCCCAAGAAATTTTTTTGGTTTCTTTTCGGGTTTCCAGCCACGTCTCCTTGCTGCCTCCTCATACCACCGCTCCTGGGCTTTAGCTGCCTCCCTCTCTTCAAAAGAGCGGCGATATTCCCCTGTCTGAGCCCAGGGTCCTTTTCCAGCCAATATTTCCTCCCAAGTCCACGAGTCCTGTTTTTTTGGCCGCTGCTGCTGGTTCCTCTCACGCTGCTTGATCCTTGTTAGGTGGGTGGTTCTGTAACGGTCGTTCTCCTCCTCTTCGTCCGAAGAGGAGGAGTAGGGATTGGACCAAAGCGCAGCGTTGTTATATGACATGATGAATATTTATTAAGGAAAAATTGAATACGGAAAACACTCGGAAAATACAAAACAACAAAACGAACGTAGACAGACCTGAACTAGAGAACTTACATATACACGAAGAACGCATGAACAGGTACAGACTACACAAACGAACGAACAAACGAAACAGTCCCGTGTGGTGCACAGACACAAACACGGAAGACAACCACCCACAACAAACAATGTGAAACAACCTACCTATATATGGTTCTCAATCAGAGGAAAACGTAAAACACCTGCCTCTGATTGAGAGCCATACAAGGTCAATTAAACCTGACACTTAACATAGAACAAACAACACAGACTGCCCACCCAGCTCACGTCCTGACCCACTAAACACAACTATACAAAAGGAAAACAAGGTCAGGAACGTGACAACAGAGTTCAAGTAACAGACGCATCTCAATATCAACTGTTCAGAGGAGACTGTGTGAATCAGGCCTTCATGGTCGATTTACGGCAAAGAAACCACAACTAAAGGACACCAATAAGAAGAAGAGTCTTGTTTGGGCCAAGAAACACAAGCAATGGACATTAGACCGGTGGAAATCTGTCCTTTGGTCTAATGAGTACAAATTTGAGATTTTTGGTTCTAACCACCGTGTCTTTGTGAGACGCATGTGTCTTCCCACCGTGAAGCATGGAAGAGGAGATGCGGAGGTGCTTTGCTGGTGACACTGTCTGTGATTTTATTTCAAATTCAAGGCATACTTAACCAGCATGGCTACCACCATCCCATCTGGTTTGCACTTATTTCAATTTTTATTTAACTAGGCAAGTCAGTTAAGAACAAATTTTTATTTACAATGACGGCCTACCCTCAGCCAAACCCGGACGGCGCTGGGCCAATTGTGCGCTACCCTATGGTAGTCCCAATCACAGCCAAATGTGATACAGCCTGGAATCAAACCAGGCACTGTAATGACACTTCTTGCACTGAGATGCAGTGCCTTAGACTGCTGCGCCACTCGGGAGTGGGACTATCACTTGTTTTTCAACAGGACAATGACCCAAAACACACCTCCAGGCTATGTAAAGGCTATTTGACCAAGAAGGAGAGTGATGGAGTGCTACTTTGAAGAATCTAAAATCTAAAATATATTTTGATTTGTTGAACACTTTTTTGGTTACTACATGATTCCATATGTGTTATTTTATAGTATTAATTTCTTCACTATTATTCTACAATGTGGAAAAGAGTAAAAATAAAGAAAAACCCTTGAATGAGTAGGTGTGTCCAAACTTTTGACTGGTACTGTATATCAGCTCTCCACAGATGCACCATCTTTTCATTTCACCTTATTCTGTTAACTCACGCACATTACTTATAAACAGAGGTAGTCCGTCCGGTGTGGCTGTGGAAATGTATTTCTGCCTCTGAGGCAGTGGGATCTAGTGGAGAGCAAAATGAAAGGCTCTGCGTCTCTGGTGGCAGGCTCAGGTCAGCCGTGGCTGTGTCAGAGATAATCCCAAACATGACGTTTTCCATCAGCCTGGAATAGAGAGAGGACAGATGCAGATATGGGACTGGTGGGAAAGGAAATGGTCAAATGCCATCAGATGTATAACTGAATATTTTCTAAAGGCCCTGATGTTTCTCAGCTTCAGCTCAATGCATTTCAAGATCTCAAGTCGTTGTGATGATTACAATAAGCTTTTATGTTTCTGACTATCAAAATGTCTGCATGCGGTGAATAATATGATCCCCAACTATTCCCTATTTATGAATCCAACCAGGTGTTAGCGTCTTTTTGAGAAATCCCTTGATAATGTTTACCATTAGATGGGCCATTAACTGTTGGATTCATTTCCAATCAGCCCTCCTGATTGGTGCCTGTTTTCTTAGACCATGGCAGGTGAGTGTGAAGGACATTAGCTGACTGATTATCAGGGTTGGTTGGAGTGATATTAGACACAGTTCTTCCCATGGGATCACACCAAGTTAATTAGCATAGCACTACTTTGCCTCATGTTTAATTGCCTTCTGTCAAGGATTAAATGTGTATTGACATTGCAGTTCACTTCTAATGAATAACAATGGATAATTAGGCAATATTAAATATTTTGCCCAATACACATCAGTTAAGATGGTTTAACATAACATAATCAGATCTGGAGCAATATGCAAATGTGTTGTGTCCAAGCTACTGTACAATGTATTAGCAAAAATAGAGGCTCATAGACAAAGATAAGAATTGTTCAGTAACTAACTTCACAAATAATGCTCCACACATTATACACTGAGTATACAAAACATTAGGAACACCTGCTCTTTCCAAGACATAGACTGACCAGGTGAATCCAGGTGAAAAATATGATCCCTTATTGATGTCACCTGTTAAATCCACATCAAATCAGTGTAGATGAAGGGTAGGAGACAGGTTAAAGAAGGATTGTTAAGCCTTGAGACAAATCAGACTTGGATTGTGTATATGTGCTTTCGACACCTTGTAGAGTCCGTGCCCGAAGAATTGAGGCTGTTCTGAGGGCATAGGGGGGTGCAACTCACTATTAGGAAGGTGTTCCTAATGTTTTGTACACTCTGTAGTTCTTGTTGTATTATGTCCTTGTATTACTGTAAGTCCTTTTCTCTTAACATTTTTGAGATGCCATCTGATGTTAGCCACTCTCAAGATGTTGGGTCCCAGGATATCTCCTCCTGTGGTCCACTGGGTAGACAAACACCTAGTTGGATCGATACAGATCATCACTCAGCTTAGGCCTCCTTTTTACATGACAAGAGAAAAGTATCACAAATGAAATTGCCAGGCCCTGGATACAGTACACATAAAACGTAGGCTATTGCGTGGCATTCCCGAGCGCATTCCTCTCAATATCCAAAGGTGCGTATTTGAGGAAATCCTTAGGCCATTTGTGCCAGTGTTTGCCCCAGGACCCAGTGGGGTGAGTCAGTGCAATAACTGCTGCCCCCTCCCTCTGAATCACATCACTATGGCTGTCCTTCCTATTTATTTAGCCGGGTTGTGTGTCTTCCCAGTCTAGTCGCTTTTCAGATTCATTTCCAGGTAAACACACTGTGGCAAGCCGCAAACCTGCAGCCAACAAGCGTTGTCACAGCTGTGGCAGATAATGGGAAGTCCAAACTCCGGGCCTGTTCTGGAATGTTTACTGTCACCACAGGCACTTGGCAGCAAACATTTTTCCATCGCTTTCCGAAGAAAGAGGCTCTCTTTATTAATTTTATTTTTACAAATCACAGGCTTAACTTATTGGCCCCAGTGTTTTGTATGAGGTACGGCAACAAAAACTCGAAAAGGGGGAAACTAAAGTGAATCTTTAAAGCTCGCTGAAAACTGAAGCAGTACAGTGGCAAGAATTCCTACTCTGAAAGCAAAGCTTGAAGCAACACATTTCTGCCAACAACTTCTGGGTGTTTGAAGGAATGTTAGATGGTCCTACCTTTCTCACAGAGCAGAGAGGAGTGCACCCAGTTTCCATCCCCCAGCCCAGCTCTGTTTCCGAGTACCTCTTAGGATTACCCTGAGGCGAAGGGGATCCAGAGAACTAGGCTTTGTGATATGATGGCGTGATATGATGACGTGATAGGATGACACGATATGATTATGTAATTGAAGGTGTGTTGTAATAGCACAGCCAGGTGTCAGACTGTCACCTTTCCATTGGTCCACAAGGGAATCTCTAGTGTGGTAAGGACTGGAGTGTTCAACTCCGGTACGTTAGGGCCACAGTGTTTGAAAGCGGCCTTTGAAGGCTGGAGCTGTGCACCTGTGGGTGAGAGACTTAAATTCATATTCAATGTTTCATTCATGGGGGCAGACAAGAAATACATGTAGCCTATCCCCCAAGAGCTGCCATATCCCCTTAGCTTCCAGTACTTGGTATGAATATCAAATTGGCTGAGAATAAAAGCCAAAATCTCCATAAAATCAAAGCATAATGTGCCCTGATGTGAAGCTTACCATCCAGTACCATCCAGTTTTTAAAGACCCTGAACCATAAAGATCCAATACCATGCAGTTTGTAGAGTCCCTAGTGAGACTGGCCATGTAACATATTGTACAACCAGCATTCCTCTTGTATGGTGGCAGAAAGGTGAGTACCAGCTAGCGGGATATTGCACTGCAATGCCAGCGCTGAAGTACTATAGCACCACCCCTTCTGGAAAAGGTGAAAAAAAGTGGGATATCCTTTTCTGTCACCCATTGGACAAATTATTATTGCACTCACCTCCATCTCACACATGACAAAGGATTGATGCATATGCAAGTTTGTTAAAATGGTCTACATCCATTGTTGCAGGCAGAGGTCTGGCCCAGAGGCCATTTTAGCTGTTATATATATATATTAAATAATGATATAAAAATATTGATGTGTAATGTTTTTAGACAAATGATGAGATGAGGATAGGTTGACTATTTTATTATTGATTGATGTATTTGTTATATGTTGTATTGTGCTGTTTTGTACTGATTACTGTGTTTAGTCTGTATTGTGTGTTTTCCATCAGGGACCAGGTTGGAAACAAGTGATTTTTGCTGTAACGTGTTATCCGTGTTATCCGTGTTATCCCCTGTGTTGTATTCAGTGCATCTTTTTCCCAATCAATCAATCAATATGGACATAATAATGTTATATTATAGTTTTTGTTTTTATAGTAATGAACAAATGTGTGACCACATGAGAAGACATGTGGAGGGGATACGCTGGCTAACATTTAACTCCGGGATTAGCTAAATATTTTACAAGAACATTGGTCATATTGTCTTCTATAGCATGTTTTTTATGAACATTACTTTGTGATAGTATGGCCAGTCACATTTTACCATATTTATGTACAGTTGGGAAAGAGGTCAATGACATATAGTTGTCATGGACACAATGTATTCAGAACTCAACACTCTTATAAAAAAGGTTTCCAAAAGGGTTCTTTGGCTGTCCCCATACGAAACCCTTTTTGGTTCCAGGTAAAACCTTTTTGGGTTCCAGGCAGGTAGCCTAGTGGTTAGAGCGATGGGCCAGTAACAGAACGACTGCTCGATCAAATCCCCGAGCTGACAAGGTAAAAATCTGTCTTTCTGCCCCTGAACAAGGCAGTTAACCCACTGTTCCTAGGCCGTCATTGTAAATAAGAATTTGTTCTTAACTGACCTGCCTTGTTAAATAAAAATACACTTTTGGGTTCTGTGTAGAACCCTCTGTTGAAAGGGTTCTACCTTGACCCAAAAAGGGTTTTTCAAAGGTTTCTCCTATGAGGACCTGCAGCCTAAGAACCCTTCTAGGTTCTAGATAGCACCTGAAGTGATCCAACAACGTCAGTATGAATATTGCAATGCTCAGCTTTTTAAAACACTGTAATGCAAAAAAGAATAATGACATTTTTTATAAGAACAATACTTTTCAATGTCTATACCATGAAGATTTCGGCTTATATTATGCCTCTCAATAAATGGAAGTAACTGTGTTGAATGTGTAGGCTATGTGGTCCTTAAACACACCAAGGGGTGGTCATGATCTCATTTCCAAGTTAAGCAGACGGTCTGTTGTCCCCACGTCAACATGGAATGGTTTACTCTCCTTTACTAATGGGGTTTTACCGATAGTTATGCTCTTACATCTATATGCAGTCAAATAGATGTTCAACCAACGGCACGTGGCTGGCACCATTCTGTGTCCTCACTTTGATCCGGTAAATAAGATAGGAAGTTATTCTATAGGCTAGTTGATTAATTAAAGTAACGATAGGCTATAGAGATTTTAGAGGGTGTTGTTTTCTGTAAGTAGTCTAATGCACCACTAACAGTTATTGTTGGATAAATATAACCAAGAGAGGGCGCTGAAACGTAAATCTCCCTCTAATTGTTCTAGCGCACAACACTAATAAATTATCACAAAAACATATAAATAATTCTAAATAATAAAGAAACCTTAAGACATGGTCGTTATAATTATGTTTTATGAAATCTGTAGTGAAAAAAACATGGAACATGTTATTACTGATTAGGCCTATTTGTCATTTATCTGCCATGATTTTAAATGTTTATTTTTCATATTTGTTGTACTTTGTTTTTATTGTATAATTTCAAATAGGCCATTCCCTATTCCCTAGGCTACACCAAAATGTAAATTCGTTAGTGGCTGGATTGATTTTTATTCTAGCCTAAATCATTCTTAGTTTTTACCTAAAGCCTATCAGCCGACATCGAGGCAATCCGTTAAATCGTCAGTGCTCAAACACATTGAATAAACTTTACTTTGTTTAAGGTATCTAGCTAACAGCAGCGCTTGTGTCCTGGGAAATCAATAGTCCACACCTTGACACACGCGCGCGTTCACGGACGACACTTTCTCTGGCCTATTTTAGTCCACACATTCAATAGCAATAGAACCTATCAAGTGAAAATTACCTTGAAATTGTAAAATGCAAAAACGTGGCAATATGTTTTGATATAGGCTACATATTAGGGCCATATGTTGTTATTGCTTGCAATTGAGGTTGGAAATATCAATATTATTCTTAAGGGGACAGTACTATAAGTTTTTACCGTAAAACTGGTTGTGAAACCTGAATTGCTTAGGCTACGAATGATTAAGACTAATGGATCAAACTTAAACTAAATAATTTCTCTATCACTTTACCAAAGCTATATGAAATTGGGTGGCTTAAGATGGAGTAGACTTCGATAAGATCGAGTAGACTAATGAAATAGTACATTACCTCGTCAAATACTCAACTAAATCTAGGTCCTTGGTGGAGGGGAAGAAAAACAATTAAGATGCATTTAAATTCCTTTTTCAAGCAACGTCTGAAAAGAACATCACAAGAGAAATAACGCATGATAAAAAAGCAGCGCCAAAGCAGCAATTACCCCCCCCCCCCCCCCCTTCTGAAATTCAATAAGATTAAAATGAATATTTTTTATATGAGACTGTTCTTTTTATTCAGTGCAGGTGTACAATAGGGGGGCAAGTCGAGGAGTCTCGCGCCTAGGTGTGAGGAGATTATTCAAATAGGGCAAGTGAAGAAGTAGGGATTGGAGGCTCGCCTGGCGCACAGAGCTATATCATAGCGTTTACAGCCAGCTCGGAACGTCATTTGAACTCCGGTCATCATCAGACGCTTTTCAGCGCCCGTGGGCACGGCTGGCTGAAAGACACACATGCGCCAGTCCTTGACTAAGGATCCTACCAACGACCCGAATACCCCGTGGTCCCAAATCACCGTTTGTTAGAGCGCGTTTTGCCATTTCTTCTGCGGAGAAACGGTTTGACAACTATTCGGAACTTCCATGATGCTTGGAGCAGTTAAAATGGAAGGACACGAACACACAGACTGGAGCACCTACTACGGAGAGCCCGAGGTGGGTACCTTAAATATTTTTTTTCGTCTACAGCCGATCCCATTTTATACAACTCAATATTAGCCCAGAGATAATATTAACTTTGTGATCAAATATTGACTTGAGGCGCCTCCAAATCCTGCCCCATCTCTACGCACGGCACTATCCTAACGAAGTTGTGCTTGACATGTAGGGAAAACTTTTTACTCAGATTGTAATTCCATATGTCTACATTTATCTTTACAAAATCATACATAGTTGTGTCATTTTACCCAATGAGCAAACATTTGTTTAACCGTTTTGATTGGTGAACGATGAATTCAAATATTTGTGTTGCAGGTTCTATAATATTGTCCACACACTAGAACAATTTAATCAATTTTCTCTTTGTATTTAAGCTGATTACCGGACGTAAAATGTGGTGACAATTCTTCGTTTTTACTTGCTTGATGTAGGCTAGACATTTAAGCTATTGGTCACATCATCGAGTGAAATTTATATTTCTGTCAAGCAATTTGCTTTACCAAATTTAGCATTGGATTTCAGAAGATGGAACTGCGCCGGGATTGCTTGCTTTAACATCAATTTCGATCATTTATGTTTACCATTTTAATAATACTGATTATCATAGTGTTGCTGGTTGTTATTATTATTTTGCTGATATATTTGATATTATGTTATTATTATAGCTTTATTAGGTTCACTACACATGAACACTATCGACCCTTCATGAAAATCTCAAACAGGCTAACAATACTAACAATACTAACAATACTTGTTTTCTGTCTTGCTTTCCAGTGTTACACCTCGGTTGGCAACATGAACACAGGCCTGGGCATGAACTCAATGAACACCTACATGAGCATGTCGGGCATGAGCACCACGGCCAACATGGCAGCCAACCCCATGAACATGTCCTATGTCAACACGGCCATGAGCCCCTCCATGACCGGAATGTCACCGGGCACCGGAGCCATGAACGGCATGGGCGCTGGCATGACCGCTGGCATGACAGCCATGAGCGCCACGCTCAGTCCCAGCATGAGCCCCATGACCGCGCAGCCTCCGTCCATGAACCTTACGTCCTACGCCAACATGAACGCCATGAGCCCCATGTATGGACAGTCCAGCATCAACAGATCTAGGGACCCCAAGACATACCGGAGGAGCTACACTCACGCCAAGCCCCCGTACTCTTACATTTCTCTCATCACTATGGCTATCCAACAGTCCCCCAGCAAGATGCTGACGCTGGCCGAGGTCTATCAGTGGATCATGGATCTTTTCCCGTTTTACCGACAGAACCAGCAACGCTGGCAGAACTCAATTCGCCATTCTCTATCGTTCAATGATTGTTTCCTCAAAGTGCCTAGATCTCCGGATAAGCCCGGTAAGGGCTCGTTTTGGACCCTCCACCCGGATTCGGGGAACATGTTCGAGAACGGCTGTTATCTGAGGAGGCAGAAGCGGTTTAAGTGTGACGGCCAAAAGAAGATGTGCAAGGAGTCAGGAAGGAAGACATCCGAGGGCGGCTCGAACAGCAGCTCGGAGAGTTGCAACGGCAACGAGTCCCCCCATTCCAACTCCTCCCCCAACGATCACAAAAGGTCTCTGTCAGACATGAAGTCGATTCAGGCTCTGAGTCCAGAGCACGCCGCCTCACCGGTGTCCCACTCCCAGGTGCATGGGCACCTCATGTCCCAGCATCACTCGGTCCTCGCACACGAAGCGCACCTGAAACCCGAGCATCACTACTCGTTCAACCACCCCTTCTCCATCAACAACCTCATGTCCTCGGAGCAACAGCACCACAAAATGGACCTAAAGACTTACGAGCAGGTGATGCACTATTCCGGCTACGGTTCCCCCATGGCCGGGGCGCTATCCATGGGTTCAATGGGAAAAGTGGGCTTAGATTCCTCGTCAATACCCGCTGACGCATCTTACTATCAAGGCGTCTACTCCAGGCCTATTATGAACTCTTCATAAACTCTGTCCCCAAACAGAAAACGGACACTTTCCAGCAATTTGTACATTTGTAAAATGATAGTTTGTGCATGTAGGACTATTCAAGATATTTTTGACGTTTCCCACTGATTTAGTTGTCAAGTTGGTTTAGTAATTATTTTGTAAAGGGATGTTAATAATAATGTGACAAAATCTGTTCAAAATGCGGCGTTAAGAATGGACCAAAAGACAATAAGCCTAGTGTAAAATGCATCTGTATAGGCCCTACCTACCGGGATTCTTAAATGAATTTAAATGCATCGTGGGAGACTGAAGTTCTTCAATCATTTGTGTAATTCTTATTTATGGCTTGTAAATGTGTGTTCTTGTAGTTGACGACAAGAACAGAATCTATATTAAAGTGTTATTTGGATTTTTTTCTGAACACAATTTTGTTATTTACACAGTTGGTCTAGGCCTATTACGCATCAATAAAATAATAGGCCTATTATTATTATTATTAGTAGTAGTAGTAGTAGTAGTAGTAGTAGTAGTATTAGTAATATTAGTAGCATTGGTATTATTATTATTATTATTAGTAGTATTAGTAGTATTAGTAGCATTGGTAGTAGTAGTAGTAGTAGTAGTAGTAGTTGTAGTAGTTGTAGTAGTAGTAGTAGTTGTAGTAGTTGTAGTAGTAGACCTAGTAATATGCAGCAGTGGCAGCTTCAGATATGTCTAATATTTTAAGATGACAATATTTTTTTCATATTGAAAATATCAACATCAGGTCTTCACTCTTATAAAAGTGTTCCGTTGTGTCCAATAAAATAATATTTAGGAGGAGTTACATCTTTAAACACCACGAAAAAGGCGCATTTTATTTGGTGACCTGTGTGCTCATAACGATACTGATAATCTAGTTGTGTAGTGAGGATGGAGGGAAAAAAGGTTTTGATCCTCTCAATGACCAAACCATTTTCGAAAACATAAAGAGCAAACTATAGGCCTATTGATAAGTGGCAAAATGTTGACAAAGACAAAAAAACATGGCCAGTATGTCAATATAAGATTATCAAAGAGAGGCAAGCACTAGGTTTATGCACAATATCGAACATTTACGATTTCTTTCAAATTTTGGATTGCAGTTATTAATCTGCACCTTCATTTCCCTGAGATAAAAAAAGTCTTACAACTATCTTATAAGTGTTTCTTTGTGCCTCCCATGGGTGACAAGTGGACTATTCTCACTTTGGCCAAAGATGTTTAATTTAATTCCATCTATCATATTGTCATATTTAAAATGTTAATGAAATTCATATAAATACTAATTAGGGTGCTGTAGCCTACTTGAAAAATAATAGGAAGGCCCGCTCACTGAATATGCTCCCAATTTTTATTTTTTATTTTATTTATTTCATCTTTATTTAACCAGGTAGGCAAGTTGAGAACAAGTTCTCATTTACAATTGCGACTTGGCCAATCACTGACAACGATCTTCGTCAGGTCAAACAGAATGAATGATCCCATCCACATGATCATTACGCAAATTATGATATAATTCATATTCACACAATTCCTACGCGAAAGAAACCAGAAAAATGGGCCTATTTATCCACATGGCTCCTAGATATTTAGCAAACAACATAATATATATATATATATATGAAGAGGAAACGTATATTAACTTGCTGTAGGATATGTTACAAACTTTGATTCCAAGTGACAGTGGTGAAATAGGGGTGGATGGAGGGCAGAGACAAGGATAGGCGTTGGAAATGGTCACAAGCAGTCAAGCTATGAGATAGAAGTGCACCAAACAACAATATCCAGCTCAGCTCAACACAGGCATGTGTTTTCTATCATAATATTATGCTAACGATCTTTTCAAACGTGATATCAACAACAGTTAGGGGCGGCTCAATGTCAGATAGCAGAAACAACAACAGCAATGTTCAAATGTTCTTCATGCGATAAGGGCTTTATTATATTATTATATTAATAATTACTAGGCCTATACAAGTAATTACCTCGGCACACGGCTTTTGCTTTAGTCATGTCTTTAGTCATGTTACAACCTTAAAATGCATTATGAAACGTATTCATCAGTAAATCGCACACGCACGCACGCACGCACGCACGCACGCACGCACGCACACACACACACACACACACACACACACACACACACACACACACACACACACACACACACACACACACACACACACACACACACACACAGGGTGAGTCCCTCCTGATGGAAGACACACTCATGTTGAGATCTTTGGATGAAATGTGTTTCATTATCACATAAAAGTGTCCCGTGGGGTCAGAGAATAGTTGTGGGGAAGGGGGCTGATTGAGAACAGTCTACTGAATGTGATGCTCCGCCTGCTTTCTTCTGTATCACTAAGCCATTGTCTAGGGGTACTTTTAAACTACTGAGAGATGCCTTCTCAATGAGCCTAAAGATAAGATATAGTTATAGTCGACATGATTCAAAATCCTTACATTCCCAAAACGGCAAGACACCAATGATTTTCCTCCACGTACCGGGGGATACCAAGCCACGTACTGGTGTACTTAGAAATCCAAGGGCAGGGAGTTTGTCCCTTTGCCAGATAGGACACTGCTTCACCTTCTGAACACGTAAAGGGTGCATGCGTTTATTCTCCAGTCCCTCTCACAAATCGTACTTTAAACACCCGTGATCTGCGAATAAACAAAGGCAGTAAACAGTGGAGTGTAGGCTATGCCCACAATATAGGAAGTACATGCACAACCAAATTGCAGGAGTGTAAACTTTGAAGAGGACGTCACCGCTCAGTAAATGTACACAGACATTCAATTTCGTTCTCTTCATTTTAGACATAATGCGTAACTGATTATTTTTTTTAGCACACTGATCGATATCTCGGTAAAATAATCTTCTTTTTTTTAACTAGCGGGGCAGTGAAATCTTTGCTTTGTGCTAAAGTCAACAGTGACAGAGTTTGAGCTCAAATAAATGCCGTGATGTCTCCAGCCCTTTGCAGAAGGCTGAAGGCGAGGTTCCACATTGGGCTCCTAGCTTGCCAGTAAGCATCCACCGTATTTCACAGGTATGGACATTTGATTATATATTTCCTAACTTTGTTTCAATTCAATCGTTGTGTGATGGTAGTTATTCGCTTGGGGCCGGGGGTATGCTAGATGAGAACTTAGCACTGGCTGAAATCATGGTTAGAAAGGTCCTCAAGCAGGCCCTATTGGGTTTCATGACAATGGTTGGTTCAAAGCTTCAAAAAGGCTGATGTGATTTGCAAGTTCTGTGATAGAGGTTGTTGCCTCTTCATTCAGTGTCTTTCAATTGCGTGTCAGAGAGCTATTGCAGCTGATATATATCACTGATGTCACGAGAGGAGCACTTGCTCCATTGCGCATGGAACTCTGTTTTATAGCCTACTATGAAACCCTGCGGCTCCAACATTCAAATGTTAGCGTCCGAGTGGTTTATAGCCTATCATTTTTTTATGTTTCATTGCTATCCGTTTTTGAGTGTTTTGCTGTGTTTTCAGGTTTTCAGAAACCCATTGAGTTTACATCAAGGTATTTTCTATTGGCTTTCTTTTGGGGATGATTTAAAGATAATTTTACACACACTGCTTGAACATAATTCAAACACTAATCAATATTGGAATTCCAAATGTCAAGAACATTTATTTTAATGAATTAGCTATCATAAATTATCCTCATTATCTTCCCCATCTCATTCATGATACCTATTTACAATTGGTTGCGGACTTCTAATGATAACATATGGCTAATAAAATAATGATGATGATAATAATAATAATAATATAATAATAATAACAATAATAATAAGAAAAAGAAGAAGCCTGCGTAATAGGCTTAGGCTACTGTATAAAAAATACACCATTGTGCTCAGAAAATAGTAGTAGCCTAGTAAAAGTTGTAATGTTGAAATGAATCCGTATGATGCGTCCAAAACACTGGGGACCGTTTTCAATAATTAATTCCCCTCCAATCTCGCTCTCACAAGGAGCAAGAGCCCTCGAAAATACCCATTACCCATTATTAAAATAGCATATGCCGACGCTCTTCTACTCCGATCCTTTGATGGAGGTGATAACCTCAGTCAAGCCTCCTCTAGGATGGAGTGAAATGGGAATGGCCTTTAGGAACCCTAGTTCAAAGGTAACCGGCCTTAATCGGCACTGGAGAACCTTCTTACCAAAAGTGCACGAGAGTTTACGCCACTGACATCAGCCTCCTAGGCCTACATCATCCAATTTATTAGTTACCTGAGATAGCTAGGCTACATGACATGATGGACCAGGACCTTCATTATTGTGGAGAACCATTTATAAAGGCCCGCTTCCGAAAAGTTTTTTGTTTTCGCCTAAGTTAAAAGAAATCGGCAATAGAAATATATGCATGAGTCCTCGCTGGCTGGTCAGGCAGATGCACGCGCGTATCAACACACACACACACACACACACACACACACACACACACACACACACACACACACACACACACACACACACACACACACACACACACACACACACACACACACACACACGCACACGCACACGCACACACACACAAAGGGGTTTCACATTTCAGCGCAGAGATGCCTCTGCAAAGGGCCTGGGCACACCATCACAGGCAACCCCTTCACTGTTGTTATAGCAACAAGATGAGCGATGGTCCAACTTGTTGATCCCTTTACTTTGCTAACCCATTTTAATTACATTTCTTACCGGTCGCCCTATTTGCATATTTCTAGATTAGTTTGAGTAACACAAGGAACCAATGGCATTTCTCAAGACCGAAACCTAGTCTGGATTTATTGGAACAAGTTGTGGTCAAACTTGGATGAAATTCCTCTTGCTGTGAGGACGCCAGGTTTTGTTCATTCATGCTCCCTTCTAGACTCTGAGGCTGAACTCGCGGATGCCTTATCTGTCCTTCCGTTTGCATTTCTATTGCATGAGCTTTGGAACAAAATTCTCACAACACCGGGACACATCCGGGACACATCGATATAAGCATCAAAGCAAAATGTTGAAAACTGGTTTGAAATAGGTTTTCATTTTGATAACAGATATCGTTGGCCCGGGGTATTGCTCTTCATGATGGAACCATGGATTGCATCATTTGAATTAACCAAGTGTATTCATAGCAGTAGATGCGCATGGTCCCATAGACATATAGGCCCATAATAATATCATGTGTAATGGGTTACCAACTCTGGCCCTATATTCCCGTTGAAAGCACTAGTAGCCTAAACTCACATGCAGCCACCACCAGGGCCTGGAACACCCAAGTAGAACGGTCTCCCGGGTGATAGCGGGACACCGGTCTAACAAGCTGTAATTCGGTTTTAGCCTATTGCGGGGGTGGGACCGTCCACACTGCCCCAATTTAACTAATCTTTCACGCGAAATACTCCTAATCCCATATTTTAGTAAGGGAAACTGCTATCCTACAGTATATTAAAGACAACAAAGTGAAAACTCAAAGCCACCCATGGTTTCTCAGCAGTCAGTTAGATCCTCGTCATGATTTACGCCCATCGCGTCCACCCATCTTGCTTCAATTAACACTAGCTTTAGTGGCCATTTAATTAGCTGACACTTTGCATGAATAATTCTCAATGCGGGAGAGCGAGTTTATGCTATTCAAATAAGTGCATACATTTAGGATCCAGTACATATATACATTTATTTAGGCAAGGGATATAATTCCTTTATTTAAATAGATTTTTAGAAAAAAATCAGCAACATAGATGATGTCTTTTGCTGGTGGCAAACCTATTTTCCCTCTGGGAATACATTATTATTATCATTATTATTATTGTCATCATTTTTTATCACAATTATTATTACTATTTATAATAATAATAATTATTATTATTAGTATTATTCGTGTAGACTATTAATAATTAGGCTACTGCTTTTAAATTGATGATCGAATGCCCATAGACTAACTAACAGACGTTGAGACCAAGAGGTGCAAGCGAGAGAAAAAAAATCTATATTGAGAAAGGTTGATACTAGATCCTTTGAGAACTACGATAAGCATTTTGACTAGAATAATTGGACATTTTCAATAGATGGGGGGGAAAACTAGATTTGAAAATAAATTATATACATTTTCGTTTTCATATATGTGAAAATATCAAAAGTTAAAAGGCTGTAATCTACCTAATATTGGTTTGCACCCTGCTATCAAAGCCCAAAGATGATGAAGAAGAAGAACAAGTGAAAAAGCTAAGAATAATCAGTTCATAGGTAACCCCAATCATTCATTCTATAGCAAATACAATTTCCACTTTTTCTTACAATATTTCTAATTTGGTATGATAATTATCTGAAGTAGAAAATTGGAAATGATACCTTATACACCTTTAAAAAACATGAATGTATTGCCAGGTTTCCCTTACAGGTTCATAGGCTTCTATACACGTTGATGTTTGATGAATTGCAGTTAGTATTTGGACATGATTTTGACCAATATTTTCAATGTATTTAGCAATTCATATCGGAAGTAGTATGAGAAATTAGATTGATTTGAGTCAAATGGTGATAATAAATATGGTTGTCTGAATGGTGTGGGAAACACCCTGTGGTCAACCCAATATGGGAAACTGTGTCTGCCTGACTCTGTGGCAGAAGCCTTCTCTGTTCACTTTACAGTAAACCTCCTCATTGTCTGTTTGTACCCTAATTGAGTGGGTCCTAAATGTTAGTTCCTCCAAAGCTCCACCGTGAATGAATCATTGGCTGTTCTAATGGAAACAAAACGCTATGGAGAGGGATATGGAGAGGGCTCTCAGAAGCATTGAGAGTAGGCAATTGTGCACATCCCAATGTAGCACAGAAGGGCTAATGTAACAGGATGAAAAGAGAACAGATGCCCACTCTACTCCCTGTGTGTTGCTCCGGAGAGGAGTCTGTATTTAGCTGCTGATACTGTTGCAATGGAGACTACACCAGGAAGTATCCCATCCTCACTGATAACTATCAGGAATTAGCAGAGTCATGTCATGTGCCACACACCTCTCTATCATACCCAGGTGCGCAACTTTTGTAATAGAAGTGGGGGGGAAATAATATTATATATTTTTTTGTTATCCGGTCGGATAAACACTCCAAACAGCCTACCTGACCTCTCGGAGGCGTCCGCATGTTCCAAAAGCACACCGTTGCCTTGTTATGTATCACATTCCAATGATAAAACTAGGTGGGGGGGGACAAAAATGCAAGTTCAGAACGTGTGTGTGGGGGGGGGGGGGGGGGGGGGGGGGGGGGGGGGGGGGGGTTGCGCCCTGGCCATACCTACACTTCTCTCCGATACCTCGCTTATTGTACACGCTGTTCTTCTGAACCCAGCTGTCACTCCTATAGATACATCATTCTGCTGCACACACCTCTTAACTTGACATCTCTTTCCCATTCATTTGAGAATGTCTGAGTTCTGAACAGACATATCAGAAGAAATATACAGAGACAGTTTGGAGGAAACAACTCCTATTTGAAGTACAGTTTGGAGGAAACAACTCCTATTTGAAGTACAGCTTTGAGGAAACAACTCCTATTTGAAGTACAGCTTGGAGGAAACAACTCCTATTTGAAGTGCAGTTTGGAGGAAACAACTCCTATTTGAAGTACAGCTTTGAGGAAACAACACCTATTTGAAGTACATTTTGGAGGAAACAACTCCTATTTGATGTACAGGTAACACCATTCACTACATCTGGCTTGCTTTTCTCAGACGATAAATTCCAGCCATCATTTCAGGTTTGACCCACCAGAGCAGGTAGAAATCAAAGGTCAGAGTGTCAGTATGGGAAAAGGAGCAGTGTGAGATGGGAGAGGGGGACATGGTGAGAATGCAGCCGGTGACTGTGATGTGTCCGTACCTCTCTAACACGGCAGTGTGACATTACAGACCAGCGATTCCTTTCAGCCTGAGCCAGGCCGCATGGCCGTGTGGTCCACACATCCACACACACAGGGCCGCACTGGCGTCACAGAGAAACCAGTCAATAATGCCCATTGACAGTACCGAGGCAGCAGCTGGTGGGACAAGCACTGACCTAAAGACAACCTATTCTGGTCAGGACGGGGTGCCTCTCAGTACCCCACTGCTTTTGTATCCCTCAGAGTGGAAGGATGGTTGGTGCTTGTCCATCTACAGTATGCACTGTAGAAATAATCCTAGATTTATAGATGTAGTATCTTCATTTGACCACCCTGTTGTTGAAGGACATTTCCTGTATAGCCAATAGATATAGCAGGAAATGCAAACTCGTAGTGTATTCAAGGTATAAAATGGCTTCTAAAGTTTGTAAATTCCACTTAAACATTTCCGACTTGATTTGCCCTATTTTTAAATGTATCAACCAAAAATGTCCATTAATTATAATCCAAACAATAACTCACATTTCCTGTTGCTGCAGCATTATTGTCCTGCTGTGAACAAACTGGCTCAAATTAAGATCCTACATCTGCATCGAAGAGTCATCTGAAAATATATGCAGTGATATGGATACAAAGTAATCAGCAAAAACAATGGACATCCTTGTGGATAAATAGGATGAACGGATAAATAAGACCACAAACGTACAAGTGGTGTTGATTCTGCTTGAATAAAGCAGATATTGCTGAGCGATTAGGTCTTTTTTAGGTTGGTTCGGCTTTTTGGTTCATTATAAAAATACAAACACCGTTTTTGATTGTGGTTTCGATTATTTGGGTTTAATACTGTAACAACACAGAATAAAATAATGAATACAAGTCCCGTGATGGTAGTGACTGCCCATTATTGCTTTACAATTATTAACCATCATTTATTCACGTTACTTTACTTTAAAACAATATTTCAGTTGTTGTGTATATTACTTTTTTGTTTTATTTGATGACTTTATTATTTCATTACAAGTCATCTCATCCGACAAACCGATACGCAATGGATTATGGTCATTGTAGTTAATTACCACGTTTTATGTGCTAAACAATGTATAATATTAGCCTGTTGGAAACTACAACTCCCTTCTACATAGCATAGTTCAGGCTGGATCTGATTTATATATAGAGAAATGTGCAATGTGCGCGTTGAGCTCACAAAAAAATAACAAAATGGAATTCAAACGTCTGTCAATTAGTTGTTATAAAACTGAAAAATAACCGACATTTCAGTTAATGCTCAGTACTAAAAGCAGATGAACATTTAAATGGGATAACAGGCAAGAGAACAGTGAAGAGAGGCTCAGGCATGCTAGGAAGGAAGATAAGCTTCTCAAGGAGATATATGAAGCTCAGGAAACCCATGGCAAGATAATACATGTGTGTTCAACCATGCAGCAAGACACTGTATTAAATCAAGATTAGAGAAGTCCAAAATATGAATCTATGTATTAGCGGGATCAAAATGGAGAAATGTGTGTTGTGTTATTTAAGTGCTTCTATAGCCTTTTTAGGTAACATAGTATTCTGCAGTCACATTTCCCAATTGGTTTGATGTGAGTGTTTGAGAGTGAACCCTGTTGGCAAAGCCAGCATAGAACAATATGTCATTCAGCTGTGTTAAAGAGATTCCTGCTCAGCTGTGATTGATCCGACATGGTTGCTTTATTCCCCCCGAGGCCTGAAAACCATGGGGTTTTAGATTCAGACTCTGGCAGTACTGATGGATATCTCTGAATGTTTCTCTGCCATGGACTCAGACCATCTTTTATTGCCTTCTTCCTCTGTTTCCACCCAGTGGAGACATTCACACACAGACATGTCCCTGGCATGTCTGCCAACCTCTCTCCTCACCTGACTTCTCTCCCCCAGGGAACTGAGGCCTGAGCCCTACAGGTCAGTCACAGCCAAGGACACACAACTCATTAAAAGTTAATGAAACCTAAAAACGCAGTGCGCCAGCGATTCATTTAAACCCCAAACCAATCTCAGCTTCCAGCAAAGGCAAACAAGCCCGTGTGGCCAGGGCCGTAACCAGGGTTTGAGTTTCAGTGCGGTCCGGAAGATACATTTTCTAGAAGTTGAAGCTCATTTGCTGCATTTATATATAATTAAAAAACGTCAAAATGCTATTTGGAGAACAGAAAAAAACAAGCAAAAATGACCCCAGCCTTTATCACCTTGGCTGCTGCAGGTTCATTCACCTCAGTCGATCTACAAACACATAGCCTATTAGCTATACAATTGTAATGTTATACCCCTGAAAGGGGGAAATTATTCTAACTTAATATCAGTGCCGAAACGAAAATGTATGGCATTTTTAGAACTGTATTGTTTGTGTTTTAATGTAGGCCTAGTCCTATAGGCAAGATAGGCCATTCGGAGATGTTGATATTGAAACATAACTTATTTTTTTTCAAGTTCCTAACTTATTTGATAAGATTAGTACAGATTTTCTAATGGGACCCCACATGGGGCCCCAACCCCAAGTTTGGGAACCACTGTACTAACCTATCTCTGCTTGCTTCCTGTCTCTCTGTCTCCCCTGCTTCCTCCTGCATGCATTGCCTCCTCCATCAGCCTCACCACTGAGCGCCAAATCACTGTCTGTCTCAGTAACCTATCTGTAAAGCAAAGTTATTATGAGAACCTAGTAGCGTATTTTTTTGCTCATGCTGAGGTAGGCTCCGTTTAACGTTAGCTTCTTACTTCATCCTAGCTGGCTAAGTAAACGAGCCAGAGCCCTTCAACTTTACTGCAATATAAGTCTCTGACGGCAGCTAGCCACTTGACTGACTGACATATATCCATCCATAAGCGACTATTTTCAGTTGTGCACTCATTCTCCGAGAGTCGGTTTTTGTTTGTTTTGGGGGTGTCTGTAGATGGCAGGAGTTGCGGGACGGTTTTTAAAATCGTTTTTTCCGGTATCTCGCAAACACACTGACATCAGTGTCTCTAGTTGCCTACTTGAGTGGACTCCGAGCTGGGGTAGTTCGTTTTACGTCTCAGGCCTTTGGCGTAGTTAGCCGTTCGAGAAAGTGGTGAATGTGCTTGCAAAAGAGGAAAATCCGGGAGGCAAATCGGGGGACGCACGCGAACATAACGAACAAACCACTGTTTATGATTCCGCTCGTTTGCAAAGAGGCTGGCGCTAATATAACGCAGTCAGATCAATAATATACGCGTTCTGAGCTTTGATCAACGCTTGGAGCAATATTTAGATGTAGGACCATATATATATATATATATATTTTTTTTTTCTTTCTTCTTCAAATTATAAATAATTACCGAGTTCCGGACCTTGGTGTCCTCATTTGTAGTTATGGCCATGCGTGTGGCCCCAACACTCTACTCTGAATAACAAACTACGTAATATTTTCTTCTGTATATGTTCCCTATGCAGACATGTTTGGTGTGATAGGCTATCTTACAATAGGACTTGTCCAATTTATTGAATGCGAGGAAAGAGTGTTCTCCAGGGATGAATTCTGTAATCTGCTTCCAAGTTGAATGTAATATCTCTACACCGCCTCAGCTTGTCAGGGAGGCTAAAAGATATGCGATTTCAACATTCATGAGAATCACTGACATTCAAATAATGTATTCATTTGAATACCATAGAAGTGGAAGCTAAAATGTGTGTTAAGTCTTGTATTTGTTCTTCTTCATGGGTATAGCAGTACAGAGGACTGTTCCTGATCTCAGCATTGTTTAACATGCATAGGCTATTTCGCCACTTTTAAATAACCCACTCCTCGCTCTCTTTCCCAGGGAAGCCTTCATCTAATAACATTTCGACTCAATTTAATAACAACCAATCTACAGAAATAACATGTCAATGTGTGTAAAGATGAGTGTCATTCGGGAAACCTAAGCTATTTGTGTCTTTAAAACCTCCACTTTAACATGACCCCCCCCCCCCACACGCCCCAATAGAGGTGTCCTCTGAGGATCCAAATTAAATTCCCTCCATGTATAAGCCACTGTCAGCCTTTTAATGAATTCACATACCCTGATTTGAATTAAATTAATCCCAATTTAATCCCATATAAATGGCAGTGTCGTTTATCACGTACAGGCTGATGCTCAACTGAAGGGTCCTGGAAAACTGCTTGGTGTCTATAGAGCAGTTGAGCAGATTACCATTAAAAGACAAGAGCTGTACTTTTCCTCTTACAGAGTATCCCCCTGATACATACTATTTAACCCGTTGTCTGTTCACCGCTGACAGTGACATAGTTTGGAGTGGGATATAATATCCTGTCAGATGAAGAAGTAATCCACCCAGATGTATGTGTCATGATCAGATACCTTTATTTTCCTATGTGCAATAGAGGCATTGAACAGATGCCAGATGCCATTGAATAGAAAAAATGTATGGATGCAATGTTATTTCTGGTTTCTTCAGGGTATTGGTGCAACACATCTTTGATATTGTTCTGGAAAATATTGGTTACAGTTACAGCAGCTGTGTGTTTGGACTTGTTTGAGGTCATTATTTCAGAGACTGTTGCGTTACTATATTGATGCAAATTTCAGGTGGGGTTGACATGCAAAGCAAAGCATTAGTTAAATGATGAACTCTTTGAGGCAGTGAGCTGATTGATACTAGTTTCTAAAAAACTAATCCATACAAATGCTATAGTATCATGTGGTACAGTCAAATATTGCTAATGCGTGTAAGATGCAAATGCATACCAGCCTCTCACAGAGGTTTGAGTAAGAGTGTGTTTTAGTTTTCATGATTAGACTTGAACTATAAAATCAACGTGTACAATTTTGTTGCCATAATCAGTGTGGCGTTGTATGACGTTTGTACCATAATTCAAGATATATCTAATGATAGAGGAATTGGTAGGGCAAAATAAGAACAGTTGTCTGGTTTGTTGTCTCTGGCATTAGAAGCTGAGCGTAGTTAGGCAACAGATATGGCAATGTCACATATCCAAAATGTCTAATATATAGCTGCTAAGTAAGCAGTGATTTGGGATGATTTTGTGAGTGACAGATGGTACCTAAGGTCACGTTAGCAGTTCTGACAGAGGTTCCAGACTCTGTATCCCATTCCACCAAATGTCTGACCAGATATACTTTATGGAGGAAGCTTGGTCAATTCTCTGCCAAGCCTGGCTCGTGTACCTATCATTATTATAGAAAACAAAGAAGAAAGTTTTCAATTCACTCCCATACCAACAAATCCTTGACAGATGCTGTTCCGTCACTATTCATACTATTGTGCTGCCATTACAACTAAATGCATCATTTGAGTTTCAGAAATCCATCCTGTATGTATCCAACACCAAATGTTTGGTGACTGAAAGCCTACGTTGCAGGGCGGGGGTGCATAATTGCTAGGAAACATTTTACTGAACATTTGGTGATAAAATGCCGTCCCCCCCCACGCACACAGCTTAAAGCAATTAATTCAGGATCCTGACACAAACTCTCCAATCCTTTGACAGCTTGGAGCTGAAATAAAAATGCTAGTTCTCCTGGGAACGGCAGGAGATAGCCGGCTCTTTTCTGGACTGTTTGCTCACTGGCCCTGAGAGCAATCTTCCCCAGTCAGAATGAAATGCAAGGACACAAACAATGTACCTCAGAGAGAATGGGAGATGGGGAATGAACAGTTTGGACTATTTGCTCAGCAGAAGGGCAGCCACAATGGCTGGCCGATGGCTTTCCCATGCATCAAGCCTCTTAGTCTTAGGCCTCCCTTTGTTGCCGGGTTTCATCGCTCTGGCCAGATAAGAGCCCAGCTGCCCTATACTTTTAATTCCCATTGAACACCGTACTGTATCGTCATTTATCTGCCTACATACTGCCTGCCATGATGTTGTTGTCTGATTGAATGGGTTATCGCCTGTGTGTCTCGGTGGCTAAGGTTCACCTTAGCATGTGCTGTCGTTTAAGTCTTGAATCGCTCTCTCTTCGATAAACAGCGGGCGGTGGTTAGGGTGGGGGGATAACGCCTGATCCCTCTTCTCTACAGAAAAGGAGGCAGCACAAGTCAAGCACAGGATACGATAAAGATACCCATTTACATACAGTTGAAGTCGAAAGTTTACATACACCAGCCAAATACATTTAAACTCAGTTTTTACAAGTCCTGACATTCCCTGTCTTAGGTCAGTTAGGATCACTACTTTATTTTAAGAATGTGAAATGTCAGAATAATAGTAGAGAGAATGATTTATTTCAGCTTTTATTTATTTCATCACATTCCCAGTAGGTCAAAAGTTTACATACACTCAATTAGTATTTGGCAGCACTGCCTTTAAATTGTTTAACTTGGGTCAAACATTTTGGGAAGCCTTCCACAAGCTTCCCACAATAAGTTGGGTGAATTTTGGCCCATTCCTCCTGACAGAGCTGGTGTAACTGAGTCAGGTTTGTAGACCTCCTTGCTCGCACACGCTTTTTCAGTTCTGCCCATACATTTTCTATAGGATTGAGGTCAGGGCTTTGTGATGGCCACTCCAATACCTTGACTTTGTTGTCCTTCAGCCATTTTGCCACAACTTTGGAAGTATGCTTGGGGTCATTGTCCATTTGGAAGACCCATTTGTGACCAAGCTTTAACTTCCTGACTGATGTCTTGAGATGTTGCTTCTATATATCCACATAATTTTCCATCCTCATGATGCCATCTATTTTGTGAAGTGCACCAGTCCCTCCTGCAGCAAAGCACCCCCACAACATGATGCTGCCACCCCTGTGCTTCACGGTTGGGATGGTGTTCTTCGGCTTGCAAGCCTCCCCCCTTTTCCTCCAAACATAACGATGGTCATTATGACCAAACAGTTATATTTTTGTTTCATCAGACCAGAGGACATTTCTCCAAAAAGTACGATATTGTCCCCATGTGCCGTTGTAAACCGTAGTCTGGCTTTTTTATGGCTGTTTTGGAGCAGTGGCTTCTTCCTTGCTGAGCAGCCTTTCAGGTTATGTCGATATAGGACTCGTTTTACTGTGGATATAGATACTTTTGTACCTGTTTCCTCCAGCATCTTCACAAGGTCCTTCGCTGTTGTTCTGGGATTGATTTGCACTTTTCGCACAAAGTACATTCATCTCTAGGAGACAGACCGCTTCTCCTTCCTGAGCGGTATGACGGCTGCGTGGTCCCATGGTGTTTATACTTGCGTACTATTGTTTATACAGATGAACGTGGTACCTTCAGGCGTTTGGAAATTGCTCCCAAGGATGAACCAGACTTGTGGAGGTCTCCAATTCTTTTTCTGAGGTCTTGGCTGATTTCTTTTGATTTTCCCATGATGTCAAGCAAAGATGCACTGAGTTTGAAGGTAGGCCTTGAAATACATCCACAGGTACACCTCCAATTGACTCAAATTATGTAAATTAGCCTATCAGAAGCTTCTAAAGCCATGACATAATTTTCTGGAATTTTCCAAGCTGTTTAAAGGCACAGTCAACTTAGTGTATGTAAACTTCTGACCCACTGGAATTGTGATACAGTGAATTATAAGTGAAATAATCTGTCTGTAAACAATTGTTGGAAAAATGACTTGCACAAAGTAGATGTCCTAACCGACTTGCCAAAACTATAGTTTGTTAACAAGAAATGTGTGGAGTGGTTGAAAAACAAGTTTAAATGACTCCAACCTCAGTGTATGTAAACTTCCGACTTCAACTGTAGGTCTACATTATTCTGCATGTGGATAGTTCATATGCAGCAGGGCTCACCATGAAGGAGATTCAGCTCAAACACACAACTTACACAATGGGAGGAGCCACGAAAGTGAAATAGACATTTCAACATTGTATTTCAGCATTTTGGAGCCCACTGCTGAGTACTGCAAGACGGCCCTTGAGAAAGAGATGAGATGCGGTCATTAAATGACCTAATGCCAACTCGAGAGAGTAAATAAAGCTAATCGTTCCTCTGACTGAGAGCAGGAGCCATGTTGTGGTCTTTTGTTTCAGTTTGTTAGTTTGTGTTCGCATTTACATTGTTTCGTTTTTAGTGGAATGTGTATTCAGACTCAACCTTTGTAATGTCTATTTGACAGGAACAGAAATGACTACAGTTCCCTCTCGTAGTCCGCTGAAGAAATGTAGCTAACAATGATAACAGTTTCTTGAAAAAACGTCTGATGGCATACACACACCACGCACACACTCAAATACACACCCATCCCCCACTAATGTCAGAGTCCCTCTGGGTGGTCAGGGCCAGAGGCTGAGTGGATGGTGGGGACTCTGATGCCCTGTAGAACAGTGTATCTAATGGAACACGTTGCAGTTGAATCATTGTCACAGTTAACTTTCTCAGGTTGTTGCCGTTTTGTAGGTCCTTCTTCTCATTGTCATTTTGTGTTAAGCACTTTGCTCATGGATTCATTCAGGCGTTGGAGTTGAATGTCCAAAGACAGAGCAATTTTATGTCAATCACATTTTCCATTTTGAAATTAGTTGTTAATGTACATAAAATATAAAATACAGATTAAATGTAGCTTGGGTGTTAGCAAAGAGAGCATAATCATTAAGAAACAATAAGTGCTTGTTTTGGTTGAGAGTGAGCACCTTCGCAGTTTGGTGAGCCTCTGAACGTTTAGTGAGCATGTCAGAGCTCAGGTATGGGAGGATAAATAGGTGTGCTACTGGGCTGTGTGAGCGGAGAGGCAGCCACCTGTGTGGTGGGTGGTGGGTGGTGCCGGCCCTGGCAGCCCTCTCAGCTTCACGCTCCACTGACCCTGAAATAAAGCTCTGTTCAAGGCATTTCAACACTGCTTAAGGTTGTCCGTGGCCGTGTAATTTATGAGTTCTGAGAACACGAGTTATGGGCTCCGTACAATGCACAATGAGACATACAAGAAATTTACAACACTCCTCCAATTACCCCAGGCGCTGACGACCTCAGGCTCACCGGGCTATTGTCTTGTGTCAGAGAGCACTCGGATGACTCACTCAGTGTTGATGTTATGATGCTTAAGGTCATCTGAAATGTACTGTGTTCATGACGGTCTTTAGTCACCTGTATGGTTGTCTGAAGGCAAGAGGCTGCAGTCACAGCCATCAAATATCATGCCCTGCAGCTCCTAGTGGGTGGTCAGACACAGAATGAACTGTCATTGGCTGCTCCTTTGACAACCCAGAGCAGAGAACATTACTCGATGCACTTTGCATTAACTGTATTTTATAATGCATGTTTTATTGTATTGGAAATGTATGCAGGGATCTTAGCAGGTAGATTTTTCAATGAAATCATATATAATGTAAGATTGTTTTTTTTAAAGTAAGTACATGGGGGCGGCAGGGTAGCCTAGTGGTTAGAGCGTTGGACTAGTAACCGAAAGGTTGCAAGTTCAAATCCCCGAGCTGACAAGGTACAAATCTGTCGTTCTGCCCCTGAACAGGCAGTTAACCCACTGTTCCTAGGCCGTCATTGAAAAAATAAGGATTTGTTCTTAACTGACTTGCCTAGTTAAATATAAAAGGTAAATTTGTAAGTCGCTCTGGATAAGAGCGTCTGCTAAATGACTTAAATGTTAAATGTGCATACTTTCAAGGGCAGTAATTTCATTTTCATCTTAAATTGTGGCTCGTGGTGGATTGATTTAACAGCGGATTTAATCAACAATTGAATGATTTGAAACGGCATAAAATGGCAATGTCACTCACAATTTGATAACCACTAGAACATAATGTTGAATGAAATTGCAGAATAATACATTGATAACTTAACTATATAACACATAGCAATATGTTGACTTTAATCGACTGAAAGACTGTGTACAATATAAGGCAAGGTTTGCTTGTTTTTATGAAGCATTTTACAAACTTAGAATGAAAATGTACAATTATGTATCGAAATTAACACTTTTAGGAGAAGTACAAGTTGACCTCGTGTATTATTTAATGTAGAGGCAGATAGATACATAATTAAATGCCTTCATAATTAAATGCCCTCACTATGTGGATAATATTACACATCTGTTGGACTACATAGTATTTATTTTTGCCAGAGCTCTAGAAATTTAAGAAGAAGAAACAAAAAGGAAAGCATTTTGTAGTATTCTACAAATGCAATGATTTATTTCTATAATTTATGTGTGATAGTTACATTGTTTTCATAGGAGATTGAGAATAAGTACACTTAATATAATGACCCATTTGTCAACAAATGTCTGTAGCTAGGTTTAAATTAAAATAACTATTTGAATGACATGAAATTTGACTATAATTGTATCATTGTATTGTTTTTCTTGAATTATATAAATAGGAAATGAACAAAAAGCTAGTAGAGTACAATTGCTATGTCAAAAAAACATGTAATATGTGTTTATGATTTAAGCACTTTCTCTTATTCAGCATGGAGGGTCATAATATCATTTCAAGATATCAAGATAAAATGGTACTGGACCATGGTGGTGTTGGTTGATTAATTGACAGACGAGCATAATTCAAAGAAGCTACACAAATGCACATTTTTACCTGGTTGACAGTGTTCTCTTATAGAACATGTGGCTACAATATACATTCATCCCTCAATTTATCAAAAGGATGACAGTTGTTAGCTTTCACCAGTTGCAAAGATCTTATTTTCAATTAATTTATACATGGGAAATGTTTTATTTTATGACTGCTGTTTTATTTTAGATCATGCTCAATATTCTCATTTGTTCTATACCAGTGTGCTTAATGTATGATACTTACTAGTTTGGGGATATTTCTGAGTGTTGTGCCTTTTTGCATTGGGTCCGTGAAACAAACTGAGTACTCATCACAAGCAGCCCACTGGTGATGTCATTCGCCGTACTACCTCTCTATGTGGAGGTGTCAACACCCCGCAAACACCCTTGACACACGTGCTTGAATGTTGCAGGCGAGTTAGCTAAACATTCCTGGGTGTTCCCCATTCTCCTATCTATACCTGCTTACCACTACTCACACTGAGCTGTTTTAGCTTCGTCTCTGTGACCTACACCGCAAAGTCCACTCTCTCACAGGAAAACGAGCAACTCACATAACCAGGCTTTTGACAATACGTTTTTTATATGTACAGGTATGTGTGATGTCCTATTATGTACTAAACCATTACAACATGGTATACAACTTTATTAAAGTAAGTCTCAAATGTATATAGGTTTTGAGTTTTCTCCCCATACAGGTTCTTAAATGTGACTGAATAAAATGTTTTGCTCTGAGGCTTTGGGAATGATTGCTGCCATCCCATGCTTATCGGCACATTCAGCTTGTTTGAGTTGATTTGAGGTGCTGGGTCTCTGAGGACGGATCGCAGAACTATAACAAACATCAATAAATGAAGGGAAAGGGGTTTCTTGAGCCTCTCTCTCTCTGTCTAGCAGGGCTCTGCTGGGGAGGGCTCCATGGATGTGCCGTCAGAGAGGTTCCTTCAGAGAGAAGAGGGATAGGAAGGAGAGGAGGCCATAATGAGAAGAGGAGAGGTTCGGGCAGGAGAAGCAGATGGATCTGCCACCACACCAAATGGTCCCTTCTGTCGTGGGCTGTGCTGTGACCGCCCCATGGCAGCGGCCAGGTATGTCAGCTATGTTTACCAAGCCATCCATCTCCTACCTGCCCTTCTGAAAAAGGAACCTTTGTTTGAACCATAAGCCACTCGTTGACTCGGATCAACACAATTTATTTCCTGGTGGGTGCAGCAGGATAGGATTATGGTCATCTTAGTTTTGACCTTTATTTGACCTTTTTTTTCTGAAAACCCCCCCAATGTTAATGTATTTAGATGATTCAGAAAAGATTGTCTGATTGTGGTCAGGCGAGGTGCTGAGTTATAGAGGGGGGACACCAATGGTCCTTATCATGGCTGGCCAGGGTTAGCAAATAAACTGTCCATGGACGACAACACACATACACTGGTAGGATTAAGGCTCTGTGACGTTCATACATGCATGGTATAAACAAAGAACATGGTACAAGTGTATGAAAAAGAAAAGAAAATGGCTACCAATATAAGACAGCAAATATGGATAAGAGGATCTGAAAGGAACCAATTATTTCCAAGTCACTGGAGTTAATAAATAGATTTTTATTTCTGTTTGCCAAACGCCTTTACACGTTGTTGTATTCTTGTAGGAGGAATTTCAATCCACTTATATTCTACTTTTTATTAAAAAAAATTATAGATGGAGATTAAGTGAGTTGAGGCAAGGAGAAACTGGGAAACTCCATCTGAGATGAGAGGGGATGTTGTAAAAGCTTTTAAGTCAAGGCAACAACATCAGTGGTTCATAGCAGTGTTTAATAAAACCATTATCAATACAAGCACTGACTCATACCAGAATGAATCACCTTGATCTAATTGTTGATGGAACAAATAACGTGACACATTTCCTAAGTGAGATTCTGGCATGAAAACCTATCACAAAACTCTTCAACTGCTGTGTGCAAAACCGTTTCAGTTCCAGCTTCACCCTGTTCCCTAAAACGCAAACCTCCATTTATCTCTCACTTCTATTCACTAGGAGAGAGCAGATATCTGAATGCGCCACATTAATGATTGACTCATAGCTTGCAAAGTACCCTACATATGGTGTCCACTTTGTTCACTTACGTTTCACTATATTTTTAGCCTTACACTCGAGATTCCACAACCCTCTCCAACTCTCATACAGTATTATTGGCTTTGGGGGTTGGGGTGGGTGGACCGAGACAAACTCTCTTTAGAAAACCATCGGCAAGTTCAGGCAAATGGGAGATAAGAGCTGTCGCTGGCCATTTTAGTGGGTTATAAGAATGAAGCTGTGAAGACTTAATTCTCTTCCAAGATAAATGTGTCCCGGCTTTTCTGAAAGCAAGTTCATGCTTCCCCTTTCTGCCATAAAGCCCACTTAGACAGGCATGAAATGAGCCCTGGACTTCTCATTCACATCATGAACTAGAGAACAAACCAAGAATAGGGTCCTTTAATTAACTATGGGATGGTAAACCAGGAGCAAACCTTGAATGACTTGTTTTGTTCATGGTCATATTTTTTTTTATCAGGCACCATGTTGGACAAAAATTGAGGTGGTCCTGATTAGATTCCATCAGAATAACATTTTCTTTGCAAATGTCAAGCTCTCATTCTTATCACCACACCATTTCAGTACGTTTCTGACACTATATGACATATTGAAAGCTCGATGATAATGCTTTGATAGTTGAAGTCTTGTGCTGTTGTATATTTGAGGAAAAGAATGTTGCACCAGTTTTTCTGAAACATGTATCCTATGGCAAAGGTGTTTTGTTGGGGATTAACTTGTGTTATTTTGGCTTTATCCTCCACAGATGGAGGTGGAATGGGACCAATGGGATCAATGCGGTGCTGCCTACAATCTTCTCCCTGCATCACCTCAGATCCACAGACACAGAACCACAAAGGCACTTTCCTCTCTGAGTGCTTGTCTACCTGGCTACGTCTGCGTCTGACCTGTCTGGATCTATGACATATCAAAGCTTGTGTCAGGCAGCGTGAATAGGGAGAGAGAGGCACCATTAATGATTAACTGTTCTTAAAGCCTATCAGGCGGCCATGTGACATGCTCGCAGCATTTTTTGAGCAGATTGGGGGAAGCTAGTGAGCAAACACAGGTGCTTTGGATTGGAGTCGCCGACGCTGTTAGGGACAACCACAAACAAGAGCAGCACTGCCTAGCTAAATGAGAGCCCACCCACTTTACTTACTCCCTGGCTAGCTTAGCTTAGTCACTGACTGCAGTGGCCGGAGATCCTCACCAGAGACCAAGTCCAATGTCCCCCCAGTGTTCCACAACCTTTCACACAAACAAATAAAACGGGAGGATTGGAGTCGCTGTGGTCTCAAGCATCGGGGAAAGCAAACAAATGAATTGTGTTTCAGTTCTCACTTTCTAAAAAAACCAAATGTGGGTTGAACACTTGTTCTTGAGAAGCCTAGTGGAGGCAATGAGAGATATTCAGAAAGGTGCTAAGGGTGTTCAGAAATATGCAGGATGACAAACTGATTCTCTGGAAATGGAGTGGTTGATTTGATTGTTTCATTAATGTTTCATGACAGGTGGATGACGAATAGATCATAAAGACACAAAAGCATATTTCCTGTCAACAAAGTAAACTGTTTTGTTGTCCTGATTTTATTTAGATTTTTCTGGAGTTGTTTTCAAGGTTTTATAAACACGGTCTAGGTCCAGGCACTTAACCTTTTTCTCCTCAATAACGTCTGTCCCTTTGTAAAACGACAGAGAGCGTTCTGTAGCACAACTTTGATAACACAATCAGATGATATGATGGCGTTAACTGAACACGGCTTTCCGGCAGCGAGATAAATGAACAGCACGATAACGTGAACAAAAGCCTAGCTCCGATTGGTAGGTCTATGATTGGAAAACAGGCAGCACAGAAAGTCTACACAATAAGGGCAATTCATTAGATTTGTTATTTTCTACATGACCTGGGTCAGACGGACACCTTTTGTATCAGTCAAATATTTATTTGTGTGTTTTACAGCTCTTTCGTTTCATACCCAGCAATTACAGTGAGCCTGTAAAGCACAGATGATAAAAGTGTTTTAAACAAACACTCCAAATCAACAGGAGAGGAAATGAAGTTGTAAAGGCAGAGCGAGACAGTGAGAGAGAGAAGCAGAGAGAGAACAAGAGGGGGGGGGGGGGGGGTTAGAAACAGGGAATGGACTCAGGGGGTATGCTAATTTGGTATAGAGCAGACCTAACTCACTCTATTAAATTAATCAAAACAGGAAAATTTTACATTAGGCTAGAAATTCAAAAGGAAATTATCTCAACAGAGAAAAATGTCCTCCATTGTGCTACCTATATCCCCCCACTAGAATCCCCATACTTTAATGAAGACAGCTTCTCCAACCTGGAGGGGGAAATCAATCATTTCCAGGCCCAGGGACATGTACTAGTCTGTGACGACCTAAGTGCCAGAACTGGACAAGAACCTGACACCCTCAGCACACAGGGGGACAAACACCTACCTGGAGGAGACAGCATTCCCTCCTCCATATGCCCCCCTAGGCACAACTATGACAACATAAATAACAAAAACGGGTCACAACTCCTGCGGCTCTGTCGCACGCTGGGTATGTACATAGTCAATGATAGGCTTCGAGGGGACTCCTAAGGTAGGAACACCTATAGCTCATCTCTTGGCAGTAGTACTGTAGACTACTATATCACTGACATCAACCCAGAGTCACTCAGAGCGTTCACAGTCAGCCCACTGACACCCCTATCAGATCACAGCAAAATCACAGTCTACTTGAACAGAGCACTACTCTATCATGAGGCATCAAAGCTAAAGGAAATGAATAATATTAAGAAATGCTATAGATGGAAGGAAAGTCATGTGGAAACCTACCAAAAAACTATTAGGTAACAACAAATTCAATCCCTTTTAGACAACTTCCTGGACAAAACGTTTCATTGTAATAGTGAAGGTGTAAACTTGGCAGTAGAAAACCGAAACAGTATATTTGACCTCTCAGCTTCTCTATCAAATCTAAAAATGTCAAACAGAAAACCGAAGAAAATTAACAACAATGACAAATGGTTTGATGAAGAATGCAAAAACCTAAGAAAGAAATTGAGAAACCTATCGAACCAAAAACATAGAAACCCAGAAAACCTGAGCCTACGCCTTCACTATGGTGAATCACTAAAATAATACAGAAATACACTACGGAAAAAAAAAGGAACAGCATGGCAGAAATCAGCTCAATGTAATCCATAGACTCTAACCACTTCTGGGAAAATTGGAAAACACTAAACAAACAACAACATGAAGAGTTATCTATTCAAAATGGAGGTCTTCTCCAGTCTTGTTGGCCCTATAACAAAGAACAAACAGCAAAAACATATACATGATCAAATACAAATCTTAGAATCAACTATTAAAGACTACCAGAACCCACTGGATTCTCCAACTACATTGAATGAACTACAGGACAAAATACAAACCCTCCAACCCAAAAAGGCCTGTGGTGTTGATTGTATCCTCAATGAAATGATAAAATATGCATACCACAAATTCCAATTGGCTATACTTAAACTTTTTAACATCATCATTAGCTCTGGCATCTTCCCCATTAATTGGAACCACAAAAGTGGAGACAAATTTGACCCCAATAACTATCGTGGGATATGCATCAACAGCAACCTTGGGAAAATCCTCTGCATTATCATTAACATCAGACTCGTACATTTCCTCAGTGAAAACAATGTACTGAGCAAATGTCAAATTGGCTTTTCACCAAATTACTGTATGATAAAAAACACATATTCACACTGCACACCCTAATTGACAAACAAACAAACCACAACTAAGGCAAAGTCTTCTCATGCTTTGTTGATTTCAAAAAAGCTTTTGACTCCATTTGGCATGAGGGTCTGCTTTGCAAATGGATGGAAAGTGGTGTTGGGGGAAAAATATACGACAATATAAAATCCATGTACACAAACAAGTGTGCGGTAATTTTCTTAATGTTATTTCCACAGAGCCGTGGGGTGAGACAGGGATGCAGCTTAAGCCCTACCCTCTTCAACATATATATCAACGAATTGGCGAGGGCACTAGAACAGTCTGCAGCACCGGCCTCACCCTACAAGAATCTGAAGTCAAATGTCTACCATTTGCTGATGATCTGGTGCTTCTGTCCACAAACAAGGACGGCCTACAACAGCACCTAGATCTTCTGCACAGATTCTGTCAGACCTGGAACCTGATCGTAAATCTCAGTAAGACAAAAATAATGGTGTTCCAAAAAAAGTCCAGTTGCCAGGACCACAAAGACAAATTCCATCTAGACACTGTTGCCCTAGAGCGGTGGTTCCCAAACTTTATATAGTCCCGTACCCCTTCAAACATTCAACCTCCAGCTGTACCCCCTCAGCGCACTCTCAAATGTTGTTTTTTGACATCATTGTAAGCCTGCCACACACACACTATACAATACATTTATTAAACATAAGAATGAGTGTGAGTTTTTGTCACAACCCGGCTCGTGGGAAGTGACAAAGAGCACTTACAGGACCAAGGCACAAAAAATTATATAATAATAATCAATAATGTTGCTCTTTATTTATCCATCTTACATATAAAACCTTATTTGTTCATCAAAAATGGTGAATAACTCACCACAGGTTAATGAGAAGGGTATGTTTGAAAGGATGCACATAACTCTGCAATGTTGGGTTGTATTGGAGAGAGTCTCAGTCTTAAATCATTTTCCACACACAGTCTGTGCCTGTATTTAGTTTTCATGCTAGCTAGGGCTGAGAATCCACTCTCACATAGGTACGTGGTTGCAAAAGGCATCAGTGTCTTAACAGCATGATTTGTCAAGGCAGGATAATCTGAGCGCAGCCCAATCAGAAATCTGGCAATGGCTTCTGATTACATTTTCACAGAACCGCTTGTTGCAACTTAGATGAAGCTCTCTTGTTCAGATATCGGTAAGTGGACTGGAGGCAGGACATGAAAGGGATAACGAATCCAGTTGTTTGCGTCAACCGTTTCGGGAAAGTACCTGCGTAATTGCGAATCCAACTCACTAAGGTGCTTTGCTATATCACATTTGACATTTTCCGTAAGCTTGAGTTCATTTGCACACAAAAAAATCATACAATGATGGAAAGACCTGTATGTTGTCTTTCCATCTTTCCAACTTTTTAATCATAGCTTCAATTTTGTCCTGCACATTGAGTATAGTTGCGGAGAGTCCCTGTAATCCTAGATTCAGATAATTCAGGTGAGAAAAAACATCACCCAGATAGGCCAGTCGTGTGAAAAACTCGTCATCATGCAAACGGTCAGACAAGTGGAAATGATGGTCAGTAAAGAAAACTTTAAGCTCGTCTCTCAAATTTGCCAATACTTTGTCTCTTGATAACCAGCGCACTTCTGTATGTTGTAAAAGCTTTACGTGGCCGCTGCCCATATCACTGCAAAGTGCAGAAAATACACAAGAGTTCAGGGGCCTTGCTTCAACAAAGTTAACCATTTTCACTGTCACTGTAGTGTCCAAAACATATTTCAAGCTGTCAGTCATTCCCTTGGCAGCAAGAGCCTCTCAGTGGATGCTGCAGTGTACCCAAGTGGCGTCGGGAGCAACTGCTTGCACACGCGTTACTACTCCACTATGTCTCCCTGTTATGGCTTGATTGATGTGATTGGATGTTAATTATTTGACTAGGCTACCTGTATTTGACATTGTGTTGTTATTTCGCTGAACACTAGATGGTTGAATTTTATTTTTGGCAGTGAAACGAGGCTACTCAGGCAAGAAATAAACCTCACCCAAATGTATTGCCCCGTTGGAAAATATAAATGGACTGTTTGAAAATGTTAAGAAATATATAAATAAAAAAAGTGAATCACATTTTTATTTGGCGTACCCCTGACGGCATTGGGCGTACCCCTGGGGAATACCTGCCCTAGAGCACACAAAAAACTATACATATCTCGTCCTCAACATACCCTCCCTGGGACTCGAGGGCGCCAGGCTACCCTTCTTTACATGCACCTGTCACCATCATTACGCGCAACAGCGCTCATTGGACTCACCTGGACTCCTTCACGTTGTTGATTACCCCCTGTATATCTGTCTGTTCCTCTGTGGTGTTCCCTGTGTCCGCATTAATTGTTGTAATGTGTTCCTGTCCAGACGCTGTTCCTGTTCTGTTTCATGTCCGTCAGCTATTAAACCTTCACTCCCTGTACCTGCTTCTCATCTCCTGCGTCGATCCTTACACGCCACAGGTAACTTCCACAAAGCTGTGAACGATCTGAGAGACAAGGCAAGAAGGCCCTTCTATGTCACCAAAAGGAACATAAAATTCGACATACCAATTAGGATCTGGCTAAAAATACTTGAATCAGTTATTGAACCCATTGCCATTTATGGTTGTGAGGTCTGGGAACCGCTTACCAAATGGGACAAACACCAAATTGAGACTCTGCATGCAGAATTCTGCAAAAATATCCTCGGTGTACAACATAAAACACCAAATAATGCATGCAGAGTATAATTAGGCCGATACCTACTAATTATCAAAATACAGAAAAGAGACGTTAAATTCTACAACCACCTAAAAGGAAGCGATTCCCAAACCTTCCATAACAAAGTCATCACCTACAGAGAGATGAACCTGTAGAAGAGTCCCCTAAGCAAGCTAGTCAGCAACCCAATTAGACCCAACCAAATCATGTGTCACGCCTTAGTTGTCTATGTTTTCTGTATTATTTTGGTCAGGTCAGGGTGTGACGAGGGTGGGTATGCGTGTTTTGTCTTGTCTAAGGTTTTTGTAGATCTATGTTTTTTTTTGTAAGTCTAGGTATTGTAGGTTTATGGTGACCTGAATTGGTTTCCAATCAGAGGCAGCTGTTTATCGTTGTCTCTGATTGGGGATCCTATTTAGGTTGCCATTTTCCCTTTTGGTTTTGTGGGTTCTTGTCTATGTGTAGTTGCCTGTCAGCACTCGTTTTATATAGCTTCACGGTCGTTTTTGTTACTTTGTTAGTTTGTTTAGTGTTTTTTCTTCATTAAAAGAAGAATGTATTCATATCACGCTGCACCTTGGTCTCCTCCTTACGACGAACGTGACATCATGAGAAAACAAAAAGATAATTACTTGACAATTTGGAAAGAATCAAGAAAAAAACTGAGCAAACTAGAATGCTATTTGGCCCTGAACGGAGTACAGTGGCAGAATACCTGACCAATGTGACTGACCCAAACTTAAGGAAAGCTTTGACTATGTACAGACTAAGTGAGCATAGCCTTGCTATTGAGAAAGGCCGCCGTAGGCAGACCTGGCTTTCAAGAGAAGACAGGCTATGTGCACACTCCACACAAAATGAGGTGGAAACTGAGCTGCACTTCCTAACCTCCTGCCAAATGTATGACCATATTAGAGACAGATATTTCCCTCAGTTTACACAGACCCACACAGAATTTGAAAACAAACCCAATTTCGATAAACCCCCATATCTACTGGGTGAAATACCACAGTGTTCCATCACAGCAGCACAATTTGTGACCTGTTGCCACAAGAAAAGGGCAACCAGTGAAGAACAAACACCATTGTAAATACAACCCATATTTATGTTTATTTATCTTCCCTTTTGTACTTTAACTATTTGCACATAATATGACATTTGAAATGTCTTTATTATTTTGGAACTTTTGTGAGTGTAATGTTTACTGTTAATTGTTATTGTCTATTTCTACTTCACTTGCTTTGGCAATGTTAAGATATGTTTCCATGCCAATAAAGCCCTTAAATTGAAATGTAATTGAGAGAGATGAATAGAGAGAACAATAGAGAGGGGGGGGAGAAAGAGAGACATAGAGAGAAGCAGAGAGACATAGAGAGAAGCAGAGAGAGAACAAGTGAGAGAGAGGGGGGGGGGGGGGGGGAGAAAGAGAGACAGTGAGAGAAGCAGAGAGAGAACAAGAGGGATAAAGAGAGACAGACAGACAGAGATCAAAACTAGGTCAGCAGTACCTCTGGAACTCTACTGTCCAGCTGACTTTTTGAGCCCAATTCTCAGTGTGTGTGTGTACACACACTCCAGGGGCTCACTCAAAGCTGTGTTTGTTTTCCTTCTGAATCTGATTGAAGAAATATTGGGGTCTTGATATAGAATATTGGAAATGAAAAAAATGCCTAAATGTCATTTTATATTCTAAGAATAAAAACACTATATATAATTTAAGGTACTATTTTGAAGAAATATAATATTGTCTAACTTTTCGTGTCTGAAATTCTTTGCAATTGTTTATTCTAGCTACCTGGTACATTCAATTTGCAAACATTTCAAATTATTTTGGTAAGAAGACTGTTTAAAGAAAAACAGTATGTTTCACTTCTAGTAAGCTTTCTTTGTGGACATGGTGTCCAAGCCTCAATAGAAACTAACGAAGTAGACCCATTGATCAGCTCAACTCATGTTATGCAGAAGATCCCTGTGGGGATTTACTGTGATTTGATCGTGAAGAGTCTGATCTGAGGAGTTACGAATCCTCACTTTCAGGGATCTTACTGTAATTCAAATGCAGGAGTTGAGTCAAAGCGTTGAGGGCTGAGTTAAAGCGTGGGGGCCTAACATCTCGAGAGGATTTCAGACAACAGCTTTGTTGTCAAGTCATTGTGCCACTGTGAAAGTTGTAATGAGGTAAAAAGATGAAAGCTCATTGAACATAGCGACGCGCTCAAAGGCCCTTTTGATGTCACAGGCACAATGCTAAAATTTGAAAAGAGCAAAGTGCGTCCTAAGCTGCAATGCACTGCACTAACCCCTAGTCTTTTGTCAGGCCTACACATACAACGAAGGAATATTCCATTCTGTGGAAAACGTCATTCATTAATGGTGAGTTGCTCTTTGAAAGGAAAGCTTACAGCCAATGTACTTGACACCGTCAATGTACTTGACTCTTATCTAGAAAAGGTGATCAAGGGATGGATAGTGTTCACTTGTATTTAAAATGTTGTTGTAGTTACAAGGAAATATGCTTTTTGTTTGCTATACACTGAAATAAATCACTTTCCCACAAATGCATGCAATATGTAAAGTGGAACTGACAGCATTTAAACTACTTTGCAGACATTAAACCAACAGACAATCATAATATCAGTCAAAAATATCACATTCCCAGTTTATGCTACAAAACCAACTTCATAAAAGGTTTTAAAAACATGTTATATTTGACTCAAAATTCCATGGGATTTTTCAGAGAATAGATGGATGCAGTTCAATGCATGATTAATATAATTCACCAATACATTTGTTGGAAGCCTGAAAAATATTTCTATCAGGTTATAAATCCCAGCTGGCCTGGAACATTGTTTTTTTTATCTCCACCCATTCACTTTCAGTTTCAATGACTCAATATTTTGAACAAAAAGAGACGACTGTAACTAAGGCTGGGAATGTCAATACAATCAAACCACAGGAGGTTGGTGTTACCTTAATTGGGGAGGACGGGTTCGTGGCAGTGGCTGGAGCAGAATTAGTGGAATGGTATCAAATACATCAAACACATGGTTTTCATGTGTTTGATGCCAATCCATTTATTCCGTTCCAGCCGTTATTATGATACGTCCTCTCCTCAGCAGCCTCCACTGAATCCAACTAGCCAATGATCACAAGTCAGTCATAACGTGGCTAATAGGCTAGTGAACATATCAAACAGGCCCTTGGACTGAATAGGACAAACAAGCGAATATAAATAAGTAAAAAGTAGAGTTATCTACTTCATGAAATTACAGCCTGATGTGCTTGCATTGGGGAATTCAACTTCGATTGCACTGCTTTAGTTTTTCCTGTTTGTAGCGTGCAGTGGAGGGAAAGTGAACAGACACATGCCACAGTCCTAGCTAGGCTACTAAAATGTTGCAGTCTGGCTTCGCTTTTTAAAGCTTGACAATGAATAACCAAAACACTAAACCTGCAGCAAAACACCATGCAAAGGTAAAACATGTAGGCCTATTACAGCAACATTTGAGCAATAGCCTAGTCTGGCTACTCAACCACAAGACATTATGAGTGCACCAAATGTTCAATACACTGATTGAGTTTGATACCCCTTGGCTAGCATATCTATTTATGTAGCTACCTATTTATTTAGCAAGCTAAAAACAATGAGCCTAACGTTAACTAACTAGCTAGCTAGCTGCTGGGAGTTTGTCATTGGAGGAGTGGGGTAGTGACCGACTTTTCCCCCTCATATCATTTCTCAGTGGCTACAGCTAGAAATGTCATTTGGTTATCTAGCAAAAATGTGAATCACTTTGCTAGCTAGCTATGCTGAACTTGAACGACTGCTATCCACAGTTAGCATATATCTTAGTTGTCAAGCAAATGTATTTGGCAGGCAGGCAAGTTCCCTTTCAGTTCTCAAAAGTACACGTAAGTACACGTAATTCCCAAACATTCTATGAATTAAATGAAAATGTGAAAATGACTATATCGAATGTGTCATATTCTTCCTGGGGTGTATACACTCTTAGGTTCTTTGGCTGTCTCCATAGGAGTACCCTTTTTGTTTCCAGGTAGAACCCTTTTGGCTCCAGGTAGAATCATTTTGGTTTCCGTGTAGAACTCTCTGTGGAAAGAGTTCTACATGGAACCCAAATGGGTTCTACCTGGAACCAAAAACAGGTTCTTCAAAGGGTTCTCCTATGGGGACAGCCGAAGAACGTTTTAGGTTCTAGATAGCACCTTTTTTTTTAAGAGTGTATGAACAGATTTTAATAAGATTTCATATTGCTAAAATGCTGTCAGTTCCACTGTTAAAACAGTCCAGTGAAAGTCAAACTTTTAAAAGTTCATATTCTGTTAACAAATAATGTTGTTGAACCGTCCTATAGTTGTGTATTCGTGGCCAAATTATAAATTGGAGAAAAAGCACTTCAAAAACCCCACATCAAACTTGTATCTCAAACAGACCATTTCAAAAATGCTTGCTATTTCCTCATAGAGTATGATGCTATACTTCTGTGGAGGATGAGCTGGCCATCAGTGGTCTAGAGGAAGATGACCGGTATACACTCACACCATTCTGTTGTTGGGGTACGCCCACACCATTCCAACACAGAAAAGCTGCTTATTAACACACCTGATTACCATTTTTTGGAAGGAAAACTATTTCACTAATATTGTAATTAATTATAGGTCATAGTTCATAGAACTCTGGAAACACTGGACAGTTACCTTGAGAAGTTCGTAATTGAAGGGATTTAATTAATCTTGCTCAAGATATCAAAGAACTCTGTAAAATGTATAGATATAAAACCCAGTATCAGGTGTTCTATTTAGTCTCTTTAGATCAGCTGACTGAAAAGACATGCGCTACATCAAAGTGAGCAAATTTATGAGCAGTGGTAAAATCTTAATAGCGGCACATTGGAGGTGGCAACGCACACAACAGCCACACTTGTCATGGGTCACTGCAGGGCCGACTCCAAGCACAGCCACCGTCAAGTAAGTGGCCCGGCACTATCTCTGCACATCAGGCATCTGCAGATTTTTCCTAGACAAGAAGAGCAATCAAATAAATGATTAGGTTATAAGGTAAAAAGCGATTCGGTTATAAGGTAAAAGGACGAATACCTTTTGACCCACACAGACTTCAGAAAATCTGTCTCAAAGGATACATGCTCAGTCTAAAAATAGATCAGCTTTGGACATAAACTTCCCTTCATTGACTATGCTACTCAGAGTTATAATCTTCTTGGTTAGAGCAGATGCCACTGCCGTATAACATCATAACGAACATGGAACAGAAGGTAACATTCGGTGTACTGTGTAGCACCTTTCCCCCCTGGAACAGTGGGATTTTTTGAATTTCATCTGGTATCTGATTTATTCTCAGTGACAGGTGTACCTGCGGCCAGGTAGGTGTGGACAGGTAGGCGCAATAGATGCAGTCTACTGACCCCCCTCCACCTGCACCTCCCCCCCAATCGCCTTGTCTGTCAGCTGCCCCCTTTCTTCCTTCACAGTGCCATGCTGCTCAACCCATTAGTGAGTATTCATTTTCCACATGGCGCTTAGACAAAGGCTGTCTGCTAGGGTAATGGAGAGAGGTCGGGGCGAGAGAGGGCAGGCAGGAGACCTCTCTGTAGCGATCGTCACGTCTGAACTCAAAGCAAATGACAGGTGTACAGCTAGATGCATCGCCGTCGTTCAATTACTTGAGTAAATACTGATCTATTGGTCTCCTGCAATTGAGTCACATCATAAGGTAAATCTCAGGGCTGAATGTTATGACTGCCACAATGGTGCATGGAAAATGACAGAGATGCATCAACTAGTCTAGCCAAGTCATTAAAAAGAGATGTAAGAGTCATAATAATGAACAGGAAGTTTCATCAGCAGAAATTCACTGGCCTACAAGGCATTCAGTTGTTTGTTTTATAATATCTAGATGCAATGTGCATCTTTATGGTTCGGTGTGGAGTAGAGAATGTTTATATATTTTTTAAATTTGTGTGTGTGTATGCATGCGTGTCTGTGTGTGTGTGTGTGTGTCTGTATGACAGCTGTTGTAAGGTAGGCTCATACAGGTAGCAGCTGGGCTGGCTCACCTGTCGTATAAATGAAGAGAGGTAGGAGAAGACTGGACTAAAGCACCCAGAGACATAAACAAAAGGACTGCATGGGAGGGGCAGAGAAGGATTCAGGAGCAGGGGAAGAAAAAGGCTCAGAGAGGAGAAAGGTTCACAGTAAATATGTTTTAGGAACAACATTGGATCAGGCATTTTTCAGTCATGTTTTAAATCTTGCATATCATCACCTTTTGGGGGGGGGGGGGGGTGTTCCCAATTACTTACCTGGCTAAAGGTTGAATTAAAAAACAGTCATAGTACATCATCTCATCCCGACAACAATGAAAAATGTGAAAACAGATTAAAAAGGAAAACTGATTATAAAGAAACCAATCGTATAGCCAATTATTTTGTGTTTTTCACCTTATAAATAGTGGGAGAGAAGTCTCTTAATGAATCTGGTCAAAATGTCCAAAAGTGTAGAGGAAAATGCAGTAGCAGTTTTCTTGAGATGGAGGACCCAGGAGTCTCAGCAGCACTGAGCGATTGAACAAGAGACCCGACCTAGATTGGAGGGTCAGGATTTAAACGATAAAGAGATGACAATAGAGATATGATAAGTAAAGCACTTTGGAGACTTTCAGATGGTCTCTCTCATCGACTAAGGCGACCAGATAAAGTAAGATGGCCCTGGAGAGAGAGCAAGAGAGAGAGAAAGAGAGAGAGAAAAAGAGAGAGCGTGAAAGAAGTGGAGAGAGAGAGAGAGAACAATAGGAGGCAGCGAAAAATGACAAGCAGGGTAAACGATTCGTTCCTGAAAACATCTGACAGAGCAGGCTATGCCATGGAGACGAGGCTGCCCTCCCCATCCATTAGCCTCTATGACTGACTGGCTGCCTAGCTGTCTAGCGCTGATTCATCGAACACACTGACGGATAGCTGCTCCATGGGTGGGATCCATGTTTACCTGTACCTATATGCTCAGAGGTTCTGAGTCAATCCCTTGAAGGATCTGATGTGTCACTGCTGACAGCACCATCAAAACAAACACTCTGCTTTTCAAAATCATCCGACCACCAAATAAGAGTTGATTCATTTGTCGCATTTTGACACCACTCCTCTTAAGTGAATTGAGAGCACATTGTCTTTTAATGGATAACATATGAATGTCTTTTATCATTTCTGCTATTAATTAAGAGAAGGTTTACCTGGCATTTGGAAAGGTGTAATAGGTAACCAAAGACTCAAACATAGTAGTGAGTGATTAGGCTGATTACCTACATGAGTCAACTAGCAAAATGTGTACAAAGAAAGGCGTAGGAGGAAATTCTACGTGAAGAATCTTTAAAGACAGATTGGCAGGCCAATGAGTGATCATAGATTTATGGATCAAGACACAAAACAAGAAAGTTCCCAGTGTTCATCGGAGGGCAGTGAATCCAAAATGAACTCCTTTTATGAGGCTGACTTTGCCGGTGCGACGGCGCTACAACAAAGCGTGTAACAAAGCAGGCAGTAAAGGAGGAGTTGGGACAAGATAGAGGCACAATGAGAGAATCAACTTTTACGTGGCTGAATGGAGGCAGAAGCCCAGCCCAGCTGTTTTTAATGGCGCTGCATTGACAGGCTGGCAGGCTATTTTTAACGGTGCGCATCGCTCCTTTCAGACACGCACACAAAACTCCCTTTTCACAGAGCTTTGTCAGTAACCTGCGGTGACCTGCATTCAAGGCTGCGTCAGGGTCCCCTGCACAAAAGGTGCCAGTGAGGGGGGAGTTGCAGCTGGATGATGACCACTCCAGTCCTCGCACCCCCAGACCCCCCCCCCCCCCCCAGACCCCCACAGACCCCAGAATGGACAATGGTTGGGAGAGCAGAAAAACGACCTTCTACTTGAAAAGTTTGAGAAAAAAGTAAACAAATAGACGTGCGTAAACTTACACACTTGTTTACCCTACTTCTCGCCATCTCTCTCTGTCTACCACACACACACATATACACACATACACACAAAGAGTGTACAAACAAATCAGGAAACAAAAGGGCTCTTGTAACAGGGCTTGGGGTCTTGATGAAAAATATTAAATAGAGAATGTCAACAGCACACGCACTCCTGGTGAGGGCCTTACAAACAGACAGAGTAACTCAGCACACACATTACCCCGCCACAGCTCAACCTCTCAGTGTAATGATGGCTGCTTTAACGTCGGCTTTTAAAACCTGTACACACCGCAAACACACTCCTCCTGCAGGGGTAAGAGGTCAGGGTGGGGCAGGCGAGAGGTGTCCGGGCCTGTCCTCTCCTCCAGACGTACCTGCCAGCCAGCGTCATGGGTCACCCGTGTCCCCGCCTGACCACTTCAACAGGAGTCACCTCCTGAAAGAAGCAGATTAAGATATCAACGCTGTGGCATTCCAACTGTCCTCCGTCACAACATGGTCCTATAATACCTCCTGACAGGAGAGCTTTACCACCAGGCATCAGATTCTCACATCCATCAGTAAGCTCTCTTCTTAGGGAATGGGGCAAAAGAAACAACTCACAGAAATATGCGGACCCACCACACTCAGAGCAAGGACCAAGGACCAAGAGACATGGACCAAGGGACAAAGTAGGGTGCTGAGGGTGTGAAGCACCCCCTCAAAAATAATCACCAAAGTAGTGCACTGGGCCTTTACTAGTCCTGTATTAGCAGACCCATATAGACGTCTGTAGTAGGAGCAAACAATCGTTTTCAGCATCTCAGCTTTGGCAAAAACGGTAGTTTTATTAAGAACATTATCTTGCTGGGTTCAATAGTTGGAATTGTAAGAGTCGTTGCCCTGTCCCTTTCTCTGTGATCACCATTCTAATGGGATCCAGAAAGAACAAAACCCTGTCCTCAAACATTTACATCAAAAGGTGCAAAGTTATGGGTGAAGACACAAAACATCCACATCAAATTAAATATTTTTCTTGATCAAATAACATGGAAATCAACCACTTTTGTGCAGTATTAATTGACCATCCGTACAAACCACTAAATGTAAATGTACATTACTGTATTGTACATACGCTGGGGTTTGTACCTGTAGACTTTCCATCACCCTGAAGAAAAACAATGACCAATACAGTAATTGAGTACATTGAGACATCAAGTGGTTTGTGATGATTTGATGATGTGGCTCAGTTGTGGGTTCGATTCCCACGGGGGACCAACATGAAGAACAAAAAGTATGGAAATGTATGCACTCACTACTGTAAGTTGCTCTGGATAAGAACATCTACTAAAATGGGAAAAGAATGAATAGACCATTTCAGTTTTCACATAGAAATAAGTTGCATTTGCAAAGTATTTCAAGAAACTGGAAAACATTTATCAAGCATTATTATATTCCACAAGTATTATCAGATAAACTGTTTTTTACAGATAATTATCAGACAAGTTATAAATGCTGGTAAACACTGAAATAGCAATACATTAAGTTAAAACATTTTCACAAAAGTACACTGGGCCTTTACTAGTCCTGTATTAACGAACCCATATCTCTGTCTTCTGCCTGGGCTAGTAAAGGAGAGAGAGTAAAGTGAGTGCATGTGTGTCAATGTGTGTGAGAGTGTTTGCGTAAATATGTGTGCGTATTTGCGTAAATGTGTGAACATGGTGTGTTTCCACATGTGTGTACGCGTGTGCGTGTATGTCAAAGTTTGGCCTCAACATTTTGCCTCACCCAGCGGTCACGCTAAACAGGGTCAGTGTCTCACCACATGCTGCTGGGCTGACAAGGAGGAAGGGCCCATAGACAGGGACGTAGACAGGAAGCAGAGGCAGCAGGTGCTGTGTTATCATCTCAGAGGAAACACAACCCGGCCGCTGATTGGCTGAATACCTGGGGCGCGGGGTGGTTGGAGTTGTCAACAAAGCAGCATGACAGAAATATGATGCTAAGTTTTCGAACTACCGGTTGTTTCTTTGAGAAGATATACTGCATAAAGCGATCTGTTGCATGTGCTGCCACTGTTTTGAACAGATTAGATTATACTATTTAGAATGAGCAGCCAGCTCATGAACAAACGACTGCACCAGGGAGAACGCAACAAGCATACAGATGCAATAAGTGAAAACACATTACCTAACAGGGCAGTGGCGATTTTAGCATGTAAATCTATGTAGGGCTAATTCAACCAATTTTTTTTTAGATGCATGACAGCAAAGCCACTACATAACACAACACTAAACAATACATTAATTGCACTATAACGATGACAAGCGGTGCCCACAAACTGTTAAGGCCTACATAAACCTCTACCAACAGCAGAGCTTTCTTTTCAGCACCATGGAAGGAATCCATAGCACCTCTATCAATCAATCAATCAATTTTATTTTATATAGCCCTTCGTACATCAGCTAATATCTCGAAGTGCTGTACAGAAACCCAGCCTAAAACCCCAAACAGCTAGTAATGCAGGTGTAGAAGCACGGTGGCTAGGAAAAACTCCCTAGAAAGGCCAAAACCTAGGAAGAAACCTAGAGAGGAACCAGGCTATGAGGGGTGGCCAGTCCTCTTCTGGCTGTGCCGGGTGGAGATTATAACAGAACTATGCCAAGATGTTCAAAAATGTTCATAAGTGACAAGCATGGTCAAATAATAATCATGAATAATTTTCAGTTGGCTTTTCATAGCTGATCATTAAGAGTTGAAAAACAACAGGTCTGGGACAGGTGGCGGTTCCATAACCGCAGGCAGAACAGCTGAAACTGGAATAGCAGCAAGGCCAGGCGGACTGGGGACAGCAAGGAGTCACCACGGGCGGCAGTCCCGACGCATGGTCCTAGGGCCCAGGTCCTCCGAGAGAAAGAAAGAGAGAAGGAGAAAATTAGAGAGAGCCAAGATTTTCAAAATGTTCATAAATGACAAGCATGGTCAAATAATAATCAGGAATAAATCTCAGTTGGCTTTTCATAGCCGATCATTAAGAGTTGAAAACAGCAGGTCTGGGACAGGTAGGGGTTCCATAACCGCAGGCAGAACAGTTGAAACTGGAATAGCAGCAAGGCCAGGCGGACTGGGGACAGCAAGGAGTCACCACGGCCGGTAGTCCCGACGTACGGTCCTAGGGCTCAGGTCCTCCGAGAGAAAGAAAGAGAGAAGGAGAAAATTAGAGAGAGCCAAGATTTTCAAAATGTTCATAAATGACAAGCATGGTCAAATAATAATCAGGAATAAATCTCAGTTGGCTTTTCATAGCCGATCATTAAGAGTTGAAAACAGCAGGTCTGGGACAGGTAGGGGTTTCGTAACCGCAGGCAGAACAGTTGAAACTGGAATAGCAGCAAGGCCAGGCGGACTGGGGACAGCAAGGTGTCAGCATGCCCGGTAGTCCTGACGTATGGTCCTAGGGCTCAGGTTCTCAGAGAGAAAGAGAGAACGAGAGAATTAGAGAGAGCATACTTAAATTCACACAGGACACTGGATAAGACAGGAGAAGTACTCCAGGTATAACCAACTGACCCTAGCCCCCCGACACATAAACTACTGCAGCATAAATACTGGAGGCTGAGACAGGAGCGGTCAGGAGACACTGTGGCCCCATCCGAAGAAACCCCCGGACAGGGCCAAACAGGAAGGATATAACCCCACCCACTTTGCCAAAGCACAGCCCCCGCACCACTAGAGGGATATCCTCAACCACCAACTTACAATCCTGAGACAAGGCCGAGTATAGCCCACAAAGGTCTCCACCACAGCACAAACCAAGGGGGGGCGCCAACCCAGACAGGAAGATCACGTCAGTAACTCAACCCACTCAAGTGACACACCCCTCCTAGGGACGGCATGAAAGAGCACCAGCAAGCCAGTGACTCAGCCCCTGTAACAGGGTTAGAGGCAGAGAATCCCAGTGGAGAGAGGGGAACCGGCCTGGCAGAGACAGCAAGGGCGGTTCGTTGCTCCAGAGCCTTTCCGTTCACCTTCACACTCCTGGGCCAGACTACACTCAATCATATGACCTACTGAAGAGATAAGTCTTCAGTAAAGACTTAAAGGTTGAGACCGAGTCTGCGTCTCTCACATGGGTAGGCAGACTGTTCCATAAAAATGGAGATCTATAGGAGAAAGCCCTGCCTCCCGCTGTTTGCTTAGAAATTCTAGGGACAATTAGGAGGCCTGCGTCTTGTGACCGTAGCGTACGTATTGGTATGTACGGCAGGACCAACTCGGAAAGATAGGTAGGAGCAAGCCCATGTAACGCTTTATAGGTTAACAGTAAAACCTTGAAATCAGCCCTTGCCTTAACAGGAAGCCAGTGTAGGGAAGCTAGCACTGGAGTAATATGATCAAATTTCTTGGTTCTAGTCAGGATTCTAGCAGCCGTATTTAGCACTAACTGAAGTTTATTTAGTGCTTTATCCGGGTAGCCGGAAAGTAGAGCATTGCAGTAGTCTAACCTAGAAGTAACAAATGCATGGATTAATTTTTCTGCATCATTTTTGGACAGAAAATTTCTGATTTTTGCAATGTTACGTAGATGGAAAAAAGCTGTCCTTGAAACAGTCTTGATATGTTCGTCAAAAGAGAGATCAGGGTCAAGAGTAACGCCGAGGTCCTTCACAGTTTTATTTGAGACGACTTTACAACCATCAAGATGAATTGTCAGATTTAACAGAAGATCTCTTTGTTTCTTGGGACCTAGAACAAGCATCTCTGTTTTGTCCGAGTTTAAAAGTAGAAAGTTTGCAGCCATCCACTTCCTTATGTCTGAAACACAGGCTTCTAGCGAGGGCAATTTTGGGGCTTCACCATGTTTCATTGAAATGTACAGCTGTGTGTCATCCGCATAGCAGTGAAAGTTAACATTATGTTTTCTAATAACATCCCCAAGAGGTAAAATATATAGTGAAAACAATAGTGGTCCTAAAACGGAACCTTGAGGAACACCGAAATGTACAGTTGATTTGTCAGAGGACAGACCATTCACAGAGACAAACTGATATCTTTCCGACAGGTAAGATCTAAACCAGGCCAGAACTTGTCCGTGTAGACCAATTTGGGTTTCCAGTCTCTCCAAAAGAATGTGGTGATCGATGGTGTCAAAGGCAGCACTAAGGTCTAGTAGCACGAGGACAGATGCAGAGCCTCGGTCTGACGCCATTAAAAGGTCATTTACCACCTTCACAAGTGCAGTCTCAGTGCTATGATGGGGTCTAAAACCAGACTGAAGCATTTCGTATACATTGTTTGTCTTCAGAAAGGCAGTGAGTTGCTGCGCAACAGCTTTTTCTAAAATGTTTGAGAGGAATGGAAGATTCGATATAGGCCGATAGTTTTTTATATTTTCCGGGTCAAGGTTTGGCTTTTTCAAGAGAGGCTTTATCACTGCCACTTTTAGTGAGTTTGGTACACATCCGGTGGATAGAGAGCTGTTTATTATGTTCAACATAGGAGGGCCAAGCACAGGAAGCAGCTCCTTCAGCAGTTTAGTAGGAATAGGATCCAGTATGCAGCTTGAAGGTTTAGAGGCCATGATTATTTTCATCATTGTGTCAAGAGATATAGTACTAAAACACTTAAGTGTCTCTCCCGATCCCAGGCCCTCGCAGAGCTGTGCAGATCCAGGACAGCTAAACCCTGGAGGAATACGCAGATTCAAAGAGGAGTCCGTAATTTGCTTTCTAATGGTCATGATCTTTTCCTCAAAGAAGTTCATGAATTTATTACTGCTGAAGTGAAAGCCATCCTCTCTTGGGGAATGCTGCTTTTTAGTTAGCTTTGCAACAGTATCAAAAAGAAATTTTGGATTGTTCTTATTTTCCTCGATTAAGTTGGAAAAGTAGGATGATCGAGCAGCAGTGAGGGCTCTTCGGTACTGCACGGTACTGTCTTTCCAAGCTAGTCGGAAGACTTCCAGTTTGGTGTGGCGCCATTTCCGTTCCAATTTCCTGGAAGCTTGCTTCAAAGCTCGGGTATTTTCTGTATACCAGGGAGCTAGTTTCTTATGACAAATGTTTTTCGTTTTTAGGGGTGCAACTGCATCTAGGGTATTGCGCAAGGTTAAATTGAGTTCCTCAGTTAAGTGGTTAACTGATTTTTGTCCTCTGACGTCCTTGGGTAGGCAGAAGGAGTCTGGAAGGGCATCAAGGAATTTTTGTGTTGTCTGAGAATTTATAGCACGACTTTTGATGCTCCTTGGTTGGGGTCTGAGCAGATTATTTGTTGCGATTGCAAACGTAATAAAATGGTGGTCCGATAGTCCAGGATTATGTGGAAAAACATTAAGATCTACAACATTTATTCCATGGGACAAAACTAGGTCCAGAGTATGACTGTGGCAGTGAGTAGGTCCAGAGACATGTTGGACAAAACCCACTGAGTCGATGATGGCTCCGAAAGACTTTTGGAGTGGGTCTGTGGACTTCTCCATGTGAATATTAAAATCACCAAAAATTAGAATATGATCTGCTATGACTACAAGGTCTGATAGGAATTCAGGAAACTCAGAGAGGAACGCTGTATATGGCCCAGGAGGCCTGTAAACAGTAGCTATAAAAAGTGATTGAGTAGGCTGCATAGATTTCATGACTAGAAGCTCAAAAGACGAAAACGCCATTTTTTTTTTTTTTTTTGTAAATTGAAATTTGCTATCGTAAATGTTAGCAACACCTCCGCCTTTGCGGGATGCACGGGGGATATGGTCACTAGTGTAACCAGGAGGTGAGGCCTCATTTAACACAGTAAATTCATCAGGCTTAAGCCATGTTTCAGTCAGGCCAATCACATCAAGATTATGATCAGTGATTAGTTCATTGACTATGACTGCCTTTGAAGTGAGGGATCTAACATTAAGTAACCCTATTTTGAGATGTGAGGTATCACGATCTCTTTCAATAATGGCAGGAATGGAGGAGGTCTTTATCCTAATAAGATTGCTAAGGCGAACACCGCCATGTTTAGTTTTGCCCAACCTAGGTCGAGGCACAGACACAGTCTCAATGGGTATGGCTGAGCTGACTACACTGACTGTGCTATTGGCAGACTCCACTAAGCTGGCAGGTTGGCTAACAGCCTGCTGCCTGGCCTGCACCCTATTTCATTGTGGGGCTAGAGGAGTTAGAGCCCTATCTATGTTGGTAGATAAGATGAGAGCACCCCTCCAGCTAGGATGGAGTCCGTCACTCCTCAGCAGGTCAGGCTTGGTCCTGTTTGTGGGTGAGTCCCAGAAAGAGGGCCAATTATCTACAAATTCTATCTTTTGGGAGGGGCAGAAAACAGTTTTCAACCAGCGATTGAGTGCTGAGACTCTGCTGTAGAGCTCGTCACTCCCCCTAACTGGGAGGGGGCCAGAGACAATTACTCGATGCCGACACATCTTTCTAGCTGATTTACACGCTGAAGCTATGTTGCACTTGGTGACCTCTGACTGTTTCATCCTAACATCGTTGGTGCCGACGTGGATAACAATATCTCTATACTCTCTACACTCGCCAGATTTAGCTTTAGCCAGCACCATCTTTAGATTAGCCTTAACGTCGGTAGCCCTGCCCCCTGGTAAACAGTGTATGATCGCTGGGTGATTCGTTTTAAGTCTAATACTGCGGGTAATGGAGTCGCCAATGACTAGGGTTTTCAATTTGTCAGAGCTAATGGTGGGAGCCTTCGGCGTCTCAGACCCCGTAACGGGAGGAGTAGAGACAAGAGAAGACTCAGACTCAGACTCCGACTCGCTACATAATGGGGAAAACCGGTTGAAAGTTTCTGTCGGCTGAATGAGCGACACCGGTTGAGCATTCCAACAGCATTTCCCTCCAGAAGCCATGAGAAAGTTGTCCGGCTGCGGGGACTGTGCGGGGGGATTTATACTAACGTTACTATCTGTACTTACTGGTGGCACAGACGCTGTTTCTTCCTTTCCTACACTGAAATTACCCTTGCCTAACGATTGCGTCTGAAGCTGGGCTTGTAGCACAGCTATTCTCGCCGTAAGGCGATCGTTCTCCTGTATATTATGAGTACAGCGACTGCAATTAGAAGACATCATGTTAATGTTACTACTTAGCTTCGGCTGTTGAAGGTGTTGACGAACCATGTCCAGATAAAGCGTCCGGAGTGAAAAAGTTGAATGAGGGAAAAAAGTTGCGATGGAAAAACTAAAAATATAAACGGTAATTAAAAACAAAAACAAAACAAAAAACGTAAAGTTGTCAGCTAGCAAAGTAAAGTAAAGTTGGCAGCAAAACGCACAGCAAAAAAACGCACAGCAACACGTCTGGCAATCAGCGAAACAGTTCATTCAGCCTCATTTACTGCCTTTTAAAAAAACATAGCTGATATGGCTGACTTGCTTAAACAAATGTGGTTTCTACTGATAAGTGAGATGTACAAACTATGGCATTTCAGTGTAGGAAAGGATGAAACAGCATCTGTGCCACCAGTAAGTACAGATAGTAACGTTAGTATAAATCCCCTCGCACGGTCCCCGCAGCCGGACAACTTTCTCATGGCTTCTGGAGGGAAATGCTGTAGGAATGCTCAAGGTGTCGCTCATTCAGCCGACAGAAACTTTCAACCGGTTTTCCCCATTAAGAAGCGAGTCAGAGTCTGATGCCGAGCCTTTTCTTGTCTCTACTCCTCCCGTTACGGGGTCTGAGACGCCGAAGCTTCCCACCATTAGCTCTGACAAATTGAAAACCCTAGTCATTGGCGACTCCATTACTCGCAGTATTAGACTTAAAACGAATCATCCAGCGATCATACACTGTTTACCAGGGGGCAGGGCTACCGACGTTAAGGCTAATCTGAAGATGGTGCTGGCTAAAGCTAAAACTGGCGAGTGTAGAGAGTATAGAGATATTGTTATCCACGTCGGCACCAACGATGTTAGGATGAAACAGTCAGAGGTCACCAAGCGCAACATAGCTTCAGCGTGTAAATCAGTGTCGGCATCGAGTAATTGTCTCTGGCCCCCTCTCAGTTAGGGGGAGTGATGAGCTCTACAACAGAGTCTCACAACTCAATCGCTGGTTGAAAACTGTTTTCTGCCCCTCCCAAAAGATAGAATTTGTAGATAATTGGCCCTCTTTCTGGGACTCACCCACAAACAGGACCAAGCCTGGCCTGCTGAGGAGTGACAGACTCCATCCTAGCTGGAGGGGTGCTCTCATCTTATCTACCAACATAGACAGGGCTCTAACTCCTCTAGCTCCACAATGAAAAAGGGTGCAGGCCAGGCAGCAGGCTGTTAGCCAGCCTGCCAGCTTAGTGGAGTCTGCCACTAGCACAGTCAGTGTAGTCAGCTCAGCTATCCCCATTGAGACCGTGTCTGTGCCTCGACCTAGGTTGAGCAAAACTAAACATGGCGGTGTTCGCCTTAGCAATCTCACTAGGATAAAGACCTCCTCCATTCCTGCCATTATTGAAAGAGATCGTGATACCTCACATCTCAAAATAGGGCTACTTAATGTTAGATCCCTCACTTCAAAGGCAGTTATAGTCAATGAACTAATCACTGATCATAATCTTGATGTGATTGGCCTGACTGAAACATGGCTTAAGCCTGATGAATTTACTGTGTTAAATGAGGCCTCACCTCCTGGTTACACTAATGACCATATCCCCCGTGCATCCCGCAAAGGTGGAGGTGTTGCTAACATTTACGATAGCAAATTTAAATTTACAAAAAAAATGACATTTTCATCTTTTGAGCTTCTAGTCATGAAATCTATGCAGCCTACTCAATCACTTTTTATAGCTACTGTTTACAGGCCTCCTGGGCCATATACAGCGTTCCTCACTGAGTTCCCTGAATTCCTATCGGACCTTGTAGTCATAGCAGATAATATTTAAATTTTTGGTGATTTTAATATTCACATGGAAAAGTCCACAGACCCACTCCAAAAGGCTTTTGGAGCCATCATCGACTCAGTGGGTTTTGTCCAACATGTCTCTGTACCTACTCACTGTCACAGTCATACTCTGGACCTAATTGTGTCCCATGGAATAAATGTTGTGGATCTTAATGTTTTTCCTCATAATCCTGGACTATCGGACCACCATTTTATTACGTTTGCAATCGCAACAAATAATCTGCTCAGACCCCAACCAAGGAGCATCAAAAGTCGTGCTATAAATTCTCAGACAACACAAAGATTCCTTGATGCCCTTCCAAACTCCCTCTGCCTACCCAAGGATGTCAGAGGACAAAAATCAGTTAACCACCTAACTGAGGAACTCAATTTAACCTTGCGCAATACCCTAGATGCAGTTGCACCCCTAAAAACTAAAAACATTTGTCATAAGAAACTAGCTCCCTGGTATACAGAAAATACCCAAGCTCTGAAGCAAGCTTCCAGAAAATTGGAACGGAAATGGCGTCACACCAAACTGGAAGTCTTCCGACTAGCTTGGAAAGACAGTACCGTGCCTTATCGAAGAGCCCTCACTCCTGCTCGATCATCCTATTTTTCCAACTTAATTGAGGAAAATAAGAACAATCCTACATTTATTTTTGATACTGTCGCAAAGCTAACTAAAAAGCAGCATTCCCCAAGTGAGGATGGCTTTCACTTCAGCAGTAATAAATTCATGAACTTCTTTGAGGAAAAGATCATGATCATTAGAAAGCAAATTACGGACTCCTCTTTAAATATGCGGATTCCTCCAAAGCTCAGTTGTCCTGAGTCTGCAGAACTCTGCCGGGACCTAGGATCAAGAGAGACACTCAAGTGTTTCAGTACTATATCTCTTGACACAATGATGAAAATAATCATGGGCTCTAAACCTTCAAGCTGCATACTGGACCCTATTCCAACTAAACTACTGAAAGAGCTGCTTCCTGTGCTTGGCCCTCCTATGTTGAACATAATAAACGGCTCTCTATCCACCGGATGTGTACCAAACTCACTAAAAGTGGCAGTAATAAAGCCTTCTCTTGAAAAAGCCAAACCTTGACCCAGAAAATATTAAAAACTGTCGGCCTATATCGAATCTTCCATTCCTCTCAAACATTTTAGAAAAAGCTGTTGCACCGCAACTCACTGCCTTCCTGAAGACAAACAATGTATACGAAATGCTTCAGTCTGGTTTTAGACCCCATCATAGCACTGAGACTGCACTTGTGAAGGTGGTAAATTACCTTTTAATGGCGTCAGACCGAGACTCTGCATCTGTCCTTGTGCTACTAGACCTTAGTGCTACCTTTGATACCATCGATCACCACATTCTTTTGGAGAGATTGGAAACCCAAATTGGTCTACACGGACAAGTTCTGGCCTGGTTTAGATCTTATCTGTCGGAATGATATCAGTTTGTCTCTGTGAATGGTTTGTCCTCTGACAAATCAACTGTAAATTTCGGTGTTCCTCAAGGTTCCGTTTTAGGACCACTATTGTTTTCACGATATATTTTACCTCTTGGGGATGTCATTCGAAAACATAATTTTAACTTTCACTGCTATGCGGATAACACACAGCTGTACATTTCAATGAAACATGGTGAAGCCCCAAAATTGCCCTCGCTAGAAGCCTGTGTTTCACACATAAGGAAGTGGATGGCTGCAAACTTTCTACTTTTAAACTCGGACAGAACAGAGATGCTTGTTCTAGCTCCCAAGAAACAAAGAGATCTTCTGTAGAATCTGTCAATGAATATTGATGGTTGTAAAGTCATCTCCAATAAAACTGTGAAGGACCTCGGCGTTACTCTGGACCTTGATCTTTCTTTTGACGAACATATCAAGACTGTTTCAAGGACAGCTTTTTTCCATCTACGTAACATTGCAAAAATCTGAAACTTTCTGTTCAAAAATTATGCAGAAAAATGTATCCATGCTTTTGTTACTTCTAGGTTAAACTACTGCAATGCTCTACTTTCCGGGCTATCCGGATAAAGCACTAAATAAACTTTAGTTAGTGCTAAATACGGCTGCTAGAATCCTGACTAGAACCAAAAAATTTGATCATATTACTCCAGTGCTAGCCTCCCTACACTGGCTTCCTGTTAAGGCAAGGGCTGATTTCAAGGTTTTACTGCTAACCTACAAAGCATGACATGGGCTTGCTCCTACCTATCTTTCCGATTTGGTCCTGCCGTACATACCTACACGTGCGCTACGGTCACAAAACGCAGGCCTCCTAATTGTCCCTAGAATTTCTAAGCAAACAGCTGCAGGCAGGGCTTTCTCCTATAGAGCTCCATTTTTATGGAATGGTCTGCCTACCCATGTGAGAGACGCAGACTCGGTCTCAACCTTTAAGTCTTTACTGAAGACTCATCTCTTCAGTAGGTCATATGATTGAGTGTAGTCTGGCCCAGGAGTGTGAAGGTGAACGGAAAGGCTCTGGAGCAACGAACCGCCCTTGCTGTCTCTGCCTGGCCGGTTCCCCTCTCTCCACTGGGATTCTCTGCCTCTAACCCTATTACAGGGGCTAAGTCACTGGCTTACTGGTGCTCTTTCATGCCGTCCCTAGGAGGGGTGTGTCACTTGAGTGGGTTGAGTCACTGACGTGATCTTCCTGTCTGGGTTGGCGCCCCCCCTTGGGTTGTGACGTGGCGGATATCTTTGTGGGCTATACTCGGCCTTGTCTCAGGATGGTAAGTTGGTGGTTGAAGATATCCCTCTAGTGGTGTGGGGGCTGTGATTTGGCAAAGTGGGTGGTGTTATATCCTTTCTGTTTGGCCCTGTCCGGGGGTATCATCGGATGGGGCCTTAGTGTCTCCTGACCCCTCCTGTCTCAGCCTCCAGTATTTATGCTGCAGTAGTTTATGTGTCGGGGGGCTAGGGTCAGTTTGTTATATCTGGAGTACTTCTCCTGTCTTATACGGTGTCCTGTGTGAATTTAAGTATGCTCTCTCTAATTATCTCCTTCTCTCTTTCTTTCTCTCTCTCGGAGGACCTGATCCCTAGGACCATGCCTCAGGACTACCTGGCATGATGACTCCTTGCTGTCCCCAGTCCACCTGGCCGTGCTGCTGCTCCAGTTTCAACTGTTCTGCCTGCGGCTACGGAACCCTGACCTGTTCACCGGACGTGCTACCTGTCCCAGACCTGCTGTTTTCAACTCTCTAGAGACAGCAGGAGCGGTAGAGATACTCTTAATGATCGGCTATGAAAAGCCAACTGACATTTACTCCTGAGGTGCTGACTTGCTGCACCCTCGACAACTACTGTGATTATTATTATTTGACCATGCTTGTGATGTTGCATTTATGAACATTTGAACATCTTGGCCATGTTCAAGCTTCCCAAAATAAGTTGGGTAAATTTAGGCCCATTCCTAAAGACAGAGCTGGTGTAACTGAGTCAGGTTTCTAGGCCTCCTTGCTCGCACACTCTTTTTTAGTTCTGCCCACACATTTTCTATAGAATTGAGGTCAGGGCTTTGTGATGGCCACTCCAATACCTTGACTTTGTTGTCCTTAATAAGCCATTTTGCCACAACTTTGGAAGTATGCTGGGGGTCATTGTTCATTTGGAAGACCCATTTGCGACCAAGCTTTAACTTCCTGACCGAAGTCTTGTGATGTTGCTTCTATATATCCACATAATTTTCCTACCTCATGATGCCATCTATTTTGTGAAGTGCACCAGTCCCTTCTGCAGCAAAGTACCCCCACAACATGATGCTGACACTCCCTTGCTTCACGGTTGGGATGGTGTTCTTCGGCTTGCAAGCCTCCCCCTTTTTCCTCCAAACATAACGATGGTCATTATGGCCAAACAGTTCTGTTTGTGTTTCATCAGACCAGAGGACATTTCTCCAAAAAGTACAATCTTTGTCCCCATGTGCAGTTGCAAACCGTAGTCTGGCTTTTTTTATGGCGGTTTTGGAGCAGTGGCTTCTTCCTTGCTGAGCGGCCTTTCAAGTTATGTCGATATCGGACTCTTTTTTACTGTGGATATATATACTTTTGTACCTGTTTCCTCCAGCATCTTCACAAGGTCCTTTGCTGTTGTTCTGGGATTGATTTGCACTTTTCTCTAGGAGACAGAAGGCGTCTCCTTCCTGAGTGGTATGACGGCTGCACGGTCCCATGGTGTTTATACTTGGGTACTGTTGTTTGTACAGATGAACATGGTACCTTCAGGCGTTTGGAAATTGCTCCCAAGGATGAACCAGACTTGTGGAGGTCTACAATATTTTTTTCTGAGGTCTTGGCTGATTTCTTTTGATTTTCCCATGATGTCAAGCAAAGAGGCACTGAGTTTGAAGGTAGGCCTTGAAATACATCCACAGGTACACCTCCAATTGACTGAAAAGTTTTCTTTACTGACCATAATTTTCACTTGTCTGACCGTTTGCATAATGACGAGTTTCTCACACGACTGGCCTATCTGGGTGATGTTTTTCTCACCTGAATGATCTGAAACTAGGATATTACAGGGACTTTCCGCCAACTATACTCAATGTGCGGGACAAAATTGAGGCTATGATTAAGAAGTTGGAGCTCTTCTCTGTCTGCATTAACAAGGACAACACACAGGTCTTTCCATCATTGTATGATTTTTTGTGTGCAAATGAACTCAAGCTTACGGACAATGTCAAATGTGATATAGCGAAGCACCTGAGTGAGCTGGGTGCACAATTCCGCAGGTACTTTCCCGAAACGGATGACACAAACAACTGGATTCGTTATCCCTTTCATGCCCTTCCTCTAGTCCACTTACCGATATCTGAACAAGAGAGCCTCATCGAAATTGCAACAAGAGGTTCTGTGAAAATGTCATTGAATCAGAAGCCACTGCCAGATTTCTGGATTGGGCTGCGCTCAGAGTTTCTTGTCTTGGCAAATTGCACTGTTAAGACACTGTTGCCATTTGCAACCACGTACCTATGTGAGAGTGGATTCTTGGCCCTCACTAGCATGAAAAATAAATACAGGCACAGACTGTGTGTGGAAAATTATTTAAGACTGAGACTCTCTCCAATACAACCCAACATTGCAGAGTTATGTGCATCCTTTTAAGCACACCCTTCTTTTTTAAATGTTCTTTATTTCACCTTTATTTAACCAGGTAGGCTAGTTGAGAAGAAGTTCTCATAAACAACTGCGACCTGGCCAAGATAAAGCAATGTAGTGTGACAAAAAACAACACAGAGTTACACGTGGGATAAACAAAAGTACAGTCAATAACACAATAAAAATCTAGATACAGTGTGCAAATGGAGTAAGGCGGGAAGGCAATAAAAAGGCTATAGTAGCAAAGTAATTACAATTTAGCAAATTAACACTGGAGCGATATATGTGCAGATGACGATGCGCAAGTCGAAATACTGGTGTGCAAAATAGCAAAAAAAGTAAATAAAAACAATATGGGGATGAGGTAGGTAGTTGGATGGGCTATTTACAGATGGGCTGTGCACAGCTGCAGTGATCGGTAAGCTGCTCAGATAGCTGATGCTTAAAGTTAGTGAGGGAGATATAAGTCTACAACTTCAGCAATTTTTGCAATTCGTTCCAGACATTGGCAGCAGAGAACTGGATGGAAATGCGACCAAAGGAGGTGTTGGCTTTGGGGATGACCAGTGAAATATACCTGCTGGAGCGCGTGCTACAGGTGGGTGTTGCTATGGTGACCAGTGAGCTGAGATAAGGCGGAGCTTTACCTAGCAAAGACTTATAGATGACCTGGAGCCAGTGGGTTTGGTGACGAATATGTAGCGAGGGCCAGCCGACGAGAGCATACAGGTCGCAGTGGTGGGTGGTATATGGGGCTATGGTGACAAAACGGATGGCACTGTGATAGACTGCATCCAGTTTGCTGAGTAGAGTGTTGGAGGCTATTTTGTAAATGACATCGCCCAAGTCGAGGATCGGTAGGATAGTCATTTTTTCGAGGATATGTTTGGTAGCGTGAGTGAAGGAGGCTTTATTGCGAAATAGGAAGCCGATTCTAGATTTAATTTTGGATTGGAGATGCTGGAAAAGTCTGGAAGGAGAGTTTACAGTCTAGCCAGACACCTAGGTATTTGCAGTTGTCCACATATTCTAAGTCAGAACCGTCCAGAGTAGTGATGCTAGTCGGGCGGGCGGGTGTGGGCAGCGATCGGTTGAAGAGCATGCATTTAGTTTTACTAGCATTTAAGAGCAGTTGGAGGCCACGGAAGGCGTGTTGTTTGGCATTGAAGCTCGTTTGGAGGTTAATTAGCACAGTGTCCAAGGAAGGGCCAGATGTATACAGAATGGTGTCATCTGCATAGAGGTGGATCAAGGAATCACCTGCAGCAAGAGCGACATCGTTGATATATACAGAGAAGAGAGTCGGCCCGAGAATTGAACCCTGTGGTACCCCCATAGAGACTGCCAGAGGTCCGGACAACAGGCCCTCCGATTTGACACACTGAACTCTATCTGAGAAGTAGTTGGTGAACCAGGCGAGGCAGTCATTTGAGAAACCAAGGCTGTTGAGTCTGCCGATAAGAATATGGTGATTGACAGAGTCGAAAGCCTTGACCAGGTCGATGAAGACGGCTGCACAGTACTGTCTTTTATCGATGGCGGTTATGATATCGTTTAGTACCTTGAGCGTGGCTGAGGTGCACCCGTGACCAGCTCGGAAACCGGATTGCACAGCGGAGCAGGTACGGTGGGATTCGAAATGGTCAGTGATCGGTTTGTTAACTTGTCTTTCTAAGACTTTAGAAAGGCAGGGCAGGATGGATATAGGTCTATAACAGTTTGGACTAGAGTGTCACCCCCTTTGAAGAGGGGGATGCCCGCGGCAGCTTTCCAATCCTTTGGAATCTCTGACGATACGAAAGCGAGGTTGAACAAACTAGTAATAGGGGTTGCAACAATGGCGGCGGATCATTTTAGAAAGAGAGGGTCCAGATTGTCTAGCCCAGCTGATTTGTACGGGTCCAGGTTTTGCAGCTCTTTCAGAACATCAGCTATCTCGATTTGGGTGGAGAAGCTGGGGAGGCTTGGGCAAATAGTTGAGGGGGGTGCGGAGCTGTTGGCCGGGGTTGGGGTAGCCAGGAGGAAAGCATGGCCAGTCGTAGAGAAATGCTTATTGAAATTCTCGATTATCATGGATTTATCGGTGGTGACAGTGTTTCCTAGCCTCAGTGCAGTGGGCAGCTTCTCATTAACCTGTGGTGAGTTATTCACCATTTTTGATGAACAAATAAGGTTTTATATTTAAGATGGCTAAATAAAGAGCAAAATTATTGATTATATTATTATTTGTGCCCTGGTCCTATAAGAGCTCTTTGTCACTTCCCACGAGCCGGGTTGTGACAAAAACTCACACTCATTCTTATGTTTAATAAATGTATTGTATAGTGTGTGTGTGGCAAAAAACAACATTTGAGAGTGCGCTGAACCTGGTGCTAGAGGGGGTACGCAGCTGGAGGTTGAATGTTTGAAGGGGTACGGGACTATAAAAAGTTTGGGAACTACCGCTCTAGGGCAACAGTGTCTAGATGGAATGTGTATTTGGGGTCCTGGCAACTGGACTTTTTTTGGAACACCATTATTTTTTGTCTTACTGAGATTTACTGTCAGGTTGGAGCTGGAGGTTGAATGTTTGAAGGGGTACAAGACTATAAAAAGTTTGGGAACCACTGATCTACACAACGCCCCATAATAAGAAAGCAAAAACAGGTTTTTAGAAACGTTTGCAAATGTATAAAAAAAATAATATGAATATCACATTTACATAAGTATTCCTACCCTTTACTCAGTACTTTGTTGAAGCACCTTTAGCAGCGATTACAGCCTCGAGTCTTCTTGGGTATGACGCTACAAGCTTGGCACATCTGTATTTGGGGAGTTTCTCCCATTCTTCTCTGCAGATTATATCAAACTCTGTCAGGTTGGATGGGGAGCGTCGGTGCACAGCTATTTTCAGGTCTCTCCAGAGATGTTCAATCGGGTTCAAGTCTGGGCTGGGCCACTCAAGGACATTCAGAGACTTGTCCCGAAGGCACTCCTGCGTTGTCTTGGCTGTGTGCTTAGGGTCGTTGTCTTGTTGGAAGGTGAACCTTCACCCCAGTCTGAGGTCCTGAGCACTCTGGAGAAAGTTTTCATCAATGATCTCTCTATACTTTGTTCCGTTCCTCTTTCCGTCGATCCTGACTAGTCTTCCAATCCCTGCCACTGAAAAACATCCCAACAGCATGATGCTGCCACCACCATGCTTCACCGTATTCACTGGTGTTGGCCAGGTGATGAGCGGTGGCTGCTTTCCTCCAGATGTGACACTTGGCATTCAGGCCAAAGAGTTCAATCTTGGTTTCATCAGACCAGAGAATCTTGTTTCTCATGGTCTGGGAGTACTTTAGGTGCCTTTTGGCAAACTCTAAGCAGGCTGTCATGTGCCTTTTTACTTCCGTCTGGCCAGTCTACCATAAAGGCCTGATTGGTGGAGTGCTGCAGAGATGGTTGTCTTTCTGGAAGTTTCTCCCATCACCACAGAGGAGCTCTGGAGCTCTGTCAGTTTGACCATTGGGTCCTTGAACACCTCCCTGACCAAGGCCCTTCTCCCCCGATTGCTCAGTTTGGCCAGGCGACCAGCTCTAGAAAGAGTCTTGATGGTTCCAAACTTGTTCCATTTAAGAATGATGGAGGCCACTGTGTTCTTGGGTACCTACAATGTTGCAGAAATGTTTTGGCGACCCTTCCCCAGATCTGTGCATCAACATAATGTAACGATTCTCCTCTTCGTCTGAGGAGGAGTAGGAAAAGTCAGACCAATGTGCAGCGTGGTAAGTGTCCATAATTAGATTTTTAATAAATCAACATGAACACGGAACAAAAATAACCAAAAAACACGAACAAACAACCGAAACAGTTCTGTATGGTGAAACACAGACACAGAAAATAGGAAACAACCACCCACAACCAGAATGGGGAAAACAGGCTACCTAAATATGATTCTCAATCAGAGACAACGATCGACAGCTGCCTCTGATTGAGAACCATATCAGGCCAGACATAGAAATACAACAACATAGAAAACAGAACATAGACTACCCACCCCAACTCAAGCCCTGACCAACCTAACACAAAGACATAAAAAGAAACTAAGGTCAGAACGTGACACATAATCCTGTCTCGGAGCTCTACGGACAATTCCTTCGACCTCATAGCTTTGTTTTTGCTCTGACATGCACTGTTACCTGTGGGACCTTATATAGCCATGTGTGTGCATTTCCAAATCATGTCCAATCAATTGAATTTACCACAGGGGGACTCCAATCAAGTTGTAGAAACATCTCAAGGGTGATCAATGGAAACAGAATGCACCTGAGCTCAATTTCGAGTTAAATAGCAAAGGGTCTGAATGCTTATGTAAATAAGGTATTTCTTGTGTTTTTTATATGCTGTAAAAATTTGCAAACATTTCTAAAAATCAGTTTTTGCTTTGTCATTATGGGGTATATTGTGTGTAGACTGATGAGGAAAAAATATAATTTAATCAATTTTAGAATAAGGCTGTAACGTAAAAAGTGAAGGGGTCTGAATACTTTCTGAAAGCACTGTAAGCAGACAATGAAAACTCTTACAATTTTTGATGATGACATTTCTCTAAAACAGGCTATAGGCTATATTTGCACCACCAAGTCAGAACAGTAGGCTAAGTTATGAGGGGGAAAGAGACCAAATTATTAGGGTGAGGCACATGGGCTACTAACAGATAACTACAAAACATACACTTAGTATTACTTTCTTAGCTACAGTATGCATATCTCCCTGGCATATTAAATAATTTATGCATCAGCATAGAATACATTTTTGGACTGTTGTGCTGTGCTCACTTTTACATTTTTTATAACCTTATTTTACTAGCCAAGTCAGTTAAGAACAAATTCTTATTTACAATGACAGCCAAACCCGGAAAACACTGGGCCAATTGTGCCCCGCCCTATGGGACTCCCAATCACGGGTGTGATACAGCCTGGAAACGAACCAGGGTCTGTAGTGATGCCTCTAGCACTGAGATGCAGTGCCTTAGACCGCTGCGCCACTCGGGAGCCAACAGGAAGGTGGCACGGCGATCCTTATTGTGGGCAAATTTTGTCATGAAACTTTGTCATTAAAGGCTGGCATTCTCTGGATTTAGGGTGCTTTCAAGACAACTGGAAACTGGAAGAAAACAAGGTCGAATCATGACATCAGTGTTCTTCAGTTTAGAAAGACTTGAAATTGGCATGGGAGCTAGCTAACTAGCTAGCAATCTACCAGCTAGTTATAGCTAGCTAGCTGCTTATCAAAGGTTAATTGGTTAACTGGTAAATTTGCCCCAAAAAATGTACCAAACTATTTCCCAATGTTTCTCAAAATAACTGTAGCGAGCTAATTAATCTGATCGTGCTTTGTAATACACCCAGTTGTATCCTGTTTTAGTCCACACAACATGTCGCCCTGTCACCTACAGTAGAACCAGATGTACACCGCGGGTGGGAAACAATACAATTGACCACCGTCATGCTTTTTCCCCCTACCAGATCCGCGCTGAGAAGGTTGTAGCTAGTCTATCCCTGTCCTTCGACTGTTGTTGGATGTAGATGTCGGTTTATCAGGTCTCAGGCTCCAAAGACATGTACTGTATGAATATTTATTTACAAGTTAATTATAATTTGCGTTTTGCTTTAGCGCCATCTGTACCTGATAGAGCAGATTTAGTCTCACATGCGGAAGTAAGCTGCCTGGCGCGAGTAACTCATTGGGAGGGAGACTAGAGCAGACCCAAAAGTTCTGATTTAGTGCACATTTGAGCACCCCAGGACAGTGCAGTTACTTTGTGCTGTTATAATCTATGCTGTGGAATCCTGGGATTTCATTGCGGCAGTTCCCCCTCGTAGCAAATAGCTGGCAAAACAATTATTTCAAGCAATGTTCGCATGGCCTATGCGCAGCGGAGGGGCAGAGTAGTATTTGTATTTGTATTTATTATGGATCTCCATTAATCACCTACTCTTCCTGGGGCCCAGCAAAGAACTGAACAGCTTGTTTTGAACAATATATTTTTCAGACAGGAAAAGGTGCACACCCACCACACTTTTATGAGCATTTAAAACATAACCCATGAATTATATAATATATACATATATTTTTTATACTACTACTACTACTACTACTACTGTAGTCCCAAGCATAAATTACTTTGTTAAATTACCTATTGGAATTGACCTCCAAAACGTCTGCTGAGAGACACGGTGCATATGGAAAAGATACGCAAACAATATATTATTTTATAAACGTTTTGATAAAGGGAAAGTTACAATACAGTATGCTGTACTTTGTTTGAGCGTGATGTCATGAGTAGGACAGGGTTTCAGTTGAATATGTTTTGGAAACTACCTTTCCAGATGCTCTCCCTTATAGAATAAGTATCCCTTTGTTTCAGAGCATGCTCTATATAGACTCAAAGCATTGTGACATTTACAGGCTACTGCTTTGAAGAGGAGCCAATTGCTCTGTAAGTAGTAAAAGGACCCACCTGTCCTGCTTCACCTGCTCTACTGCTGTGGGTTGGTTATGGAAGATAAAAACACCCTAAAGTTTAACGTCATGAACTCCCTTCTTACTAGCCAATGTGTAAATTCAAATTGGGCTCTTGTAACAGACAAGTTTAATTTTATTTTCAGCGTCTCCTTTCGGCTAAGGCTGGAGTAAGCCTGATGAGTCACTCACAACAGGTGTGCTCCATGTGTTCGCAATAATATCCACTCCAGTTTGAGATGATTAATGAATACTAATATGTGTATTTGCAAGTCTTGTAGCTTGTATCCAGTATAGAAATGCAGATGTGTGAGAACTTGCAGAGTATTTTTCCATTGCAGTTGATTATTGTGAGTTTGTGTCAAATGTACGCCAGACTTACAATGTATTCAATCAGGTAATGTATACATTCATCTATCAAGGTCTCTTACATGTTGAAATAAAGAAATGAGCATTCTGTAACACCTAAAACCCAGCAACATGATATTGGTGTCTCACATCAGTCTCCGCCGGAAGAATATAAGATGGTGTATGTGTGAGAGAGTGTTTGTGCGTGTGTGTGTGTGAAGGAGAGAATTGGCACACTGGCCCACCTAATTGTTATTGCGTCTGTGTTTGGCCTGGAGACAGTCGATAAGAATCAGGGATCAGCCTGGGGGTTGTGTCTCCCACTCCCAGTGTCTTAGTTGTAATGCATCCCTCCACTAACAGGGATCAAGGTATTAGGGATTCAGGTTATTTGGATTGATTTTATGTGCTGTCATGCTGGGCTGCCGACAGCCTCATATTTGTGGAAATTGCAAATTCCTCCTCTGAAATGTCAGCAGCATTTAATCTTTCCCTGAGTGGTCAATACAGGATTCTCTCCACGATCCCCGATCCGACCACGTTTATTAAACCGAGACCCCTGCAGTGTTCTCTCCGTTACCCAGTAACCATGACATCAGGCAGCACAGAGAAGGATTGGACCAGGCTGGATCATAACATGGGGAGTGAGGGAGTAAAAATTCAACATGAATAACTTTTCATAAAATCTCTGACCATTGTAGACAGATTGTGTATGGATTAGGCAGTTTGCTGTGGATTCTTTTTGTCCATAGGGATGGTCGGTAATATAATCGAAATACAGGAAGTGAAGATCAACCTCTCTCAGGTAACTAAGAGGATGCAGAACACCTTTTACAAAAACACGACAATTTCCGTCCCTGTAATCCAACGTATATCCTTCAGAATTAACTTGCAGTGAGTCAGAGCCTTATAACTCTGTATCACCAAACAGTACTAAATGCATTTATAATAATATGATAATAATGTTCTCACCTTTATCGGAGGTCAATGTAGCCATCATACCTGAGACACTGCAGGTCCCTAGTGTCCAGAATGGCTCTGTAAAGGACAACCGCTCAGTTGCGTCCAGCAGCATTTGCATGCCATCTCCGTCTTTGGTTTCTCCGTGTCATAGCAAATGTTTCTCTTCTTTACCCAGTGTTGACAGGAGCAACTGAGTACCCCCTCCATTCACCACAATCAAATTTACTCTGGCTTGAGTACACGTTTACTGGGGCCATGTGTTTAAGGCAAACACTTAGGGTGCTGGTTTGGTTTGTCATTGACCAATATCCACAGATATAATCCCATCAAGTTCACTGGGAGCATTTCAGATGATTCACTGTGTCCTCTATGCAGTGAATGAAAATAAGCAGATATTTTTCTGACATTCGTATGAAGTAACTCAAGTCTCTCCCCTTGAGTTTGTGTGAGTGGGTCTGGACAAACTTACTGATGATATCATGGCAGGGTTTCACAAACAGTAAAGTTACAATGTTGACATCCACCACGCTTTAAGTATCTACAGTACAATTATAGGAGCGGTACAACTAGCTAACAAATATTGTCTGGGTCCGGATACTGTGTGTGAACGGCACACTGCTCCCTGGTTGGTTGTTGATAAACCCCTGGCTGACACCAGCCAAGCAGCCCCTCTGACATCACCTACAAAGAAAGAGAGCCTTAATAAAACAACCAGGACCCATGTAAATATCCAGGGCCCAACAGTGGCACACTCTGTTGGCTTACATACTGCAGGCTGTGTGGTCTTTTTGCTCCAAATTTGCTCTGAAAACTAATCATGGCCTGATAAAGCCCATGGTAAATATGGGAGAGATTGACATCCACATGTCAAAGTTTACATAGCCCGACCAAGTGTACATATAGGCCAGACCAGGGAGTCAGGGGACCTGGCTGCAGTGGCTGGACCTGGGTGCGTCCAGGCTGGGGAGAGACTGACAGACCATGTGAGATACAGCCATGGAGGGGAGAGATCAGAGGAGGGCAGTGGCTGGAGCTGGGCTGGTTGGGAAATGCAAGCATTGAAAACAGCAGGGATACCCCAGGCGTTTCCCCCGTTTTCACATTTTACCACTGACAGAGAATATGTGTATGATAAAGGAATGATACAGACAAATAAAATGCCTCTATGTGGCCACCAATGTAATGTTTTCTTCTCTCAGGCTACCACAAATTGCATTGAAATCTTAACCAAGATAGCTGATAGCTCTTTCCGGCATACGCTCCCATCACCCTTGAAATTGCCTGATAATCCACAGCAAAGTCTGTGGTGCTAACAGAAAAGGTTAACCCCTGACTGATGTGTCTGATGTTAATCTATAGATCATTTAGGGAGAGGCACATTGGGTCAAGCTACAGATATTGCAGTGGCTATTAGTTCCTCTATCTGCCATTATTACACAGTCACATGCTCAAACATTGTGCAGGGTTGGTATGCCAGGCACAGATGCCTAGGGTAAACAGACAGGCCTGTGAGGCTTGCACAAAATATTGATCCAACAGCAGATGGGAGCCTTGATATCAGCCATTCAGTTTTTCTATGTCTGTGTGGTCTTGTTGTCTGCATGTGTTGTAGTGTTATTACATCGTGTTATGTTGTGTTGTTAGTGATGCTCCAAAGGTTTTGTATAATTTCAGCCAGTACATTTGAATGTAGTGCTCGCTCACGAGTTAAAACTGCTTTTTCTGCAATCCGTACACTATGTTATGAATTTGTAAGTGCTTAAGATCCCGGACTGCATCTTTATTTTATTGACATTTGTGTTTGGAAACTCATTTAGCAAGATGTTTTTCTTCCAAAATAGAAATGGTAAGTGAAGATGTCTGAATGATCTCAAATCTAGCAATGCAGTGCTGAGCGGTGTGGAATTTCCTTTCAGTATTGAATTCAATATAAAAAAAATAAATGTTTGTATATTTGATTATTACTATTAGGGCCTATATGTTTGTAGGAATTAACAAATTAATGAAGCTCCTGTAAAATGAACGCACCTTTTAAAAATGCTTACAATGCACACATTGATGTACTTATGCAGGCTAGAAAATCATTATTTCCAAGAACACAAGAACAGTTTTAATTTCTCTAACTGAACTTTTGCTCTTCCTTCCGTAATCCCATTCTATAGCCAGATGTTTTCTTTCCATTATATAACACAATGGCGAAACACATGCATCAACTTCCTTTGTCAGGTTAAGCTGTGCTTAAATGCAAGATGTCATTCAGAGAGGAAAAATGGATAGAATTTTTCCATGACTTCATTCAAAGCTCCGATCCCCTTTCAGAGTCGGACTAAATTCACTTAGTTGTGAAATACCTTGGTGAAGAGAGATGGAATAATGTGGATATGGAATTATGGCTTGTCTTTTGCCAGGACAGAGATTCCAGTCCTTAAGTCCTCTTATAGAGGGGTCTAGATAGTTTCACGTATTCAAAGTCTTTTGAGTGTGACAACTAATATCATGCTGTGATTAAAAAAAAGAAGATTTCTGACCCTTTTACTGGCCAGGGAAGGTAATTTCTTTGCAAAGCTGGCAGTAATATTGAAGCATCACGTCATCATAAAAGAAATGCACAGATGAGTTATGAATAGCCCATCTCTCCATCTGATATGTGGAATTCTTTAGACCACGATAGGGGGTCACATATATTGTTGGACCATACGAGTGTATGCAACATTTCAGACATCTTGTCAAAATAACATGGACAGGATAATCCAACATTCCTCAATTGAAAAGCCTTATTGAATCATCGCTGCATATTCACTGGCTAAATTCCCAATCTGGCTTTCAACCATCACGGTCACCTAATAATCCCCAGTTTACAATTGGCTCATTCATCCCCCTCCTCTCCCCTGTAACTATTCCCCAGGTCGTTGCTGCAAATGAGAACGTGTTCTCAGTCAACTTACCTGGTAAAATAATGGATAAATAAAAATAAAATAAATAAATTCACGACTAATTATGTTTTTATATCAGGCTGCTCCTCTCAGCTCCCCTTGGTCCAGAGGCCCATCATGTGTGTAGGCCAGGCCCTGCCTGTGGATCAATCGCCCAGAGCTGCCTGGCCAAACACGCCATTGATGGGCCGACGCTCTGCAAAGCTTCCCCATCGCCTCCGTGGCATGCTGCCATTCAATTAGTCTTGGTCAGGGGCTGGCATTATTATTCAGAAATTAGCGATTATTTCCTTGCGCAAACACGCTGGACTGAGGTGTCATCCCTGGCGCGCCCCGCTGCTGGCTACACAAAGAGGCCGGGACTTGGAGAAGAGACCCAAGCACGGCAGGCTGCTTCCCCTGAAAGAGGGGCCTTCTCCCCTTGCTCAGTGCTGGACCTCACGGCTCCTCACAGCCTGGCCTGATAAAGTGGTATTTTCAGCATACAAAGGAGCCATCAGGCTTAACTCCCGGCCCAACCCACTGCCCCCTTTCCTCACAGCATGAAAACACAATGAGCAGGGACCTTGTCTTAATCCAAAGGTATATCACAGTAATCTGACAATACATGGTGATCAAAGTCTATTCAAGGCTAATCAGGACAACAGATCAGCAATATGGTCTAATTAGAGACAGCCTATGTCCCGTTCTAGTGAAATACCAAAGCATTGTCAATGGAGTAAAATAGCCTTAACTCTACAGTAAACAATGGATGACTGTGAATTAGCAATAAGGCTGCTTCAGCATTTTGAAGCTGATATAATGGTCTGTGGTTTCTACAGTCCAGAATAAACACGTCTGCATGTTCCAACCTCCTGATCCACATGTTTTAACTTCCTGATCAACCTCTCTGGAGAGTTTGTGCTGTTGAAGAACCTGGCTTAACTTCATGGACCTGTTCTGAGGTTGAGCTTCTGTATGCTCTATTCGTGCCCAGTACATCACTGGGGCCAAGCTTCCTGACACCTAGGACCTATATACTAGGCGGTGTCAGAGGAAGGACCAAAAAATGGCCGATGTCCAGTCACCCAAGTCATTGACTTTTTTTTACACTGCTGCTACTTGCTGTTTATTATCTATGCTTAGTCACTTTACAAATAACCTCAACTAACCTTTACCCCTGCACATTGACTCGGTACCGGTACCCCCTGTATATAGCCTCGTTATTGTTATGTACATTCTGTGTGTTACTTTTTGCTTGATTGATTCAATTTTTTTTTACTTTAGTAACTCCATTTCTTGAACTGCATTGTTGGTTAAGGGATGCCTGATGAACAAGCCACAGGTCAAACATGGTAGAACAGCATCCCACTTCATGTTCTTTGCTGTCTCTGACTGGCTCTCTGTCACCAACTACCTTAGAAATACAAAAACAAATCTCCAACACATTCAGCGTTTGAAATGAGAAAAGAGACAATTCATTGAGATATTGCTACCTCTCATTAAGAAAGCACCAGATCAATTACCCACTTGTCTTTCGGGGGGGGGGGGGGGGGGGGGGTCACGTCGTTCCTGTAGAGTTATCCCTCTAGATCTCCAGAACCTGGGTGGCCTCGGCTCTTTCAAACTCTCTCTCCGGCTGCACAATACAGCCCTGCATTTAGTATACTAAGTCTACTATAACAAGGCTTCCAGCTACAGCTAATCCTATCAAAATTGACTCCTTTACAAAAACAATAAAAGCAAGTGCTGGCTAATGACAGTGATATGTTACGCATGGAATGTAGGGAAGGCGGGAATCAGTGTGTGATGGAAATGCTAACCGTGGAACCAGGACATCCTTCCACCTGGGCCTAAAACAACAACACCTTTTTTAGATTCACCAATGTTTAGATATTCCTTAGCTACCAAAATAAAGGCCAGATGCGCAGGCGGATCGTCGTGTGGCAACATGTACACGACGAAAGACTCGACAGACGCCGCTCTGATAGAAGACTTTCCCTTTCAGACAGGGCACACAAAGATGCGTTAACCCTTTAGTTTTGACAGAATGTACAAGCACATCACTCTATTAGTTATCACCCCACGAGAAAACGTGGCAACATTAACGCTTCTTTCTCGTTCAATGTTATTAGGTCATCTCAGTCTGTAGAAGAGCAGACCCAAGACATTTGATCAGCCCAGCTTTACATCTGGCAGCTAGCATTACAAGACAAACCTGGGGTTAAACAGGCAAAGGAGCCATCACAGACGTCAGACAGACTACAGACATTTTGGGTCCAATAGGAGACACACTTTTTACCTCCAAAATAGCAGTATGACCCCTAAGCACTAGCTAGTGCACCCCTCTCCCTAACTTCCTTGTAGTTTGTGATGGTCCTGTTAAGGTCAGCTCAGTGCATGACCCCCACCCCCAGTCCCACACACAGGCAGCCAAAAAAAAGACCCACATCAGTGTGGCCGTATCAATGTCACCGCTTTGTGAGCAAGTCTTTCAGAGTACATGGAGTGGCTTCAGCATCAATGAGATCAATAGCGGGGTTGATTGTGTAGGAGACACTGACACACAGGGACACACAGGGCAATGCAGACGGGACTGAGATAGAGCTGGTGAGACTCACCATGTTGTGAGATCTCTATAATTAATCTATAGTAATAGATTATATATATATATATATATATATATATATATATATATATATATATATATACAAAAATAAATATAAAAAGTTAAATATATATAACAAAATATGTACAATATACAGTATATATTAAAATGGTGCAAAAACAAAACATGGGCTATTTATTTTTCTCTTGTTCCATAAACGTCCCCACTGAATATACAGTACATTAGTAACTTGGTATACCTTGTAATAGTCTTTTCCAACCCCTATCTTCACTCAAAAACTGCTAATATTTACGTACAGCAAATTCATTGGTTAATTGTCCATAATCAGTTGAGTATATTTCATTTTCTTAGTATTGGATATTGATTTACCGTATCATGTTATAGGATTTGTAAGAATGTCTCAGTTTCCTGTGTACTCTGCTGATCCCGACCTCTCCTGGCTGTGACCTCAGTCTTCTAGGTACACGGTGCTGGACAGGTCAGCTCTATTGATTTCCTATTCATTCTTGGCTCGGTGGAGACTGTCAACTCAAAACTGAGTCCTTGACCACAGAATAACCTACACTTTTTTTCCCACCCTCCATTCTATTTTGGTCAATATGAAATAACACTGTCACTCACAGACAGTGGTGGGAAAAGTACCCAATTGTCATAGTTGAGCAAAAATAAAGGTACTTTAATAGAAAATGACTCAAGTAAAAGTGAAAGTCACCCAGTAAAATATTACTTAAGTATCAAAAGTAAAAGTATAAATCATGTCTAATTTCTTATATTAAGCAAACCGGCACCATTTTCTTGTTTTTTATTTAATTTAAATTTACGGATCGCCAGGAGCGCACTCCAGCACTCAGACATAATTTACAAATGAAGCATTTGCGCTTAGTGAGTCCACCAGATCAGAGGCAGTAGGGATGACCAGGGATGTTCTCTTGATAAGTGCATGCATTGGTCCATTTTCCTGTCCTGCTAAGCATTAAAAATGTAACGAGTACTATTGGGTGTCAGGGAAAATGTATGGAGTAAAAAGTACAGAATTTTCTGTGGGAATGCAGTGAAGTAAAAGTAAAAGTTGTCAAAAATATAAATAGTGAAGTACAGATACTCCAAAAAACGACTTAAGTAGTACTTTAAAGTAGTTTTACTTAAGAACTTTACACCACTGCTCACAGATAACACAAAAGGCCTAGTAGTATGTTGTTGTAACCGGAAGGTTATATACCTCTATAGCCATATACAGTATTGAGTAAAATGCTAATTTCCTTCTTCATCACTATCACTTTGATGTTACATTGTTATCAAATGTATGGTAACCACAAGTGAATATATCATTATTAAAAACCTGAGACCACCAAGTTTGCTAGTCTTCAGAAGTTGCTCTTGCTTCTTTTAAGAGAAAAGCCCAGACCTAATTTGCTATCATCGGGTTCCTTTGTCAGACCTGGGACTGGTATTTGAGAATAATCCTCTTCCATAGATAGAATATTGTCTCAACAGGCAGCGACAGGACTCTGTCAAAACCTTCCCAGAGACGATCCTTTGTGCCCTATGTCATGTTCAAGGTTGAATAATTTCTTCTTCATGGCCAATATGAGATTTGGCGACTCAAGCTAGTTGTTTTTGCACATGCAAATCCACTATATGCTTTCAGAGTTCTGGGAAACAGACAAGATGGTGAATGGGACCTCCGTTGTACGATCTCTTTCATGTATTTTATCCAAATTGGAAGCTTACTTCCAAAGCCTAACTCAATTATCCCTACAATAAAACTATAGTAGCATCAATGATTAATCAATCACCAAAAATATTTTTGTTAAACTTTAACGATACAAACTTAACCTGACATTTTGGACTAATCCACTATGTAATGATCTGCTCTGATTTTCAGATTTTTGAAATTGAATAAGATGTTTTATTATGTTTTATTGTCACACACACTGGATAGGTGCAGGGAAATGTGTTGTTTTACAGGGTCAGCCATAGTAGTACGGCGCCCCTGGAGCAAATTAGCTTGCTCACCTTTTTGTCTTGGGTATTCAAACCAGCGACCTTTCGGTTACTGGCCCAACGCTCTAACCGCTTGGCTACCAGCTGCCCAATCTGTGAATAGTTTCCTTTACTGTATATTGAAAGTTTCTAGTTGTCCTTCCAAAAATGCCATGTATAATGTCATGCATAATATGTGCCAATATGACCTTAATTTGCCGAGCTGGCATGGGTGTCAACAGAGGGGTAAATAGCAAGTTGCAAATAGCCATTGATTGTTTAGATACTCCAGGTGACAGCTTGTCAGTGGAAGGAACTTCTGTTTACACCTCAAATTTCAGAGAATGTTGTGGGTGCATTAAATACTATTGATGCATTACAAAACTGTTTTGGCTATAAAAAAGGATGCCATTTTTTGAAGATGAGCATTTAATTATATTAAAATAATAAAAAGCTGAAACTTAATGGTGATTGTTTTTCAAAATACATCATATACTGTATATTCTTTACAATTATTACTGTAAAATGATATAGATAAGCGACCAATATCACCTCTCTAACTGATCTCTGCCTACAGCTGGATATAACTTGTAGAATTGAGGGGGAAGGCTGTTTTAAATATATCCCTTGATTTGTGTTTTGTTGGTTGTCACATTTAACAGATGGAATTCAATTAGATGGCTCTCCTATATAGCAGAACACAGTACAAAGCGTGTTGATTACATGCAAATTAGTCAATATATTTACAAGATATTTGAGGAACTTTATTCAGGGGTTTGATGTAGACAATCCTTTTGTTCGTTAAAATGTCCAAACTATTCAAGAGATTTATTTTGTTCTTATATTTGGAATGCATTAAGTTCTGAAAAATGTCTGTCATGGCTGACAATGAAGGGTAATAGATGTTAGCATTGATGGTAAAGAGGACAAAAAGAAACAGCTCTCCGTTGCGCACAAACTGCCTGGCACCACTAAAAATGAATCCATTTACTTCAAATTGTTTACTTTGTACTTTTGGCTGTAAAGGAAAGAAAAACCTTCAATTCACGAGCAGGAGCCAAGGCCTCGGCTTCCCTTTCACTTGCCACGTTTTTAAAAACTCACACGCCAAACGCCCTGGCAGCCAGCACCGACAATAAGCGGGGGAAGAGAAAAGAGGGAGCGAGGAGACAAAACCAAACCCAAAACAGTAACATCTGCAGGCGCTTCCAGCCAGACAGTTTGATGTGAATAACTCAGCACTGCGTGCCCTGACCTCAACGAACAAAGGAGAGATGCCTCAGGAGCGGAGCGGGACAACCCGGGAGGCAAGGCGAGAGACCGAGGAGGGCCCTACTCGTTTCGGGAAGCTGGATTTATTGTCCCCAGCCCAGGCGAAGAGGTGCCACCAGGGCACCAGGCACTGCATGCCACTTGGACTGTCATAGTTTCAGCACAAAGATTGCTGCTTGACAAATGAAGCAGAGCCGTGCTGGAATAAAAAATACATTTTAGAGCAGTGAACTGGGATCACCATGCCATATGAATGCAGATCAGGGTCAGACAGATAACTATAGGAGCGTCTGTTAAATAGATTAGTAAATGTATAGATAGATCAATGCATGGGGACGAATGAATATTTACCGATCTCGCTGAAGAACGTAAATGCAGATACTGATTTATTTTGCCTAACCAAAGTAAAAAAAAAAAAAAGGCAAATTCTTCCCCTCCAAATCAAAGGGAAGTATAACAAAGAAACTGTTTACTTCAAGACTTAAATCTTACAAGTTCCTAATCCTTCTGAAGTCCACATGGGACCTTTGGTCTCCATGGCAACGCCGGAGCATTCAACCAAGTGATTGCCTCCAATGAATTTCAGATAAGACGAAATGGAAGTGAATTGATGTGATTTTAATGCAGAAGTGAGCGGTGGAGGGGAGGTCCACTCGGTTCATATTTGAATAAAGCAAACAGAGCAGACAAAAGGCTGACAGACGTAAATGACATTGTCAGTACAAAAATGATCAGCCAGTTTACAATCTGTTTGCTCATGTAGAACAAACAGAATGTGTGTGGCATCCCCTGGCTTTGTGAATGGCAGAGCCTGTGGCAGGCAGCGGGAGAACAGCAGATATCAGCTCCCCCTGCAGACCTGCTACAATTAGATAGCAATTTGACAGGCACACTCAAAATGTCAGGATGTTGTTTTCTAGCAAGGGTATGAGTTTTTTTTTGCAGAGGAAAGGAAGTACATAGATTGGTCTTTAAGAACCAAGATGCTGTGACCTCCAGGCAGGGGACTTGCAGGGTGGGATATCAGAGACATGGTGGGAGACGCATTCCAAACATCCGACCCTCAGTTACCTAGCAAGGGCTCGAACCAAGGTCCCCTTTCTCTCCCCTCCTTTGGTGGTATCGGACGAACAGGGGGTTCCTCCTTAAACACAGCAACTTTAGGCCTGTTCCTCCCTCCTTCCCTTTGTTGCGTTTTGTGACTTGTTTTGAGCTTGTTAACTTCTCAATAGCCGTGCAGACACCAGCAGCTGCCGAGCTCGCGAAGGGCCGCAAGGCATCAATTTTACCCTGAGGACAAGGCGTGAAAACAGGCGCCGCTTGCAGTTGACAGGACCTTGAACCTCCCCACTGTATCGCTGTCACTCAGCGTGGCCAAGCAGCAGGCCAACAATATGAGTCCAGTCAATACCCAGACTAGACAGTGGCCTTATGGCTGTGTGGTGTTCTGACCTCAATGAGGTCTCAAACTCATATGCTAAAGGAGAGAAAACAGAATAAGAAAACACTACAACTTCTATGATTTTTGGGGCCGCTTGTGGATTTCATCCATAGGGCCCTCTGTGTCGGATGTCGTTGTGGGTGGTATTGTAGAAATGATACATAATTCAGTTGCTGCTGCATGTCTAAACTACGTTGATATGGAAAAGGCATCAGCTTATTTTTACTGAGTTTGTGTTGGTTGGAATAACCTCCTTGAGAATAAAGGAACACAGGGTCTCTGAGAGGAAAACTTGCACTAAAAGTCAACAACGAAAATGTACACTGTCCAAAAAAAGAGAACCTGTGTACAACCATGAAACGAGAAGAAATTGACAGTGGTTACAACCCACTGTCATATTGCCCAATGACTCAGAACAAGAGCATGTCTGACACTGATGGATAGACAGATCTGAAACCACCAGACAATGTCAGTTAAATCCTGTCCAGGGATGTGGTGTGGCAGGCGACAAAGTGTCTTAAAACAGTGTGTCAAGGTGTTAATATTCCTCCCATCATTCCCCTCACTGTTCTGTGAGCCCCCCAGGCCCGCTCACGGGATGTGGAGATGCTATTTAGTCTTATTAAAAAGTTGTTTGATTATCGGGGCCTGGAATGGCAGCCATGGAAAGGTCTGGGCAGAGGCAGATAAAAGGGGAACGATAAATAGGCAAAAAGACGAGTGATTGCCAGTCAGGCACTAGAGCATCAAAACACACCAATTTCTCAGCAAAGTTGATCCAATTATTGTCAGCCGCTCACAGATAGCTACAATGCTTTACTCCTTTCATTCCCTGCTAAATTGGTCTTCCCCTTTTTGCCGATACGGCAATCGGTCATAAAGGGCCAGCCATCATTAGTGCTGTTTGAATTGGAGCCCTGCAGTGTTTGGTTAAGAGGGTAAATGCAAATTTAATGAAAGAATAAGTCTGCATTTACATATCAGCCCGAGCTCACATGGGGAATGTAAACATTCTGTTTATCTCGAGTGTCGTTTTATGATTTCAGTAGAATATAAAACCGACCTTGGCCCAGTCAGTGCAAAAGACCAAGGAAATGTACTGTTGTCTAAACACAATTTGTTCAAGTAGAACTTGTCAACAAATCCCCTTTAACTCAGCAAATAGGATACGGATATCAGGGAAATCCACCCCTGAACCCCAATGCTGCCAAATCAATTTTCCTTTGATGAATTTGCACTTTCAAAACTGGACTAATTAAGTGCATTGAAATAAAATCACCACCACAGTTCATGCTTTAGAAATGAATACATTTGTACCATTTGTACGTTTTTCTCTTATATGTCTTACATTCATTTTTTTGGGAGGGATTACCATTTTTGGTGGACACTAAGTCGATGCTAATATTCAAATAATTACAATTGTATCCAGTGTAGGTCCTGAACATACCATTTTTATACATTACCCACTTGAGGGTAAATAATCAAGATGTATTCTAGTATAAGACTTAACAGAAAACTCACCAATGACTATTTTTCGACTAGTAATTTTCAAACAATCTACAGTAATGCCCAATTGTAATGCCATGTTCATGCAGATGGATCTCCCTGTATATATCCACACTGACCAAGGCAAACATTTATGTCTATGGATGTCTCTCTCTATAATTACAGTAAGTCACGACAAAGCTACCACTCTCCTCAGCTGTAACAAAGGCATTCCTCTCTTTCTCCCTCTTTTTCTTGCGTTGAGTCTGAACAAACAGCATGCTCTCTATATCCTCCTAGTCCAGCTGAACGAAACACATTACAGCAGCATTTCACAATCAGAACACACACTGTATGATGATGATGCACCTGACGAGGACCAGTGACCAACCAGATATACATTTTATTAGTCTGAATGCAATACATGATCAATAGAATAATGTAAATAATTTTTTTAAGTGCATTTGGATAATAAAAATGCCTTCGTCTTTTGAAATTATAATCAGTTGACTTCAAAACAATTTAGCTGAAATTGTGCCTATATTAGGGTGTTTTTTGTCCTTAACTGAATTATACAGTAGCTCTTGGACTGCATTTGCTCCTGAAAATGAAGCAAAATGCTGCCATCTATGGCTGTGTTTTAAGCTATGCTGAATGCAGACCCTTCTTCCCAAACAAAGATGAAATGTGTATGGTTAAGTTATTAGCATCTTAACATCATCAGTTTGGAGTATTCTTAGTACATATTTTGATGGAGTTTGTTGTCTTCATTATCTTTCTGATAGCCAAGATGTTGCCTTGTTTTTTGGCTGATGGTGTTTGAATTTAAAAGAAAGGAGATGATTGGAAAGTTAACTGCTTTTCCAAGTGGGCATCTGGTGGTAATATCCTTTAATAAGCAACCCAATTCTGCACAGATCAGGGGTTCTGTCAGAGATTTCTTCACCACCTGCTGTATACATACGCACATCAAAAAGAGAGCCATCCTTTTTTTGTCTCATCACTTCTTTGTCTTTCCAGTCCTTCAACCACATCACAGCCTCATTGTCTGAAACAGACAACTGATGTAGAGTGAAGCTGTAACTAGCCCAGTGTGCAGATGTACTACTCTTATATGATTTTGGATACATTAACTCTCCCCAAACTGATCAATGACTGAAGCTGAAGTCTTATTGATAAGGTGGTGATGTATTTTCAGCATAGTAGAATTCAGACACAATAACACACTACATATAGCTGCCAGACAGGGATAGCAGGTTGGCGGCTGGCTAGAAGACAGCCAGATGTCAGGGGTTCTATAGCTAAGGCTTGAACCAGGCCTTCGTCGGCACTGGGCCTTTATGCAGCTCCCTGTCTGTCTGATACTCAGGTCCCTTCTGGCAACCCAAAGGCTTTACTGGTGAGGAGACACGATCTGGCCCGTCTGTCACCCTATGCATCATATTCTACACAGCCATACATACAATAGGCCATTAATCCATGTCTCCCGAGGTAAAACAGACAGACGGATGATGGGACCACTAGTATGTAAAATGTGATGTCACTGGAACACTGACACACTTACTGAACTCCTGCAGACTCCTCTATGGCCAGGTGTTCAGACAGTTCCTTTACTCAGAACATTATCAACTGGTGTTTACAATCAAATACACAATGACTTTATGTAATGCATGTATTTAAACAGGCCCGATGACAAAATTGATCATTCTTTAAGGATACTTTACATTGCAAACATCATGTATTGCCACCCCTATTTCCTACACGTAGGGTATATCTTTAACCAACGCCTAAAGGATTGTGTGTCCACAGGCGTGGAAGGAAGCTAAAGCAGTTTGGTTGCCTAAAAATAGTAAAGCACCCTTTGCTGGCTCTAACAAGCGCCCAACAGCTCGCTGCTTGTTCTTTTCTTTTTCTTTTTGGGGGGTAGATCAGCTTTAATATTGCAGATAGATTGTAGCTTCCATTAATGTCATTTGTATTTGTATTTTGTATTTATGCCAAAGCAGGAGCTAGTCTTCCTGGGGTTCAGCAAAATTATGGCAGTTTATACAATTCAAAACATATTACAATACATTCACAGATTTCACAACACTGTGTGCCCTCAGGCCCGTACTCCACCACTACCACATATCTACATTACTAAATCCATGTGTATGTATAGTGCGTATGTTATCGTGTGTGTGTGTGTGTGTGTGTGTGTGTGTGTGTGTGTGTGTGTGTGTGTGTGTGTGTGTGTGTGTGTGTGTGTGTGTGTGTGTGTGTGTGTGTGTGTGTGTGTGTGTGTGTGTGTGTGTGTGTGTGTGTGTGTATGCATGTGTCTGTGCCAATGTTTGTGTTGCTTCACAGTCCCCGCTGTTCCATAAGTTGTTTTTTAATCTGTTTTTTAAATCTAATTTTAGTGCTTGCGTCAATGACTTGATGTGGAATAGAGTTCCATTTAGTCATGGCTCTATGTAGTACTGTGTGCCTTCCATAGTCTGCTCTGGACTTTGGGACTGTGAAAAGACCTCTTGTGGCATGTCTTATGGGGTATGCATGGGTGTCCGAGCTGTGTGCCAGTAGTTTAGACAGACAGCTCGGTGCATTCAACATGTCAATACCTCTCAAAAATAAAAATAGTGATGAAGTCGATCTCTCCTCCACTTTCAGCCAGGAGAGATTGACATGCATATTATTAATATTAACTCTCTGTGTACATCCAAGGGCCAGCCGTGCTGCTCTGTTCTGAGCCAATTACAATTTTCCTAAGTCCTTTTTTGTGGCGCCTGACCACACGACTGAACAGTAGTCAAGGTGCGACAAAACTAGGGCATGTAGGACCTGCCTTGTTGATAGTGTTGTTAAGAAGGCAGAGCATCGATTTATTATAGACAGCTACTACTGCATCAATATGCTTTGACCATGACAGTTTACAATCTAGGGTTACTCCAAGCAGTTTAGTCATCTCAACATGCTCAATTTCAACATTTATTGCAAGATTTAGTTGAGGTTTAGGGTTTAGTGAGTGTTTGTGCTTTTAGTTTTAGAAATATTTAGGACTAACTTATTCCTTGCCACCCACTCTGAAACTAACTGCAGCTCTTTGTTGAGTGTTGCAGTCATTTCAGTTGCTGTAGTAGCTGACGTGTATAGTGTTGAGTCATCCGCATACATACATACTCTGGCTTTACTCAAAGTCAGTGGCATGTCGTTAGTAAAAATAAATAAAAGCAAGGGGCCTAAACAGCTACCATGGGGAATTCCTGATTCTAAATAGATTATATTTGAGAGGCTTCCATTAAAGAACACCCTCTGTGTTCTGTTAGACAAGTAACTCTTTATCCACATTATAGCAGGGGGTGTAAAGCCATAACACATATGTTTTTCCAGCAGCATACTATGATCGATAATGTCAAAAGCTGCACTGAAGTCTAACAAGACAGCCCCCTCATCAATTTATCTCAGTCAATCATCAGTCATTTCTGTAAGTGCTGTACTTGTTGAGTGTCATTCCCTTTAAGCATGCTGAAATTCTGTTGTCAATTTGTTTACTGTGAAATAGCATTGTATCTGGTCAAACACAATTTTTTCCAGAAGTTTACTAAGGGTTGGTAACAGGCTGATTGGTCAGCTATTTGAGCCAGTAAAGGGTTTTTTACTATTCTTGGGTAGCGGATTTACTTTAGCTTCCCTCCAGGCCTGAAGGCACAGACTCTCTAGTAGGTTTAAATTGAAGATGTGGCAAATAGGAGTGGCAATATCATCTACTATTATCCTCAGTAATTTTCCATCCAGACTGTCAGACCCTGGTGGCTTGTCATTGTTGATAGACAGCAATCATTTTTTCACTTATTCCACACTGACTTTACGGAATTCAAAAGTACAATTCTTGTCTTTCATAATTTGGTCCGATATACTTGGATGTGTAGTGTCAGCGTTTGTTGCTGGCATGTCATCCCTAAGTTTGCTTATCTTGCCAATGAAAAAGTCATTAAAGTAGTTATCAATATCAGTGGGCTTTGTGATGAACAAACCATCTGATTCAATGAATGAAGGAGCCGAGTTGGCTTTTTTCCCAAAATGTCATTTAAGGTGACCCAAAGCTTTTCACTATCATTCTTTATATAATTTATCTTTGTTTCATAGTGTAGTTTATTTTATTTAGTTTAGTCACATGATTTCTTAATTTGCAGTATGTTTACCAATCCGTTGGGCTGCCAGACTTAATTGCCATACCTTTTGCCCCATCCCTCTCAACCTCAACCATACCATTTTTCAATTCCTCATCAATCCAAGGGTATTTAACAGTTTTTACAGTCATTTTCTTAATGGGTGCGTGCTTATTAGTAACTGGAATAAGTAGTTTCATAAATGCATCAAGTGCAGCGTCTGGTTGCTCCTCATTACACACCACAGACCAACAAATATTCTTTACATCATCAACATATGAATCACAACAAAACTTCTTGTATGACCTCTTATACACTATATTAGGCCCAGCCTTTGAAACTTTGCATTTCCTAGATTTGACTATTATATTGTGATATGCAACTTTTCAGGGAAGCTAGAAACCAATATACACAGGCAGTTAGAAAAGCCAAGGCTAGCTTTTTCAAGCAGAAATTTGCTTCCTGCAACACAAACTCAAAAAAGTTCTGGGACACTGTAAAGTCCATTGAGAATAAGAAAACCTACTCCCAGCTGCCCACTGCACTGAGGACAGGAAACACTGTCACCACCGATAAATCCACTATAATTGAGAATTTCAATAAGCATTTTTCTACGGCTGGCCATGCTTTCCACCTGGCTACCCCTACCCCGGTCAACAGCACTGCACCCCCCACAGCAACTCGCCCAAACCTTCCCCATTTCTCCTTCTCCCAAATCCAGTCAGCTGATGTTCTGAAAGAGCTGCAAAATCTGGACCCCTACAAATCAGCCGGGCTAGACAATCTGGACCCTTTCTTTCTAAAATGATCTGCCGAAATTGTTGCAACCCCTATTACTAGCCTGTTCAACCTCTCTTTCGTGTCGTCTGAGATTCCCAAAGATTGGAAAGCAGCTGCGGTCATCCCCCTCTTCAAAGGGGGGGACACTCTTGACCCAAACTGCTACAGACCTATATCTATCCTACCCTGCCTTTATAAGGTCTTCGAAAGCCAAGTCAACAAACAGATTACCGACCATTTCGAATCCCACCATACCTTCTCCGTTATGCAATCTGGTTTCCTAGCTGGTCATGGGTGCACCTCAGCCACGCTCAAGGTCCTAAACGATATCCTAACCGCCATCGATAAGAAACAATACTGTGCAGCCGTATTCATAGACCTGGCCAAGGCTTTCGACTCTCTCAATCACCACATCCTCATCGGCAGACTCGATAGCCTTGGTTTCTCAAATGATTGCCTCGCCTGGTTCACCAACTACTTCTCTGATAGAGTTCAGTGTGTCAAATCGGAGGGTCTGTTGTCCGGGCCTCTGGCAGTCTCTATGGGGGTGCCACAGGGTTCAATTCTTGGACCGACTCTCTTCTCTGTATACATCAATGCTGTCGCTCTTGCTGCTGGTGAGTCTCTGATCCACCTCTACGCAGACGACACCATTCTGTATACATCTGGCCCTTCTTTGGACACTGTGTTAACAACCCTCCAGACGAGCTTCAATGCCATACAACTCTCCTTCCGTGGCCTCCAATTTCTCTTAAATACAAGTAAAACTAAATGCATGCTCTTCAACCGATCGCTGCCTGCACCTGCCCGCCAGTCCAACATCACTACTCTGGACGGTTCTGACTTAGAATATGTGGACAACTGCAAATACCTAGCTGTCTGGTTAGACTGTAAACTCCCCTTCCAGACTCACATCAAACATCTCCAATCCAAAGTTAAATCTACAATTGGCTTTCTATTTCGCAACAAAGCATCCTTCACTCATGCTGCCAAACATACCCTTGTAAAACTGACCATCCTACCGATCCTCGACTTCGGCGATGTCATTTACAAAATAGCCTCCAATACTCTACTCAATAAATTGGATGCAGTCTATCACAGTGCCATCCGTTTTGTCACCAAAGCCCCATATACTACCCACCACTGCGACCTGTATGCTCTCGTTGGCTGGCCCTCGCTTCATACTCGTCGCCAAACCCACTGGCTCCAGGTCATCTACAAGACCCTGCCAGGTAAAGTCCCCCCTTATCTCAGCTCGCTGGTCACCATAGCAGCACCCACCTGTAGCACACGCTCCAGCAGGTATATCTCTCTGGTCACCCCCAAAACCAATTCTTCCTTTGGCTGCCTCTCCTTCCAGTTCTCTGCTGCCAATGACTGGAATGAACTACAAAAATCTCTGAAACTGGGAACACTTATCTCCCTCACTAGCTTTAAGTACCAGCTGTCAGAGCAGCTCACAGATTACTGCACCTGTACATAGCCCATCTATAATTTAGCCCAAACAACTACCTCTCCCCCTACTGTATTTATTTATTTATTTATTTTGCTCCTTTGCACCCCATTATTTATATCTCTACTTTGCACATTCTTCCACTGCAAATCAACCATTCCAGTGTTTTACTTGCTATATTGTATTTACTTCGCCACCATGGCCTTTTTTTTGCCTTTACCTCCCTTATCTCACCTCATTTGCTCACATTGTATATAGACTTATTTTTCTACTGTATTATTGACTGTATGTTTGTTTTACTCCATGTGTAACTCTGTGTTGTTGTATGTGTCGAACTGCTTTGCTTTATCTTGGCCAGGTCGCAATTGTAAATGAGAACTTGTTCTCAACTTGCCTACTTGGTTAAATAAAGGTGAAATAAAAATAAATAAAAAATATTGTGATCACTACATCCTATGGATTTGGATACTGCTTTAAAGCGAATATCTGCAGCTGCAGATATTCGCTTTAAAGCAGTATCCAAATCCATAGGATGTATTGATCACAATATTTTTTATTTATTTTCATACATGTTGATGATTTAATTCCTGTGCTGTTTGTAACTATCCTGGTAGGTTGACTGACAACCTGATCCAGGTTGCAGGCACTGGTTACAGTTTGAAGTTTTTTCCTGAGTGGACAGCTTGATGAAAGCCAGTCAATATTTAAATCACCCAGAAAATATACTTTTCTGTTGATATCACATACATTATCAAGCATTTCACCCATATTATCCAGATACTGACTGTTAGCACTTGGTGGTATATGGCAGCTTCCTACAGGAATGGGCTTTAGGTGAGGCAGATGAACCTGTAGACATATTACTTCAACATTATTTAACATTAGATCATCTCTAAACTTTACAGGAATTTGGTTCTGAATATAGACAGCAACACTGCCTCTGTTGGCATTTCTGTCTTTTCGGTAGATGTTATAACCATGTATTGCTACCACTATATAATCAAAGGTATTATCTACGTAAGTGAGTTTCAAAGATAGTCAGAATATGAATGTAATCCGTTACAAGCAAGTTATTGACTTCATGGACCTTGTTTCTTGGGCTACATATGTTAATATGGGCTATTTTAGCACTTTTCTGGGTTGCTTGATTGTTTTTAATGCTTTACTGGGAAGCTTATTAGAGGTAGACTTACTCATGTTATTTACATGGGAGCTGATCGTGCAGGGTGAGCTGCATAAAGTGGTCTTCCTACTATTGCATATCGCCTCAGTGCTAACAGTGTAACTCTGGTTTATAGGCTCATGATTACAGCTTACAATAGCTGTAGGATAGATAGATGTATTCGGTGCAATTAGGGGTACATAAATTAAATTACTTACATTGTGTTTTCCAATGCCCCTAAGATCATGTACATTTGATGCAGCATTATGACGACTCATTGTCACAATGGTAGGGATTAATAACTGAGCTGGTCTTGGATCATTTACCAGTCATTGTTTCAACGCAGCCTTGAAATGCATGGACAGTCCAGGAGCCAAGATGATTTGGATGGAATCCGTCATTCCTGTAGAGTATCTTCTGTTTCCAGAAGGTGTCAAAGTTATCAATAAAAGTGACTCCAGCAGAGCTACAGTAGTCTTTTACCCAGATGTGTAATGCCTGCATCAATTCCAATCCCCCATATATTTTTTTGCAAATATACAGTATATACATATACATACATACATACATACATACATACATACATACATACATACATACATACATACATACATACATACATACATACATACATACATACATACATACATACATACATTAACACTACCATTCAAAAGTTTGGGGTTACTTAGAAATGTCCTTGTTTTGAACGAAAAGCACAATTTTTGACCGTTAAAATAACATCAAATTGATCAGAAATAAAGTGTAGACATGGTTAATGTTGTAAATGACTATTGTAGCTGGAAACGGCTGTTTTTTTATGGAATATCTACATAGGCGTACAGAGGCCCATTATCAGCAAACATCACTTCTGTGTTCCAATGGCACGTTGTGTTAGCTAATCCAAGTTGATCATTTTAAAAGGCTAATTGACCATTAGAAAACGTTTTTGCAATTATGTTAGCACAGCTGAAAACTGTTGTGCGGAGTAAAGAAGCAATAAAACTGGCCTTCTTCAGACTAGTTGAGTATCTGGAGCATCAGCATTTGTGGGTTCGATTACAGGCTCAAAATGGCCAGAAACAAAGAACTTTCTTCTGAAACTCGTTAGTCTATTCTTGTTCTGAAAAATTAAGGCTATTCCATGTGAGGAATTGCCAAGATGTTCAAGATGAGGGTGCAGATGATCATTTTTTTTATGAGCATGGCCTTATTTCTATTACAGCATATTGGATGACTGTCATTCATATTCCAGTCACCCAGCTCAATGTAACATTTATAGGTTTAGGCTACTACATGATACTAAAATGTTCCTTGTACCCATCATGAGGTTGCTACAACCTAGCCTATGAATGAAAGTTTACAACGTAGGTGCACAGGTCGAGAGAATATTGAGTAATCAAGGTGACAGACAGTGACACATTCAATACCTTGCCTGCATACTCTTGCCTGCATGTAGCTGATCTAAGGTGTAATCATTAGTCCAACAGTTGCAAATGAGAGTTTCTATTGGACAAATTTAGGTATGTTTATCCCCGTTTTGTTTGCTTCCTATCAATAATTTTTTTTTCAACTGATTTGGTTGAAATGAATACACCCCTGATCACAAGCAAACAGTTCACTTTCATAGCAGCCACATTAAAACAGCATGCTCACTTTGCTCGTTGTATATATACATCTCTCTCTCTCTCGCTTCTCCTTAATTTTGGAAGAAATGTATTTGTTCAAAAGTTCAACTATTCTCTTTTTCTCTCTTTGAGTCAACTACTCAACAGACTACAAAGGGAATGCACTGCACTTCTAGCTAGATGTAGCTTATGATTTCAGTATTACTGTAGATTCATTCTCTGATCCTTTGATTGGGTGAACAACATGTCAGTTCATGCTGCAAGAGCTCTGATAGGTTAATTCTATCCTCCTGACTCCTGCTTACAAGCAAAAATTAAAGCAGGAAGCACCAGTGACTAGATCAATAAACAAAGTGGTCAGATGAAGCAGATGCTAAGCTACAGGACTGTTTTGCTAGCACAGACTGGAATATTTTACATTTAAGTCATTTAGCAGACGCTCTTATCCAGAGGGACTAACAAGTTGGAAAGTTCATACATATTCATCCTGGTCCCCCCGTGGGGAATGAACCCACAACCCTGGCGTTGCAAGCGCCATGCTCTACCAACTGAGCCACTGAGCCACACGGGACCAGACTGGAATATGTTCTGGGATTCCTCCAATGGCATTGAGGAGTACATCACATCTGTCATTGGCTTCATCAATAAGTGCATCGATGACGTCATCCCCACAGAAACCGTACGTACACACCCCAACCAGAAACCATGGATTACAGGCAGCATCTGCACTGAGCTAAAGGCTAGAGCTGCCGCTTTCAAGGAGCGGGACTCTAACCCGGAAGCTTATAAGAAATCTGACAGAAGAGAAACCCTCCGACGAACCATCAAACAGGCAAAGCATCAATACAGGACTAAGATCGAGTCGTACTACACCGGCTCTGACGCTCGTCAGATGTGGCAGGGCCTGCAAACCATTTCAGACTACAAAGGGAAGCACAGCCGAGAGTTGCCCAGTGACACGAGCCTACCGGACGAGCTAAACTACTTTTATGCCCGCTTCGAGAGAAATAACACTGAAACATGCATGAGAGCACCAGCTGTACCGGAAGACTGTGAGATCACGCTCACCGCAGCTGTGTGAGAAAGTCTTTTAGACAGGTCAACATTCACAAGGCCGCGGGACCAGATGGATTACCAGGACGTGTACTGCGAGCATGCGCTGACCAACTAGCAAGTGTCTTCACTGACATTTTCAACCTCTCCCTGTCTGAGTCTGTAATACCAACATGTTTTAAGCAGACCACCATAGTGCCTGTGCCCAAGAACACTAAGGTAACCTGCCTAAATGACTACCGACCCGCAGCATTCACGTCTGTAGCGATGAAATGCTTTGAAAGGCTGGTCATGGCTCACATCAACACCATCATCCCAGAACCCCTAGACCCACTCCAATTTGCATACCGCCCCAACAGATCCACAGATGATGCAGTCTCTATTGCACTCCACACTGCCCTTTCCCACCTGGACAAAAGGAACACCTATGTGAGAATGCTATTCATTGACTACAGCTCAGCGTTCAACACCATAGTGCCCTCAAAGCTCATCAAGAAAGCTAAGGACCCTGGGACTAAACACCTCCCTCTGCAACTGGATCCTGGACTACCTGACGGGCCGCCCCGCAGGTGATAAGGGTAGGTAACAACACATCTTCCACGCTGAGCCTCAACACAGGGGCCCCTCAGGGGTGTGTGCTCAGTCCCCTCCTGTACTCCCTGTTCACTCTAACTGCACGGCCAGGCACGACTCCAACACCATCATTAAATCTGCTGATGACACAACAGTGGTAGGCATGATCACCGTCAACAACGAGACAGCCTATAGGGAGGAGGTCAGAGACCTGGCCATGTGGTGCCAGGACAACAACCTCTCCCTCAACGTGATCAAGACAAAGGAGATGATTGTGGACTACAGGAAAAAGAATACCGAGCACGCCCCCATTCTCATCGACGGGGCTGTAGTGGAGCAGGTTGAGAGCTTCAAGTTCCTTGGTGTCCACATCACCAGCAAACTAACATGGTCCAAGCACACCATGTCAGTCGTGAAGCGGGCACGACAAAACCTATTCCCCCTCAGGGGACTGAAAAGATTTGGCATGGGTCCTCAGATCCTCAAAAGGTTCTACAGCTGCTCCATCTAGAGCATCCTAACTGGTTGCATCACTGCCTGGTATGGAAACTGCTCGGCCTCCGACCCCAAGGCACTACAGAGAGTAGTGCGAACGGCCCAGTACATCACTGGGGCCAAGCTTCCTGACATCTAGGACCTCTATACCAGGCGGTGTCAGAGGAAGGCCCTGAACATTGTCAAAGACTCCAGCCACCCTAGTCATAGACTGTTCTCTCTGCTACCACACGGCAAGCGGTATTGGAGCGCCAAGTCTAGGTCCAAGAGGCTTCTAAACAGCTTCTACCCCCTGTCCATAAGACTCCTGACCATCTAGTCAAATGGCTACCCAGACTATTCACATTGCCCCCCTCCTCCCCTCTCCACACCACTGCCACTCTCTGATGTCATATATGCATAGTCACTTTAACTTCTTTGATATAGGGGGCAGCATTTTCACTTTTGGATGAATTGCGTGCCCATAGTGAACTGCCTCCTACTCTGTCCCAGATGCTAATATATGCATATTATTATTACTATTGGATATGAAACACTCTGAAGTTTCTAAAACTGTTTGAATGATGTCTGTGAGTATAACAGAACTCATATGGCAGGCAAAAACCTGAGAAAAAATCCAAACAGGAAGTGAGAATTCTGAGACTGGTCAATGTTCAACTCATCGCCTATTCAATTCCCTGTAAGATATGGATCTGTTTGCACTTCCTACGCCTTCCACTAGATGTCAACAGTCTGTAGAACGTGGAATGAAGCCTCTAGTGTGATGTGGGGCCGGATGGGAGGTGTTTCAGTCATTGGTCTGGCAGAATGCCAGTTCCTGGTCACGCGCTTTCCTCATGATATTGCCTTGCGTTCCATAACATCTACAGACATGAAGGAATGCTCCGGTTGGAACGTTATTGGATATATATGATAACAACATCCTGAAGATTGATTCTCTACTTAGTTTGACTAGTTTATTCGACCTGTTATATAACTTTTTGAAGTTTTCGTCCGAGTTCGCCTGCATCTGCGCGAGCGTTTGGACATGGGCACTAAACATGCTAGCAAATGTAGCTAATTAGACATAATTAATGGACATTATCGAACAAAACAATGATTTATTGTGGAACTAGGATTCCTGGGAGTGCATTCTGATGAAGATGATCAAAGGTAAGGGAATATTTATGATGTAATTTCGTATTTCTGTTGACTCCAACATGGCGGAGAAATGTTGTTATTTTTGAGCGCCGTCTCAGATTATTGCATGGTGTGCTTTTTACGTAAAGTTTTTTTGAAATCTGACACAGCGGTTGCATTAAGAACAAGTGTATCTTTAATTCTATGTGAAACATGTATCTTTCATCAAAGTTTATGATGAGTATTTCTGTTATTTGACGTGGCTCTCTGCAATTTCTCCGGATATTTTGGAGGCATTTCTGAACATGGCGCCAATGTAAACCGAGATTTGTGGATATAAATATGCACATTATCGAACAAAACATAAATGTATTGTGTAACATGATGTCCTATGAGTGTCATCTGATGAAGATCATCAAAGGTTAGTGATTAATTTTATCTCTATTTCTGCTTTTTGTGACTACTATCTTTTGCTGGGAAAATGGCTGTGTTTTTCTGTGGCTGTGTACTGAGCTAACATAATCGTTTGGTGTGCTTTCGCCGTAAATCCTTTTTGAAATCAGACATGTTGGCTGGATTCACAACATGTGTAGCTTTAATTTGGTGTCTTTCATGTGTGATTTCATGAAAGATTGATTTTTATAGTAATATATTTTAATTTGGCGCGCTACATTTTTTCTGGCTTTTGGCCAAGTGGGACGCTACCGTCCCACATATCCCAGAGAAGTTAATGAACTCTACCTACAGTCGTGGCCAAAAGTTTTGAGACTGACACAAATATTAATTTCCATAAAGTTTGCTGCTTCAGTGTCTTTAGATATTTTTGTCAGATGTTACTATGGAATACTAAAGTATAATTACAAACATTTCATAAGTGTCAAAGGCTTTAAATGACAATGACATGAAGTTGATGCAAAGAGTCAATATTTGCAGTGTTGACCCTTCTTTTTCAAGACCTCTGCAATCCGCCCTGGCATGCTGTCAATTAACTTCTGTGCCACATCCTGACTGATGGCAGCCCATTCTTGCATAATCAATGCTTGGAGTTTGTCAGAATTTGTGGGTTTTTGTTTGTCCACCCGCCTCTTGAGGATTGACCACAAGTTTCCTCTCCATGGACCCCAAAAATTGATGTTTTGTTCCCCGAGCCACTTAGTTATCACATTTGCCTTATGGCAAGGTGCTCCATCATGCTGGACAAGGCATTGTTCGTCACCAAACTCATCCTGGATGGTTGGGAAAAGTTGCTTTCGGAGGATGTGTTGGTACCATTCTTTATTCATGGCTGTGTTCTTAGGCAAAATTGTGAGTGAGCAACCCCACACATGAATGGTCCCAGGATGCTTTACTGTTGGCATGACACAGGACTGATGGTAGCGCTCACCTTGTCTTCTCCAGACAAGTTTTTTTCCGAATGCCCCAAACAATCGGAAAGGGGATTCATCAGAGAAAATGATTTTACCCCAGTCCTCAGAAGTCCAATCCCTGTACCTTTTGCAGAATATCAGTCTGTCCCTGATGTTTTTCCTGGAGAGAAGTGGCTTCTTTGCTGCCCTTCTTGACACCAAGCCATCCTCCAAAAGTCTTCGCCTCACTGTGCGTGCAGATGCACTCACACCTGCCTGCTGCCATTCCTGAGCAAGCTCTGTACTGGTGGTGCCCCGATCCCGCAGCTGAATCAACTTTAGTAGACGGTCCTGGCGCTTGCTGGACTTTCTTGGGAGCCCTGAAGCCTTCTTCACAACAATTGAACCGCTCTCCTTGAAGTTCTTGATGATCCGATAAATGGTTGATTTAGGTACAATCTTACTGGCAGCAATATCCTGGCCTGTGAAGCCCTTTTTGTGCAAAGCAATGATGACGGCACATGTTTCCTTGCAGGTAACCATGGTTGACAGAGGAAGAACAATGATTCCAATTACCACCCTCCTTTTGAAGCTTCCAGTCTCTTATTCGAACTCAATCAGCATGACAGAGTGATCTCCAGCCTTGTCCTCGTCAACACTCACACCTGTGTTAACGAGAGAATCACTGACATGATGTCAGCTGGTCCTTTTGTGGCAGGGCTGAAACGCAGTGGAAATGTTTTTTGGGGATTCAGTTCATTTGCATGGCAAAGAGGGACTTTACAATTAATTGCAATTCATCTGATCACTCTTCATAACATTCTGGAGTATATGCAAATTGCCATCATACAAACTTAAGCAGCAGACTTTGTGAAAATTAATATTTGTGTCATTCTCAAAACTTTTGGCCACGACTGTACATGTACATACTGTAACGTCCTGACCAGAGTTCTTATGTGTTTTGCTTGTTTAGTGTTGGTCAGGACGTGAGCTGGGTGGGAATTCTATGTTGTGTGTCTAGTTAGTCTGTTTCTGTGTCCAGCCTAATATGGTTCTCAATCAGAGACAGCTGTCAATCGTTGTCCCTGATTGAGAATCATATATAGGTGGCTTGTTTTGTGTTGGGGATTGTGGGTGGTTGTTTCCTGTCTTTGTGTTTTGTCTGCACCAGCTAGGACTGTGACGGTTAGTTTGTTTTGTCATTTTGTATAGTGTCTTGTTTTGTGTTAATTAAATAATGGAAAATTACCACGCTGCACATTGGTCCTCAGATCCTTCTCGCCTCTCCTCGTCTGAGGAGGAGGACGACTTAGACTGCCGTTACAGAACCACCTACCAAACTCGGACCAAGCAGCGTGAGTACGGGCAGCGACAGAGGCAGCAGCGGCCAACTACACAGGACTCCTGGACATGGGAGGAAATTTTGGAGGGTAAAGGGCCCTGGGCTAAGGTTGGAGAGAATCGCCGCTCTCGGGAGGAGATGGAGGCATATAAAGCCCAGGAGCGGTGGTATGAGGAGGCAGCACGGAAGCGTGGCTGGAAGCCCGTGAAGAAACCCCAAACATTTCTTGGGGGGGGGGCTAAAGGGTAGTGTGGCGAAGGCAGGTAGGAGACCTGCGCCCACTTCCCATGCTTACCGTGGAGAGCGGGAGTACGGGCAGACACCGTATTATGCGGAAGAGCGCACGGTGTCTCCTGTACGTGTGCATAGCCCGGTGCGGGTTATTCCACCTCCCCGCACTGGCCGGGCTAGATTGAGCATTGAGCCAAGTGCCATGAAGCCGGCTCTACATATCTGGCCTCCAGTACGTCTCCTCGGGCCGGTGTACATGGCACCAACCTTACGCATGGTGTCCCCGGTTCGCCAACACAGCCCAGTGCGGGTTATTCCACCTCCCCGCACTGGACGGGCTACGGGGAGCATTCAACCAGGTAAGGTTGGGCAGGCTCGGTGCTCAAGGGAGCCAGTACGCCTGCACGGTCCGGTATATCCGGCGCCACCTTCCCGCCCCAGCCCAGTACCACCAGTGCCTACACCACGCACCAGGCTTCCAGTGCGTCTCCAGAGCCCTGTTCCTCCTCCACGCACTCTCCCTGTGGTGCGTGTCTCCAGCCCAGTGCCTCCAGTTCCGGCACCACGCACCAAGCCTCCTGTGCGTCTCCAGAGCCCTGTACGCACTGTTCCTTCTCCCCGCACTCGCCCTGAGGTGCGTGCCCTCAGCCCGGTACCACCAGTGCCGGTACCACGCACCAGGCCTATAGTGCGCTTTGAGAATTCAGTGTGCCCTGTTCCTGCTCCCCGCACTAGCCTTAAGGTGCGTGTCTCCAGTCCGGTACCACCAGTTCCGGCACCACGCACCAGGCCTACTGTGCACCTCAGCAGGTCAGAGTCGGCCGTCTGCCCAACGCCGCCTGCACTGCTCGTCTGCCCAGCGCCGTCTGAGCTGCCTGCACTGCTCGTCTGCCCAGCGCCGTCTGAGCTGCCTGCCTGCCCAGCACCATCTGAGCCATCCGTCTGCCCAGCGCCGTCTGAGCCATCCGTCTGCCCAGCGCCATCTGAGCCATCCGTCTGCCCAGCGCCATCTGAGCCATCCGTCTGCCCAGCACCATCTGAGCCATCCGTCTGCCCAGCGCCATCTGAGCCATCCGTCTGCCCAGCGCCATCTGAGCCATCCGTCTGCCCAGCGCCATCTGAGCCATCCGTCTGCCCAGCGCCATCTGAACCATCCGTCTACCCAGCGCCATCTGAACCATCCGTCTGCCCAGCGCCATCTGAGCCATCCGTCTGCCCAGCGCCATCTGAGCCATCCGTCTGCCCAGCGCCATCTGAGCCATCCGTCTGCCACGAGCCTTCAGAGCCGCCCGTCTGTCCCGAGCCATTAGAGCCGTCCGCCAGTCAGGAGCCGCTAGAGCCGTCCGTCAGTCAGGAGCTGCCAGAGCCGCCAGCCAGTCAGGAGCTGCCAGAGCCGCCAGCCAGTCAGGAGCTGCCAGAGCCGCCAGCCAGTCAGGAGCTGCCAGAGCCGCCAGCCAGTCAGGAGCTGCCAGAGCCGCCAGCCAGTCAGGAGCTGCCAGAGCCGCCAGCCAGTCAAGAGCTGCCCTCCAGTCAAGAGCTGCCCTCCAGTCATGAGCTGCCCGCCAGTCATGAGCTGCCCTCCAGTCATGAGCTGCCCTCCAGTCATGAGCTGCCCTCCAGTCATGAGCTGCCTTCCAGTCATGAGCTGCCTTCCAGTCATGAGCTGCCTTCCAGTCATGAGCTGCCCTACAGTCATGAGTTGCCTTCCAGTCATGAGCTGCCCTACAGTCATGAGCTGCCCTACAGTCATGAGCTGCCCTACAGTCATGAGCTGCCCTACAGTCATGAGCTGCCCTACAGTCATGAGCTGCCCTACAGTCCGGAGCTGCCACTCAGTCCGGAGCTGCCACTCAGTCCGGAGCTGCCACCCAGTCCGGAGCTGCCACCCAGTCCGGAGCTGCCACCCAGTCCGGAGCTGCCACCCAGTCCGGAGCTGCCATTCAGTCCGGAGCTGCCTCTCTGTCCGGAGCTGCCTCTCTGTCCGGAGTTGCCCCTCTGTCCTGAGCTACCTCTCTGTCCTGAGCTACCTCTCTGTCCTGAGCTACCTCTCTGTCCTGAGCTACCTCTCTGTCCTGAGCTACCTCTCTGTCCTGAGCTACCTCCTAAATCATGTGGGGGCCTTGCGGAGGATTCTTAGGCCAAGGTCGTGGGCGAGGGTCGCCACTCAAAGGACGCTAAGGAGGGGGACAAAGACAGTGGTGGAGTGGTGTCCTCGTCCTGCGCCGGAGCCGCCACCGCGGACAGATGCCCACCCAGACCCTCCTCTTGAGTTTTAGGGGTGCGTTCGGAGTCCGCACCTCAGGAGGGGGGTACTGTAACGTCCTGACCAGAGTTCTTATGTGTTTTGCTTGTTTAGTGTTGGTCAGGACGTGAGCTGGGTGGGAATTCTATGTTGTGTGTCTAGTTAGTCTGTTTCTGTGTCCAGCCTAATATGGTTCTCAATCAGAGACAGCTGTCAATCGTTGTCCCTGATTGAGAATCATATATAGGTGGCTTGTTTTGTGTTGGGGATTGTGGGTGGTTGTTTCCTGTCTTTGTGTTTTGTCTGCACCAGCTAGGACTGTGACGGTTAGTTTGTTTTGTCATTTTGTATAGTGTCTTGTTTTGTGTTAATTAAATAATGGAAAATTACCACGCTGCACATTGGTCCTCAGATCCTTCTCGCCTCTCCTCGTCTGAGGAGGAGGACGACTTAGACTGCCGTTACACATACTACCTCAACTAACCGGTGCCCCCACACATTGACTCTGTACCGGCACCCCACGGTATATATATATATTTTTTACTGCTCCTCTTTAATTACTTGTTACTTTTATCTTTTATTCTTATCTGTATTTTTTGAACTGCACTGTCGGTTAGGGGCTCATAAGTAAGCATTTCACTGTAAGGTTGTAGTCGGCGCATGTGACTAATAAAATTTGATTTGATTTGCTCTGTCTTCCGGCTACACCATGGTGCTAGTTGATGGCGTGAATATATTAGATGGCGTGAATATATTTAGTATAGTTTTATCTAGAAAGGATAACTTTTTTAATGTTTCACTTTTTAGATTTTTATGAAATTCACTGAGGAGGATTGTCCTCCCCTTCCTCCTCTGAGGAGCCTCCACTGATCCATACATACCCCACGTCATGCCACCTGGGGTCTAGTCACAATTCCCAAGTCCAAAACGAGTTCACGGCAACACATTTTATACAGAGCCATGATCACATGGAGCTCCCTTCCATCTCCAATTACTCAAGCAAACAGCAACATTACCTTTAAAAAACGGATTAAACAACATCTCATGGAGCGGCTGTGACTGTGTGGAGACACACAAACACACACACACTAACACACACATCATTTTTTGTTCTGTATTGTTTGTATTATTTTTGTTGTATTGTTTCTATATCACTGTATTTTTTATTTGTGTGGCTATAGCTAAAGCTTGAACCAGTCCTTCGTCGGCAGTATGTCAATGTTTTGTTGCTTGTCATCTGTTGTGTATTTTTTGTGGAGCCCAGAAAGAGTAGCTGCTGCTTCTGAAAAAGCTAAGTGGGATCCATACAGAAAAACTGTATGCCAAAGTTATCTAGGTAAATTAGCCTGTGACTGACATCTGAAAGTGGCGTAGGTTTCTATTTGTCATGCCACTGAGTAGTTTCCCTTTTGTCTGTGTGTCATTGGCCTGTCAAGAGATGTTATTACGTAGGCAAGAGTGAGCTGTTCTTACCTTACCTACCTGAAAACATGATCACCCCTGTCCAAGGTCGTGACAAAGACTGTGACCTGAGAGAGAGACACAGGGTCACCTCAGAAACTATTTCTCCGCTGTCAGGACATTGTGCAGATGAGTGCCAAAGTTATATACAGAGAATGAGTAATATACTGTGTTTGGGAGAATCAAATAAGAACATGACTTAACATAAATAATAGGCTAGTTTGGTAAAGAGTTAAAGGGGCAATTAGCAGTTGCTACATCCATTTTTGGACTTATTGATATGTACCCATTCATTCTTTAAGAATATAATTTATAAATGCCTCATGAGCTTAGTTTCAGTTTCATACCCAATCAGAACCCAAAATATAAGGTTGTTTTACTCCAATGTGTGTAAACAAATTAAATTTGAACAAATACTGTATAGCCTCAAAACATGAGTAATCATTTTGATAGCATGGATGGTCTGTCCTTGCATCCATAGCTCTGTCTATGAATTTTTAGAGGGATCAACATTTTGGTGGTGGTGCTGAGGAGTATTTCAGTAATAAAGCCCTTTTGTGGTGGAAAACTAATTCTGATTGGCTGGGCCTGGCTCCCCAGTGGATGGGCCTGGCTCCCCAGTGGATGGGCCTGGCTCCCAAGTGGGTGGGCCTATGCCCTCCCATGGCTGTGCCACTGCCCAATGTGAAATCGAGAAATTAGGGCCTAACAATTTTATTTCATTTGACTGATTTCCTTCTATGAACTGTAACTGAGTAAAATCTTTGAAATTGTTGCATGTTACGTTTACATTTTTGTTCTGTTTATATATAAAAAATACACAATATTTTCTGCATCGGTGGCAACAGTACAGCAGCGGTGAGCTGCTGCTGTTAAATTAATATAGGGGAAACACTGGGTTTGTAATTGTTTAAACTGCTGACTGGCCATTCAAAGATCATTTGAACCATTGTTAATCCCTTTCTGTCAAAAAAGAATAATGCAGAGTAATAATACTATCCCCAAAATGTTGAAATATACAGTATGTGTCTCTGTGTGTACGTGTTTGTTGGCGTATGTGTGATGTGTGAGACAGGGACCACCTGTGCAGAGGAAGGAGCCAGTAACATTGGAGCCAAAGAGGGTTTTTCAGTGGGGATTTGTCACTCAGCAGTCCCAGGCTCAGGCGGAGTCACTTAGCAGGACACACCTGCCTTTCTCTCCCTTTCCCTTTACTTCTCCCTCCAAACAAGCTGTTTCTGAGGGTTTAGCTCCAGGGCAACACTATTGACACACATATGTCGTGACTTGACTTTAACATTAATCTGAAGGCTGTTATTTATCTAATTAACTAACTATGTTTAATTGTTACCTGATTAAATTAATCATGTAACAATTAACTCATCAGGATCTGGGGCACCACAAGAGCGGTTCTTTAAAGAGTTACCATCTCCCAAATTAAATTCTAAAAGGTCTTTACCTATCACATCTATAAACAGTCAACTTATTAGTTATAACCTCTTATCATATCATCGTTGTGAACAGTCGTAACCTCCTTGCATCTGCAAAATCCGAGTCTTACTTATGATTCAGTACTACACAAATTGGTTTGATTATTTATTTACTAGCTAATTAAATGGGAACACAGGATAAACACACACACACCACACTGGTTATTGACTGGAGACGTAATACGCTAAAAACAGGTACCTCGCGGAATGACAACAGCATGGATGCTTGTTAAAGGAGAGATGGAGAGGGAGAGAGAGGGACAGAGACACTTAACATTTCGTGGCACACTTGTAAGGCTCTGATTATTCGAAATGGTTCCAACAACTCTTCCACTGTTGTCCTTCTTTGTAGTTGTCCGGTATCCAGTGACTTGTCATGTAGTCCTGAACAGAACTACAGAGTTGAATTTCCATCCAATCGCTCTTTAAGATGCTTCTTTGAAGATATTCTAGCCAGCCGTATTGATGGTTCCCCATTGGGTTGATGAGAGTAGGAGCTACGATGGTTTGAGCAGAGTAACAGGATGGTCCTACTTAAATTCGCTTTCAAAGATACTTCACTTAGGACAGCTAATCAGCCGTACCAGTGATTGTCCGGGAGGTGAGTTTATTCTCTCCATGTTGAGATTCAAAGTTCAAGCCATGTTAAACATGTAGCTGCCGCTTCACGCTTTTTCTGGTCCGATGTGTTAATTTCTTAATCCATCATGTATACATTTCGGTGAAAAGGGGCGGTTCTGGCAGGCTGGCACAATCCCGTTACTCACTTCGGGGTGGCACTGTGCAAAGTTATTGAAAACAATTATCTCTTATAACTTCTCAAATCACATCCCACTCTTAACAAAAACACTTTCATAATTTTTTATATTACATCCACAGCCCATAGTATGGAAACTTCATCTATGTAGTGGGTATACTTTCCAAGTTACAGTATTTCCTTAATAACATTTTTAATGACATCACAAAAGAACAAACAAAATGACATGAGTGTTCTATAGATCGCCTCTGACTGTTCCCCACATTATATGTTAGAAATATTGTTCCAGCATTCGCTTTTGAACATGTTAGAGTTTCAGCGGGAAAAAGTCTGTTGAGACAAGCTGAATTTGGAGAGCACAGGCCTGGATCTTCTCCCTTGATTTACAACAGGACGTGAGTGACAATCCCCAAAAGTCCTTTCCTCCCCCTTCTACGGGTGATAGGGGTTCTGATTGAAGTTATTCATTGCAAACTTGATCTGACCTGTCATGACACATACCTGAATGCGTATTGCTCACGCCTATGGCTCTCAGCGGCTTATATTTAGCTGCACAAATGAAACCTAGCAATATAATTATTCAGGTTCATTATCAGGGATTTGGGATTGGGATTTTCCTTAGATCATATCTTGGGCTTTAACCAAAGTATTGCTTTTTGTAGTTCTGCAAAATTGCTCAGTGTAAAACAAAATATTAGCTTACATCATGGATAAACACTTTATGTTAATGTAGCCTATAGCCTGTTTTAGAGAAATCATAATCAAATATTGTAAGAGCTTTCATTGTCTGCTTATATGGACCCTTTATTTATCATATGCTTCTGACTTGGTGTAAAGGGAGAATACTGTAAGAACGGCCCGTTTTGAATTCTGTCTTTGTACATTTAAAAAATGTTGAACAAATATGTATGATATGTATGAAAAATGTGTTTTTGCAAAACACTAGATATCCATTGTTTAGCTGGAACGGAATGTTTGTATCCTGTATATTTGACAGTGATATAGGGTTTTCTGACCTAGCTATCTTAAGATGAATGCACTTACTGTAAGTAAGTGTTTTACATAAATGTTACATAAGTGTTTTACATAAATGTTACATAAATGTTACATAAATGTTTTACATAAATGTTTTACATACAGATCTCATTACTGTATAGAATAATTTTTTTCAACCTTTTGAATATTGATGTCACAAATGTATTATCTGTAAATATCTTTATTAAAAATGTAGTTATTTGTTACATTTGACTGTGTAAAACTTAGCAGTACTACTTTTTTTCTCTGAGATTGAGGCAGATATGTGACATGTGACCATTTAGCAAAAAAACATTCTTATTTGTCTCTCTGAAATGGAACCATTAAGTAATAAATACAAATACATTGAACAACCCAATGCCATGATTAGATAGTGAAAAAACACACCAATCTCTTTCATAATTTATTTAAACAATAAAAGCGAATTTACAAACATTTCTGAAAATGGATATATAGTGTTTTGGAATGAAACTCTTCAATATTTCTTCCCAAGTCACTCTTAGATTACCAAATAAATGCTTTTAGAGAACCATGTGGAAATTGCAGAAATTTGGGTCAAGTGAAGCAAGATGGATGTCTGTCATCACATTAACTCTGTTACTCACCAGCTACTACTGGTTAGTAACATAACATGGAGACAGCATCTGTATCTGGACAACTTTTAGTCTCTCCTCCACTAAGGTGTCCATTGCATGCAGCTAATTGATAGCATGACCCAGACAATGGGAGAGTAGAGGGCTGCCCAGCCACATTCCACACATGCCAGTCAGTCTATCAGTGACCCCGAATGGAGCCCACTTTCCCAATTAGGGTCATTAGTGTGAGCCAGTAAGTGCACCGGTCACACATGGCTGAAGACTAGGCCCACTTTGGCACCATGGAAAGACCCCAAGCGAAACACTACAAACACGGCTATTTATTCCCTTCATATTGTATAGCGCTGCCAAAGGCTTCTGTAGATGCCATAGAACATAGGCACACAGGGCACATGTGACCAGAGATCTTCTTTAGTTCAAGAAGTATTCATAAAACACTGGAGGTGTTTGTATATATTTTTTATAATGCTGCTCTATAGGGAAGTATCTGACCTCTGCGGGTAATAAACAAATTGGCTATGCTCAGTATGCCCCGGTGGCTTCCTTTCATAATTGAGCTGACAGTAGTGGATGCAGGCAACATGAAAACAAAATGGTGACTATCTGTATGTCAAATGGCAGTTGATGGCAGTTGCTTGGTATCTCTAGTACCTGTAAGGACAGTTGACTACATTATGTACAAGGATTTACAGTATGGTGTGTTTTCATGGGCACGACTCAACGACATGATCCTTAACGGCCGGTCCCAGTCGGACCATCTGGATGGGCTTACCGGTGTATTATCATTGTCACGTCATATGGAAATAGATATTGATTCCGTGAATGATATTTTACTATTCATCACAATAGTCATCATTATTATAACCATTTTAACAGAGGAAAATGAAAAGAAGGTATTTACATCTGCGGCCACATCTTTTCTGAATCATCTTTGAAAATATAATTGCATTAACGACTCGCACAGATGTTGTTGCTAATTTGACTGCTAATTTGTTTGGCCAGACTTCATGTGGCATGGAAACATCCGTTTATGGTAATTAACTAAACGACATTACTTTCCTGAATGGGCAGCATCGCCATCATGTGATTGGCTGGAATGGAACAATGGCAAGGCACACTGATCAGTGGAATAGTCTTATATTATATAGTAATAATAATATCATTACATTTTAGCAGACACTTTTATTCAAAGTGACTTACAGCAATGGGTGCATACGATTTCTTATGGGTGTCCCCTGTGTGAATCGGACCCATGATGTTGAAAGCACCATGCAATAGCTACCAACTGAGTCAGTTAACTTGATCCATAAATCAAAAAGTTCTACAAGTTCTGTTATAGTTAGGCTACAGTGTAATAGTATAGTTACTCACAGACATAATTAATTAGCCATTATTCTTACTGGGATGTGAGATGACAACACATGTTGTCGGTGTAATATCAGTCCCCACAATTTTATGATGCTGAGGCCCACTGGATACTGTCTGTATTAGTTAGAAAGGTAGGTTGCATTAACTCTAACAAAGTTATGTACTTGGTTGGCTATCCAGGTACGATGCAATCTTTGTTGTTTTTTTGCCAATAGCTTGCTAACTGCTAGCTAGCTTGCAAGCTCATGTAACAGGCTTGCAAATACAGAAACATGCCATAAATTCAATTTCAAACCATTGCTAATGATTTTGCTACTGTTGTAAACCGCGTGACCAATCGTAATACCAGAAGTTGCACAAAACCGGCTAGTCGAGGCAAAAAGGCAGTTCATTTGTAGCTTCACGCAGCGGAGTCAGGATGTTTTCCTTTCGTGGATTTCTATTCCTCTCTAGTTGCTACTAACTTTACTGCTATGTAATTGACATTTGGCTAGTTGTAGGTGGAAAAGGAAAGCAAAGATTGGTGATGAATCTTGAGCATCATAATAATATAGGGGCATAGGGGCTAGGGCCTCACTGCTATAACTTTCTGCTGGATTTTGGAATAGGCCTATGGAAACTAACCTATGACGTGGCTCTTTTTATAGAATTGGACATAATATCTTTTCCTTTGTTAAATGAAATGGTGATTACCCATGCTTCATGTTTGATGACGATTAATTTCTTAATGCCCCAATGTGTTCTAAAATGATCACAGTATGCACCTGTAACCACTCATATCATTAATTTGGCATGATATCTACTGCAATTCCATGATGTGATGGCACATTGAGGGATTTGACATTAAATCATCACTCATCAACATTAACATGCTGAGAGAGTGAGAGTCAAGTGGGAACTATATGGGAAAATAATTGAAAGTGAAATGAATGAAGATTAGTTTTAAGGTTGCTGGTGAAAAGAGGAGGGCTCACCTTTGTACTGCACAGGTGGGAGTTGGTGCTGGACTCATTGCCAGATAGCTCGTGCCAAAGGTGTTGGAAAGGTGGTAAAGCCCCTGGTTTAAAGATGGCGCCACCCTATTTATAAACACTGAACCATTTCTTAATATACCGTATGTCAAGCAATGAAACTACACCATCACCTGGTTTATGGTCTACGTATGACAACAGTTTTGGATAAGGTGATGAGAACTGTACATTTATAAAAGGTAAAGCAGGTATTCATGTGTTACAGTCAATAGCCAAAGACTAAAATATTGAAAACAAATGTATTACTCATAATGAATGTGACTGCTTCTTTTCTAATCCATAAACTGAAATAATGTACAGTACTACCGCCTGGCAATAACAGCATCACATTGTACGTGTACTTGCCTACAGCAGCACTGAATGTTTGTTCGATGAGTTTTGTGAATTGTAGACCCTGAAGCCTTCAGCACAGCTCTGTATAGTATGTGATAAAAAGCCTGTTTGCTCAGGGATCTACGGATTTACTGATTCTCACACACTGAAAATACAGCACTTATAGAGCTGGCTGTTGATCTCTGGATTTCAATGCAATGTTGGTGAATCAGACTGAAAATACTCACTGTTCATTGTGTTTCTATAACCGTTAAGTCAATCCAGTCTTGGCAAACAAAGTACAAGTATTGTATACAACTTCAGCTGCAATATCTTTCTGATAATCTGGCAATACAGACAGTGAGGAAGCATGTTTGCTTAGTGCAAGGTCAATATTGAAATAATACTTGCAAAGAACGTTTTTTTATGTTGAACAAAGTAAAACATACATTTGTATAGGGCAATTGTCGATCATTAAGAGTTTAGTTGGATCTTGTAAATGAAAACCTGGCCTGGTGATGAAACACTTTCATATGTTGGTGTTTGACACCAATTACAAAATCAGACATTGGAGAATTTCTTCATCCTGAGATGAAAGACTTGTATGTTTCTGAGTGAGTGACAAACTCTCAACATACAGGAAGTATCTGGTTTCCCAGAAGAAACAGTTTCATATTGTAGTGAACAATAGCGCCCTCCAATGGACATCCAGTGAAATGGCATTTCAGCTCACTAGTTTTTCTGGACGTATTACAAGGGACTGCTGCATCCTCCTCACCTCCCTCTCAGTGTGCATGAGTTCTCCTCTCCTGTTATCATAGTTCCGACAGGTGGTTTCCTCTGGCTGCTGCTGCAGTGACAGAGAGGTGGGCAGAGTGGGGAAATGATGAGTAATAAAGCCATAACTCACTGGTCGCATCAGTGAGACGTTAAGCGCAGGCCCCCACACCTGCTGCTGGCTGTGTGCTCTGGGGACACTTTTACACCAGCTGTGTTGTGCTTTAAAGCCCCTCTCTCATTCAGTGGATGGCCACTTGTCATGATTACTGCCTAGCTCAGGAGCTGCTCTCTGATTAGACACCATTTGGACCAGGGTTGACATCCTCCTCTATATGGACACTATCACCAGAGAACAAAGCACTGCTATCTGTCTGTGTAGGCCTGTCTGTTATGACTGTATAGTTATCAGTTCATTCATGCAGTAGTATACTTAAGCAATAAAGCCCGAGGGGTGTGGTATATGGCCAATATACCACAGCTAAGGGCTGTTCTTACACACGACGCAACATGGAGTTAATAATTCGTTTCGCGTCACATTTAACAACAATGCAGAAGAAGCCATATCCATTAATAAGTGAATATATATGATAAAAGTTGATCCTGGTTAATATTTATGTATTATATTTATAATGTATTTTTTGATAAAGGAAAAAGTTACAAAATACAACTCTAATAAAAAAAATGTAACATAAGATTTTGATGAAAGGCATGTTGAATAGTTGCCGTAGAAAATCTTATTCTGTAGCACCATCTTGTGTTTACTAAAGTGTATGACAGGGGTAGTAGTGGTTAGTCGTCTATTCACTGCAGACTGCACTACAACCAGACAGTTCACAGTCACTGGCACAAAGACACAGTCAGGCAAATGTAACAAATCACGTGTGTGGCGTTGCCTCTCAGACAACGCAAGACATGTGGATCCAATACACCATATTGGTTTCCAATGGGTGTATGAATTCCTAAAGACATACAGTGCATTCAGGAAAGTATTGAGACCCCTTGACTTTTTCCACATTTTGTTACATTACAGCCTTATTCTAAAATGTATTAAATTATTTCCCCCCCTCATCAATCTACACACAACACCCCATAATGACAAAGCAAAAACTGTTTTTTATACATTTTTGCAAATGTATAAAAATAAAATAACGAAAAGATCACATTTACATAAGTATTCAGACCCTTTACTAAGTACTTTGTTGAAGCACCTTTGGCAGCGATTACTGCCTCGAGCCTTCTCGGGTATGACGCTACAAGTTTGGCACACCTGTATTTGGGGAGCTTCTCCCATTCTTCTCTGCAGATCGTCTCAAGCTCTGTCAGGTTGGATTGGGAGCGTCACTGCACAGCTATTTTCATGTCTCTCCAGAGATATTCGATTGGGTTCAAATCCGGGCTAAGGCTGGGCCACTCAAGGACATTCAGAGTCTTGTCCCGAAGCAACTCCTCCTTTGTCTTGGCTGCGTGCTTAGGGTCGTTGTCTTGTTGGAAGGTGAACCTTCGCCCCAGTCTGAGGTCCTAAGGTCCTCTGGAGCACGTTTTCATCAAGAATCTCTCTGTACTTTGCTCCGTTCATCTTTCCCTCGATCCTGACTAGTCTCCCAGTCCTTGCCGCTGAAAAACATCCTCACACCATGATGCTGCCATCACCATGCTTCACCGTAGGGATGGTGCCACGTTTCCTCTAGATGTGACGCTTCGCATTCCGGCTAAAGAGTACAATCTTGGTTTCATCAGACCAGAAAATCCTGTTTCTCGTGGTCTGAGAGTCCATTAGGTGCCTTTTTGGCAAACTCCAAGTGGGCTGAGGAGTGGCTTCCGTCTGACCACTCTACCATAAAGGCCTAATTGGTGGAGTGCTGCAGAGATGGTTGTCCTTCTGAAAGGTTCTCCCATCTCCACAGAGGAACTCCGGAGCTCTGTCAGAGTAACCATTGGGTTGTTGGTCATCTCCCTGACCAAGGCCCTTCTCCCATGATTGCTCAGTTTGGCCGGGCAGCCAGCTCTGGGAAGAGTCTTGGTGGTTAAAACCTTCTTCCATTTAAGAATGATGGAGGCTACTGTGATCTTGGGGACCTTCAATGCTGCAGAAATGCTGTGGTACCCTTCCCCAGATCTGTGCCTCAACACAATCCTGTCTCGGAGCTCTACGGACAATTCCTTCGACCTCATGGCTTGGTTTTTGCTCTGACATGCACTGTCAACTGTGGAACCTTATATAAACAGGTGTGTGTCTTTCCAAATCATGTCCAATCAATTGAATTTACCACAGGTGGACTCCAATCAAGTTGTAGAAACATCTCAAGGATGATCAATGGAAACAGGATGCACCTGAGCTCAATTTCGAGTCTAGAAGCAAAGGGTCTGAATACTTATGTAAATAAGGTATTTCTGTTTTTTTTAAATATATGATTTCATCCATTTAAGAATAAGGCTGTAACGTAACAAAATGTGGAAAAGGGAAGGGGTCTGAATACTTTCTGAATGCATTGTTTGTGGTGTAGCTCAGATGATGGGCTTTATGTGTAATTGAGGCTACCCAGTGTTCTTTTACTGCCTTGAGGAAAATTCAATGATGTGACCCCTTCTCATTGTCCAATTACTGTGTTTTCAGTACCATTTTATTCAATGATATATACAGTATGTGACTACATTAAAACCTACAGTATGAAATATAGGAAAACGTTGAAATATCTCTAATAGAAATAATTAAAGGAGTGAAACTGATTGTAGCATGGAAGCCATTTTGTTGGTGGGGTGCTATTCAGAGAGTCTACTTCTCGAAGGTGTGAGTGAAGTCTGTTGCTGCCTTGAATTCTAATCAACAGAAGGCAATTAAAAAACTCCCTCCTCCTCCTTCTACTCTTTATAAAACGATGTTCTGCTAATGGCTTTGGATCTCAGTTAAGCCTTACTGCAAATTACTCTTAATCCAGTGAGCCTGCATATGGTTACCTGAGGGAAATACTATCCAGGATCCTCCCAGCTAGCCTCCAGATTAGTTCAATATATATTAATCTCCTCATTTATCTTTGTCAACGAAGGACAAAAAATAATTTGGAAGAGAGTAAATAAGAGGGAGAGCAATAAGAGAGGGGTGGGTTATTAAAAATGGCAGAAGGCAGGTGCTTGCCACCACATACTTGACTGATTGGGTTTGGCTGGTTAATAAGTATCTCTGCATTGCAAATACGCCTTCGTTCATTTTCCTCATCAACATTTCATGGGCAAGAAGAAGAAGATTACCATTTTCAAGTCAACAAGACATGTTGCAGAGTATCTAGATGGAAAATATGATTAAAATAAAAGCATATGGCTCTTCTGCATTAAAAACCTTGTGTTTGCCAATAGAAGGGGAATCATTCTGATTCCATTCAAACATGCATACAGTTGAAGTCGGAAGTTTACATACACCTTAGCCAAATACATTTAAACTCAGTTTTTCACAATTCCTGACATTTAATTATAGTAACAACCCCTGTCTTAGGTCAGTTAGGATCACCACTATATTTTAAGAATGTGAAATGTCAGAATAATAGTAGAGAGAATGACTTATTTCAGCTTTTATTTCTTTCATCATATTCCCAGTGGGTCAGAAGTTTACATACACTCAATTACTATTTGGTAGCATTGCCTTTAAATTGTTTAACTTGGGTCAAACATTTTGGGTAGCCTTCCACAAGCTTCCCACAATAAGTTGGGTGAATTTTGGCCCATTCCTCCTGACAGAGCTGGTGTAACTGAGTCAGGTTTGTAGGCCTCCTTGCTCGCACATGCTTTTCAGTTCTGCCCACAAATTTTCTATAGGATTGAGGTCAGGGCTTTGTGATGGCATCTCTAATACCTTGACTTTGTTGTCCTTAAAACTTCTCTAGGGTAGGGGGCAGCATTCGGAATTTTGGATGAAATGCATGCCCAAATTAAACGTCCTGTTTCTTGGGCCCAGAAGATATGATATGCATATAACTGGTAGATTTGGATAGAAAACACTCTAAAGTTTCCAAAACTGTTAAAATAGTGTATGTGAGTTTAACAGAACTGATTTGGCAGGCGAAAACCTGAGAAAAATCCATTCAGGAAGTAGTTTTCTTTTTGGTTTGTAGTTTTCTATTCAATGCCATTACAGTATCCCTTGACTTAGGACTCAACTTGCAGTTTCTATGCCTTCCACTAGATGTCAACGGTCTTTAGAATGTGTTTCAGTCTTGTATTCTGAAAAATTAGGAAGTAAGAGCTGTCTGAATGAGTGGACCCTAAAGTTTCACGGAGCTTTTGCCTGCGCAAGACCGAGAGAGTGCGTTTCTTGTTTACCTTTTATATCGACGACGTTATTGTCCGGTTGAAATAGTATCGATTATTTAGGCTAAAAACAACCTGAGGTTTGAATATAAACATCGTTTGAAATGTTTCTATGAACTTTACGGATACAATTAGGATTTTTTTGTCTTCCTGTTTTGACTGCGTTTCAGCCTGTGGATTACTGAAGAAAACGCGCGAAAAAAAAGGAGGTTTTTGGGTATAAAGAGACTTTATCGAACAAGAGGAACATTTATTGAGTAAATGAATGTCTGCTGAGTGCAACCATTTGAATATCATCAAAGGTAAGGGATTCATTTTATCTCTATTTCTAAATTGTGTAACTGTTCTATCTGGCTGGCTACTGTTTGTAATTATTTGTCTTGTGGGCTATGTTCTCATAATCGTAATGTATGCTTTCGCCGTAAAGCATTTTTTAAATCTGACACCGTGGTTGGATTCACAAGAAGTTAATCTTTAAACCTATGTAAAATATGTTTTGTTTTCTGAATTTTTATAATGAGTATTTCTGTATTTGAATTTGGCGCCCAGCAGTTTCACTGGCTGTTGAAGTGGTGGGACGCTACCGTCTCACGTGCCCAAGAGAGGTTAAGCCATTTTGCGACCAAGCTTTAACTTCCTGACTGATGTCTTGAGATGTTGCTTCAATATATCCACATAATTTTCCATCCACATAATTTTCCATCTATTTTGTGAAGTGCACCAGCCCCTCCTGCAGCAAAGCACCCCCACAACATGACACTGCCACCCCTTTGCTTCACAGTTGGGATGGTGTTCTTGGGCTTGCAAGCCTCCCAGTTTTTCCTCCAAACATAACAATGGTCATTATGGCCAAACAGTTCTATTTTTGTTTCATCAGACCAGAGGACATTTCTCCGCAAAGTACAATATTTGTCCCCATGTGCAGTTGCAAACCGTAGTCTGTTTTTTTATGTGGTTTTGGAGCAATGGCTTCTCCCTTGCTGAGCGGCCTTTCAGGTTATGTCGATATAGGACTAATTTTACTGTGGATATAGATACTTTTGTACCTGTTTCCTCCATCTTCACACGGGCCTTTGCTGTTGTTCTGGGATTGATTAGCACTTTTCACATCAAAGTACGTTCATTTCTAGGTGACAGAAGGCATCTCCTTCCTGAGCGGTATGACAGCTGCACGGTCCCATGGTGCTTATACTTGCGTACTATTGTTTGTACAGATGAATGTGGTACCTTCAGGCGTTTGGAAATTGCTCCCAAGGATGAATCAGACTTGTGGAGGTCTACAATTCTTTTTCTGAGGTCTTGGCTGATTTCTTTAGATTTTCCCATGATGTCAAGCAAAGCAGCACTGAGTTTGAAGGTAGGCCTTGAAACACATCCACAGGTACACCTCCAATTGACTCAAATGATGTAAATTAGCCTATCAGATGCTTCTAAATCCATGACATCATTTTCTGGAATATTCCAAGCTGTTTCAAGGCACAGTCAACTTAGTGTATGTAAACCTCTGACCCACTGGAATTGTGATACAGTGAATAATAAGTGAAATAATCTGTCTGTAACCAATTGTTGGACAAATTACTTGTGTCATGCACAAAGTAGATATCCTAACCGACTTGCCAAAACCATAGTTTGTTAACAAGAAATTTGTGGATGGTTGAAAAATGAGTTTTAATGACTCCAACCTAAGTGTATGCAAACTTCTGACTTCAACTGTATCATTTTCCCTAGGCCCTAGGTGCAACTACAGACACTTTCACTGCAGGTTCCTTATATGAAGAAGAGGACAAAGTTATATTGCCAGATCTTAAAACATCACACCTTGTTGTCATTTAAGCTTTAAAGAAAATCCCTCCATGCGCTTTCATTTGTGTACATTATAGGACTGGACCCAACAGGACTCATCGAAAGGTTGACATTTACTGTATCTTGGGAAGCTGATAAATATCCCTGTAAAGCGTATCACAGGAGGAATGTGTGTGATGTCCTGCCAAAACATTCAAATATTAATCCAATGTGATTTCAGGAAGCCATTAGTTCTAAACATGTTTTTAAAGGTTATCCCGTTAACTCCAGCAACATGACCGGCACACGGCAAGTTTAAAAAAAAAGAAGATAGCTGGAAGACGACTCAGCGAAAATGTAAGGCCTGTGGGGACTCCTGCCTGCGATGCCCTCCTGTCCTTGCCAGTGGAATCCATTATGAGCGGCACGACTTGGCTTCACACCCACTGAGATACTGGCGCTTCCCCAAGGTTCCCTGACATGAGGCCGGTAGACCATCAAAGGCAGGGATTCCTGCATAAAACATCTAATGAACTCAAGGTATGCTACTTCTGACCTTGCAGGTTTTCCCTCTGAAATGTATGATGGAAATTACTACATTAACTACTGAAAATATATCATAGTTAATTTGCTCTAACGGAGACACCTGTTAAATACTGAACAAAAATATAAACGCAACATATAAAGTGTTGGTCTTGTGTTTCATGAGCTGATATAAAATATCCCAGAAGTGTTCCATACGCACAAAAAGCTTATTTCTTTCAAATGTTGTGCACAAATTTTACATCCCTGTTAGTGAGCATTTCTCCTTTGCAAAGATAAACCATCCACCTAACAGGTGAGGCATATCAAGAAGCTGATTAAACCGCATGATCATTACACAGGTGCACCTTGTGCTGGGGACAATAAAAGGCAACTAAAATCTGCAGTTTTGTCACACAACACAATGCCACAGATGTCTCAAGGTTTGAGGGAGCGTGCAATTGGCATGCTGACTGGAAGAATGTCCACCAGAGCTGTTGCCAGAGAATTTAATGGACATTTCTTGACCATAAGTCGACGCAAATGTCATTTTTGAGAATTTGGCAGTATGTCCAACCGTCCTCACACCCGCAAACCACGTGAGGCCATGTGAGGAGTATTTCTGTCTGTATTAAAACCCTTTTGTCTGGATAAAATGTATTCTGATTGGCTGGGCCTGGCTCCCAAGTGGGTGGGCCTATGCCCTCCCTGTCACGCCCTGACCTTAGAGATCCTTTAAATTCTCAATTTGGTAGGTCAGGGTGTGACTAGGGTGGGAAATCTATGTTTATATTTCTTTGATGGCCGAGTATGGTTCCCAATCAGAGGCAGCTGTCTATTGTTGTCTCTGATTGGGGATCATACTTAGGCAGCCCTTTTTCCCACCTTCAGTTGTGGGATCTTGTCTTTGTTTGTTGCATGGATTGCACTCCTAAGCTTTTCGTTTGTTGAGTTGTTTATAGTTTTTTTGGTGGAACATTTTAATAGAGAAAATGTACGCCTACCACGCTGCACATTGGTCTTCATTTAACAACGGACGTAACACTCCCAGTTCCACCCATGGTCGCGCCCCTGCCCAGTAATGTGAAATCCATAGATTAGGGCCTAATACATTTATTCCAATTGACTGATTTCCTTATATGAACTGTAAAAAAATATTTGAAATTGTTGCGTGTTGCATTTATATTTTTGTTCAGTATAGTATGGATAACACCAACTTTCAGTGTCCCTTAACTGCATAAACAAACTGTGTAGTCCATAATGGACCTACATGCAGCTTTTTTAGTGAGGGAAGTTCAGATGCACACTGGCTTACTTACTCAGATTTCACATGTGTGGTTGAGAAGCTTCAAAAACAAAAATACATTGCTTTTTGGGGGAGAAGTCCTGTTTTTCTAAATCCTATGTATTTATTTTCCAATCCAAGATTTATAAGCTGCCATCTGTGGTATGGTATGCTCAGTTTGATTATTTACCCAAGAAAATATGGTGTTGAAAAATTCATGCCTGCGCGTTAGTTTGACCCCTGGTCATTTGCTGCCATTCCCACCTCTGTGATGAGAAAACAGGTTCAGTGATGTTGAGAGATGAGGAGAGAGACGAGCTGGGCCAAAGGTCCCGCTCTCCGCGGCCCCTGACATCCTTTCCCACTCTCCATTAGCCTTTTCACCATGTCAGAAATGAGGACAGCTAGATGCAATTATCTTGGTACATCTTTTTTATACACAGGCACTTAAAACCTAACCTGGAATTCTAGATATGGATCCAGGAAGAGCGCCAAATACCATTGTCAGGTCAAAAATCTAATTTAAACCTGCATCTTTAAAAGGACTATGCCAAAAATGTATTGTGACTATGATTTACTATTTTACTCTCTGTTAAATTCCACATTTGCTTCTGCAATATTCATTATCACATTGCTGTATATTATATTATTCTCAGCTTTTACATGAACCTCTGACATTAATCTGTGTCTGTGTATTGATACCTTGACGGTATCAATACACATTGATAATCTAGGTTGTCAGCGAGTGAAGCGGCTGTGTTATTGCATCAGGGCACAACAGTAAACAGTCTCACTGGTCATCCATATTTCTGTCCACGACAGGGATCGAGTGTGCCATGTCATTGCTCAGAGGCCCATTGACTTGCAGCCAGCAATAACTGTCAAGTTCATTTGGAAGTAAAATAGTCAGTGTGGCCGGTGAAAAGGAACCCTGTGCAACTGACAGACCAGTGAGGTGGGCCTGCCAACAGATTAAGTGGTCACTAAAGCCCACATGGAGTTGTCTGTGTATTTCACATGAAAGCAGTATTTCCATATCCTACTCTCTGTTAACCACTTGTCTAAATTGTCATAAATCATTGCGAATTCCTGCTTTTATTTGGAAAACATTGACTTCTAAAGCTACCATGTGAGCCTCATATGGAAGGAGGAAATGTATCTAGTTCACTAAAAGTAGCCCGTTCCTGCAGTCAAATGACCAAATCACTGTCTGCAGCCTCATGGGTGGAATGTTATTCATATTTTTCATAACTTTGTAACAAATAAACATTCTAAAAAAAAAAAAATGCTGAAAATCCAGTCTTTCTATTTCAAATGGTTTTGTTATATTTCAGTCTTCAGTGATGTATATAAAGTGTAATATTGGGATGCAAACTCAAAATGGAACACATTTTAACTCTATATCTGACATGGTACAGGTGTGTTCTTTTTTAAGCCCTTAACCATTTGTGTGAGGTGTACACTTTTGTTTCATAGTAGATTTGTTAAAGACTACCAAGCAGTAGTAAAAGGTTAAAGGATTCACAAAATTAGGATTATCTTTCAGATAAATTACTTCACAGAACCATGTGCTGGAAATGACATCTGCGAGCAGAGCAGTCAATAACACCATTTTTTTCAATGGGTGAAAGGGTTGTTTGAATTTGAGAGTTTGCCTTTTGGTATAAAACCTGCTCCTAAATAGTTGAATAATCAGCATATTTTTGATTAGTACTTCAAATAATGACATGATGTCATACTATGTGCCACATGTAGATGGGTTTAATTCTGTTGCTTTTGTTGCAAGAGACTGTAAGAACCCAGGAGGATTGCAATGTACTACATTTACAACAGACTGCATCATTCATTGTATGTCACTAATCACAATATAACAACTATTCCCACATGCAGTACTCCTGTCCATGTACTCACAGCACCACTACCACACATACTCATATGCACACGCAGAATACATTCACATCCCAGCCCCTCAGTGTTGCCTTTGGAAAAGAAAACCACCTCCCGGAGAGAGAGGAATAACTGAGCGATCCGTTTTTTCCCACCCACAGCCGAGAATGTTAACAGGTTATATCCTCGTCCTCAGCTGGGATTGCCATTTCCTTTTCCTTTGACCTGCACATCAGATCTCTGACTTACAGGAATCAGGGTGAAGATTAACAAATATGCTGTCTGGAAAATGGAAGGTCGGCCCTGCCTGGGGTATGGGGTGTGAGGTAAACCAGCTGCTCTGTGCTGCCTGCCAGCCTATGACAGAGGTTAGGAAAGCTCATCATCGGGAGCCAGGGCCAGAGCCGCATTTAAACATGGGTGGCCACCAACACAAAGTCTCAAAACAAATGGCTTTACATGATGTGATCGCTATCTGGTGTGCCATGAGGGGCAAAGGCAGCATAACTGGCACTTTCCTGTTGAAAGATACGATTATGGGTGATGTAACAGTGGAGCGTTTGAGGATGGCCAGAGAAAACAGAGATGAACAGGGCTCTGTTTGTCTGCTGCACGGCTCGACAGGCTCCACACTGAAGACTGTATTTGGACTTTAATAATAAAACGGTTGGTGCGGTGGGGGGTGGTGGGAGTGAGGGGGGTTTGTGGGTTTCTGTAGTCGGCTTAGTGTGTATAGAAGCAGTCAATAGGGTGTAGGCAATAATAGAGGAATTACATTTAGAAAGTAGTTTCATTGATATTCTGATACAGTGCCTTCAGAAAGTATTCACCCCCCTTGACTTTTTCCAACAACAAAAAAAGTGTTACAGCCTGAATTTAAAATGCATTAAATTGAGATTTTGTGTCACTGGCCCACACACACAATATCCCATAATGTCAAAGTGGAATTCTGGTTGTAGAAATGTTTACAAATTACAAAAGCCTAAATAAGTTCAGGAGTAAACATTTGCTTAACAGGTCACATAATACGTTGCATGTACTCACTCCATGTGCAATAATAGTGTTTACCATGATTTTTTTATGACTACCTAATTTCTGTACCCCACACATACAATTATCTGTAAGGTCCCTCAGTCGAGCAAACACAGATTCAACCTCAAAGACCAGGGAGGTTTTCCAATGTTTTGCAAAGAAGGGCACATATTTGTAGATGGGTAATAATTTAAAAAAGCAGACATTGAATATCCCTTTGAGCATGGTGAAGTTATTCATTAGATTTGGATGGTGTATCAATACACCCAGTCACTACAAAGATAGAGGCGTCCTTCCTAACTCAGTTGCCAGAGAGGAAGGAAACCTTTCAGGGATTTTACCATGAGGCCAATGGTGACTTTAAAATAGTTACAGAGTTTAATGGCTGTGATAGGAGAATATTAAGGATTGATCAACGTTGTATACAAAAATATAAACGCAACATGCTGGTCCTGAGTTTCATGAGCTGAAATAAGATCCCAACATTTTTCCATATACATAAAAAGCTTATTTCTCTCAAATTTTGTGCACACATTTGTTTACATCCCTGTTAGTTAACATTTTTCCTTTGCCAAGATAATCCATCCACCTGACAGGTGCGGCATATCAAGAAGCTGATTAAACAGCATGATTATTACACAGGTGCACCTTGTGATGGGGACAATAAAAGGCCACTCTAAAATGTGCAATTTGGTCACACAACACAATGCCACAGATGTCTCACGTTTTAATGGAACGTAAAATTGGCATGCTGACTGCAGGAATGTCCACCAGAACTGTTGCCAGATAATTGAATGTTCATTTCTTAACCATAAGTTTCCTCCAGCGTTGTTTTAGAGAATTTGGAAGTACGTCCAACCGGCGTGAGACCAGCCACCCGGATCGTCTGAGACCAGCCACTTGGACAGCTGATGAAACACAGGAGTATTTCTGTCTGTAATAAAGCCCTTTCGTGGGGAAAAAATAAGAATTATTGGCTGGGCCTGGCTCCCCAATGCATGGGCTTGGCTCCCAAGTGGAGTTGCTTACCATGACAACATCACATGTTCCTGAGTGGCCTAGTTAGAGTTTGGACTTAAATTGGCTTCTAAATACATGGCAAGACTTGAAAATGGCTGCAATGATCAACAACCAACTTGACAGCTTGAAGAATTTTTAAAAGAATAATCTGCAAGTATTGTACAATCCAGGTGTGCAAAGCTCTTAGACTTAACCAGAAAGACTCACAGCTTTAATTGCTGCCAAAGGTGATTCTAGCATGTATTGACTCAGGGATGTGAATAATTATGTTAATGAGATATTTCTGTATTTCCTTTTCAATAAACGCGCAAAATTTTCTAAAAACAGATTTTCACTTTGTCAATATGGGGTTTGTGTGTAGATGGGTAAGACAAGACATCTATTTAATCCATTTTGAATTCAGGCTGTAACACAACATGTGGAATAAGTCAAGAATGAATACTTTCTGAGGGCGCTGGAGATCTGCATGTGAATATAATTTCAGACAACATTTCGGCAAGTGACCTAAGATCTCCTTCACTACAATATATATTGGACAACATTTTAGCTTATTAAATGCAGTATTCAGTGCACAGTCTAATATCTTTCCCTCCCTACCAGGAGAGATGAAGTACTTTTACTATACGGCTGCAAATTGAGTCTGGTTCAATGAGATGGATTGTGACGTACAAGATTGTAGAGTTTAGGAGAGAGCCCTTTAATCATTAAAGAGAGCACTGCCACATCATTCCCCCAATGTGCTTCATGTTCTTCAGCAGCATTTGTAATTAACCGCTGGTCGTCTCACCAGTTCTGTATGCCACAGCAGGCTTCAGCAGAGAGGACAAGACTGGACCACTAGAGGTCACAACACACTCGTCAACATCTCCAGATGTGAACACTGTTAGATATGAGCACTAGATGGAACAGTCAGGAGCACGTATTTGAAAATTGATGTTGAATAGATAGATGGTGTGTATTCTGACAATGCAATGTCTGTGTTGTAACTTTAATGGGTTACAGAGTTAATGTTTACAGTGAATTAATTGAGCTGTATCGAATTGTTTTTTTATTTACAGATATTTACTTACGTATGAGTAATTGTATTAGAATTCATATGATGGAGTTTAGAGAACAATGTACATATTTCTGTTGTATTGGTTAGTATTGGATTATGCTATTGACTGCAAGTACCAGAATGCCTTGCGACAGGAAGAAAGGAAGAAAACGAGAACGCGCCAGTTAAGTACAAGTGACAAGTGATTATCCTGACTTTCACTAGCAACGTTCTTTTATTGTTTTGTAGAATCTAAAGTTGTTAAATGTAACGTGAACAAGTATTATTACTAAAAGAAGCTTTCATCGTACAACCAACGTCCTGAGTCATTACTTAGAAGATAGATATTCTATAGTCTGAAACTCTCAGCATTCAAATGACTTATGATAACACATTACTACTGATTAAAACATGTGGAATAAACAATAAAACAAATTCCAACTGAAATAAATCATCTCTGACAATCTCTTTAATATCTTATTTATTCTCTTTGGACTGACAGAATCCATTTCCTTCACCTGTAATCACATGTTCCTTCCCCATTTTCCCTCTTCAGGCCTTCCTATAAAGGAGCGAGGCCCAGCGTGGGTTCTGTGGGTCACGGCCCTGACCATCGGTCCTCCGGTCAGCTGGTCCCAGAGGAACCAGGGCTCCACCAGGTCTTCACCTCTCTCCCTTTAAAATAACAGCAGTGGCCGCCCGGCCAGGCCTTTGTAAAAACCAGGCTGTTCCTCAAGATGGATCACAGTGAGTAACATCTGGTGGTAAACTGTAAGCACAGCTGACAGAGAAGTGTAATAATGTTAAGATGTAAATATTTTAAAGAGAGTAATTGAGGCTATTTATTTCCTTTTGGTATTCAGAGGCATGGCAGAATGTACACAGTAGTGCCTATATGACCAATATAAGTTCTTAATGAGGGTATGGCATTGCCAGAAAGTACTGTTCTCCAATATATGAACTACACGTCCAGTTGATATGAGTTTTAAGGCCCTTGTCCTTGGAAAATAGGCAATTAGTATTTCTAAACTTAGAATTTTGAAGGATCTAGTATAGGATATATACAGTATGTATTGTATTTAGTTCCCGTATTTAGTTCCCATACCCACACCCACACCCACATACACACTCTCTCCAATGAACAAACTCACACAATCTCAAACATAGACAAACACGCACACTCTCTCTTTCTTATTTTTGGAGGCACTGTGAGGCCTTCTGACAATATACAGCTTGCCTCCAGCTTTATACTGCCTGGCTTCCAATCAAAATGGCTTTAGAACAGTAAAAAAATCTTCAGGGCCCACAAAGTCAGAAAAAACAGGGGAAAAAGCGGTGTTGGCAGCCAACCACACATATTCACTGAGCTCATCCCGCCAAGCAGCAGTAAATCATTATGAAAGCAAAAGTTAATGTGGTAGATACAATCATCTAAGACCACTAAAACACAAATTTCTCCGAACGGGCTTCTCACATATAACTGTCACAAACTGTCCTATCAATGGCTATTGCTCTCGCCAGCTTTCACGGGCTCCTGATGTTTCAAACAGAGGACAAAGGTACTGTATTGTTGGAAGAGTTCCCAATAAAAAAGAGGAAAACTGAGGCCCTCTGTCTCTTTAATCAGATTCACCCTTGTGGCGTGAAGCGGACTGACAGTCGCTTGTCCAGGGACTGTTGTAGGCTCCCAGGATCTGGCTGTTCCCACAGGAACAGAGAGAAGATGATGAATTTTGTTCTCAGCAAATGGGAAATAGTCATCCTGATCGCTGACACACTGTATGGCAGTAATCAGCAGTGCATGTTGTCAAAATGGAAATTGCCTGTCCCTGTTAGTAGAACACAAATGTGGTTCTTTCTTCAAAGGCCTGCTCCAAGAGGCCAGTTGGCTTGTTCTTTCCATGCCCTTCGGATGTTTTTCTGGATGACAAGTTTGATGTCTAAATAGGCTGATAAAGTGAGGAGGGAATGTGATTTAGGGACGATAAAGTGTTTTGATATGTGGGACAGGATATTTGGTTGACATCGGTTCAGTTGAGGCCGGTATTAGTTCATTAATTTGTTTAAGCGAGCAACTCACATTCCCACTTTAAGTTGAACAGTTGTAATTGATCCAACAGTAGGACTGTGCTCTGTGTTTGATCCCATTTTCACATACAGAGTTCAGCATTGCTTCATTATGAAGCCAAAAAGTGACAAGTCAGCAGTCAATAACAAACACAACACAATACTGTGCCCAGAGAGATAAAGTACATGGAAGCAGCAGGAGCGTGCTGTACCCTCCCAAAATGCACCATGCTCTTTGGATGGTATTAGTAGTATTTGTGGGCAAATCTGAGGGGCTCAGTCAGTGACACAGGCATCAGTGGGAACCTTGTTTCCTCTGGGAATTGGTATTGCTTTGCCTCAGGCTCCAGAGGGGCTGCTGGCTGGAGTGGTAAGTCAGCCTTCCAATGGAAGATGCAGCTCTCTGCCAGGTTTAGCCCAGCCTAGCTTAACGACACACACAACACTTGCTGCCATACTGCAGTTGGCTGGTTGGCTGACTAAACAGGAGGGGAAAGGCGCAGACTCAGGGATCACAGCGGGACAGGGCTGGGTAGACAGTGGCCATCTTCTCTTCTCTGATCTGGAGACAAGCCCAGATACTGTATCAGACCCGTTGAGTTAAAGCGCTGTTTACTCTGTGAGTAGGGGGATGTGTACATGCAAGACTATTTACTTAATCACTGACTCATGTTGGGTGGTCCTCCTCACTGGGCTGGATACAATGGCTCCACCAGACAGTATTCACTGTTCATTGAACATGCTCATAGCACAAGCCATAAAAGACAAGTCACTGAGGGCTTCCAAGCTGTATGCCTTCATTTTATTAATATATTTCCAAACTGATTTGATGTTGTCTGAAACCAAGTCTCATTAAGTTCCACCCCTCCTCTTTATTGTAAAATATACACTACCGTTCAAAAGTTTGGGGTCACTTAGAAATGTCCTTGTTTTTGAAAGAAAATCAAATTTTTGGTCCAGTAAAATAACATAAAATTGATCAGAAATACAGTGTAGATACTGTTGATGTTGTAAATGACTATTGTAGCTGGAAACGGCTGATTTTTAATGGAATATCTACATAGGCGTACAGAGGCCCATTATCAGCAACCATCACTTCTGTGTTCCAATGGAACGTTGTGTTAGCTAATCCAAGTTCATAATTTTAAAAGGCTAATTGATCATTAGAAAACCCTTTTGCAATTATGTTAGCACAACTGAAAACTGTTGTTCTGATTAAAGAAGTAATAAAACTGGCCTTCTTTAGACTAGTTGAGTATCTAGAGCATCAGCATTTGTGGGTTCGATTACAGGCTCAAAATGGCCAGAAACAAAGACTTTCTTTTGAAACTCGTTAGTCTATTCTTGTTCTGAGAAATTAAGGCTATTCCACGCGAGTAATTGCCAAGAAACTCAAGATGTCGTACAACGCTGTGTACTACTCCCTTCACAGAACAGCGCAATCTGGCCCTAACCAGAATAGAAAGAGGAGTGGGAGGCCCCGGTGCACAACTGAGCAAGAGGACAAGTACATTAGAGTGTCTAGTTTGAGAAACAAACGCCTCACAAGTCCTTAACTGGCAGCTTCATTAAATAGTACCAGCAAAACACCAGTCTCAACATCAACAGTGAAGAGGCGACTCAACTAGTCTAAAGAAGGCCAGTTTTATTGCTTCTTTAATCAGAACAACAGTTTTCAGCTGTGCTAACATAATTGCAAAGGGGTTTTCTAATGATCAATTAGCCTTTTAAAATGATAAACTTGGATTAGCTAACACATCGTGCCATTGGAACACAGGAGTGATGGTTGCTGATAATGGGCCTCTGTACGCCTATGTAGATATTCCATTAAAAATCAGCCGTTTCCAGCTACAATAGTCATTTACAACATTAACAATGTCTACATTGTATTTCTGATCAATTTGATGTTATTTTAATGGACAAAAAATGTGCTTTTCTTTCAAAACAAGGACATTTCTAAGTGACCCCAAACTTTTGAACGGTAGTATATATATATATATATATATATATATATATATATATATATATATATATATATATATATATATATATATATATATTGTACGTTTACTCCAGATACTATCCCGTACTATCTCTGTTTATCTACTTGTATCAAAGACAAGTTTTCTTCTGTAACAACAGTCAAAAAGTGAGTTGCATTGTCTCTTTCCCTTGGTTAAGTACAAGTGCAGGATACTATTTTTAAGGAAACAATCTTTATCGCACTTTAACGGGTAAAGAGATACGATTTCTATATTTTGCCTCCACATAAGCCCCATGGTAGGCGATGAAACTCTAACCTGCATCACAGTGTGTCTAATGTGATCTTGGTGTTTGAGAGCGCACAGAAAATCAGCTTTGCCAAAGCTGCTGTGCTTTACCTGGCTGTAACCCTGAGGGGATGGAAATGAAATAGACCAACTTTTGAATTTTTTGGGATTGACATTTGACCAGAAAGGAAAACCATTTCTATATGCCTCCACAGATGTCACTTCCTTTATTCATACCTCATTTGAAATAGGAAGCTGAACTATAAATCAAGTTCAAATAATTTGTATTAAACATGTTTTCATAAATATTTTAAATATCTATAAATGAGCCAATGTCATAACAGTTGATGTACAGTAAACAAGGTTGAGTAAATGTAACAGTATGTATTATAATGTTTATTTAACAGTTTGAAATTGCTGTAAATTATTTTCTAGCATATCAAACTCCCACTAACAGAAACCTGCTTCCCCACTAAATTCTCACAGGCTATTCTCCCTGGTCTTTTACTGAACACACACACACACGCAGACACAGACAGACAGACACACACACACACACACACACACACACACACACACACACACACACACACACACACACACACACACACACAGACACAGACACAGACACAGACACAGACACAGACACACACACACACACACACACACACACACACACACACACACACACACACACACACACACACACACACTAATGGAGATGTAACTGGAAGAGTTCCTGAAGCATATGGATGCCATTTGTAAGCAGCAGTGAGAATGTATAGGTCAGTCTGCCCTTTGGTATCTCTCTATCCATCTGTTTTCACATTACTTGCAAATTATAGTGTCCTCCAGACCCAAATGATCATAAATCAACTCGGTGAACGTGCAGAAGTTTTCCCATCTGTCATAAAACAATGATTTAAAGTCCGGGTTGTCAAAATACAGCGCTGTGAATTCACCCTGCGCCCCAGCACTAGGAACACAAAGCGCCATCTCATCGGGATAATTTATGGCCTCAGAGGGAGCTGAAGGGTGATTAGAGCTCAGGCCACCAACAGGCAGAAAAACAGTAGGAGCATCAATAAGGACAGCTGGAAAACTTGGGTCAAACAATTCGACAAAACCTATTGTGTTTGGAGAGGGGAGCCAGATATATTGCATGTTTAGTATACTGGTACATCTCTGGAACATTCGGTCATACAGCATTTGTGAGTTTTGGAGTTTCTACATTAAATAGTCGTACCCAAGGACATGTGACGTATTGGACGTTGAGCTTGTCTTTGGCCAAATAAAATATACATCGGGAGGTTCCTGGATTTTAAACAAGATATTTGTGTAAATGATGTCACTGCGTCTCTATGAAATTGTTTATTTTGGAGGTGGAGTTTTGGGGTGAAAGAGGTACTGTTGGTAAGTGGGGGTTCAGGTATATACAAACAAATAGGTGCTGTGGAAATGCTGGACCATGTTGACCTTGCCTGAATATTGGGGATATTATTTTATGAGCCATGGGGCATCAATGGCAGCTGGTCAGTGGCAAACTAGCTTCCTGTATAGTGTTTAATATATTATGATTACCCTCTTACACAAGCAGCAAGGCAGAGGAAATGCAGGGGTAGGTCTCATGAAATAACAACCAGTTACATTTTTGGAGAGGTGAGCTTGGTCTCCTTCTAATCCTTCTACTTATTGACACATTCAGGTGTCTTGAAAATAAAGACAGTATTCCAACATAACAGAAATAGACATTATAAAAGGAATGTTGGTGGTCGCGGCGTAGCCAACCACCACTTAATAAGACATTTCTCTATCCCCTTCGTTTCGATTCATGCTTCTTTTTTTGGATTGAGTCCTTATTCATAGTCAGGCCTGCTAAGCCTAGAGGAGGCTGTTCGGCCAGTGTAGGACTGAGAAGCAGGGACATCTGTTTTGTGCACAGAGAAGTCACAACGACCGACAGTTCAACCTCAGAGCCTCTCAGTCCCTGTTGTTCTATTGTCATTGTTGGAATGACAATAGAAAAATAATAGTGATTAACAGACCAGAGCGAAAATAGATATTGATGATTTCATTTGTTTTGCTCGAGCCCAACCACATGGTTTTTCAGGAATTAAATCTAACTTTGATCCATGCAGTCTTACATTTTCACCCTCACCCTTTCACCCTTTCCAGATGACCCTCTCCCCTGCTGATGTCTCTATGCCCGAGCAGGTATTGTTTTTTCATCTATTTTTACAACTGCTCTTTGGGTCCACGGCCAGTCAATGGCTGTGTGAGAGGGAAGACCGTTCTGGCCCCCACACGAAGTTCAACGTCTTCCCAGGGTCGACTACAGGTGTTTTGTTACAGGAGCTTCCCACTGTAGTGAGGTCAAAAGGAGCTGTAATGGTTCCTGCCATGCCATCACTCTAAACGATGACACAGATGCTGCTTGTGTTCATCATTTTATCGGGGGTTCATATTCAATATGTATAAAACTATTCAAATACATAGTGTGAGCTCATCTCTCTCAAATCTGTTTTGACCCAATGTATACAATTCTGCAACTTCCCTCTCTCTGGAGCCTACAGTGGATACTGCAGTTCCCCTAATGTGCATTCTCTGCTAGTGCCTGACACACGTTAATTAATTATTTGCCAGATTATTTGAGTTAATTGCACAGCGGCCTGGCAATCTCCTGAACCACCTAAGCATCGGATCCCCTGGGGAACCTTTCCATGTCCGTCAGCCAATCAGAAGGGGTCCCGCATCACTGCTGGCGGTCCACTCCGGGATCCAAAGGCTGTTCTGGACAAGTAGTTGCTTATTCCTCAGGAGAGACCCAATGTTCTCACTGGGACTGTTAAACTTCTGAAGTGGAGCGAGGTTCTGTGCCTTTGCAGACACGACTATGTGGGTTCCTAGTATCTGTTTAAACAGCAGGTAGCCTTAACGCTCCTCTGTTTGTGTCCATGGTTTCCTTCTCCAGTTGGGGGATTTTCCCATAGTATCCATCTCACTAAAGGGCCTGGAAATATGTCTGGTTTTTAGGAGGCAGGCTGATGGAAATATAAACACACCTTTGAAAATCGTAAAATCCATATGAAGAAAGTAACAATATGTGAAACAAATGTATTATATGGAGGAATGATCGAAATGTATTTGATTTTTTCATTCATTTCTGGAGATAAGCAGAAAACAAGAGGGTTTATTTGCTAAGGATTACTTATCATTCCATTCACACTGTAAAGTGGTCATTTCTGAGCCTGTTTTCAACATAATTTACAAACGGACCCTAACCCTACTCTAGCTTCATGTCCACAACCCAGCTCAACTCTAACCCTAGCCTCAACCCCATCTATAACCCTAACCCAGCTCAACTCTAACCCTAGCCACAACCCCATCTATAACCCTAACCCAGCTCAACTCTAACCCTAGCCACAACCCCATCTATAACCCTAACCCAGCTCAACTCTAACCCTAGCCTCAACCCCATCTATAACCCTAACCCAGCTCAACTCTAACCCTAGCCTCAACCCCATCTATAACCCTAACCCAGCTCAACTCTAACCCTAGCCACAACCCCATCTATAACCCTAACCCAGCTCAACGCTAACCCTAGCCTCAACCCCATCTATAACCCTAACCCAGCTCAACTCTAACCCTAGCCACAACCCCATCTATAACCCTAACCCAGCTCAACTCTAACCCTAGCCTCAACCCCATCTATAACCCTAACCCAGCTCAACTCTAACCCTAGCCACAACCCCATCTATAACCCTAACCCAGCTCAACTCTAACCCTAGCCACAACCCCATCTATAACCCTAACCCAGCTCAACTCTAACCCTAGCCTCAACCCCATCTATAACCCTAACCCTAACCCAGCTCAACTCTAACCCTAGCCACAACCCCATCTATAACCCTAACCCAGCTCAAATCTAACCCTAGCCACAACCCCATCTATAACCCTAACCCAGCTCAACTCTAACCCTAGCCTCAACCCCATCTATAACCCTAACCCAGCTCAACTCTAACCCTAGCCACAACCCCATCTATAACCCTAACCCAGCTCAACTCTAACCCTAGCCTCAACCCCATCTATAACCCTAACCCAGCTCAACTCTAACCCTAGCCACAACCCCATCTATAACCCTAACCCAGCTCAACTCTAACCCTAGCCTCAACCCCATCTATAACCCTAACCCAGCTCAACTCTAACCCTAGCCACAACCCCATCTATAACCCTAACCCAGCTCAAATCTAACCCTAGCCACAACCCCATCTATAACCCTAACCCAGCTCAACTCTAACCCTAGCCTCAACCCCATCTATAACCCTAACCCAGCTCAACTCCAACCCTAACCTCAACCCCATCTATAACCCTAACCCTAACCCAGCTCAACTCTAACTCTAACCCTAGCCTCAACCCCATCTATAACCCTAACCCAGCTCAACGCTAACCCTAGCCTCAACCCCATCTATAACCCTAACCCAGCTCAACTCTAACCCTAGCCTCAACCCCATCTATAACCCTAACCCAGCTCAACTCCAACCCTAGCCTCAACCCCATCTATAACCCTAACCCAGCTCAACTCTAACCCTAGCCACAACCCCATCTATAACCCTAACCCAGCTCAACGCTAACCCTAGCCACAACCCCATCTATAACCCTAACCCAGCTCAACTCTAACCCTAGCCACAACCCCATCTATAACCCTAACCCAGCTCAACGCTAACCCTAGCCACAACCCCATCTATAACCCTAACCCAGCTCAACTCTAACCCTAGCCACAACCCCATCTATAACCCTAACCCAGCTCAACTCTAACCTTAGCCACAACCCCATCTATAACCCTAACCCAGCTCAACTCTAACCCTAGCCTCAACCCCATCTATAACCCTAACCCAGCTCAACTCTAACCCTAGCCACAACCCCATCTATAACCCTAACCCAGCTCAACTCTAACCCTAGCCTCAACCCCATCTATAACCCTAACCCAGCTCAACTCTAACCCTAGCCACAACCCCATCTATAACCCTAACCCAGCTCAAATCTAACCCTAGCCACAACCCCATCTATAACCCTAACCCAGCTCAACTCTAACCCTAGCCTCAACCCCATCTATAACCCTAACCCTAACCCAGCTCAACTCTAACTCTAACCCTAGCCTCAACCCCATCTATAACCCTAACCCAGCTCAACTCTAACCCTAGCCTCAACCCCATCTATAACCCTAACCCAGCTCAACGCTAACCCTAGCCTCAACCCCATCTATAACCCTAACCCAGCTCAACTCTAACCCTAGCCTCAACCCCATCTATAACCCTAACTCTAGCCCTAGCCCTAACTTACACTATTAGGTTCTAGATAAGTGTATGGTTACAGTATAGTAGATTCTGATTGGTACTTAAACCACTTTTGGCAGCAGGTCAAACAGTGTTAAAAGCAGTTATTGATTATTAATTAATACAAGAACATATAAATATAGCTTTTTAATGCATTACATTATTGTAAAGGACAATAAGGTACCACAGAGAATGGATGGATCTAATATCATTCAGTACAGTGAAATACACAGAGGAAGACCTGTTACTATCTCTTATTTGATCCACATCTGGAAATAAATGTGAACTGACTGTGTAATATCTCAGCGGTAGCCATTTTATGAGTAACAATGAAGTTAACTGAAATTCCTCCTTGTTTTACGTCCCCCTGTATGTAAGAATAACGCATACAGGGCTTTCCTCACTTCCCTATCTATCTGGTCAGGGTTAACATGAGCTTTGGAGAGCCCATGCGACCTGGGAGAGACGGAGTGTGGATGCTCAGGCAGTCCAGCGGGTTCCTTCCTCTCCTCTGTCAAGATAACTTGGCGGCTTCTATTGTAACGCATGTCAACACCACTGACAGCAAAAAGCACTTAGGGACCCGGAGATCACTTTACCATTCCTCAAGTAAGACATAGGGAGGAGGGGCGGGTGGGGGCCGATTGAGGTGAAGTGTCAACTTCCACCCAGTAGGTGGCAGTGGAGGTGCTGAGTTAAGGCAAGTGAAGATGGCAAGTGTCTCAAGGACAGTGTTTTACTGTCTGTGTCCCATATCTCTGATGATATAGTAGTATTCACACTGACCGTAAATGGTCATTTATGGTGAGAATATGGAGCTTGTAATTTTATGACTCCACAGAAACCTACAGCATGCCCTTCAATTTCATCCCTATAATGTCTTTTTTTCTAGCAAAACAACAGGCCCTTTTATAAACAGCGGGATGGCACTGACATCCCCAATGCTAAACCTTTACATAGCCTTCAATCTGTGAAGCCTCCTATACATTTACAACAAGTACAGACAAGCAAATTCTCTGCATGAATAACCACATCACTCAAAGAGGATTGAGACTTTAAAATAGTTGATCAATATCAGCATTTTTGATACATATTTTGATACATATATTGTTGACACTACTGAGATTGTGTTACAATGTCTGAAGCGTTGTTTAGAATTAAAATGATATACGTTTTTCCTGTTCCACGTGTCTTTTGTTTCTTTCATGTTAATAGCTTAATTACCCACGCTATAGTGTGTTCTGGGACACAACTGGAATATATTATTTGATTAGGATGCTTCATTTGCAGTGAAATAAATAGAACAACATCAATTAAAATATGTTACAATTATGGGTTTGCTTCCTGTGCGTGGATAAATACAATGCTTGTGGACATAGTGCTGTAAAATAGTAATTTCATAGGTCAGTGGGAAATGACCATTTCCTTTAAAAAAAAAAAAACAGACCAACTAAGAATAAAAACAGAAAAGTATCTAATATAAAAAATTCATGAACAATTGTCAATATTAACATAAAAGGCTTTCTTCAGAACTGCCATTGGTAAATGGGTGATAGTTTGACTTTAATCAGCCAACAAAGTTTACTTGCTGGAATACATCACACAGCTTGACAGTATATGCATTGTATTTGCCATGATGTGAATTCAACTGATACAACTGAAAACTGTGCCTGAACCCAGAACTTATATTTGAGTAGAGACTGCAGCCACACAGGATGATGCAGAGGTGGATTCCTTCCTGGTCTTCTCTTGCCGTACCAGCCCTGAGTATGGGTTGATGGTCGGTCATTCGCTCGCCGACTCACCACACAGAGACACCAGATCTTATTTGTGTGCTTGCTTTCAGCAAGTGGAGTCACACTCAGTGGTACTCACCAAGCTGTATAATTCAGCCAGAGTGCCACCCAGCCTCTGTGGCCCATGGCCCACCGCTCCCTCTCTCTGTGGGTTACCAGTGGCCAGCATACTCCCTGCTGACCTCTTTCTCACTCACACATATGTTATATGCATGCATAGACACACACACACAAGCGCATGCATGCATGCATTCACATATGTGCACACACACACAAACAGAAACAAGGACTCACGGACACATACAGACATTTACACACACGTGTACATGCACACACCCACACAATATAGACACATAAATATGTACTCACATGTCAGAATATACACAAGCATGCAGCTGCATGCAGTACATCACTCTGATTCGGAGGGGTTTGGTTAAATATCGTAAGACAAGGTATCCCCTTTCCCTTTCACATACTGTAGTTTTATACAGGTGGACGTAAAGACAAGCAACAACTCACATATTACAAAAGTAGATGTGCATCTACATTGTTTTCAGCATTTAAATCAGGACATTGTTTGTACATGTTCATATTACACATCTATAAGCACATCATAATAGCGACACAACCGTTATGTTAAAGCTTATAAGCTAAACAAATATTTCTTACAATCCTATTTATTATTTTATGCTTACAAATGTATGATTTTTAGAAAGAGTTTTGAGATTACGAGTCTTAAAATCTGCAAATGTTTGCCATTTAAAAATGTTCAGAAGCTTTGCGTTTTTTGATGGCATCACTTCATGTGTATTGTATTTAAATAGTGATGATTGAAGACATATTCTCAGTAATTCAATTAAAAAGTGTTAAATTCAATAGATACCGTATGTTTATTAATATTAATAATATTTTCATAATCCATGTAACACTGGGCTGCAACCTGTCATTTTATCAAACACGTTACCAAAAATGGCCAAATATTTACGAGACATTAGTCTGATTAAGACAGTCATTGTGTCAGACTTAGATCTTGAAAATTCATGTTCAGTGGAATTACTGAACCAGAGCAACTTCAGTATTAGAACAACTGGAAAGAGTCTGTTGTTTGTAGCAATACGCATCAAGGCATGAGTCTGGTGTTTGGCTGTTGAGGCTGTTGAGGCCAGACGCTGGTGTGACTTTACCCAGGTTTGCTAAAGTGACAGTGGAAGTGACCCAATTTCACATCCTCAAGGCTTGACGCGGGAGCTGTCTTTTAGTGCGGGGAAATGTCGGCATCCAAGCATTAAGCGTTAGCTATTGCGCCAATGTTTTTCAAAAGGCAGCTCCCAACTTGTTTTGACAGGGGATTCTGGTACAGGTTTGACTGTGTCATTCTGACTGGCCTCTTTACTTGAGAAAATGACTTGACTCCAGAGGGAGGAAACTGTTTGACCTCTGGGGGTGTCAGGTGAACTTAAGAGGGTGGATTCAAGTAGGACTGAGGAACAATTATACATGTGTTAAATATTTAAGAACATTGGAAATTAAAACATGATGATAATTTCCAGATTTTCAAAATGAAAAAAAAGGCCCTATCCCTCACGTGATTCAGTTGCACATGTGATACAATCAATTCCAAAATGTATGTTTTTGCAATGCATGTCTGAAGTTACACAGTGGAATGACAACAGTGGTTTAACACTGTGTGTATGTCTTTGCATGTGCTCATGTCTCACGAAACACTTGAAAGATAATTAATATTCCATGCAGTGGGGAAACATCAGCCATCTTTCATGTCGTCCATCACTCCTTCTCAGTAAGCCATTTGTAAGTCACACTTGGGCTTTGAAGGGGGCCAGGCTTTGGCCAGATAGGAATTCCCTCTGAGGGCAGACTCCTCTGGAAGAGACCTATGATTATATCTATATTAATGGCTCTGTAAGTCTACAAAGATGTTTTGTCTGATAGATCTAGCAAATAGCACTTATTACAAAGCAGAGATTCATCTTAAACTGATTAGGGGTAGAAATATCAGGTTATTTTTTAAACCTTGTGCAATGCCTTTGGTCTCATAGCACAGACCTTCACTCCAGATGCAATACATGATTAGTCTTAACCAAAACAGAATGCCAGCTCTACATCAGAATATCAACCCATGTCAAGAAATATAAACTGCTCATTGAATGCAAAAAAGTCCTAATGTCATGGTATATCATGACTAAGTCCAGTACTATTATTTATTATTTATTATTTCTCTGCTGGGTTTTTGCAGGGCTCTGAAGGAACATGTTAGTCTCTTAGGCCACAAATGATTTAACATGTTTCATTCTCTGGAAAACGTATATTTGTAGGTCTGATGCGGTCAAGCTCTACTCAAACGGCTGAAATAATGGCTAATAAATAACGGTAATTTCATTTGCATGACAACTGAATCTTTGTGCGATACACACTCAAACAAGTTTGTCTTTCAATATGAGCACATGTAGGCCTGCTAATATAAAGCAGGGTTTCCTTTAGCTATATTTTAATTCAAACGATTCAAGAGAAATTCATTTTCAATTCATTCATTGATACATTTAAATCTCATATTTTATATTTACATATTTATATTCAAATAAAAAAAGTCTTCATATATTCCGAATGAGTATATTACATGTCCACATGTCTCTTACTTATATCTTACTTGTAACTTTATCATGATAACATAAGATGCTAACACTATAGCAACCACACAAACGTGAAAGACGAAAAATATGCCTTGATCTTGTTCTTTTCAAGTTAAAAGCTTACGTAATCAGTTGCTTTTTACAGCTGCACGCACCCTAAATATACTGAACCTTTATTGGATATCAGCATAATCAATTGAGATTTGTTGGCGTCTTCTAAAGTACACAATGTCATTTTCAATAAATCAGATGTTGGTTTTACTACCGTTGCAGTACTGCTCTGCACCAATACAAGGGTGGGTAACAACAGGATATTTTCGTTTCCACTCTTTTATAGATCTATTTAAAATTCGAGCTCACTTCCATTTAACCACTAGTCCTTGTAGTGAATCAATAGACTAGAAACTGAAGTAACATTTCAAGACATATTTTTCCAGCTGGTCCATTATCCTCTCTGCCTCCTGCTGTGACACGGTGTCATATCTGAGAAGAACCTCAGGCAGATTTCAGAAATGTACACAAAAGAAGAAGATTGCAACCTGGAAGTCAGCACTTTTTTTCTCCAAAAATGGTGTTAGTTACACCCCCACCCCTCCTTCATTGAATAAACAAACTTATCAGCTGTCAAATTAATTGCACAAAACATAGCAACATTTTTAATACATATTATTAAATTCAAAGACATATATTCCTGTGAAGGCAATGGATGAAATATCATCTAGCAGTACAACAGATTGGGATGCTTTCTGTGTATTCAGGGAAGTATCACAATAGGTTTGTCAGACAGCATCCGTGTCAGACAGCATCAGAGTCAGACAGCGTCAGAGTGCCTCTGTTATAGAGCATCATTGTGTGTGCTTACACCTTAGTTCTAACAAACTGGCTCACAGGCATGCCCAGTCTATATCCGATAGTAAAGATGACTAAGTATACTGGTACCCACTCTGTAACTGCTGATGTAATTGCCAAGTAAAAGATGACACTTCATCTAAAGTGGTGCCACAAACTAAATAAAACATTCCCCAAGCACAGCCACGAGAAGACATAGCCTACACCCCAAAATTCAACTCTGTGGTGTTTCTACGCAGGAACCTCACCCCCTGTCATTCACACAAAACCTGTTGGCTTCGGTTCAATGACAAGACAACATGGTTTCCTTCTTCATCGGAATTAGCAGTAGACAGCACCATGCCATAAAAGTGCAGCTCGGACAGCTGAATAAAAGGTTAAATGGGCTTCCTTCCTCTCCCAACACCTCCAATAGAGTAGTCACTATATGGCCATGCTACAAAGACAAAAATGGTGATATTGTCAGAATTGATAAGCAAGTACAAATATACTGAACAAAAATATAAACGCAACATGCAACAATTTCAAAGACTTTACTGAGTTACAGTTCATATGAGGAAGTCAGTCAATTGAAAGACATTCATTAGGCCCTAATCTTTGGATTTCACAAGACTTGGAATACAGATATGCATCTGTTGGTCACAGATACCTTAACAGAAATGGGCCTCAGGATCTTATCACGGTATTTCTGTGCATTCAAATTGCCATCGATAAAATGCATAACCCCACCGCCACCATGGGGCACTCTGTTCAAAATGTTGACATCAGCAAATTGCTCGCTCACACGTCACCATACATATGGTTTGCGGTTGTTAGGCCGGTTGGACATATTGCCAATTCACTAAAACAATGTTGGAGGCGGCTTATGGTAGAGAAATGAACGTCAAATTCTCTGGCAACAGCTCTGGTGGACATTCCTGCAGTCAACATGCAAATTGCACGCTCCCTCAACTTGAGACATCTGTGGCAATGTGTTGTGTGACAAAACTGCACATTTTAAAGAGGCCTTTTATTGTCCCCAGCACAAGGTGCACCTGTATAATGAGCATGCTGTTTAATCAGCTTCTTGATATGCCTCACCTGACAGGTGGATGGATTATCTTGGTAATGGAGAAATGCTCACTAACAGGGATGTAAACACATTTGTGTACAACATTTGAGAGAAAAAGCTTTTTGTGCGTACATTTCTGTAATCAATTTCTGGGGCAGTATCAGTGGCGGTCGGTGACGTTTAAGAAAGGGAGGAGGATTCTTTTTTCATGAGCATGGCCTTATTTCTATTACAGCATATTGGATGACTGTCATTCATATTCCATTCACCCAGCTCAGTGTAACATTGATAGGTTTAGGCCACTACATGATACAAACATTTTCCCTATACCCATCATGAGGTTGCTACAACTTAGCCTATGAATGAAAGTTTACAACGTAGGTGCACAGGTTGAGAGAAAATATTGAGTAATCAAGCTGACAAACAGTGACACATTCAATACCGCCTTGCACGCTCTTGCCTGCGTCTAGCTGATCTAGCGTGTAATCATTAGTCCAATAGCTGCAAATGAGAGTTTCTACTGGAGAAATTCAGGTATGTTCATCCCCATTTCGATCCATTTGCTTCCATTTAAGAAACATATTTAAACTGAACAGTGTTCACTTTCATAGCAGCCATATACAAACAGCATGAACACTTTGCTCATTGTGTAATTCCTTCTCGCATCCATGTGCTCTCCTCCTCTCAACTTTTCCTTTCGTGTGTGGACTTCAGTGCACAACATCAGCTGTCGGTGACCGGGAAAAAAAGCTTTCCAAGCCAAACAACCGCTAACTGCTACACACAGCCTACATCGTTGTCACGAAATTAGCTAACGTCAGCATAGCTAGTAGAACTAACACATTAGTAAACCCACTACAATTATGCAGTACAGTGTACAGTCAGCAAGCAGTTTAGCAGTTACACCGGCGGACCCCGGTGGCAATAAATTAATTCAACCAAAAGCTTGCCTTGACTTGGAGAATTCTAGTGTTGGATAGCCATAGCCAGCTAGCTAACATAGCATCCCTCTCTTTCTGAGCCAGGTGTTTGAGTAGGCTAAACTAGCTAGCTGCATACGCTCTCTCTCTCTCTCTCTCTCTCTCTCTCTTGCTTCTCATTAATTTTTTGTCTTTCTCTTTAAGTCAACTACTCACCACATGTTATGCACTACAGTGCTAACTAGCTGAAGCTTATGGTTTCAGTACTTGATTCATTCTCTGATCCTGCAAGAGCTCTGATAGGTTTGACATCCTGTGGAAGTTGTCATAATTACTGTGTAAGTCTATGGAAGCATAGGTTTTGTATTGAAGTCAATGTACCCAGAGGAGAACGGAAACTAGCTGTCCTCCGGCTACACCATGGGGCTACCCTACAGAGTGCTGTTGAAGATACTGTAGACCTTCATTGCAAAACAGTGTGTTTTAATCAATTATTTTGTGACGTGAATATATTTAGTATAGTTATATCTAAAAAGGATAACTTTTAAATGTTTGACTATTTTTTTAAAAATGACATTCACTGAGAAGGATGGTCCTCCCCTTCATCCTCTGAGTAGCCTCCAATGTCATATTTCCAGGCAGAAAGTGTCATACTTCCGTCCTTTGTAGAATGACCATATAGTGACAACCCTGCACTGTCGACAGCCTCCAGCAGAGTATTGCTTCCTGGATGTACCCATGAGCCCCATGGGACCTGTCAGAGGTCAGGGAGGACTGGGCTGGAATATATGAACAAGGTTTCCAATAAAACAAGCCAACTCTGACCAGCATGCAAGCTGCTAAATGAAAACCAGGTGGGCTCCCCATATCATGTTCAACACTATCAAATGAGTACCAGATCATGTGCTTGATGCAGGCAGGATATACTTTCTTTCCATACTCTATACTAAAAGACATAGGCGTGATCAGCTACATTTAGCCAACACCGCACCTTGTTAGCGTGGAAGAGGAGTACTGTGCTGTATGTGAAAGTGAAATGAGGCCAAAAGGGATTCCATATGGCTCAGTCACATTTGCAGTGTCAGCTCAGGCCAGTTCACTGGAAACCGAACCTCAGAAGTGGATATGCTCTCAGAATGTCAGCTACACCACAGTCTTTTATTATTTCCTTTTATACCATATATCATGTTAAGCCTTTGGCCTTCAGACATTGCTCTCCATTTAAAATATGTGAATATCAGTTATCCCAATCAAAGAAATGTGATTTGGATAAAGCGAGGAGAACTGTTTAAGTGGTCATGCATTTACCATGAAATATGCCCTTATTAAGGATGAAAGACTGTGTAACTTCTTTGCCACAAAAGCAGAAAACTGAGTCAAAACAACACTCCTTTCCCCGCTAGGCCTGTAATGTGATTCTCAGCATTAAAGAGGGGCACATTCAGAAATGACCCCGAAGATACTCACACACAGAGAGTAATGCTTTGTTTTGGGTCAGGGAGGAAGCACAGAATGTTACCAATGAGAAAAATATGTTAAGAATAATCCCAAAATAGATAAACAATTGTAGAAATTAACTTTCTATAAGGAAGTGGCATGGCAGGAAACTGCTAGCCATTAAGCAGGAAGTTGTGTTTAAAACACTGCAGGGGGAGTGGGTTCTTTAGAATGACTCTGGAGACCATTTCATTTTTTACGTTATTTAAGTGGCCTTAAAAGACATTGAATTAGACAGAAATACTGCAGTTGTGCATGGACATAATTATACTCTAACTCTGTCTGTGTATATCTGGGACTATGAGGTAAAGTGAGTATGTCTTTATCAGTAGCGTGTACGTGGTGTGAGTGACAGCACTCCAACAGTCCTCGCTGGATACGGTTCATCTGCAGGAAGCGTAAAGGTGCAGCGCAAGCATGGCAACAGGCCTGTCCCTGCTCGTCTCGTTCCCTCTCGTGTCTTATTTTGGAGAGGCTGGTAACCTGTGCTGTACTGTGTGTGTGTGTGTGTGTGTGTGTGTGTGTGTGTGTGTGTGTGTGTGTGTGTGTGTGTGTGTGTGTGTGTGTGTGTGTGTGTGTGTGTGTGTGTGTGTGTGTGTGTGTGTGTGTGTGTGAGTGGACATTAAACTATGTCAGTCTGACAGGATGTAGAAGAAGTGCCCTGTAGCAAGGCCCAAAAAGAACAATCTGATTATGTTCCAGTGATGACATCATCAAAACTGTTTTTCACGGCAATCACCAGGCATTTCAATTGAGGACTTGAAAGGGTTCTAACAGCACTTTCTCATTTCAGGTAACTTAACCTAAATGTTCACGATTCAGTTGAATATTGGCTCTACAAATGCCTGTTGTGAGAGCCCTAGTACGGTCTGTTTGTCGTTAAGTAGGCCGTGAGTACCCTAGGGGCAATTTGATGTATTTCCTTCACACTTCTGTCAAAGTGCATAATGTCATACATGTCATACACTCAGAAAGAAGGGGTTTGGGGTTCTATATAGAACCTTTTGGTTCTTTGGACGAGATTAAAGAACCCTTTACTAAAAAGGTTATATATATATATGTATATATATATATAAATATAGTGCTTTCACTCATATACATTTGAAGTCGGAAGTTCACATACACCTTAGTAAAATATATTTAAACTCAGTTTTTCACAATTCCTGACATTTAATCCTAGTAAAAATTCCCTGTCTTAGGTCAGTTAGGATCACCACTTTATTTGAAGAATGTGAAATGTCCGAATAATAGTAGAGAGAATTATTAATTTCAGCTTATTTTTCTTTCATCACATTCCCAGTTGGTCAGAAGTTTACATACAACTCAATTAGTATTTGGTAGCATTGCATTTGAATTGTTTAACTTGGGTCAAACGTTTTGGGTAGCCTTCCACAAGCTTCCCACAAAAAGTTGGGGGAATTTTGGCCCATTCCTCCTGACAGAGCTGGAGTAACTGAGTAAGGTTTGTAGGCGTCCTTGCTCGCACACGCTTTTTCAGTTCTGCCCACAAATTCTCTACAGGATTGAGGTCAGGGCTTTGTGATGGCCACTCCAATACCTTGACTTTGTTGTCCTTAAGCCACTTAAGCCACCATTTTTCCACAACTTTGGAAGTATGCTTAGGGTCATTGTCCATTTGGAAGACCCATTTGCAGCCAAGCTTTAACTTCCTGACTGATGTCTTGAGATGTTGCATTCAATATATCCACATAATTTCCCATCCTCATGATGCCATCTATTTTGTGAAGTGCAGCAGTCCCTCCTGCAGCAAAGCACCCCACCAACATGATGCTGCCAACCCCGTGCTTCACAGTTGGGATGGTGTTCTTCGGCTTGCAAGCATCCACCTTTTTCCTCCAAACATAACAATGGTCAATATGGCCAAACAGTTCTATTTTTGTTTCATCAGACCAGAGGAGATTTCTCCAAAAAGTACGATCTTTGTCCCCATGTGCAGTTGCAAACCGTAGTCTGGCTTTTTTATGGCGGTTTTGGAGCAGTGGCTTCTTCCTTGCTGCGCGGCCTTTCATGTAATGTCGATATAGGACTCATTTTACTGTGGATATAGATACTTTTGTACCTGTTTCCTCCAGCATCTTCACAAGGTCCTTTGCTGTTGTTCTGGGATTGATTTGCACTTTTCTCACCAAAGTATGTTCATCTCTAGGAGACAGAACGCATCTCCTTCCTGAGCGGTATGACGGCTGCGTGGTCCCATGGTGTTTATACTTGCGTACTATTGTTTGTACAGATGAACGTGGTACCTTCAGGCTTTTGGAAATTGCTCCCAAGGATGAACCAGACTTGTGGAGGTCGACAATTTTTTTCCTGAGGTCTTGGATGATTTCTTTTGATTTTCCCATGATGTCAAGCAAAGAGGCACTGAGTTTGAAGGTAGGCCTTGAAATACATCCACAGGCACACCTCCAATTGATTCAAATTATGTCAATTAGCCTATCAGAAGCTTCTAAAGCCATGATCATTTTCTGGAGTTTTCCAAGCTGTTTAAAGGCACAGTCAACTTAGTGTACGTCCAATCGGGCTCACAACCGCAGACCACATGTAACCACACCAGCCCAGGACCTCCACATCCGGCTTCTTCATCTGCCACCTGGACAGCTGATGAAACTGTGGGTTTGCACAACTGAAGTATTTCTGCACAAACTGTCATAAACTTTCTCAGGGAAGCTCATCTGCGTGCTCATCGTCCTCACCAGGGTCTTGACCTGACTAAAGTTTGTCATCGTAACCAACTTCGTGGGCAAATACTCACCTTTGATGGCTATTGGCATGCTGGATAATTGTGCTTTTCATGGATGAATCCCAGTTTCAACTGTACCGGGCAGATGGCAGACAGCATGTATGGCGATGTGGGGGCAAGCGGTTTGCCGATGTTGACATTGTGAACAGATTGCCCCAACATAATGTCAACAATCTAAGCCAACCCTGTCTGTTTTGACCCATAGTTGTGCATGCATCTGTTTTGCTGCTAAACAACCAACCCGTCTATGGCAGTGGGAAGATCAAATTATTTTTTTGCAAACATTGTTTCCTACGTCTGAGTGGCAAACAGCAAGGCTCATACAAACCTGTGCTGTTGCAAACTAAATGCTAGCTAGAAGCAAGAGGAAATAATGTGTTTACTAAAAGAATACACGCTTAGATTTAAAAAAACAACTGCCATTCCAGCATGAAGATGCAAGAGGAAGGTGATTGAACCAACTGCAAGTAGCCTACCAATATGCACGTTATCAATGTTATTAGAATTTGAGCATGTTTTTAAATCTAGCTAGCTAACTTAGCTAGCTAAACAGAAAAAGCTAGGCTACTTTAATTCACCACGTTACAAGCTAGCAAACTAACTCTTTCAAATAAACATTATTTTTTATAATGGGATATGCCAAATAGAGCTACAGAACCAGCCTGACATTGGCAATTAGCTAATTGTTACTTTTATTTCAGTGTGGAGTCAATTGAGGGGACAATGGTTCATGAAGCCATTAGAAGACTGAGAGGAGGTGCTGTATAAATCATTTATAATAAATTATGTATAATACGTTTTGGTGATTCAATAGCCTAGTTAATTATTACATGACTTTTAACACTCTCTGTGTTTTGCTCAGTCTGGCAGTAACCCAGAACTATCAGAGGCAGAGGATCTCTTTCTGCAGCTGCTGACAAAAACTGGATCTAAATTGTCTTCTATATCTAAATAATTGTATGTCTGCATAGCATTTTGTCTTCATTTTTGAAGATTAACTCATGCTAATTTCTGAAGATTAATTTATGTTTTTGCTCCTTTTTCTTCTTCTCTGGACCCAGTTAGGCAACAACCCATACTGTACTGGTGGTAGGTAGCCCAGCGGCTAAGGAGTTGGACCTATGGCAGGAGTTGGACCTATGGCTGAAATGTGGGCGGTTCAAATCCACGGCCGGGCGCTGGAGAAAATGGGCGCAATTGATCTGACAACTGGTTGGCTGCAGGGTTCCCCAACTGTTTGGTCCTTGAGCAAGGCCCTCACCAGCATTATGACCATGAATATGACTTTCCCGAAGCGGATCCTTTGTTCGTACCTCCCAGGGCAATTGAACGTATTCCAGAGACCGACCCAAAACAACGCCGGCGGAGGAGAGGTACTCGGAGTGGTCTTTTAGTCAGATTTAAGAGGCGCGTACACCACCCACCGCTTCCGTGTTACTCGTTAATGTTCAGTCTCTAGATAATAAAGTTGACGACCTCAGGGCGAGGGTTTCTTTCCAGAGAGACATTAGGGATTATAACATACTCTGTTTCACGAAACATGGCTCTCACAGGATATACTGTCCGAGTCGGTCCAGCCAGTTGCGTTCTCAGTTCATAGACAGACAGGAATAAATGTATGTTTGTTGATTAACGACTCATGGTGTAATTGTGATTACATACAGGAACTCAAGTCCTTTTGTTCACCCGACCTAGAATACCCCAATCAAATGCCCGACTGTATTATCTCCCAAGAGAATTTTCTTCGGTTATAGTCACGCCCGTGTATATCCCCCCTCAAGCCGATACCACGTAGGCCCTCAAAGAACTTCACTGGACTTTATGCAAACTGGAAACCACATATCCTGAGGCTGAATTTATTGTAGCTGGGGGATCTTAACAAAGCAAATTTGAGGAAAAGGCTGCCAAAGTTCTATTAACATATCGACTGTAGTGCTTGCGCTGCTAAAACACTCGACCACTGTTACTCCAACTTCCGGGATGCCAACAAGGCCCACCCCCGCCCTCCTTTCGGCAAATCTGACCACGACTCCATTTTTCTTCTCCCTTCCTATAGGCAGAAACTCAAACAGGAAGTATCCGTGCTAAGGACTATTCAATGCTGGTTTGACCAATCAGAATCCACTCTTCAAGATTGTTTTGATCACACGGACTGGGATATGTTCCGGGTAGCTTCCGAGAATAATATAGACAAATACACTGATATGGTGACTGAGTTTATAGGAAATGTTGTACCCACTGTGACTATTAAAACCTACCATAACCAGAAACCGTGGATAGATGGCTGCATTTAACCATGGCAAGGTGACTGGAGATATGGCAACGGCTCAGACACAAGACGTATGTGGCACGGACTACCAGCCACGTCGCGGACACCGACGTCTTGCTTCCGGACAAGCTAAATACGTTCTTTGCCCGCTTTGAGGATAACATAGTGCCACCGACACATCCCGCTACCAAGGACTGGGGGCTCTCCTTCTTTTCCGTGGTCGATGTGAGTAAGACATTTAAGAGTTAACCCTCGCTAGGATGCCGGCCCAGCCGCGTCCTCAGAGCATGCACAGACCAGCTGGCTGGTGTGTTTAGAGACATATTCAATCTCTCCCTATCCCAGTCTACTGTCCCCACATGCTTCAAGATGGCCACCATTGTTACTGTACCCAAGAAAGCAAAGGTAACTGAACTAAATGACTATCGCCACTTAGCAATCATTTCTGTCATGAAGTGTTTTGAGAGACTAGTCAAGGATCATATCACCTGTACCTTACCTGTCACCCTAGACCCACTTCAATTTGCTTACCGCCCCAATAGATCCACAGATGATGCAATCGCCATTACACTGCCCTATCCCATCTGGACAAGAGGAATACCTATGTAAGTTTGCTGTTCATTGACTATAGCTCAGCATTCAACACCACAGTACCCTCCAAGCTCATCATTAAGCTTGAGGCTCTGGGTCTGTGCAACTGGGTCCTGGACTTCCTGACGGGCCGCCCCCAGGTGGTGATGGTAGGAAACAATACCTTCACTTCGCTGATCCTCAACACTGGGGCCCCACAAGGGTGCGTGCTCAGTCCCCTCCTGTACTTCCTGTTCACCCATGACTGCAAGGCCAAGCACACCTCCAACTCAATCATCAAGTTTGCAGATGACACAACAGTAGTAGGCTTGATTACCAACAATGATGAGACAGCTTACAGGGAGGAGGTGAGGGCTCTGGGAGTGTAGTGCCAGGAAAATAACCTTTCACTCAACGTCAACAAAAAAAAGGAGATGACCGTGGACTTCAGGAAGCAACAGAGGGGACCACAGTGGAGAAGGTGGAAATTTCCCCTGCATACACATGACAAAACTGAAATGGTCCGTCCACACAGTGTGGTGAAGAATGCGCAACAGCGCCTCTTCAACTTCAGGAGGCAGAAGAAGTTTGGTTTGGCACCTAAAACCCTTGAAAACTTTTACAGATGTACAATTGAGAGCATCCTGTCGGGCTGTATCCCTGCTTGGTACGGCAACTGCACCGCCCGCAACCACAAGGCTCTCCAGATGGTGGTGCGGTCTGCTCAACGCATCACCGGGGGCAAACTACCTGCCCTCCAGGACACCTACAGCACCCGATGTCACAGGAAGGCCCAAAATATCATCAAGGACAACAACCAACAGAGCAATGCCTGTTAACCCCACTATCATCCAGAAGGCGAGGTCATTACAGGTGCATCAAAGCTGGGACCGAGAGACTGAAAAACAGCTTCTATCTCAAGGCCATCAGACTGTTAAATAGCCATCACTAGCACATAGGGGCTGCTGCCTATATACACAGACTTGAAATCACTGGCCACTTTAATAAATGGAACACTAGTCACTTTAATAATGTTTACATAGTTTGCATTTCCCATCTCACATGCATATACTGTATTCTATACTATTCTACTGTATATTAGTCTATTCCGCTCTGACGTTGCTCGTCCATATATTTATATATTCTTAATTCCATTCCTTTACTTAGATTTGTGTGTATTGGGTATATATTGTAAAATTGTTTGATATTACTTGTTAGATATTACTGCACTGTCAAAGCTAGAAACAAGCATTTCACTTTACCCGCAATAACATCTGCTAAACAAGTGTATGTGATCAATAACATTTGATTTGATTTGTTTTCTCTCCATCCAGGGGCACTGCAGCTTGAACCTGTGCTTGTCTCAAATGTATGTGTTTGGTCTGCTGTTTGGGGGGGTTGAGAACGGCTTCAGAAGACACATTTTTGTTGTTCGCTGTCACTAATGGACAATGTTCGATTGTATTGTGTTGTAAAGAAGTCAGCAAGAGTTGACGTTGGCCATCATTCAAACAAAGAGATGCCTTCCTAGCCACCAGCGCATATTTCCAAACTATGTTTGCATATAATGACAATAAATTATTAAAAAACTATGCTGATATTCTCTTCTCCATTATTTATTTGTTTATTCAATTATAATCTTAGCTAAAAATATTACTATTTAATAGTAGTAGCCATAATTCATAAATGGCACCATGCATGGTTCTATATGGAACAATTTTGGTTCATCGAAGAACAACCTCTAGGGTTCTGAAAAAAGAACCCGCAAAATGGTTCTGCAAGCAATAGAAACCTTTTTGGTTCTATAAGGACAAATATTTTCTAAGACTGTAGATTATTCTCTACATTGACTTTGAACTGCAGACTCATTGCATTTTCCATTAAACTTCCAACGGGAACTCAAATCTAATGCGTATGTTGGCCTGCAGTGCCCTCACTCACATATTCCTACTTGACATCCCCAGATGTAACCAGAATTTTCACACACACATCCAATTGACATCAATAATGATTTTTTTGCTACCTAATCCTATGTAAAGTATACAGAGCTCAAAACAAATGGATTCTTAATGCTCTTCATAGTCATGTTGTACCAGTTCACTTCAATCTGTAATCAGTCTACTGTTTGATCTTCTATCGTGACATCCTGATACAGTATATACAAACTATTTGTCCTCCTTTTATAACTAAAAGTGTCCTTTTAAACTTAATGTTCTGTAAATTAAACCATGCCAATTTCTAAACCTTTTGATATGGCTTCGGTAAAATAAACAGAGCTTTTAAATAACTCAATTACACAATTAAGTGGACTACATTATTAAACCACTGTGACCCACATGTTGGCACTAAAGTAAACTATGCAAGTAACTGGCTAGTTTATGTAAACACAGTGAAAATGGCTGCGGATAGCCCTCTCCCTCCACAGTAGCAGCAGCACAATTCCTAAGTGCTGGAGCTATGATTAGAGCCACTCAACCTTTGGAATAATAAACTTCAACTACTGCTCTTCCTAATCGGACATTAAATCTCATCTTGAAAAGACTTGTGGGCCGAATTGGCTCACCGGCAGCTGACTGTCCTGTACACTTAATTGTCAGCCTTGCTCTTATTCAATCCATTGAGTACCACAGTATGAGTCATAATACCCATAAAACCTAGCGGTAAGACCAGGAAATGGTTCCAATATTTTTTTTCACCATTCATTTTTGTGTCTGGGATTTTAGAACTACTTCATATAAGGTCTGTGTTTTATGTAGGCTTACACTGGCGTGACGTTTTGATAACCACGCAAATCTCTCTCGGACAAGGTATCTTTTATCAATATATTCGCCTGTAATTACACCCCAAAAACGAAATGCTAATTAGCCGCTAATGTGGCTATCATACAGAACTACACATCTTGTTGCAAGCTTTGACGTCATCCCTCAAGGCACATATGTGCATTTTATCATTTTCCAACCTCTCTGAGCGAGAGGCATTCGCTGGAGCCATGTGATAAGTTAAGCCCTGTTTGCTACCTGCTAACAAGCAATTTTGGTTAGGTCAAAGATCTATGGTTAGCAAGGTGCTTATGAAAATCAGCTAGATACCCACCGACTGTAGTTACGTGTACAACGCACGTTACCTTCCTTACAAGTAAAAAGAAAACAGCATAGGCTAGCATAATGATGACCTTTTTATTGACAAGTCTTTAGTGAGCTAGCCAGCAACTTTTTCACAAGGTGACATGCTAGCTAGCATTAGCCCACCAGGGAAGGGATATTTAGCTCGTTAACGTTAACTCACCTTTCGTGGAGTCATAATTGCTAGCTAACATTAGGCCAGCACCATGGCAAGGATAGTTGTTTAACTAGTATGTCACCACTTAGAAAAGTCTGACTACACGAACGGTGAGCTGATTATAACTAGCTAGCTAAATATCGCATGGTGGGCTAGCTAGTTAGGCACCTTGGTTGGCTAGCTAGCTCACAAAGAACTTGTGGGCTTAATGTTTTCCCCATACAAAACACAGAAACAGCTTTGTTCCACGAGTGCATCTGTTGTACATGACTAAGAAAATTACCTGTGAAGCCAGAAATGTCAGCAGGGATGGAAATTAAGCTAGCCTGAGGCTATTACTTTTCAGGCTGGGCTAGTAGACAATGTGCCAAACTAGCTGACACAGCAGTGAAATTTTGCCTTTACAAACATCGCATGCCACAGATTTAGGACCTGCAAGTAGAAATCATGGTCTGCTAGCCAGGGCCCAAAATCCCTATGTTACATTCCTGTATGTCAGTCCCTTTCAGACGATCCCCCTATGACTGTTGGTCCTCTTCAGTGACCTTACCGCTGAGGGTTTTAACTTTCCTCTTGAGAATTAGAAATACAGTAATATAGCTCATCACAATACTTAGCATTCCAGATAATTCCTCCAACCCAACAGAAATGTCCCATCCACATAATAAGACTTTAGATGTGCACATAGACCAAAGCCCATTCGATTTTACCGTTACTATAGTCAAGTCTGTGGGTTATTGTATTTTAATATAGATGTTACCATTTTAGTAATCAACTTAGCTATCTTGTAAAAGTAAAAAAATAAATAGGCTTTCATATGGGCGGACCGGAAACCCAGTGACACTCGGGTCTGTAGCTGCCATTCTCCGGTGGGAAAGAAATGGCCCTGTATTTACCAGAAAACGGTAGCTCATTCACCATGGCAATAGTGGAAGATCCAGATGGTTGATTGGGAAACAAGAACAAACAATGAGGCATGAGTATTGGGTGTTGAGGGACCTCTTGTCACATTGTCGAAGGTGGGATTGCGTTATGATAACCAATGCAAATTCTGTCCAGATCAATATGGTGATACAGCATTGAAAAATACATGCCGCTGACCAAATGTCAGTTTGTTTTCCAGTCCAACAGGAGTGCATCCCTCAGGCCATCTGGTGCATGGACATCCTGTGCCTATCACTGCTCAGGCACAGATGCAGACAGAGGAGGCAGATAGTACGAGTCTCAGTTTATAATAGTTCAAGGGGCAGGCAAAAGGTAAGTCAAGACAGGCAAAGGGTTGTAATCCAAATCAGAGTCAGCCAGGTACAGTACGGCAGGCAATCGGTAGGTCAAGACAGGCAAAGGGTCGTAATCCAAACCAGAGTCTGGTAGGTACAGGATGGTGGGCAGAATCAGGACAGGCAAAAAGGTCAGAACTGGGAAGACTACAAAAAACAAAAACTAGAGCACAGGAAACATGGGAACACGCTGGTAGGACTTGACGGGACAAAACAAACTGGCAACAGACAAACAGGAAACGCAGGAATAAATACACAGGGGACAATGAGGGGAGATGGGAGACACCTGTTGGGGGGTGGAGACAAGCACAAAAACAGGTGAAACAGATCAGGGTGTGACAGTACCCCCCCTTAGGGAAGCTACCTGGCGTCCTACCTGGGCACATACCTGGTTGACCAGGGTGCCAGCGGAGGAACTCAGTGATGAGGGCTGGGTCCAGGATGTCCCTAGCGGGGACCCAGCACCTCTCCTCCGAGCCATAACCCTCCTAGTCAACCAGGTACTGGAATCCCTTGCCCCGTGGTCAAACCTTCAGGAGGCGCCTCACCGTATACGCCGGTTGGCCGTCGATGAGACGGGGGAGAGGAGTGGGCCTGGTAACAGGAGACAAAGGGATGTGAGACATAGGTTTAAATCCTAGACACATGAAAAGCGGGATGTATACGGAAAGTGCTGGGCAACAGAAGGCGAACAGCAGAGGGGCTAAGGACTTTAAAGATTTGGAAAGGTCTGATAAAACGGGGGGAAAGTTTGCGGGACTCCACCCGGAGGGGGAGATCCCGAGTGGACACCCATGCCCTCTGCCCAAGATCAGGGGTCCGGTGGCGGTCCGCCTATCGTTGATACCTGGAGGTGGTCTTGCGAAGAGTGCCCCGGGCTCTCTTCCAGGTATGGCCACAGCGACGGACAAACATCTTGGCAGAAGGTATACTGACCTCTTCTTCTTGCTCCGGGAAGAGCGGGGGCTGACATCCTAGGGAACACTCAAAAGGCGAGAGACCCATAGGAGAACAGCGAAGGGTGCGGCGGGAATCTTCCACCCACACGAGTTCCTGCCTCTGGTTGGTGGGATTTGTGAAGATGAGGCAGCGAAGAGTCTTCTCCAGGTCCTGATTGGCTCGCTCCGACTGGCCATTAGATTGGGGATGAAAATCAGAGGACAGGTTGGCCGACGAGCCAATGAGGGTGCAAAACACCTTCCAGAACCTGGACGAGAACTGAGGACCACGATCGGAGACCATGTCGACCGGCAGTCCATGGATCTGGACGACGTGCTGCACCATGAGCTGAGCCGTCTCCTTAGTTGATGGCAACTTAGGAAGGGGAATAAAATGGGCGGCTTTGGAAAACCTGTCCACCACTGTAAGGATGGTGGTGTTGCCATCTGACGTAGGGAGGCCCGTGATGAAGTCCAAGGATATGGGACCAGGGGCGATGAGGGACCGGGAGTGGTTGAAGGAGGCCAGCCGGCGCTTGCCGCAGAGTTTTGTTTTGCGCACACACAGTACAGGCGGCAACAAACACAGAGGCGTCAGGAACCATGATGGGCCACCAAAAACGTTGTCGGACGGAAGTCAAGGTCCAATGGGAGCCAAGATGACAGATGAGTCTCGAGGAATGTGCCCATTCCAGAACAGGAGCACGGGCAGAGTCTGGTTAGCCCCCCCCGTAGGGAGGATGGTGTAGTTGGGGGGCTGTACAGATATGAGAGTGCATCAGGCTTCACATTCTTGGACCCCGGGCAGTAGGAGATAGTGAAATGGAAACAAGTGAATAGCACGGCCCATCTCACCTGCCTGGAGTTGAGGCATTTGGCGGTGTGGAGATATTCTAGGTTCTTATGGTCTGTTCACACTAAGAATGGCTGTTACGCCCCTTGTAACCAATGACTTCACTCCAACGCCATCTTGACACTGAGGAATTCACGATTTCCCACTTCATAGTTCCTCTGTGGGGGGAAGGCGATGGGAAAGGAAGGCGCAGGGATGCAGCTTTTGGTTCTGGGCAGAACGCTGGATTAGGACAGCCACCACTCTGACATCCGAGGCGTCGACCTCCACCACGAACTGACGGGATGGGTCCGGATGGATTACGGTGGGGGCTGTAGTGAATCACTTGAGGTCTGAGAACGGTCAGCCGGTCAGCTGCTGGAGACCATATCAACGGGACCTTGGGAGAGGTGAGTGCAGAGAGGAGGGGAAGCAAGGGTGCTGTAACCCCGGAAATTGGCAAACCACAGGAAATGTTGCAGCTGCACTCTGGATGTGGGTTGAGGCCAATCCACAACTTCTCTCACCTTGTCAGGGTCCATCTGAATATACCCTGCAGTGATGACATATCCTAGGAAGGACATGGTGGAGCGATGGAACTCATTTCTCACATTTCTCCGCATTCCTAAAAAGCTGGTTCTCCAGGAGATGCTGGAGGACCGGTCGGACATGGGGGACGTGCTCTTGAGCTGACAGGGAATAGATGAGGACGTCATCGAGGTAGACAAACAGAAATTGGTTCAACATGTATCAGACCACATCATTGACCAGGGCATGGAACACTGCGGGAGCGTTGGTCAGTCCGAAAGGCATCACCAGGTACTCTTTGTGCCCCCTAGCCATGTTAAAGGTAATCTTCCACTCATCTACTTCCTGTATCCGAACCAAATGGTAGGCGTTCCGAAGGTCCAATTTGGAGAAGACGAATGCCCCCTGGCGAGGCTCGAAAGCCGAGGAGATGAGTGGTAGTGGGTAATGGTTTTTAACCATAATGTCATTGAGACCCCGGTAGTTGATACACGGACGCAGGCTCTTGTACTTCTTCTCCACAAAGAAGAACCCTGTGCCAGTGGGGGAGGAAGATGAACGCATAATCCATGCAGCGAGAGAGTCCTCAATATACTCTGCCATCACTTTGGTCTCCGGACCCGACAGGGAATAAAGTCGCCCCTGAGATGGTGCGGTGCCCGGGAGAAGGTCGATAGCACAGTTGTAGGGCCGATGCGGAAGAGATGTGGCTCGAGTTGAAAACATCCCGTAAGTCCTGGTACTCCGCGGGAACAGAGAGATCAGAGTTTTTTCCCAAGCCAGCAGGGAGACGTCCTGGGGCAGGCTGCGCCGATGTCAGACAATGAGCATAGCAAAACAGGCGAGTAGTAAGGGATTGGAAACTCCCCATATGGTTCACCGGTGTACTCGTACCTACTGATGATCCTGGTCTTTCAATTGGGCAGGTAGATAATAAATGTTCAGTAGCTCCACAATACAGACAGCTCTTGGTGTTTAGTCTGCGTAAGTGCTCAGCAGGCGACAATCCATCTCAGTTGCATGGGCTCCCGAGTAGGCGAGTCCGCAGCCCTCTGACTCCGAGAGAACTTGGGGGCCATCGGATTCACTCAGAAATGTAGACTTCTGTGATATCTAGGATTCCTCGGAGGTGAGGTGGGAATCGAGGACGAGCGAGGGCGACAGGGAACAGATTCCCTCTCCCTATGAGGGAGTTGAGGTCCATGGGCAGCTTCCGGGCTGCGAGCTCGTCTTTAATCACATCCCATAATCTGTGAAGGAACATGTCGTACAATGCTTCCGGGTTCTAGGCACTGTCAGCCGCCAACTTGTGAAAATCCACTGCGTAGTCTGCCACACCACGGGTGTCTTGACGAAGCTGAAGCAGCCTACGAGCAGCCTCTCTCCCGGACAACGGAGAATCAAAAACCTTACAAAGGTACTCCGGGAGGGCAATCCAGCAAGATGCAGTCACAGGAGGCAGATAAACTCTGAGTCTCGTACTATTATAGTTCAAGGGATAGGCAAATGGTAAGTCAAGGCATGTAAAGGGCTGTAATCCAAATCAGAGTCAGGCAGGTACAGGACGGCAGGCAATCGGTAGGTCAAGACAGGCAAAGGGTTGTGACCAAACCAGAGTCAGGCAAGTACAGGACGGCAGGTAGGATCAGGGTCAGGACAGGCAGAAAGGTCAGAACTGGGAAGACTATGAAAATGAAAACTAGAGTCCAGGAAACACAGCAACATGCTGGTAGGACTTGACGGTACAAGATGAACTGGCAACAGACAAACAGAAACGCAGGTATAGGACGGCACCCGGCACAACAATCTCCACCCGGCACAGCCAGAAGAGGACTGGCCACCCCTCATAGCCTGGTTCCTCTCTAGGTTTCTTCCTAGGTTTTGGCCTTTCTAGGGAGTTTTTCCTAGCCACCGTGCTTCTACACCTGCATTGCTTGCTGTTTGGGGTTTTAGGCTGGGTTTCTGTACAGCACTTCGAGATATTAGCTGATGTACGAAGGGCTATATAAAATAAATGTAATTTAATTTAATTTGTATAAATACACAGGGGACAATGAGGGGAGATGGGAGACACCTGGTGGGGGGTGGAGACAAGGACAAAGACAGGTGAAACAGATCAGGGTGTGACAGTGCCATTGTGATCTGAGTGCACGTGTCCAGTTGTGGAGACTACAGCAGATCGAGCCTGTGTACGGGCGGGTCAGTAACTCATCAAATATGATACAATATTGTGCAAAACATTGAATTCGTAAATGCATCGAAATTGACTTTAGGTCTGCTTTTCATCAGGCTCACCCCACGACAAGCAGTGCATGATCAATGCTACCCTCAGCAAGGAGATCTGCTGAAAGTGATGTGCTCTCTCACTCTGGGGGTATGGCATAATTTAAACATCCCAGATATACATTCCCACTGTGCTCATAAAAAAATGCTATGTGAATTGTGTTGTACTACTGAATGAAACTGAGGAGATGCACTCAGACCAGCCTTTGTGATTTAACTTACGTTAACTGCATTACTTTAGTTGGCTGCTTTGAGCAAAACTTGAATGTAATATCCTATTCTAGGAGCCTATTGTTTGTGTATGATCTTTATTCAATGTTCACTTGTTTGGCAACAATGTCAAGTACAGGCAGGGATGACTGGGGCCTTCAGCAAGTAAGACACGGGATAAGAAATAATTTGAACATCATTTAACTACATTACTTTAGTTGGTTGCTTTGAGCAAAACTTGTCTGTAATATAACCTATTCTGGGAGCCGTGTGTGTGTGTGTGTGTGTGTGAGAGAGCTATGTGTAATATATCTGGACCATTGTCTTGCCTGAAAGCAGGTACTGACAGGAGGAGCAATAGGAGTCTGCCAGAGGTCGTCATGCTGGCTGGGGATGTTGATGGAGGCTTTGGTGGTTCACACAACGAAGAAGCAGGTTTCCCTTCCAGTGATGTGGAGCTGACCTTGGAACTGGTGCCAGTAAGTATGGTCTTCACGGAGGCTGTAAGACCCTTCATCCTTGATATACAAATCCTTCGACTTCACTGCCTCTTCAATGGTAAGGTCCCTGCACCATAGAGACACTTTACCTCCACCACTGCCGTGGTGCCCTCCAGACCATCTGGTGAGGCACCCACAATCCCAGACCCCGTGACCCAAAGCCCTGACTCCTGCACATCCATCCCTGTAGCCATTTGAGTGCCTTGATGCCCTCCTCTTCATTATCTGTGCCCCACTTTACAGACATCACCCCATCCAACGACTGATCTGAGGACCCTTTTATGCAGTGACAGAGTAACGTGCTTGGCCCTAACCTTTTCACATTTACATTTTAGTAATTTAGCAGACGCTCTTATCCAGATCGACTTACAGTTAGTGCATTCATCTGAAGATACCTAGGAGGGACAATTGCTCCATAATTGCTGGCCATTAACCTCCCTCTTCTCAAGGTGTGCCAGTTGGGGTTGATGCGCTGTCCAACTGTTGCCTGCCGTATAGCCTACTGCTGCTCCACCAACAGCATCATGCCAGCCAGGATGCCTGCATGCCCCAGGTGCCCTTGTTTTTTTTTAACAATGTCTGGTACAGACATGGATGAGGGGGATGGTAGCGGTTGTTCTGGCTCAGGTTCAAGGAGACATGCCATTCCACTGAACCTGCCCCTGAGACGGTTCCTTAGCCACTGAAGATCCTTCTCTGTGGGCTCTTGGGATAGAGGGTTGTAGTCTTCGGCCGGGTACAAGTCCTCCACTGACTGCACCTGGTTGGGCACAGCTGGCTTCCTCCACTTGCATTGCACATCTGTACGGTCGATATTGTGAACCGCCAAAATAGGCAGCCTGGCTACACTGATGAGCTCCACAGAGGCAATCACATGTGGTAGAGAGAGTCCCTTGGTCACCTACAGTGACCTGCCAAGAGGAAGGATGTAAAGTGACACATGCCTTTCAGTGCGTGACTTTGAACACCTTGAAATGCATTTGTTGTAAGAAATGTGATGTATAAATAAACTCTCATTTGATTAATGACATTACAGCTGTAGAATATTTAATAAACTGTAATTTTCACATGAGGACAAGTGCAGCTTTTCCATAAACTTTTAATTGATAACTTGGGATTTTAACACTTGACATATCAATCATATGGTGGAGAGGATCCTATAAATGAAGACTGTGTGAATGCATGTACCGCTCTGAATAAACAAATACAGTGCCTTTTGGAGATTTGTCTCTGTTCATGAAACTACAATAGAGGCTGGATGTCTAAACAAGGTCAATTCTGAAACTCAATAGATTTTTAGGTTCAATCTCATCAATGACAACATTCTAGAACTGTGAGGTTCGACGCTGGAGACGAGAAGCAGGTACAGGGAGTGAACATTTTAATAAACAACGGACATGAAACAGAACAGGAACAGCGTCTGGACAGGGGAAAAACAACAACATCAATGCTGACACAGGAAAAAAACAGAGGAGCACACAGATATTGATAATGGAGTCCAGGTGAGTCCAGTGAGCGCTGATGCGCGTAATGATGGTGACGGGTGTGCGTAATGAAGGGCAGCTTGGCGGGAGCAGGCGTGACAAGAACTGAGTTATCACTCATCGAAGTCTGGTATCCGGGGTAATCTGGTTAATGATTAAATAAATGATTAAGTGTGTCTTTCCTTGTAGAATGTTGATAGCTGTATAGGACACATTGTATTGCTAAGATGCTCGAACAATGAGGGATAAACTTTATCCCTCATGCTGGCCCTGACCAAAACGGTAAGTTGCCCCTCGCTATAGCTGCACTTCTCTACATAGCCAGACTTATAGCTTTCTTCTCCCCTTGTAATGCTCTTATGCTCATCCTTAGAAAATGCCATAAGGTCTGAAAAAGACACCAAAGTTGACATATTGTACAAACAATTATCTAGGCTAAGTTAAACAATACAAAAAATGTATCAACTGCTCTGCTAACTAGCTAGCTAAAATGTAGTCAGTGGCTAGCTAAAATAGTGAAAGGGGATGTAAGAAGTCCATGGATTGGACACAGACATACCATACAAACAATAATCTAGGCTAAGTAAATAAAAACCTTTTTTTGATCTACTGCTCTGCTAACTAGCTAGCTAAAGTGTAGTCAATCGCTAGCTAAGACAGAGAAAGGGGACCAGAGTTCATGGATTGGACACAGAAGGTCTCTGATCATGCTGGTGAATAGTGGTTGACAGTGTCGGCTAGAGATGACGTTCAGGAGCTTCCTGCAGGAATTTGTAGTCTTGTTGAGTTTTTTTTAAAGTAAATTGAGACGAATGTATTCATAAAACTCACCTTGTCTGAGAGAGAATTACACGGCTATCAAAACATCACGCCAGGGTAAGCCCATATGAAACACAGACCTTATATGAAGTTGTTGTAAAATCCCAGATGCAAAAATGAATGGGGAAAGAAGGATTGGAAATATTGCCAGATTTTAATGCTAGGTTTTATGGGTATTATGACGCGTCCACTGTGCCGAACAGGGCTCCAACCAGATGCATTTCAGCAATGTTTTTATAGAATTACACCAGGAAATTGCAGTATGTTATGTTGCTAGACTTTCAAAGGTTAAAGGGAAACGTATTTTGGGATTTCCTACTTACCCAGAGTCGGACATACTCATGGATACCATTTTAATGTCTCTGCGTGCAGTTTGAAGGAAGTTGATTGTAGCATATTGTTAGCTTAGCGCAATTGCTGAAAGTCTATGGATATCTACTAGACAGCTCCTCTCACAAGCAAAAAAATATACATTCTAACTACTCTGGGTGGTTGGTCATTTAAAATAACATCTATTAAAATAACATCAAATTGATCAGAAATACAGTGTAGACATTGTTAATGTTGTAAATGACTATTGTAGCTGGAAACGACTGATTTTTAATGTGGAATACCTACATAGGCCATTATTCTCTGCAGACCCTTTCAAGCTCTGAGACGTTGGATTGGGAGCGTCGCTGCGCAGGCTCTGGCTAGGCCACTCAAGGACATTGAGAGGCTTGTCCCGAAGCCACTCCTGCGTTGTCTAGGCAGTGTGCTTACAGTCATTGTTCTGTTGGAAGGTGAACCTTCGCCCCAGTCTGAGGTCCTGAGCTCTCTGGAGCAGGTTTTCTCTCTGTATTTTGCTCCGTTCATCTTTCCCTCGATCCTGACTAGTCTCCCAGTCCCTGCCTCTGAAAAACATCCCCACAGCATGATGCTGCCACCACCGTGCTGGATGGTGCCAGGTTTCCTCCAGACGTGACGCTTGGCATTCCAGCCAAAGAGTTCAATCTTGGTTTCATCAGACCAGAGAATCATGTTTCTCATGTTCTGAGAGTCCTTTAGGTGCCTTCTGGCAAACTCCAAGAGGCTGTCATCTGCCTTTTACTGAGGAGTGGCTTCCGTCTGGCCACTCTACCATAAAGGAATTATTGGTGGAGTGCTGCAGAGATGGTTGTCCTTCTGGAAGGTTCTTCAGTCTCCACAGAGGAACCTTGGATCTCTGTCAGAGTGACCATTGGGTTCTTGGTCACCTCCCTGACCAAGGCCCTTCTCCCCTGATTGCTCAGTTTGGCTGGGCGGCCAGCTCTAGGAAGAGTCTTGGTGGTTCCAAACTTCTTCCATTTAAGAATGATGGAGGCCACTGTGTTCTTGGGGACCTTCAATGCTGCAGAAATGTTTTGTTATCCTTCCCCAGATCTGTGCCTCGACACAATCCTGTCTCGGAGCTCTATGGACAATTCCTTCGACCTCATGGCTTGGTTTTTACTCTGACTGTCAACTGTGGGACCTTATATAGACAGGTGTTTGTTTTTGTAAATCATGTCCAATCAATTTATCACTGACATACTCTTCTCACACTTTGCTTACTTGATATCTAGCTAACATTTGCTAGAAAAGTCACTCAAGACTGCCACTGTCCTGCTGTCTCTGCTGGCTAGCTGTGTTGACACTCACGCACAGCCTATCCTTGTGCCCACTGTCACAGAGGATTCATGATATGTGTACAGTAGTTCTGAGATAATAGTTCCAAAAACAACTATAATCAAAATATTATAATTTCATATATACTTGTAAAGAATACTTAGAGTACAAAGTCCTAACCACCCATCCTTTGTGTAGTTAGGTCTATTTCACTGCTTTTGCGAGAAGCTGGCTAGTAGATACCTTTAGACATCCAGCAATTGAGCTAAGCTAACGATATGCTACCTTCAACATCCTTTAAACTGCACGCAGAGACATAAAAATGGTATACCAGAGTTCGTTTGACTCTGGGTGAGTAGGAAATTACCCAAAAGTATCCCTTTAAGGCATTGGCCATCGGAAACTATGCTTCATTGGAGCACAGATTCCTGTCATAGTTGACCACCATTACTTCTGTTTCAACGAAGGTGTTTGTTTGTGGAATATCTTTACAGTTAGTTTCCCAATCAAAAGGGTTTTGTTACTGAAGTAAATGTTACTATTTATAGCAATAATTCATGTAAATAATTGCATCATTATGTGCATTGTCTGTGCGGAAGACATGAATTGCATCGTAGCAGGCTATGGTTTATTTAGGCCTGAGCTGGAATTCCACAGCACAGCTAAGTACCATAGGTGGGTATTGTCTAATACTTTGCACAATGCCTGCTACAATATTACAAGCCTGCAAACAGATGTCCCCACATACAGGGAGTGTAGAACAAGAAAGGAGTCAACTGGCGCCTACAGGGCACCAAACCCGTCTCAAACCTAGTATATCTGATTTTCACCTAATGTTAATTTACGTGCCAATGTGAAATGTCAAGAACAACCGTTTACTGCTGCAATACACAAATTAAATCATAATCAAGAAAGTGGTATAGATTAAAACCACTTCTGATTTGTGGTGTCTGAGACCTTAAGTGGCAGAGTCAGTCAGATCCTTTGTTTGGTGATCAAACAGTCTAAATACTGTATCTACATCAGTCTAGCTCCAATATGTCTGCTGTATCATTTCCTGCAGCTGCACGACATCCTAATGATAATTGGGCCGGGGTAAACCGGTGAGATAGGTTGACCTCTGCATTTTGTTGACTTAGGATGGGAAAATCATTGCCCTGTTTATTTGCTCCTGTAATGTCTAACAACTGAAGAAATATATTTTGCCCAGCAGCCTAGTGTAATCAGGGAGTATTCTGTTTGGCATGCCTCAGTGGCTGTGTAGTCCTCTGGGCAGGGGGAGAATACACTGTTGTTCAGCCCAACTGGAAAACTGTCTTGTGAGATGCTTCCAGCTGTGAAATAGTCAGTTTGCAGACATGTGACATTACATATAAAATTGTAGTCAGAAGATCAAAAGATACTGTCCATCACCAAGAGAGTTTATGATCATATCATCACCAAAGTGTGACTTTCCACAGTAGTAGGGAATAGTGGGGTAAGTTAAGCCAAAGGGGTAAGTTGAACCAGCCTTGTTTCCAGGAACCCGTACACAAAATTAACAATTTGAAGAAATATTTAGGAAGAGGTCATCATTTCAAGGAGTCTTTGAAGTAAAAAAAACATGAAAAAAAGGGATAAGCAAGTTAAGTAAAAAAGTCAAATGATTTTTTTGTGTTAGAGGTTTCATGAGGTTTCATGATGCTTACACCGAAGTAGATAACTTTAAGATTGTTCTGTACATCAGTTGGGGTTTATATGAGCTTCAATATGAGGTGCTAAACCTAGCATGAAAGTCTGTGGCTGTGTGGGCTAATATAGTCAAAATGTTTGCCATGGGGTAAGTTGAGCCAATGGTTGAGTCAATGGCAATTTAAGCATATGGAAGTGTTTTCTTCCCAGGCGTAATGCAAGGCAGGTAACAACAGGGCCTGGCCTATGTTAAAAGTGTTTAAACAAGTACAAAGTGTGTGTTAGGTGTTAAGCCTGTGTTAAAAGATGCTTAAAATTATTAAAATACCTAAACGTGTTGAATTGTGTTTGGGAAATAAAGATATATGGTTTTAAGAAGGTAGTTGTAACATTTCTCTCAGTACAGAAATTTGTAGGCGGCTTAACATACCCTGTCCTGCGGATCAGCTTACCCGATACCTGGGGTAAGTTGTGTCAAGAGACCCCTTTTTTGGACAAGCTATGTTTTCAAAACTGTAATGTTTACATGAATTCTGATTATTTCCAGGTATACACAACATCCTGAAATATATGTAGATATCTTTGTCAGAAAGAAAACTATATTTCCCTTGACGGAGTGATACTAAATGTAAAGAACTTCTCAACTTACCCCACTCTCCCCTAACTTATATTATGTTAACTGTTTCAGTTACTTGTCTGTTGTATACAGTAGAGTGACCCCCTTTCCCCCTTTCCCTTAATTTGTCCAAATACAGAATAAACTGATGGAGGTGCGGTAATAGCTTCCCACCATCAATAGTATAGCTTGTTCGTTTACTTAACAATTAAGTTTGTCTCCAGAATAGCAATGCGTTACAAATATGTCTGAGCACGACTGCTGGACACACTACACTCCTCCTCAGCTGGTTTTGAAGCAGGGATGAGACCGTGCCAGGACAGCCTTTCTCTCTCTCTCTCTCTCTCTCTCTCTCTCTCTCTCTCTCTCTCTCTGTGGGCGGGAAAGCTGTGGTGTCCTCAGCCTGTCAGCAAGAACCCCATGGTAACCGTAGTAACAAGGGCCTACCCCATGGCCCAAGACACAGCGGTCCAGCGGCGCCTGCCGGCTCAGCCCAAAACACAATTTCTACCCCAGATGTATTCCTAAGATTTGGTAGAACAACAACATCAAAGTTGAACTTGATTGTTTTTGATTGTAGGATTATTTCATGCTGAAGTCTTTTTCTTGTATTTTTTCAGGAAAAGATATCATTCAACCACACATATTTAATTGAGGCAATTGGAGCCACTCTGAATTGGGCTTTGGCTTTCATCTGTAATGGTATTGATAATGAGATAGAGCTGGTTCTGAACAGTCTAGTCTGATGAGTAGGAGGAGACCGCCACTGAAATCTCATTACTGCATTCATTAACTTTTTTTATCTTCACGTTTGGCTAGCTCCTTGCAAAGCCCCAAAAATGATCTATTATCTTGGATATCTGCAATATTCAAAAAAATATTTAGTTTTTTCATTTTTGTATGGTATTGTTTAGTATTTAGTGTTTTGCGTTGTCTCAGCCTTGATGTTTGTGCTCGATTGGATCTTTTAAATGGATGGCTTGACTGGAAAATAAGTAAACAACGAATGCCTTTTCGAAATGTCAGCATGCTTCCAGGCTAGCGCAGACATTTAAAGAGCATCTTATCATGTTGATTTAAGCAATTAAACATGAAGTTGTTCTTTCCAAGCTCTGACTGACTGTATTGTCTTAATTAGTATCCACTGAGTCTTATCCTCAAAGCCTTTTTCTAGCCCGATAAAGAACAGTCTTATCATGGTCATTACGTGGTTAACTGTCTGGCTATGTGAAGAAATGCTATGTTTAGATTTGGGAAACCTTTGGTGGAGTACAACCTAGCCTTTCATGTGTTTGGGAACAAGACTTTACAAATGCTTAAGGAGTACTTTATTTTAAACCACACACTTTGTCCATAGATAACTTGTACTGTACATCCTTATAAAAGGCAAACAACACTGCCAGAAAATTGAGAACTACTGAAATACCCTTGGCTAAGAGGACAGTACAGCGTTTTGACCTTGAAAAAACAAACTACAAAGTTGGAATCTTTATAATGTTAGAATATGGAAAGTCTCATGCGGAAAGTCTCACTTGAAACTATTTCTCAAATCTCAACCAACTTCATAAAAGAACAGCATTTTGTTCTTCCCATCATGCAATGTCCCTCCCTGTGGGTGGACAGCTTCAGTAGGCACACAATAGCTTGGTTATGCATATGCTTAATAACTATTGTATGTGACATTTTTTGTTGTTGCCCCCAAGTCAACCACATCCAGATTCAGATCTCCTCAAATGTGACAAAGCATTGTGGGAAGAGATGGGTGACGATCTGGACGCTGCCCATGCCAGCAGGGAGCTGTTTGGACAAGGTTTATCACACTCATCGCCAGGTAATTTATAACAACCCATAGCTTCCAGGGTCCCACTATCTATCCCAAGAACTTTGCTTACAAATACGACTGAAATGCTGGTAGCTGGGTTTCTCACCTTCTGCTGAAAGAGGAGAAAAAAAGGCTCACATTATCGCTAGCCCATATTGCAAGTTGTCTCTTGCATAGACGCCCTGGCCGTGAATGTCTTGGCACAGCATTTCTTCGATTTTATTTACCTGCATAGTGATGCAAGGGCCAAGGAATTTATTCAGAAGTCACCATGAATCATCACGTAAAATAAAATCAACTTATTTTCCCGCCTGGCTTTAGTGGGAATCAGGATGGCTTCAAAGAATTCCGAAGTTTTGCAATTCTTGCCCAAATTAATCATTTTTATCTATGGTAGTCAGTTTATGACATGTTTAGTTAACATTGATTACATAGTATTGCACCACATAATTTATGTTGCATGATTCAAATAAATCCAGAAGCAATGAATGACAGAATTACTCATGACATCCCAGACAGACTGTATTACTTGCAGATGCATATCAGTGCCATATGGATGGTTTTCCTTCTAATTGAAGCACTAAACTATCTGCAGTAATGATACTGGAACTTGCCTATATTACACTGTAGTTACAGATCCTAGCAACTCTCAGTGCCTCCATTATAGTAGGCAGAAAAACCATGAGAGCTTGTTAAACTATTTAAACTGTCAGATTAAACTGTTCATGTTGTAAATAGTTGCTACTTCAAGAAATGTTATGATGGACACTGACAATCCTCCAAGCTAATGTCATTTGGTTATGAAATATAAGAGTAGCTTTTACATACCAGTACGCTCTTAGAAAAAAAGGTGCTTTCTAGAACCTAAAAGGGTTCTTCGGCCGTCCCCACAGGAGAACCCTTTGAAGAACCCTTTTTGGTTCCAGTTACATCGCTTTTGAGTTCCATGTAGAACCCTTTACATCACAGGAGGTTGGTGACACCTTAATTGGGGAGGATGGGCTCGTGGTAATGGCTGGAGTGGAATCAGTGAAATGGTATCAAATACATCAAACACATGAGCTGTGTTTGAATACCCATACTAACATACTGTACACTGCATATATACTTAATGAGTATATACTACATAACTACATACTATATACTATTAGTTCATTTTAGTATGCTGTAAACAAACGGTATCATTTCAGCTGGCTTTGCCTGTCTACTGGAAGTTGGTGCTGTTGCTATGCAACCTCTTGCTAGCTTGTTAGCATAAGAAATGACTAGCTAAACATTTTACGATTTCGGGTGTGTTTGTGAATTCAATCTGGAGTTCCAGAGTGCGCTCTGGTCGTTGTCAGATTGTACAGATTGTCCATTCTTAATTCAGATAATTTCGCTCTCGGAGCGTTCAGAGCGCACACTGGACGCCCTGGCCGAGGAGTAGGGTTGATTCGAGCATTCAACGGCACCCAAGCTAACTGGCTAATGTTGGCTAGCTACTTCCAGATACAAATGAGAGAACATCTCACTCTGACCATTTTACTCGCCCTAGTAGAGCTGGTTAGGCTGTTTTCATTTTATCCAGAGCGTTGGTGACTGTAACTGTGCTGCTGGCAACAATTTAATGACGCTTTTTATTTTGCTGACTTTTAACGTTACTGACACCGGCCATATTCAATGGGTGTTGAGCATTCGTAAATTCATCAGTTATTCTGCGCGAGAGTGCTCTGAAATCGGAGTAGATGTCCATTGAAACGCACAACAACTATACCACTTAGCTAAGAATTATGTGAATAATCAAGTCAAGAAATGTCGGGTAGTTAGAAGATAGTTAATAATACTGCCTGGTAAGTTCGATGTATTAGTAGCCAACTAACGTTAGGTAACTAGGATAGCGTAGCTAACAAATTGTCAGCCAACAGAAAGCGTAACGTGACTTATTTGAAAAGTCCTTACTTTATTATTAAATTGCTCAACATTTTGTATCCGCTCTCATCGGACTTCGGCTGCATATTTTCCGCCATTTTCTTCAAATCTGAAAACGTTGTGAAGCCTCTCCCATTTTCTGAAGAATTGCATTATGGGCCCTAAAAGAACGGAAATAGTGTCCACTGCATGTTTACTTTGTATTTTGGCGAATTTAGTACGACATCCGGGAACTTTTGGCATACTAACTATATCCATACTATGACCAATAAGCACACTATAAACTCAATTCACATCACAAATAGCACGGTTAGTGCGGTTAGTAGGAGTATTCAAACACAGCTATGGTTTGATGCCATTCCATTTGCTCTGTTCCAGCCATGATTATGAGCCGTCCTCCCCTCAGCAGCCTCCACTGTTTTACACAAAGGGTTCTACATGGAACCCAAAATAGTTCTCTCTGCAACCAAAAGGGGTTCTACCTGGATCCAAAAAGGGTTCTCCTATGGGGACAGCCAAAGAACCCGTTTGGAACCCTTTTTTCTAAGAGTGTAATTAAAGGTCCCAACTTAGGGAATGATACTCTGTGACTGTGTCTATCAATGGTGGTCCTGTGTGGCCGGTGATCCTGTGTGGCTCAGTCGGTAGAACATGGCGCTTGCAATGTCAAGGGTCATGGGATTGATTTCTGCTGTGGCCACCAATGTGTGAAATGTATGCATGTGTGATTGTAAGTCGCTTTGGATAAAAGCGTCTTCTAAATGGCATATATTAGAGTCAAAGAGGTGCATGACAAAAAACATGCAATTCCACAGTATGTCTATCCTCAACCTCCCTCAACCACATGCATCCTCATGAGGCTGGTTAGTTATCCTTGTGCAACTAAATGTTTTCATAGCCAATGTTATCAAAATAGCATCTGAGAATAAGGCTCCACCCCTAGTTCAAACTCAGTGTCGCTTCTACGCATACGCAACATAAGCAGTCACTTAGGTCCCAGCAATCAGTAGGGGGCCCAACTTACTGTTAGTTAGGAGAGTTGAATACACAACAAGCAATTTCTGAATTTGGTAAGGCACGTGTCCAAGGGACCTGACCTCGAGTGGTCCCCCATTGTTTTTGTTAGTCTATCACTCAGATATCATATGAACATGGCATAAGTCATTGCAAAATGTGTAGAACTGCAGGAAATTAGCTTTAAAACTTATTTTTATTTTATCTCAACCCCATGGCAAAATGTGTAGAATTGCAGGAAATTTGTTTTAAAACTACAAAGTTTTCTCTCTGCCCCATGGCAAAATGAGTTGCATTGCATGAAATTAGTTTTAAAACTGAAAAAGAAATCTGCGCCCCATGGCAAAATAGCGCCCCATGGTAGAATAACAGAACATTAACTTTAAATCTGAAAATGTTTCTCTCCGCTGCCAAGAGAGAGGGCTACTCAAATGTTTTGCCTGAAAGGTAGTGGCCAAAACCTTGTTTAGGGCTCACAAAACGCTAGAAACGGCCCTGCTCAAACTTTCACAAAGCACTATTCAACAGGTATCTAAAATTACAGTGTGGTGCCAGGAGTAATTGTTTTTGTTAATAACCGTATTGTTGTGTTGATAATGGGCCAGCATTACTTTAGAAGTACATTTTCAAAAGTTTTTAGATCTTTGCTTAGTTGAGTTCGGGTTATTATTTACCCTAGACTTGTGTTTTTGTAAAAGTATCCTTATTCTATGTTTATATCTCCACATGCATTAATTCAATTTTGCAGTTTGTAAAACATGTTGAACATGCTGTTGCATCAATACGATCAATTAACAGCCATGTGTTAATGTGGTCATGGCACATTTTCTCCATGTTCTCGATAAGTGACTTTTAAATGTTAACATTTGCTGGATGTCTACTACATTTCAGATCTGGTCACCACAGAGTAATGAGACTCAGTCCAAAGACGTTATTTTCGGAATGCAAGTTAACATGTAATATTCAAAAATCAAAGAGAGAGTCAACCTAGAAAACCATTGACTAATGTTCTGCCCGTGTTTTTGTCAGCCTACTTTGGTTAACAATGTTGAGAGGGGCACTGTGCTCAAACATAAAGTGAAGGATCCTGCATGTGTTTATCATAAATAGAATTGAAAAATATCATGCAGGATAAAAAATATAAAAAAATAGCCAAAATGTAGCCCCATGAGGTTTTGTTCATAGCTTTTTTGTCTGCTTAAAATGAAGAGTAGTTCCAAAAAGCCACCCACACTTTACCAAAGAGAGAGCAGACAATCTGTAACCAGAACCTATTTATGGGTTAAGCTACTGCCAGAAGAGAATTCCTCCCAAAGTGAAAAAGGTCTATTGAATCAGAGACTCACCCATCATTCATTGGCTGGGAACAGAAAGAATGAGGCTATGATTTGGTAACACTGCTCGTTTGGATTGGCTTTAACACCTACACTCTTCACTTCCCTTCTAACTTTAAATACCCACTGCCTTTTTTGTTTTCAATGTCCACCACAATTTGAATAGATACATTTTCTTATGGTTGTATGTTATTCAAGAGGAAGATGCCCGAAAGGTGTCCATATTAGGACAGACGTGTGACACCGCATGCCCAGGTAACAGACTTATGATGAAATTAACTTGAACGTAGTGTGGGCCTATGTGTGTCCGTGTGTGTTTCTGCGATCATGTGTGCATGCCGTACGGCTCATTGGTTAAAGAGTTAAAGAGGTGACGTCATGAACTCTTCCCCTGTGCGGACTGCTGCCCGTGTATAGAAAGACATGGTGGCCCTGTTGCACCGGCTTTGATCACAAATAATCGTCTTGCCGCTCTCCCTGGTATGCAAACCTTCCCATGTTATCGGTGCGAAAATCAGGCCAATAGTCAAAATGATTTCTATTCAGCAGGTTAACAGCCAAAACACTGGGTGAAATTCTTCAGCGTGAGGGTAAGGCCTCCAATCCCCTCATCATCCTGCCATAACCTCTTAATTTATGACTCACAGAGCGAATCTTGAAGGCCATTGTTGCAGATGTAAATATCTACAGTCTGATTTTGGCAGCCATATTGTTATGATACCTCTTAACTTCCCCTTTCCAGAGAACAGGTTAGTTATGAGAGCAGAGAATCACCCAATGGAACCTGTTTGCTGTTGCTAGGGATGGAAAGGGTTTCTGTGAGGGATATTTTGGACTATTTTTTACATGCCATTTCCTTCCAGCAAAGTCCCTGAGCTGCGCTCATCCCACTGTTTAGCACAGAGGAGATTTATGGGCCTTGTTGCTGACCACTCTCATAATGTAGCCCAGCACATTCTGCAGATTTGGACAGAGCTGTGACAACGTGAATATCATTTGAGTATTTTAGTGAGGAAATGGGTAGATAGAACTTCCACCAACACGATTAGAGGCGCAGCCGGAAATCTCAGGACCATGTGGGCCAACTTTCTGAGGAAGCTTAATGTCCATTCGGTTAACATTTTTACTCATTTGGAATGAGTAAAACTGTCCGTTTCAAAATGAGTTGCACAAATAGACCACTCTGTCTCATTGCACTACTATCCTCTGATATTCCAGTGAGGACTGTAGAAATTGGACTAGATGACAATGGTAAACATGTAGCACACATAGGCCTACAGTAGGACATGTCACAAGCCTTGTTAGAAACTTCTGGTGCCATGGTGGTCTTATTTTCAGCCATACAATATTCACTCTGGCTAGTTTTCTCTCTCACACACACACACACACACACACACACACACACACACACACACACACACACACACACACACACACACACACACACACACACACACACACACACACACACACACACACACACACACACACACACACACACACACACACACATTAACTATAATATATAAAGATATAACAACATCAGACATACAAACACTCACACTCCAGCATATTTAAGGACATCAGGCATATGATAGAATGTTGGGGACCGATGCAGATCTCTTTGTAGCTGGAGCAAACAGAAATATTATCAAGATCAGTTTGTTGAGGCCTGAGATTTCTGGACAGCCTCCAGCGGGGTCTCTCTTTCCCCCATTTCACAGCTTTAACAGGTCTGATTTGACTGACCTGCGGAAACAGTTTAATGACCAGTTCTAGACTCCGTTTCAGCACTGCGTGGGTGGGTGGTCCTGCCAGATTGGGGAAGTAGGGGTGGAGGCTCGTATGTACGTACAGTGTGCAATGTGTGCTGTAAATTGATGTCACATTAGAACAACAAATATTTTAATCTTCACCCTCCTGCTAAACTACCCTGATGAGGTCAAGTAGCATATTTACACAATGTTCAATGGGTCCAAATTCCTGGTTCTTACAGAGAGGTTAATCAGATGATTTCCCATAGATGCCCCTTTGTGCTTACATATTTGGAGTTCAAAGCAATATTTGATATTGCATCTTGGTACTTTTTGATTATGTGAAAGTTATATTTTTTATTTGAACTTTGCTTAGTTGCACAATAAGCCCAAACTAAGTTTGTTTAATCCTTCAGACTGGTGTACTTTTGGGGTTGTTGTTTTAACTTTTTTGTACCCCTTTATTTCTTTCAACTGAATTTATTTCAACCCTTTTCCTACTCAGGATTACTGCCACACAGTGATATTAGTGGAGCGTACTTTTTTTGTCAACCTGCGGGATGTCTTCTGAAGATGATAGGTTTTCACTGGTCGAGACTTAATAAACATCACAGAGTTTTAAGAGATGCCCGGCGCCACATCTCTCGAGTCAACTCTGCTACTTAAAATAATTTACTTGGAACCTGATGTCCAAGTGTCCTTTTCACTTGTTTCATCTGCAATGAATCAGCCATCATGTTTAATGTGAGTTTGTTAAGTTTACCCCCTTTTCCTCCCTACTGCTCCCGCCAGGTTTATAGTTAGCACAGAGCCGACTCCAAGATTTAAGAGAGTTCTGACACTCAACAAGCTTTCAAGTTTTTATTTCCTTGTAATCCTACAGATATTGATGTCTGAAAATCTTCAGATTCAAGACTGGTCGGATACTATTTTTGTAAATACTTATCATGACACTGTTGATAGAGTAAAATAGGTCAAGCTAGAATGCTTTAATGGGCATTTCTAACACAATAGTATCTGAAATCAAACCATTTTGCATTCATTTGCATTGCAAAAGTTTCACATTGTATTTCGTGTTACAATAATCCTTCAAAAACCTTCAGAAAAATGAAATGTGCTCTTACACAACAGCCTCTCAACCAAAGCCATGTTAATCTATTTGTCCTTTACTAATGGAACAAATATTTCCCTAATTATGGTAAATACTGCGTTGCTATTTCATGTGGAATCATTCATGTTTGATGCCTGTTCCGATAAGCCACTTTTGAAGTTGTACTGTATACGTTGTAAATTGTTTATTTGATCTCATTCAAGTACCAGAATCCCCCCTGCTTCCCCACTGGGAACAGGGAGCAGTGTAAGGGTACTTCAGCACTTGGCTCCTGCGCCAAGACTCTCCAAATATATTTTCCTGGTGCCTAAAATTAGCCGCATAATAAGGTAGTGACTTCCTTTTCTCTGAACTAATAGCCGGTCCCTGTGGGAATACATGATGTGGGCTAACACTGAAACTTAACTAACATAAATACATCAGACTGGTACGTGCTAGAGCCCTGAGATTTCAACACATTTAAGATTCAAATAAAATAAACTGGAGCAACAATTTATTTCGATACTTTTCATTTAACCCATAAATTGAGCATTTTACAGTATATCATTGAAGCATCCAATGTATTATTTATTTTTTTACATTATTCTAACAAAGTAGACTAAGACTGACTCGTAGGAGTGCACAGAGTTGATGTGCAACGTACATACTGGTCAACAGATCTTGATACTGTAGGTGTGCTGAATCACACGTTTCTATTTAGAGGTTCCAAAGAGAACCAGAGGGCAGTTAAGATCCCCTCAACACTCTCCATAGCCACCTTTTCCAGTGTCCACCTTCATTAAAGGCTTTTATGTGAAGTCCAGGATGGCTGGAGAGAATGGAAAGGACATGCTTAAGTAGACTCCACTTCATTATTAAACCTATAGGTCACATTTTGTTGCACTTGTATTAATCTGTTTTATTTCAACTAATGAGTGCTGCTTTAAATTTAACTATAGTTGAGGAATTTTTATTACCCTCAGCAATCTTTTGATCAGGTAGTGAAGTTATTCAGGTGCAGGGGAGTTGGAGAATCTTTACTGTGTACAGTACAGTGTCCAATTACAGAAAGGTTTGATTTTCTCCTCTCATTAGGAATTCTCCATCAAAAGTCAACAGCTCCACCAGAGTAAGGGTTTGAGGTGACTTCACATGAGGCATCAAAGCACCACGAAAGGTCATTAGCCATGGATGTTACAGAATATTTACTATGGTTCATAGTGTGTAAAATAACGTATGGATAGGGAAGTTGAACGTGCAATAAATCAAATCAAATGTTATTTGTCACATGCGCTGAATACAACAGGTGTAAACTTTAGCATGAAATTCTTGCGTACGAGCCCTTCGCAATGATGCAGAGTAAAACAAATTAGAAAAATTTAAATTGTAACAAGAATAATAAAATACACAAGAATGAAGCTATATACAGGGAGTACCAGTACCATATCACTGCGCAGAGGTATGAGGTATTTGAGGTAGATATGCACGTAAAGGCAGGGTAAAATGTTTAGGCATCAGGATAGACATAGTAAAATAGTAGCAGCAGCATATGATGTGTGTGTGTGTGTGTGTGTGTGTGTGTGTGTGTGTGTGTGTGTGTGTGTGTGTGTGTGTGTGTGTGTGTGTGTGTGTGTGTGTGTGTGTGTGTGTGTGTGTGTGTGTGTGTGTGTGTGTGTGGCTGCAACAAGCTCTCAGTCTCACTGCAGAATTACGTTTTTGCACAACTTTTTGCACAAGTTGCTCCGAACTTCAAATTTGTGTGTGTGTGTGAGGTTAAGACTAAGAGTTAAGGTTTTGGATAGGGTTAAAACATTATGTTTAGGTATTCATTCTGAATGTTTAAGTTAAGGGTTAATGTTTGGGATAGGGAAAGGGTTAAAACATTAAGTTTAGGATTCATTCTGAATGGTTCAGGTTTGGGAATGGTTAAGTTAAGGGTTAAAGTTTTGGATAGGATTTAAACATTACATTTAGGATTCAATCTGATGGTTAATGGTTAAGGTTTGGGATAGAGTTAAAATTTAAAAACTAGAGTCTACCACTCGGATTGAAAACACAATCTTCAGATCCAGAATGATGGGATTATGCCACCCCTTCCAGAATGTCAGAGCAAAACCCAAGCTTACTTGATGGTAATAGCGTTCACTGTTGCCCCTAGTGAACAGAAGTCAAATTTCAAATCAAATCAAATCAAATTGTGTTTGTCACATGTGCCGAATACAACAGGTGAATACAACAGGTTTCACCTTACAGTGAAATGCTTACTTACGAGCCCCTAACCGACAGTGCAGTTCCAAAAAATATGGATAATAATAAGAGATAAAAGTAACAAGTAACAAGTATTTCAAAGTCAATCTTGAGAGATCTGGCTGCTGATCAGACAGATTCTTCTGGCCTGCTCATGATGACATCCACTGGTACCTGTTTGATGATTTCCTTTAAATAATTTTACCCCCACAGCCTGTGACATTCTGCCATGTAGAGAATTTGAAAAAGGTGTTGGCCAGACTTTCAGGATGAACACCGTGTAGCAAAAGGCACACACACAAATCAAAAGTATCTACCTACCTGTGAACCTGCTCCTTTGTGCCCCTGAGTGTTTCTATGTCTACACACACACATACACACACGCACACACACACAACATACCACAAAAAGCTTCAGCCTGCACATAGGAAGTGTAGCCAGTGGGATCCCAGCCTGTGGTGTTTCAAAAGGCAGGCCCATGTCTCTTCAAGTCTTTCCATACGTCCAGTAGCTGTTGAGGAGTGTAGAGGATGGTTGTGGTGACAGCGCTGTAGTAACATAGGTTCTGGGAGCCTATACATACCCCTTGAAAAGGTTATAATGTTCACACATTGTATTTATGATTCTGATAACCAGTTGACCTGTTCTGATGACCTGTTCTGACCAGTTGACCTGTTCTGATGACCTGTTCTGATGACCTGTTCTGACCAGTTGACCTGTTCTGATGACCTGTTCTGACCAGTTGACCTGTTCTGATGACCTGTTTTGACCAGTTGACCTGTTCTGATGACCTGTTCTGACCTGTTGACCTGTTCTGATGACCTGTTCTGACCAGTTGACCTGTTCTGATGACCTGTTCTGACCAGTTGACCTGTTCCGATGACCTGTTCTGACCTGTTGACCTGTTCTGACCAGTTGACCTGTTCTGACCTGTTGACCTGTTCTGATGACCTGTTCTGACCAGTTGACCTGTTCTGATGACCTGCTCTGACCTGTTAACCTGTTCTGATTACCTGCTCTGACCTGTTAACCTGTTCTGATGACCTGTTCTGACCTGTTGACTTGTTCTGATGACCTGTTCAATGTTATTAATGTCTGTTATGTTTTTGTTTGTTTTGTTTAATACTGCAGTTGGATTAATTAAACCTTGGTTAATTGAACTCAGTTTAATTCAAATTGACATCTATTGTCCTCATTACATAGTTATGTCTATGAAATACAATGTTTATAGACAATCTTGGAGCGTAAACATAACCGATTTATATGGAGTATTTGTCTCTTAAATCCTGTTACCATCCTCAACCCTGGTCACTCAACCATGTTACATTACAATTTTGTACTAACATTTTGGAAAGGTTATGAAATATATAGTAAATGATAGCGTTACTAATGGCATAAGATTTGCATAGTGGCATGTCTGGGGAAAAATGTGGGAACAAATGGGTTAAAGGCAATGTAGGCTATTTGACGTTCGTGGAGATCCCTAACACGATAAACGCTGCTGATGTCAAGTGTTCTTTTTGAACACGGACCTTTGATCCTGAACTTTGTCTGCAAAAAAAAACACGCAATGTTGCACAATGTTTCCCGTATTATCCCACCCACTGAGCCCTCTTCTTGAGAAAACATTTGGAATTACAAGCAGCATTCTAGTTGGTTCATCGCTGCAAGAAGTCTAAATATCCTCTTTCCCACTACTTGTGCACCAACAAGAAAACAAAGGCTGTCCAGCAGGTACTATAAAAAAAATATCTATAAAAAATACATTTTAAAAGTAATTGTTCACATGTTATTTACAATTGGGAGATGTATTCAAACTTGGGAGCAAGGAAACTAAAGGAATGCAGCTTTCAGGTCTTCAGTTCTATAGTGGGACAATCATCAATTGAATTCACCTCAAAAGAAAGTGTAGCGGAACACTATACCAGCAATAATGTATATTTCTGAAAATGCAATATTGCCTTCTGGTCATGGTGATTTATTTACTTTTTCCCATCACTTCCACATTTATTTTTTTAGGTTCCACACTAATTGGACAATGAGAAACTGGACATTACTAAGTCGGCTGCTGGATGAAGTGCAGTCCCAACCTATGGTCATAGGGAAGACTTACTCTCCGCTTTGTTCGTATTGAGAATTGTGGTGTAGATAGGGTGTGATAGCAGATAGGGTGTGATAGCAGATAGGGTGTGATAGCAGATAGGGTGTGATAGCAGATAGGGTGTGATAGCAGATAGGGTGTGATAGCAGATAGGGTGTGATAGCAGATAGGGTGTGATAGCAGATAGGGTGTGATAGCAGATAGGGTGTGATAGCAGATAGGGTGTGATAGCAGATAGGGTGTGATAGCAGATAGGGTGTGATAGCAGATAGGGTGTGATAGCAGATAGGGTGTGATAGCAGATAGGGTGTGATAGCAGATAGGGTGTGATAGCAGATAGGGTGTGATAGCAGATAGGGTGTGATAGCAGATAGGGTGTGATAGCAGATAGGGTGTGATAGCAGATAGGGTGTGGGTGGAAGAACAATCAGTTTGTCTGCGACACTAAGATGACAGGATGTAGACCGAGTGGCGCAGCTCTCTAAGGCACTGCATCTCAGTGCAAGAGGCGTCACTACAGTCCCTGGTTTGAATCCAGGCTGAATCACATCCGGCCGTGATTGGGAGTCCCATAGGGCGGCGCACAATTGGCCCAGCTACGTCCAGGTTTGGCTGGGGTAGGCCGTCATTGGAAATAAGAATTTGTTCTTAACTGACTTGCCTAGTTAAATAAAGGTTAAACAAAAAAGAAGACCAGTCGGCTACAACCAAGCCTTTCCTATCTCCCATATCTGCTTCTGGGTCCTTCAAATCACCCTAGTGTCGACCCCTACTAGGGCTGCAGCGGTCATGAAATTTCGTCAGCCGGTGATTGTCAAGCAAATAACTGTCGGTCTCACAGTAATTGACCGTTAATGAACATAAACACATTTAGCATCTCCTGGTTTCCACACAAGCCACACATTTAGCATCTCCTGGTTTCCACATAAGCCACTGATTCTGACCTTTGGAACATCTACATTTAAAAAAGTCTAAATCCATGTAATATAGCCTACACCAATAAATCCATTATTTATTTTAGACAGGTCTAAAGAAACATGATATGAAGAAAATGTAGTCGATTACAGAAGAACAGAATAGCATACTCTGAGTTGTCCTTATGTTAGGTCCTGATCTGGCTATGACAAACGGCTGTGGGCTACACTAGTTAATTTAGCAGACAAGATTTTCTTAGAATTCCATGGCATTATTTTATAGTATGAAGTATACAATTGAACACAGGTGAAAAAAATAGAAAAGATATTTTCTCCAAATTGACAATTAGGCTATTTCTTCACATTATAAGCGCAGCAATGCGCACATGGTAGTAGGCTATAAGCGTAAATGGTCCAGTAGCGGAAAACACCATTATCAAAAGTGACCGCAAATGCAATTATGCATGTAAAGCTTTTATTATAAAGGTGCATTTTTAGGGTAAAAATGATCTTCCCCAAACTTGAAACTCACGCACTGCTTCTGTACAGTTGAAGTCGGAAGTTTACGTACACCTTAGCCAAATACATTTAAATTCAGTTTTTCACAATTCCTGACATTTAATTCTAGTAAAAATTCCCTGTTTTAGGTCAGTTAGGATCACCACCTTATTTTAAGAATGTGAAATGTCAGAATAATAGTAGAGAGAATGATTTATTTCAGCTTTTATTTCGTTCATCACATTCCCAGTTGGTCAGAAGTTTACATACACTCAATTAGTATTTGGTAGTATTGCCTTTAAATTGTTTAACTTGGGTCAAACATTTTGGGTAGCCTTCCACAAGCTTCCCACAATAAGTTGGGTGAATTTTGGCCCATTCCTCCTGACAGAGCTGGTATAACTGAGTCAGGTTTGTAGGCCTCCTTGCTTGCACACGCTTTTTCAGTTCTACCCACATTTTTTCTATGGGATTGAGGTCAGGGCTTTGTGATGGCCACTCCAATACCTTGACTTTGTTGTCCTTAAGCCATTTCGTCACATCTTTGGAAGTATGCTTGGGGTCATTGTCCATTCGGAAGACCTATTTGCGACCAAGCTTTAACTTCCTGACTGATGTCTTGAGATGTTGCTTCAATATATCCACATAATTTCCCATCCTCATGATGCCATCTATTTTGTGAAGTGCAGCAGTCCCTCCTGCAGCAAAGCACCCCACCAACATGATGCTGCCAACCCCGTGCTTCACAGTTGGGATGGTGTTCTTCGGCTTGCAAGCATCCACCTTTTTCCTCCAAACATAACAATGGTCAATATGGCCAAACAGTTCTATTTTTGTTTCATCAGACCAGAGGAGATTTCTCCAAAAAGTACGATCTTTGTCCCCATGTGCAGTTGCAAACCTCATCTCTAGGAGACTGAACGCATCTCCTTCCTGAGTGGTATGAAGGCTGCTTGGTCCCATGGTGTTTATACTTGTATACTATTGATTGTACAGATGAACGTGGTACCTTCAGGCTTTTGGAAATTGCTCTCAAGGATGAACCAGACTTGTGGAGGTCGACTATTTTCTTTCTGAGGTCTTGGCTGATTTCTTTTGATTTTCCCATGATGTCAAGCAAAGATGCACTGAGTTTGAAGGCAGGCCTTGAAATACATCCACAGGTACACCTCCAATTGACTCAAATTAGTCAAATGAGTCAATTAGCCTATCAGAAGCTTCTAAAGCCATCATTTTCTGGAATGTTCTAAGCTGTTTAAAGGCACAGTCAACTTAGTGTATGTAAACTTCTGACCCACTGGAATTGTGATACAGTGAATTATAAGTGAAATAATCTGTCTGTAAACAATTGTTGGAAAAATGACTTGTGTCATGCACAAAGTAGATGTCCTAACCGACTTGCCAAAACTATAGTTTGTTAACAAGAAATTTGTGGAGTGGTTGAAAAACAAGTTTTAATGACTCCAACCTAAGTGTACTCTATGTAAACTTCCGACTTCAACTGTATGCCAGTTAGGCTCTACACCCCTCATAAAGCGGATTAATGTGCTTAATTTTAAGAAGTTATTTGGTCACTTTAGTTGTGATACAAACCTTATCAAAACATATAGGCCTATGGGCTAGGCTACATTAAGTGAGCGACTATTATTAGGAAAAGTCGCAAAAAGAGGCATTTTTCATTATGCTGGGCATCATTCACAAGTGATAATATATCATTCACAAGTGATAGGCTAATATTGTCACCCATCAGACTATCCTTGATTTAATCTTGTCTTTACAAATACAAAATATTATTTGTGAATTTTTTAAAATTTAGAATAGACCATCATCATGCACCTTTATCAAAACATGGAGAGCAGGAAAATATACAAATACAGTACATGTAATCTATTCACTTAAATAACAAGGACACTTCCCGTGGTTCATTTTCATGCCAGCCAGGTAGGCTATACTCCTGTTGTAAATATAAGCAGTGTGCATAATATTAGGAAAATTGAGAAATAAATATAGTAGGCCTAGCCTATAGAAAGCTGATAGGAGGCCATCACTCTGTTTCTTGAGCAATTGTATAGCCTATAGAAATGTTGCGCAACATGAGCTCACGGGCTCTCATGAAGTGATAGATTTTCGATCACATTTGCATTGATGTCAGAGTGATAAGAGGTACAACAGAGTGCTGAGTACAACAGAGTGCCTAATTACCATGACTAAACGGTCATATGGAATTTGACTGCCTTCATGACTCATGTCGCGGTAATACGGTCACCGCGACAGCCCTAACCCCTACTCTCGTATACCTCGGCTACATTCTCCACACCGTTCAAAAAAATCTAAGTGATACAATGCCTTCAGCAACAATCATTGGATGAACAAATTATTAAGTCCCCCGAATACCCTGATGATAAATAGAATGTCAAATCAATGGTCACTTGCTGGTGTTCTACTTGGTTAACGTGCTTTTTATAATCCATCTTCATCAACATCATGTTCGCCTTAGCATGTTTGTCTCTCTTGCCTAATGTGGTGGAGATTTTTAGCAAAAGACCATGGGACAGAATTCACTCACCCAAGAAAACACTCAAGATGTATTCAATGCAAAAATGTATTGAAGGAGAATGCCATTGAGGTAGCGACTCAAACCTCAATATTTAGTCTGGCCATAGTCCCAGAATACAGTATTTACATTGCACTTTTTTATATAAATGTTGATATACCCACTTAATGCTGATATACCAACTGTTCTTACTTCTTATGATAATACATTCTGTATAGAGGCTACTGTTTCCTGCTATTTCGCAGTCACATTTCTGCCAAAAAAAGAGCTGTCAAACTGAGCAATGTCAGATGGGTGTGTCCAAATTAAAGTATTTTAAACAAGCCAAGCTCTCTGAATTGTGCATATGTACAACCATGTAGAATTACACATAGTAACAATATTTAAATCAAATAAAATACAATTTTATTATTTACATGCTTCGTAACAGCAGGTGTCCAATGGTGTGTATTCGTGGATGCTTCCCAACCCAAAATAAAAATAAAGAAAAGAAAATACATAATTTTATCTTTCGCCTCTTTGTATTTTCATAATTTTCCGTCATTGCGCAAGAGGTTGAATGTATCTCACCGTAGAAAGCATCCGAGTGAACGAAACAGCACCCCTCTATCTGAATGTGTAGGCTGTCTATCTGATGCGGTCTGGTCATAAAGAGTATGACACTGTTGCCATAGCATTGAATGCAAGGGAAGCCAGGGAGCACTTGGCCTCCCTTGATAAAAAAGTATAAAATAAAAGCCAATCTGTCAAACCCTGATCTGTTTCACCTTTCTTGTGATTGTCTCCAACCCCCATCAAGTGTCTCCCATTACCTCATGTGTATTTATACCTACGTTTTCTGTTTGTCTGTTGCCAGTTTGTCTTGTCCAGTCAAGACCTACCAGCGTGTTCCCATGATTCCTGTGCTCTAGTTTTTCCTTTTCCTAGTTTTCCCAGTTCTGACCTTTCTGCCTGTCCTGACGCTGATCCTGTCTGCCGTCCTGTACCTGCCTGACTCTGATATGGATTACGACTCTTTGCATGCCTTGACCTACCGATTGCCTGTCCCTTGTACTGAAATAAACTCTGAGACTCGTACTATCCGCCTCCTGCGTCTGCATCTGGGTCTTAGCCTGAGCCGTGATAGTACGAACTGGCCATGACTGACCCAGCAGACTCTGAACCAGCTCCGCAATGCTGTCTCCTCCCAAGGAGCCATCATTAGAAGACATGAGGAGTTACTGCAAAGCCTTATGGAGGGATTACATACCCTGGCAGAACTCCATGACCATGTGTTCAATACATTGCTGGAGCAATTCCGCAGATTCCCAACTAGGCAGCAAGCTACAACAGTAATCCCCCAGACTCTCAGCAACCCCACCACCAGCAGCGCTTCTTCGCAGCCCAACCCTGTGTACCGAGAAACCCGAGTCGTTGTAAGCTGCTCCAACAACGTGGTGTAAGCTGCTCCAACAACGTGGTGGATTTTTGCATGTTGGCGGCTGTGAGTGCCTGGACCCCGGAAGCCCTGTTCGAAATGTTCCTTCACTGATTATCGGAGGTGGTTAAAGCTGAGCTCGCAGCCCGAGAGCTGCACATGGACCTCAACTCCCTCATAGCCTTGACCATCTAGATTGATTGGCGGCTACGGGAATGTAGGAGGGAGAGGGGGTCTGTTCCCTGTCGCCCTCGCTCGTCATCGAATTCCAACTCGCCTCCGACGATTCCCAGAAATCCCTGAAGTCTACATTTCCGGGAGAATTCGGTGTCACCCGAGTTCAATCGGAATCACAGAGGGCTGTCGACTCGCCTCCTCCGGAGCCCATGCAACTGGGCAGGGCTAGATTGTCTCCTGCTGAGCGCTTACACAGACTGAACACCAAGAGCTGTTTGTATTGTGGAGCTACGGGACATTTCTTATGTACCTATTAAAAGACCAGGCTCATCAGTAGGTACGAGTACACTGGTGAGCCATACGGGGAGTTTCCAATCTCTCACTACTTGTAACCCTCTCTATGCTACCCTGTTGTGGGGAGACCATTCCAAATCCATCCAGGTGCTCATTGACTCTGGGGCCGACGAGAGCTTTATGGACACTACCCTGGTGTCGGAGCTGGGTATCTACACTCAACCCCTTTCCATCCCAATGGACGTCAGAGTGCTGGATGGGAGCTTTATTGTCAGAGTCACCCACAGTACGGTTCCTATCCACTTGCGAGTGTCAGGCAACCAGAGTGAGTCTATGCAGTTTCTGCTCCTGGAGTCTCCTAATGTACCCATGGTTTTGGGGTTTTCATGGCTCCAGAGCCACAACCCCCTAATCGACTGGGCTACAGGTTCCATCATGGGTTGGACTCCATTTTGCCATGCACATTGTCTGATGTCGGCGCAGCCTGCCCAGGGACGTCTCCTTGCGGCCTTGGGTAAAACCTTGTAACTCTCCTCCGTTCTCGCGGAGTACCAGGACTTACAGGAGGTTTTTAACTCTGCCCACGCCACATCTCTTCCTCTGCATTGGCCTTCTATCGACCTTCTCCTGGGCACTGCGGGGCGGCTTTATTCCCTGTCGGGTCCGAAGACCAAAGCGATGAAAAGGTACATTGAGGACTCTCTCACTGCATGGATTATGCGTCCATCTGCCTCCCCCACTGGCGCTGGGTTCTTCTTTGTGGAGAAGAAGGACAAGACCCTGCGTCTGTGTATCGACTACCGGGGTCTTAATGACCTTACGGTTAAAAACTGTTACCCACTACCGCTCATCTCCTCGGCTTTCGAGCGTCTCCAGGGGGCGGTCATCTTCTCCAAGTTGGACATTCGGAATGCCTACCATATGGGAAGGAGACAAGTGGAAGACAGCCTTTAACACGGCTAGCGGGCACTACAAGTACCTGGTGAGGCCGTTCGGACTGACCAACGCACCCGCAGTGTTCCAGGCCATGGTCAATGATGTTCTCTGTGACATGAAGGCCTGATTCATGCAGTCTCCCCTGAACAGTTGATGTTGAGATCTGTCTGTTAATTGAACTCTGTGAAACATTTATTTGGGCAGCAATTTCTGAGGCTGGTAACTTTAATGAACTTGTCCTCTGCAGCAGAGGTAACTCTGGGTCTTCCTTTCCTGTGGCGGTCCTCATGAGAGCCAGTTTCATCATAGTGCTTGATGGTTTTTGCAACCTCACATGAAGAAACGTTCAAAGTTCTTGAAATTTTCCACATTGACTGACCTTCATGTTTTAAGGTAATAATGGACTGTCATTTCTCTTTGCTTATTTGAGCTGTATTTGCCATAATATGGGCTTGGTCTTTCACCAAATAGGGCTATCTTCTGTATACCAACTCTACCTTGTCACAACACAGCTGATTGGCTCAAACGCGTTAAGAAGGAAAGCAATTTCACAAATTAACTTTTATCAAGGCACACCTGTTAATTGAAATGCATTCTAGGTGACTACCTCATGAAGCTGGTTGAAAGAATGCTAAGAGTGTGCAAAGCTGTCATCAAGGCAAAGGGTGGCTACTTTGAAGAATCTCAAATATAAAATATATTTTGATTTGTTTAACACTTTTTTTTGGATGATTCCATATGTGTTATTTCATAGTTTTCATTTCTTCACTATTATTCTACAATGTAGAAAATAGTAAAAGTAAAGAAAAAACATTGAATGAGTAGGTGTGTCAAAACTTTTGACTGGTACTGTACATCATTGATAGAAACAACTTGAATTGTTTAATCTTGTTGTGTTGTTGTCCTCCGGTGGCTAGCTATCTAGCTAAAATGGACCCTTTCCTAAATTAGCCATGGATGAAGATAGGGATTTGGACTTGTGGTTTTACATAATTCTCCATACTGGCCAATGATTGTAACGGTGATTCTGATCCAACCATAAAATACATTGTGCCCCTGGACTGAGTGATATGCAGGTAGATGTAGAAGGCTAATGTTAACTAGCTAACGTTGCCAATGAAAAGGAGGTTAGGCTAGCGAGCAAGCATTTTAGCCAGGTAGCCTAGGACATAAAACAATTAAAGCGTGTACAGAGTCATAGACCATTTCATTAACATGAAAGAGAGGAGGATGGTATTGGCGTTGCTCTAAAAGTAGCTTGAGTGAACATGTTTTTTCTAATTGCCCAAACGAACACACACACACACACAAATCAGAACCATGGACAGCCACATCATGTTTAGCTGACGTTGACTGCACTAAATAGTTTTTGGTATCTTTTAGTTTTCACTGTATTAGACCAGTGCTTCCCAACCCTGGTCCTCCAGTACCCCCAACAGAACACGTATTCGTTGTAGCCCTGGACAAACACACCTCATTCAACTCATTGAGACCTTTATGATTTGTTGACAAATTGAATCAGATGTGCTTGTCAAGGGTTACAATAAAAATGCTTACTGTTGGGGTACTCGAGGACCAGGGTTGGGAAACATTTGATTAGCCTAAGCATAGGTCATTTGATTATGTTGAAATATTGAAGTTGAAATGGTGCTGGAAAAGTGGAAGCAGCTCCTGTTTTCTTTGCTACTTGCAGTAACTCTATGTCATTCTAAATCAATAGTTGTTTAGTAGTCTTTCTTTACCATGCTGTAGGTCATGTAACTGTTTGTTACAGGCAATATGCTTTGTGGACTTTACCGGACAAAGGTTACCCTCCGGTTCTGTTATGCAACAAATGTGTAGTTGTATTTATTCTTCCACTATGTTTTCTTATTGTCTCGGCCTTAAGCATATATCACGGTCGCAAGGCATATGAACTAACAAGTTATAGAGCAAACAACTTCCCCAGTGATTTTACCCACGCACCGCTACTACAGGTGTCCAGTGCGTGTGCATAAAGTCAGTGCAAGATAGTTTGTGCAAAAAAAGGTCAATGCAGGTAGTCCGTGTAGCCATTTCATTAGCTATTTAGCAGTCTTGTTTAGCAGCCTTATGGTTTGGGGGTAGAAGCTGTTCAGGGTCCTGTTAGTTCCAAACTTGGTGCATTAGTACTGCTTGCCGTGCGATAGCAGAGAAAACAGTCTATGGCTTGGGTGTCTGGAGTCTTTGGGCCTTCCTCTGATACAACCTGGTATAGAGGTCCTGGATGGTAGGGAGCTCGGCCCCTGTGATGTACTGGGCCATACTCACCACCCTCTGTAGCGCCTTGCGGTCGAGTGCCTTGCTGTTGCCGTATTAAGCGGTGATGCAGCCAGTCAATATGCTCTCAATGGTGCAGCTGTTTAATTTTTTGAGGATCTGATGGCCTCATGCCAAATCTTTTCAGCCTCCCGAGGAGGAAGAAGCACTGCTGTGCTCACTTCACAAGTGTGTGGGTGTGTGTGTGGACCATGTTAATTCCTTAGTGATGTGGACAAAGAGGAATTTGAAGCTCTCAACCCGCTCCACTACAGTCCCATTGATGTGGATGGGGGGGTGCTCTCCCCTCTGTTTCCTGTAGTCTGTGGTCAGCTCCTTTGTCTTGCTGACATTGAGGGAGAGGTTATTGTCCACGCACCACACTGACAAGTCTCCTCGCTATAGGCTGCCTCATCGTCATTGGTGGTCAGTCCTACCATCGTCGTGTCGTCAACAAACTTGATGATGGTGTTGGAGTCATGTGCAGCGATGCAGTCATGAATAGGGAGTACAGGAGGGGACTAAGCACACACCCCCGAGGGGCCCCCATGTTGATGGTCAGTGTGGCGGATGTGTTGTTGCCTAACATCCCCGCTTGGGGGCGGCCTGTCAGGAAGTCCAGGATCCAGTTGCAGAGGGGGTTATTCAGTCAAAAGGTTCTGAGCTTGGTGATGAGCTTGGAGGGGGCTATGGTGTTGAATGCAGAGCTGTATTCAATGAACAGCATTCGTACATATATATTCCTTTTGTCCAGGTGGGTGAGGGCAGTGTGGAGTGCAATAGAGATTGCGTCATCTGTGTATCATTTGGGGTGGTATGTGAATTGGAGTGGATCCAGGGTGTCTGGGATGATGGTGTTGATGTTAGCCATGACCAGCCTTTCAAAGCATTTCATGGCTATAGATGTGAGTGCTATGGGGCGATTGTTACCTTGGCTTTCTTGGGTACGGGCACTATGGCGGTCTGCTTGAAACAAGTTGGTAATACAGATCAGGTCAGGGACAGGTGAGAAATGTTAGTGAAGATATTTGTCAGCTGGTCAGCACATTCTCTGAGTACGAGTCCTGGTATTCCATCTGGCCCTGTGGCCTTGCGAATGTTAACCTGTTTAAAGGTCTTACTCACATTGGCTATGGAGAGCGAGATCACACAGTCAACCAGAACAGCTGGTGCTCTCATGCATGGTTCAGTGTTGCTACAAATTAGCCTACTGTACATGCTTATGTACTTGTCAAGAAAATACAGCAGCGTACATGTTTCTTTGTGAATCTTCTAGCAAGACAATAACCCCAAGCACACATTAAATCCACAAAGAAATAATTTATTGACCACCAAATCAACATTTTGTAATGGCCATCTCAGTCTCCAGACTTGAAAACCATTTGGTTTGAGTCCATAAGGGCAGATGAAGAATATCAAGGGTCTGGAAAGATTACAGTATGTATGCATGAATGGTCTCAGATCCAATGGTGGAAAAGTACCCAATTTTGTCATATTTGAGTAAAAGTTAACATACCTTAATAGAAAATGACTCAAGCAAAAGTGAAAGGCACCCAGTAAAATACTACTTGAGTAAAAGTCGAAAAGTATTTAGTTTAAAATATACTTAAGTATCAAAAGTAAATTTAATTGCTAAAATGTACTTAAGTATCAAAAGTAAAAGTATAAATCATTTAAAATTCCTTATATTAAGCAAACCAGCCAGCACGATTCTCTTGTTTTTTATTGAGGGATAGCCAGGGGCACACTCCAACACTCAGACATAATTTACAAACTAAGCATTTGTGTTTAGTGAGTACGCCAGATCAGAGGCAGTAGGGATGACCAGGGATGTTCTCTTGATAAGTGCGTGATTTGGACATTTTTCCTGTCCTGCTAAGCATTCAAAATGTAACAAATACTTTTGGGTGTCAGGGAAACTGTATGGAGTAAAAAGTACATCATTTTCTTTAGGAATGTAGTGAAGTAAAAGTAGTCAAAAATATAAATAGTAAAGTACAGATACCCCAAAAAACGACTTATGTAGTACATTCAAGTATTTTTACTTAAGTACTTTACACCACTGCTCAGATCCGTCCTAATGTTTTCTACAATTTCATGAAACATTTTATAAAAAGGCACAGTGTCATTAGTCTTTTTGTGATTTTTTTGTATTACTTGTAAGAAAATATATATTTTTTTTCTGAGCAATTGTATTACTATAAAATAATATAACATACAATATAGCCCAGTATTTCTATTATTTATTTTATACAGTCTTTTTTGCTTATTTTCATAAAGGGTGCCAATCATTTTGGACATGACTGTATATCATGGTGTCTCCAAATATTAATGTTAAAAGGTTATTGAACATTACTCATCTACAAGCAACATAAAATACATGGAATGTGGATATTATTTTTAAGTGACGTAATATGAACAGAAGTGCAGTATACTTATGGGTCATCTGTTCAGCCATGTACTGTCACTTACCCCCAGACACAAAGCATCTGCCTGTGAACCCTAAAATTCCTCCAGCCCATTGACTCCGGAACGCCTCAGATAGAACCATGCTTGTTCTGAAAACAAACATGACAACCTGTACAGGAGTCTGGGCCCAGACCTAAAGAGCCATGCATAGGGACACTCCTGACAGCTGTTTCCTGTTATGTAACCACACACAGCTGCATCTTCCAAGAGAGGGCATCTTGGTGTTGTAGACATTTCCAGGGATCAAGGGGAAGAAAAATAATGCAGTTTTAATAGTGACCAACAACAGACCACCAAGGTTTCCGCCATCAAGCATGTGATGCAGGGTTCACAGATGTACTGTAACCTAAAGATCAGGTTGACATTGGGTTGGTTCCTAAGTTCATGTGATTGATCTCTATGACTACTGACATGCACAGCCAATTCCTCTTCAAGATCTCCATAATGAAGCTAAAGCTAACCCAAGTTCATCTTCCCATCTTACTCATAGCCATTTTCAAATCTTTAAAACTCCTAGATGTCCTAATTTGTGATACAGACTGCTGATCAGTTGACATGACCATGTGTGACCCATGTGTAACCCATGTGTGACCCATGTTTGCCAGTAAAGAGTTGGGATCCGCTCCTTTTTTTCAATTTTTGCCTAAAATGACATACCCAGTTCGAACTGCCTGTAACTCAGGCCCTGAAGCAAGGATATGCATATACTTGGTACCATTTGAAAGGAAACACTTTGAAGTTTGTGTAAATGTGAAAGGAATGTAGGAGAATATAAAACAATAGATCTGGTAAAAGATAATACAAAGAAAAGACCAACCGTTCTTTTGTATTTTTTTTGTACCATCATCTTTGCAATGCAAGAGAAAGGCCATAATGTCTTATTCCAGCCCAGCTGCAATTTAGATTTTGTCCACAGATGGCAACAGTGTATGTGCAATGTTTTAGACTGATCCAATGAACCATTGCATTTCTGTTCAAAATGTGTATCAAGACTGCCCAAATGTGCCTAATTTGTTTATTAATAGCTTTTCATGTTCAAAACTGTGCACTCCTCAAACAATAGCATGGTATTCTTTCATTGTAAATTGGACAGTGCAGTTAGATTAACAAGAATTTAAGCTTTCTGAAAATATCAGATATGTCTATGTCCCGGGAAATGTTCTTGCTAATCGCATTAGCCTACGTTAGCTCAACCGTCCCGTGAAAAGGAACACCGATCCCAAAGAAGTCAATAAAGCTTTTTTAAAGCTAATACCACATTTACAAAATGGTTCAGGAATATGTACTCAAGCATTGGTTTCCTGCTTCACAGTAAGATGACGTTTAGTGTCAGGGACAACTTTGTGCTCAAGCGAATTCAAGATAAATGAGCTAGCTTTAGTTCCTGGGAAACAGTGGGAATATTTGGCTGCAGTACCTCTGTAAATATTGGTTTAGTTTGTTTGAGCTTCCCCCACAAAATAAACATTTTACATAGTGAGCAATTAGCATACTTATCTGACCTGGATATTGTTTAATAGCATGTGAACAAGTCTTTAACCTCCTCGCATGGTTGATCACAAAGTGACCACCCTTACCAAAGAATGGGCATCATTTGTTTGTGTCTTTTGAAATGCTCCATTTGTGATCACTTTCAGATATCTCATTCTTCATCAGATGGTAACCTTCAATAAGGACTCGAATCCGGGATCCCCAAAAATATGTTGTTGCCAAGAAGAAACCAAAGAGATGTGTCAATAAGAACATGCAAATATCTCCGTACAGTGGAAAGAGTAAAGTAGCAAGTTGATATTACCACACCTTATAACAGGAGGCAGATTGTAACAGCTCACACACTGTTCCCCCGGGAGCCAGCAGTATATGCAAGCTAAGCTGTTACTTTACCCAATTAGATTTTAATATATTGCTGTTTCCTATACTCCTATGTCCAGGAATACACAAAATAAGCTTTACATTTCCATATTAAACCTTGCAGATTGGTCAGGTGTTGACCAGCCAGAAACCTACAAACAAGTCCAGCAAACTACAAAAAAGTGTCCTCGATAGCACGCTAGAATTGCCTCTGTGGGTCAAGGGTATTTATTGTGGACATCTGTTCTGGGTTAAAGGGCCACAGAAGGTACAAGTACATATGGAAATCTCTTTTCACAGTGGAGGGCGCTTTCCTCCACGGCTGCGGATGTCCAGGGTGTGAGTGTCTCTAGCGTTGATCCGCCCACCACCCACTCAACCCGCCCTTCACTCCAACTCGCCAAGTCAGGTGACAGCCGTCCGTTGAGATTTATCAGGGGCAAGATTTATGTTTTTAACAGCCGGGTCCCGGTCCTTAGTAGTCTTGCTCACCGCAGGCAGTGTTTTTCTTCCTGCACATTCTTATTAGTTTAGTTTATTACAGCAGCACGTCTGGTGAGGTCATTTATGGCCAACCATGGTGGTATGACAAACTCATTTATAACTGCGAGGCTTCAGCACATTGGATGAGATCACTTATACCTTCCTCTCCCTTGCTGCTCAGGCACCCGCTCCATAGGTAATCATCTGTTTATCTGTATATTTGCGCAGGAATACGATGGACTGGGAGGATGTTGTTGTTGCTGTGGGATCACTGGCTGGGGGGTCATTTCTCACACTGCTGAGGTTCTTCTCCCTCCAGCCGATAAACACCTTGAGATTATATAGGAGAGGCAGCAGGTTGGGAGCACATGTTGCATAAATGAACAAGATGTTGGGCAGGAGGCTTAAACAGTAGTAGATGGGAAACACAATGGCTACTTGAACTCCAATAAGTGGAAAAATACTATGTACCATCTCACTGGTATTTAAATTCAAAAATGTCAAAAATCCCCTGTAGAATAATTGATTGGTTCAAATCCCTATGTCTGTGAGTAAGCGCTCCACATACTATTAGCCTCATGATTGTTTTCCTATCTCCAATAAAAAGACAGGGAAACATATTTGTATTTATCAAAATATAATATTTTTCTTAGGGGTAATTAGCAGCACTAAATGGCCTGCGAAGGCCTCTGTGAGGGTACCCCGTTGGTGTTGAACTTGTGACCTTCATCCCACAGGGAGATGTTCTGACTAAGATAGAGGGCAGCAGGGAGATTTAGACATGCTTGTGGAACCTGTGTGGTCTTCAGAAATGTGATGTGTAGTCCAACACACACATTCAGGCCTTGGCCGAGACTTAGACCTGATTCATACTGAGTCTCCATCTGTTAGAATACCCAGCAGTGTCATACCCGACCGCTGCCGTTAGAATCCAGGAAAATACTCTCAGGGGCGGTTTGCGGAATCCCAGGCAGCAGAATTGAAAAGCTGTCCATATGTAGAAATCCTGGATGATGAAGATGCCGCATGAATCGCTTATTTTGAAAAGGAAGGTTTCGTTTATAATAGGTGTGTATATTTAACACTTTCAAAAATGAAAAATGGTAGCACAAGTAGCGACGTGTGAAGACTGGCAATCTCCCAAATATAACAAATTAAACACAATAATACTGCATTTAAAGTTTGTTCTTTACAGTATTTCTTGCAAACCTTATCTTAAGAAATGTATTATTCAACAGCCACTCTGGTTGGGTGTTTCAACAGCCACACTGGTTGGGTGTTTCTATCTATGGTATATTTCTGTATGTCTACATTTTTCAGTCAGTGAAACTCGGGCTATGACAGGCTCACAAGATTTCATCAAGATGTGGAAAATAACATGGTTTATAAAGTGTGATTTAGGAAGTGGTTCTCATATGTAGTTGAAATCATATAATTATTTATGTTTATACTTGAAATATTTCGTAACAACTCTAATATTTGTCACATGTTAACTGTACAACATGGTTTGCATTTGGCAGAGCAGTGGAAATGGAAAGCTGATACGGTAGGCTTTTCTCCTGAGGACTTCAGTGCACACGTAATGAGAGTCATATCTGCGGCAGCAAGTCCTCACAGCAGGGGCATGGGGCGCGCGCTGCAATAAGAAAATGTTACTCATCATTTCATAAAAGTGGATCATACCCAGACTCGTCGAATGCTTTTTAAAAAACTGTCTCCCAGTTCAGTCTGGTCTCATAAACTAGACGTAACATAGTAAATGTAAATCCGGGACACTTAAATTAGTATGATATGTTATTGTTACATTAGACAGAAGGTTACTTAAGACAAAAAGAAAAGGAGGGTGGGTGGTTGGTTGGTTGGTTGGTTGGTTGGTTGGTTGGTTGGTTGGTTGGGGTGGATGGGTAGGTGTATTAAGTGAACGTCTACCAACCCAAAGGTTGTGTGTTCAAATTTCATTATGGACAACTTTAGCATTTTAGCTAATTAGCAACTCCAAATAAGTGTTAGCTAACAGATCCCGAACCCTAACCTTAACCATTTCACTTAAGTCCTAACCTTAACCTTAACCTTAACCTTACCCCTAACCTTATACCTAACCTTTACCCTTAACCCTAACCCCTATCTAACGTTAGCCACAGCATATTGGAATTCGTATCATATCATACAAAATGGATGATGGACATCCACAAATGAATACATACCATTCGAAACGTAACATATCATACTAAATGGAGGGGGACAGATTTACGTTTACTACGTTATGTCTACCTCAGAGGCCAGGTTGCCCAGTTACACCAGCAGAGTCAGTTCTTGGGGTGTCTGTTACCAGCCTTGAATGAAGGCAGCTGAAGTGGATTAGGCTAAACGTCCTTGGAAAAGATGTCCCACCACAAGGCTAAAGGAACAAATTCACAGCACAACACTGGCTGTATGGTGTGTTCCAGAGGAAATGTACCCACAAACTTGGTCATCTCCTTTTGCATGCAACACCATTAAAAAATACATGTTTAAATGTCTCTTGGTAGGGATTAGTAATCATGTTGAATAAGCATCCTATTCTACAATTATGAGATGTCTATTTTTGTACCCTCATTCAAGTTTGGCAGATAAAGCATCTTCTGAAAATTGGCATCAATCGGACTGCCAATTGTGGGCCTATTTCCCCACTTATTCCATAAGATACAAAAAGTCAGTTTTTACAGGGATTTTTGGCTTGAGTTAAATCTTTAGGCGTGAGTGAAGAAGCTGATGTCAGGTAAAGAGATAAGTGTGAACAAGCACTCTCTGTCTGTGTTTACCTCTGGAGGGCAGCTGTTAGAAGTGGACACTTTCCATTTGCATGGGGCCAGCTGTAGGGGGTCAGTGGTTGGGAATAGCCACACTATTGTCCTTCTTGCAGGAGACAGATGTCAAGATCAGCGCTAAGGTAGAACTGCATCGTCACAAGAAAAACGGAGGGATCCAGGTTCTACATAGTGCTCTAGAGAGGATGTGTTCCATTGGACAGCTTCATGGTAGTATATGTAGATGCATGCAGACGTTAGACCAGCCAAAAGGATTGAGAACTTTTTTGTGTGTGGTGTGCTTCTGAGAAAGTGAAGTGAAAAGAATATGCTTTAATAAACATATTCAGTGTCTGTGGCGTTGAACATCTGTACATGTTCCTGTCAATCCCTTCTTACCGGGTACTCATAGAAAGCGGCTTTCACTGACACCTGTATGGTGCGATAACATTTCCACTTGGCCTGTGATAGCTCCCACTTTACCACCCATGTGGATGCCTCCCAGATGAAGATTCCTCCCTTCAGTGCACATAGTCAATGTGCCCTCATTTTGTCAAGTCTTGCACTTTATCAGTCCGCCCAAGGCCCGTTCACTTTAGTCAAGCCTAGGGAAAGCAGATGCTCCATTGGGGCTTTTCATTAGCTGTGGAGAAGACTGATGATAAGTGTAACCATAGCAATAAATAATGTGTTGCATTGTTGTCATATTTTTGCAATCTTGTTATTGTTTTTAATTGATATGCAAACCCATACAAGTGCTTTAAGTCAGACCACCAAGTTATACTTCTACCTCCACTAAAAGCTTGGAAATGGAAACATTAAATGACATATTCAAAATACATGTGATTCACTTAAAAGCTTTACAGTCCACATCACACAGAGTAATATTATTTAATAGTCCTATCAGAGTACACAGCTGTACCAAAATACCAACGCTTTAAGCACACCCAAGTCTGACGTTATGCTAGGGGAAGAAGGGGGAAGGATTTTTTGTTGTTGTTGCAAATTCGTACGCAATTATCTCCCTCTGATCCATCCAAGATAGTTGAAAATAAATTATATATAAGAGCTTGCTGACATGTTAAAGTTTATTCAAATTTTCATTTTGGCTGGTCTAGCATTTCTCTAGCCACAGAGGAGGATGTTAGCAGTCATTTGGCTCATTGCACAGGGCTGCTATGCAGTCCAATTCAGTTGGGTCATTACAGAACAAAATCCAAGTCTCAACAGTAATTGCAGTTTGGGTAAAGCCCTTAACTGGATTCAGGAGGCTGGCTCGGTGATGTTGTATGGGAATCTATATTGAATTAGTTGGATTATGAGTCTGATCAGATAATTAGCCTTAAGTGCTTACAAATATTTTGAGAGGCATTGAATGTATATCCTATATTTTCACGATTTTCTATATTTTTCCTTCTCACAAGATACATTTTTTGGAAAAAGAAGAAAGGAACAATGTCAATGTATCCCCTAACTAATATAGTCAGTCTCCTTACCTTTTCAAACAGGTTATACGCCAGGATTCCCACCACTCTCAGGGATTGTGAACTTTGGCCACCTGCCCACTGTGGAGAAGTGCTAAGCTGCTAATCCTCAGGATCTGAAGGTAAATAAGCAGGCTCTAGAATGTCAAGAGGGACACTCACAATATTTAGTTAAGGGATTCAGGAGGGAAGCTTTCAGAGATATCTCACCTGAGGATGGAGGCTGGCTTTGTGTGCTGCTGGACAGGTCAGAGTATCACTTTTCACTAGATGGTGCAAATAGTAGGACACGTAGTCCCTGAGCAATGATTGTATCTGTAGTGTTTACGTAGGGCAATCTCTGACCCTGTCATGATTTATGTGACTACATCTACTAGGATTGTTACCTCCTCACTTGAATCAAAATACGCTGGGAAAATATGGAACACTACAATACGTTTCTCTTATACCTGCAGTAATGCTACAATTACCTAAGTAAAAACATGCATTTACATATATTAACATGTTGTTTTATAGTAATTTACAATTCACTGATTTGCCATGATTCTCTGATAGTTGTCATTATTGTGTGTTCTCTGTATGGCACCTCTGTTGAACCCAGGGCCATCAGAGCGAGTCAGTCTGATGATCAGATTGGAGCTATATCTCTGCTGCTGTAGCACATCCTTATGGACCCAGGCCCAGCAGGGTTGAGTGGGATATCGCTCTATGCTCAGGCTGTTCTGGGCAGGTCAGCACCTGTTGCACCAGGAAAGCAGAGGTAAAGCTTCTACCTCAGACGTGTCTGCTCTCCCTCTTTAGCTCACCTTCACTGAGACAGTAGCAATCTTCTACGGATAGTTGAGAAACTCTGTACCACCGATTAACAGAGGGCAGAATAACCGAGGTCAGAGTGGAAATAAGAGGACATTGTGGAAGAACAAGTTGGGCCAAATCCTGATTTAAGATGTCATATTTGTTTATTATGTATTAGACATTCACTATTTCTCTGTTGTAAGACAAATGTGTAATTTTTTTTATTCTTGAAAATATTCTTGAAGTGTGTGCAGTTGCTAGGAATTGTTAACTGTGTTGTTTCTTCAAATGGGAGCTGCCTGAAGTCTCTTGAAACGACTGACCCCTGTAGTGACAACATTGGCGGTGATTACAGTAATAAGGGAGGTGTGTTCATGTTCTACCAGCCATTTATCTCAATCTATTACACCAATTGTGACAAAGAAATTAGCAGGCTAAGCCTTAGATGCTACCAAACACGTCATTACAGCAACCTAAATCAAAGCGATGACAGCCTGTCAGAGTGAGACTTGAGTAATTATGATGCTCATCTGCCCCCGGGGAGTGAAGAGGGCATATGCAATCACTTCGACATGACATGATTAGCCAGCCCACAAACATCAGCAGAATATGGCAGCTGCCACTGTCTGATTGATAGCCTATGAGCAACACAGTTTCTCTTGAAACATTCAAACGTTTTTCTGCTACCGATTTATCGGAAAAGAACCAACCATAGAATCCTTAATTGGCCTCGACAGCTATTGAACTTAATTTACAGTATCAGTGTAGTCTTTTGTAAGTGATATACAGTCTCTGGCCCCTGCAGATGACCCCTGCAGATGATAAGGGCCTCCCTGGAGGTGGGGGAAATGGCTCAAGTTGGGCCTTTCAGACACACTTAGAGGGAGCTGTGCTTGAGCCAGGAGTCGCCAACTTTGCAATCTCGCCTTTTATAAGGCAATCACTCGCACAGTGCTATCTCCACCTGAGATCAGAACACAGCAACAAAGAGCTGCTGAAACAGCCCAACAGGCAGTGTTCACATCCGCGGCGAGGAGGTGTAGAAGGCAGGGAGGGTTCAAGCTTGGGGTTTTGGATTGGGCTTGGGCAAGAATGCTTAGACGGTGCCAAGTTTTATTTTCGGTGTAAGCCCATTACAAGAGCAATCACAGAGTGTGTGGCATTATGGAAGACATCCAGACGGTTAAGATGGAAATCCCTGATTGTTTTTGAGACCTGAACCTTGACATGATCCCTATTAGTCAGCACTCCCGTGGCACACAGCTATTCATTAAAGATGATTATCGGTGGGACTGAAGGCGAGAGGGTTTTCAAGGGCAGCCAGCGAGGCGAGATCAATGGGAAGCATCTAGGACTGGCTCTCTATAATTTTTCTTCACTATTAGTGGAACTTCAAACATCCACACTGGTCTGGGAGACACCATGTTCGCTCCTGTGATATCATCGCAGGCGAGAGAAACAAAGGACTGGGAGGCTACAATTAATTAAGGCGTACACACAGGGACACAAATTCGCGGAATACTTCACAGATGTAACACAAGATCAAAGGCAGAACTGCAAGGAATTAGACGTGCTCAACTCATTTTGGAGCCAGTCTAGTGGAAAGCTGCTATTATCTATGTGAATGTCATATCTATACACTTTATTTCCCATTACTAAGTTGTTTGCCTATCTTGCAGTCATACAATTCCACGGTTATTTCCCAGTTAATTTTCCTGACGCAATTCAAGTGAATTCAAAAGTTCCTTCTGACATTTGTATGTTTTTCATCTTAGCCTATCCTTTTGTGTATACAATTTTGACTGATGTACATGTTTTGGGTTATCAGTGTGGAGCATGATCTATCATGTACAATACTGTATCGTGACTTACAACACAATAGTGCTGTGTGGTGCTTGAATAGGCAGGAAACTCCCGGATCATAGTCACTGCAGGGCTGCAGGGAACAGAAGCTGACATTGCCAGAGTGTGTGCACAAGAGGAGAGCGAGAGAGAAAGAGAGAGAGTCTGGTGATAGAACTCAGCAGTAGAGGGCTCACTTTTCCCTCCCTGAGCTGTGGCTGCTTGTTTAACAGATGCCTGCTTCCAATGAGGTGATAATGCACTATAAAGTAGAGGAGACAGGGATGGCTTTTTAACCAGTTGACCACCGGATGATTTTCCTTTTTATTCAAAGAAAGGTTCATATTACCTTTAAAATTACATTAGAACATCTGCTTAATACCTATGTCATATCCATTTGAATTGAATTATAAGGGAATGACTTATGTTATTACTACATAACAAATATGTAATAACAGGGAGTTTACATATACCAGTAAAAAATAATAGTGTGCTGAAAGTTTTTGTCTTATTCTGGAAACACAGTAACCTGTTTTGATTGAACAAGGCCCTGTGTGTCTGTCAGTGAGACGGAACTCCCTCCTCATTAATCTCCCAGTAGACTTTAGTGTCAGACTGGATCATCAACGGAAACTTTCTGCCACTTGAGCCTGCTACTGATGTTTGGCTTGAAAGAAGAAGAAAGAGTAGGAATCAATTCCTCCATTAAAAAGGCTAGACATCTGTGTACCTTAGGCTTTGTGGGAAATCCTAAGCGACTCATAGCATTATCTGGACAATCCAATATTTGCTCTGAGGGACAACAACATTTACCTGGCCTTTATTCTAGTATACCAATGATGATGGATTAACACTCACGGTGGAATCCAACCCTTCTGCATCTCAGTTTATCTTAACTCGGAAGATCACTCTTACGGAAGAGCAGTATTTTCTATTTTATTTAGCTTGAGTCGGCATAAATGGATTTGCTCAGATAATAGTGTGTTTACAAACTGTTGCCACAAGATGTTGTCAGGTGTCCTCTGAAATTTGAGCATATGAATTGATGTGCATTGACCAGAATATAGTTGACAAATGATCAATCAGCTGCTGCCATCAATGTGCAAATGGTTAAGAGGGTCTCCAGCCATGATGAAACAAATTAAACAAAAGTCAAATGACTTTATTCGCTGAGTTCAGATGGAACGAGATTTACAGCAGTCTGAAAATGAAAAAGAGCAAGTAACGAGCTGGTTTGAAGTCCGACCACAGTGTGGTGAATCTCTGTTTGAGTCAGGTCTGCTTCGAATAAAAACTGATTTGCCTCCCCCTAAATTTAGTCTCCTAAATTACACACTCCTCAGAGCATTGTAGGAATGCAGGAGGCTTGAAGGCCCTCCTGTTCTCCTCAGTGTAATGAGAAACTGCTTGTGGAAGACGCTGCTCATAAAAGCGAACACCTGTGATGATTAGACCAGGGGCATCAATCTTCATTTATCCCCACCATCAACACCAACTAGAGAGACCATTCTCCTGACCTCTCTATTATTCCCAAGCAAGGAAAGTAGGCAGACCACTGGAGGAGTTTTGAAAATAAAGGGGAGCCGCACACTCTAGGAACTCAGATGCAAAAATTTAATTACCAACGTTTCGACAGCCAAGCTGTCTTCATCAGGGTATAATCACAAACACTGCGGGATGACTCGTTTATATAGTGTCAAAAGACACACAGGTGTCTGTAATCATGGCCAAGAGTGGCCTAATATCATTGGTTAATTCTCAAATATTAAAATGGCATACAAAGAGTAGCATACAAAAAACAAATGGATAGCATACGATCATAGATTCATTTTAGACTACACAAGCTTACAAACAATTACAATGGCAAAATCACAACAATCACAAGAATGGCTTCAGATCAAAGTCCACGTTAAGACCGAAGGGAGCAAGGGTCTTTAAGTTAAAGATCCAGGCAGCCTCTCGTTTTAACAATAAATTATCAAGGTCACCCCCTCTCCTAGGGAGGGTGACATGTTCGATGCCAATATAACGCAGAGACGAAATCAAGTGGCCTGCCTCCAAAAAGTGAGCCGCAACTGGGTAAGTCAAGTTTTTGCACCTAATGGTGCTACGATGCTCTGAGATACGTACTTTTAATTCACGCTTTGTTTTACCCACATCATTTTTACCACAAGTTATAAGATAAATAACTGCCTTAGTGGAGCACGTAATAACACCTTTGATTGGGATCGATTTCCCTGTTTGTGGGTGTTTGAAGGATCTGCATTTATAAGTGCCATTGCATTGAGCACAGCCATTACACTTGTAATTTCCATCCAGTAGAGGCGCAAATAGACGTTGTTCAGAAATATCTTGGGGTGGTAAATCAGAGTGTACCAATTGGTCTCTGAGATTTCTGCCCCGCGAAAATACAACCAAGGGAAGGTCCGAAAACACTAGAGGAGGCCTAGAAGGAAGATGAAGACCTAATAACCAGCCATCATTGGGAATTAAGAACTACAACTCAAAGAGACCAAACTGTCCTCTCATGTCTTAGAGCAGGGTTCCCCAACTGGCGGCCCGTGGACTGAATTTGGCCTGCGGGTGATTTTACTTGATCCCCATGTTCTAAAAAATTATTGTTGGACATAAAACACTGTAAAAACACCAGCAAATCAGCTCCAAGTGATTTTAATTTTGGAAATCTGTTCCAAAGTATTTCCATGCGTAATAGCGAGATACTGTATATGTGATCTTGTACAAAATATTCATTAAAACAAATAATTGGCCTGCGAGTGAATCTAGTTGCTGATCCCTGTCTTAGAGGAAACCAATAAGGAAGACTGCCAATGAATAGAAAATAGCAAATCCCTTTTGTACAATTGACTATGCTGGTGACAGGATTATTGTGGTCCGTTCATAGTAGGGCCATCAATTTTCAAGCTTCTTCGAATTAAAATGGTTACTATATACTGTAGAGAAGATTGACAGTTTTGGCTTTGTGTTTTCGTTGGGCCAGCCAGTTCCTCTAGCAGGGGCATACCAGGGCATATTCTGTAGGGAGAAATGTTAGCCCTAATACAAGAATTGGTCTGTTTTCGTTTTGCAGGTGCCAGGTGGAATGCCATACTGCTAAATTCATACAGTGCCATGTTTTTTTTTACTGGGGAAAATGTCAACAGTTTTTTTTCACTTATTGAAACGGAAGAAAACCTGAACTGCTATCAATATACAAAAAATGAAAACGTTCCTCCCATGGTATTTGTTACTGTTTCTTCTTGGGGGAAGTAAAATGACAGACAGCCTTGGATTTCACCAAGAGTTTCTGAAACCTTTTCACCTTGCAATCGATAGGCCTTCCCCATTGGGAGACACATTCTCTTTCTTGGCACTGAGAGCAGGAAGAGAAAACAGGCACGTCCTCTGCCAGCCTGACACACACCTTTTGTCTCCCTCTGGGAGTGAATGGAGAGTTGTTGCCTAGCAGGAGATAGAGTGTACAGGGAGGCGGCTGATGACAGCATTTTGCATTTCCCTTGAAGCCACTTGTTAAAACAGCAGCTGTTTTAGCGAATCCTTTGAGGATTCATATTTACACTGTGTCGGAATGAATGCACTTGCGTGTGCTGCTTGGTTTGATATACGGTTGTTTTTTTCAGAAGGACGAAGTAGGTTACAGACATTGAACTTAAAGTTGGGTTGGAACTTGGGTCTACACAAATCCACCATAAAAAATGCACTTCGAGTGCATCCTATGCATAATTCCGAAACACACACACTTTCCATTAAAAGGCACTAACCACATTTCCAAAGTAAAACACACCGCTAAACCGAAAGATAAAAAATATCATTGTTTATTTCATTAGTTTTTAAAACCATGACAGATATGCCATTAGGGCTGAACGAGCTGGGACGCACCAGACAATTGAATGCAGTTTAAGCGTTTCTTCGGAGGCCCACCTTAGCTAGTGTGACTGGGAACTAAGTGTTGACTCATGGTTGGCTCTATCGGTGATGGTAGGTGATGACTGATGTTTGTCAGAGCTTAAAACAACCATCTAACAACTGGCTTGTCCTGATTGGAAAGAGAAAGCTGTTTGTAAGGCCTGCAAAAAAGCTATTTTGATCCATATTATTAATTGATCTCTGAGTCTATTTACTCAACCTGATCCTTGTCAGTATATTGCCCCTCATTTGTGCATAGGCCCACGTCATAAATGTATCCACCAATAAAGATGTATGCTTAAGGATCATGTTACCTTCCCCATTACCTGTAGGAGGCTATTTGGTTTCAGAAAATTTGTCATTTTACTTTGAAGGAGAAAACAATTATGATGTGGCTAAAACTTCAAAATAGCTCAGTTGTTGAATAAATGTACTTTCATCAAACCATAATGGTTAATCACCCTGATTGAATTACATAAAACAGAGAACTGGTTGTCAATATTGTCAGTATTTTCCAGCAAATGTGTCCTTAAGTATGCAATACTATTTTTCAAATACAGAATCTCAATGAACATTCATACAGCAGAATGAATTTAGTTTTCATAGAGAAATGGTTCCATGAAATGGTTCAGTACCTCCTTCGTCAAAATATACAGTATATGCAAGTGATTTTCTTCTTACGGTAAAATGAAATCACATTATTGTGGCAATAACAAAGCGAAAATCAACAACATATATAAGTTTAATGTTTTCATATACAGTACAATATAATTACATTTTTATTCTGTATAGCAATGAGTAGTTGAAGCAAAATGTCCATCTGTCAAAAACTCCAAGTACAAAGACCACATGAGCTGATTGGACAGACATGGTTTATATCTCTACACATTCTCCGCTTTCTTCCCTTTCTCTCTGAGAACAAATCTGGGTGAGACAGTGGTGGTCGGCTGTGTGTTTTGATAGAATGATGGTGATATGAAAAAACCTTCCCATATTTCCTTGTCTTCCTCTCTTTTTGCAGGCCTGTCTCGAGGCCTGTCTCGAGGCCTGTCTCGAGGCCTGTCTCGAGGCCTATCTCGTCTTAAACGAATTACATATCCTATTACTCAGCTTTCAATTCTAACTGAATGTCATCAAACACAAGCCAATCATATTCGTTCATGAAATTGACTTTCCCTTTTGTTTTTGTGTTCTTGTTTCTTTAACAGGAAAACTCTCCGAGGGCCCCTCTTTTCATGTCATCACAACGCCTCAAACCAGTGTGAGCTCAGTGAGTCTCGGTCGAGGTAGTATCCCATCCCCACGGAGCAGCAGGGCTAGTTATTCAACATCAATCCCTCTGACTCAGGGCCAGACTAACGCATTTGGGGCCCCGGGGCACCTACTTACAGTGGGCTCCCCAATCCCCCAAATATATTTTTGGGGGGAAAACAGCTAGCTTCCTGCATTTCAACACATTTTGACATTGGGCAGAGATAAAAATGTGCAGTTTTATAATGCTATTCTACACATTTTGCCATGAGGATGAGAGAAAATTGTGTGGTTTAAAGGAAATTTCCTGCAATTCTACACATTTTGCCATTGCCTAGAACGTGTTCATATGCTTTTTGGAGGCCCCCAACCTCCAGGGTGCCCCATCCTCTGAAGGTCGAGGGCCGCGGGGCACGTGCCCTGGACTCCCGTTCTGTAACCCAGCCTTGCTCTGACTCACCTAACATTAACCCCTGTTAACTCCATGCCAAATTGACAGCCACCTTCTGGGTCAAGCTGTGTGAGTAGTGAGATGAGAGATGCTGATTTGTCTGAGTGAGCAGGACCAACAGAGCGACACGCACGGTTCTCCACGGCTGGACGCATTCACTGCTCATCAAAGGGCCCTGCTGTCTGTGGGTCAGCCTACTGTATAGTTCCGCTGGAGCGCCCTGCTGTCTGTGGGTCAGCCTACTGTATAGTTCCGCTGGAGCGCCCTGCTGTCTGTGGGTCAGCCTACTGTATAGTTCCGCTGGAGCGCCCTGCTGTCTGTGGGTCAGCCTACTGTATAGTTCCGCTGGAGCGCCCTGCTGTCTGTGGGTCAGCCTACTGTATAGTTCCGCTGGAGCGCCCTGCTGTCTGTGGGTCAGCCTACTGTATAGTTCCGCTGGAGCGCCCTGCTGTCTGTGGGTCAGCCTACTGTATAGTTCCGCTGGAGCGCCCTGCTGTCTGTGGGTCAGCCTACTGTATAGTTCCGCTGGAGCGCCCTGCTGTCTGTGGGTCAGCCTACTGTATAGTTCCGCTGGAGCGCCCTGCTGCCTGTGGGTCAGCCTACTGTATAGTTCCGCTGGAGCGCCCTGCTGCCTGTGGGTCAGCCTACTGTATAGTTCCGCTGGAGCGCCCTGCTGTCTGTGGGTCAGCCTACTGTATAGTTCCGCTGGAGCGCCCTGCTGCCTGTGGGTCAGCCTACTGTATAGTTCCGCTGGAGCGCCCTGCTGTCTGTGGGTCAGCCTACTGTATAGTTCCGCTGGAGCGCCCTGCTGCCTCTACCAGCTTGAGCCTTGCCACTTTCGGAGAGACACTGCAGTAACACAGGACAATGAAAACACGTACAAAATAAAGTATAAACCCTCCAACAAAAGACATATGGAACTGCCAGTGGGAGAAAGAGCAAACGATTTGTGTTCCTTACCTTTACGCTATGAGGTTGCTGCCACAGAGAGATATGTGACCTGCAGTATCTAGACACAGAGACATACAGTAAGTTCCAGACGTTGTCAGTCAATAGGTTACATAAGAGTGTGTTGGTTTAGTTGTGAAGCCGTCTGAGTTTATGAACCCACAGTGAGCTGGGCCTGGAGGTTTTTTAGAAACACAAAGCTAATGTCTGCTGGTTGCTGGCTGGCTGTACTAACTGGCTGTCATCACAAATCCCAAGGGAGTGGCAGGAGCAGGGTGCGGTCAGAGGGTTGATTAATGACAACCTGCTTTGTTTATCTTTTACCTTTTGTTGCTCTATCTCTCCGAATGACCCCACGGTGACAGTGTTCATTCCAGGGCCTATTGTACACGATATTCCAACGCAGCTCGACAGGTTCTGCATGCCTCTGCCATGTCACTCAGCATAGACCCGGACCGCTGAACTTCCCGTCTCTTTGTCCATCATCCTCAGGCGCAGGACGCTGGCCACCCAGCTTTCAGACGCTGGGTTAACCATCACTGACTCATTCTCGACCAAGACCACCTCTTAGGTCTGGAAACTTGGGACACACTGCAGTTTGGTTCAGTTTGAAATGTAAACTTACCATACCTATTCAGAACTCAGCATCATTGATCTTTATAATACAAAGGTTCAAGCTCTCTGACATTGCAACATGTAATCCTTGTGTCGGCAGCTGTGTTACAACGACAGAGCTCTATAAAGTTAGTATCACTCATCTTGAAAGTCTGGGAATTCCAGAACATCAAGGCAACCAAAGTTACAATGTGTGTGATGATAAATAAAGGCTCATAGATGCTGATAAGTTATAAAGTATTATATACCGTCAGTTTTATTTTATTTATTTTTATTTCACCTTTATTTAACCAGGTAGGCTAGTTGAGAACAAGGTCTCATTTGTAACTGCGACCTGGCCAAGATAAAGCAAAGCAGTTCGACACATACAACAACACAGAGTTACACATGGAATAAACAAACATACAATCAATAATAGTTGCCGCAACTTCAAAAGGAATCAGACTATTGACATCTCTTTTATATGAGAGAAGGTGGGAAAGGCCATGCTTGCAACTTAAATGTATGTAAATTGTTACTTTCTCTGCACAAGACTCAAGAATGGGAGACAGTGATTTAAAACCTAAGCTGGGGCACATCACTGTCTTTAGTTTATGTGAAATCTTCAATTGGGTGAACTTAGAAAACTTCACTAGGGTTTTGTTAAGTTACATGTACATTTGTACATTTTGTTGCCTTTTGCTGCCTTGAAATGACATCTCAAAAGGGAATAAAAAAATTTTTCGACCAATCTACACAACCTACTCCACATTTCCAAAGTTAAAGAAAAAATCTATACATTTTTGTCCAAATTAATAATTTAAATAAATATGTATTTATTGCGTATGTCTTCAAACCCCAGAGTTAATACTTGGTGGAAGCACCTTGGGCAGCCATTACAGCTCTGAATCATTTTGAAAAAGATTCTACTAACAACTCTTAGGGCAACATTTATCCATTGTTTTTGTAAAAATTGCTCAAGCTCATTAAATTTGGTTGGTAGTCATTGATGGACAGCAATATTTAAACCTTGTCTTTGATTTTTCAAGCAAATTTACATCAGTGCTGAGACTGGAGAACTCAGGAACACTCAACACCTCTTGGAAAGCTATTCTGGTGTGTCTTTGGAATGAACATTTGTGTAACTATATCCTAGGGTTAGGTTTTCAGAGGACTTTTTACCTGGGCTTTGCTCCTTTCATATTTATTTTGATCCTGACAAACTCCTCAGTCCCTGCTGGTGACAAGCATACCCATAACATGATGCTGCCACCACAATAAAAAAAAATACAGAGGATCAACAACATTGCATTCACTACACATTACCGTCCTGTATGACAACGTGAAAAGAATGAAGCCTGTGTTGAAAAATCCACTCCAAATCATCCATTCTGTTTGCAACAAGGCCGCTAAGTAATAATGAAAGACAACACAGCAAAGAAATGCACTTTTTGGCCTAATCCAATACAACACAGAGTGAAACCCTCTGTATTGTGGTGGCAGCATCATGTTGTGGGTATGCTTGTCACCGGCAGATGTAGTGAAATGCTTATATTGCTGTCCATCAATGACGCCCAACCAAATTTAATGAACTTGATCCATTTTTGACAAAAACAATGGATAAATGTTGAGTTGTGCAAAGTTAGTAGAATCGCATTCAAAATCATTCACAGCTGTAATTGCTGCCAAAGGTGCTTCCACCAAGTATTATCTCTGGGGTGTGAAGACATACGCAATAGATATGTTGTATTATTTATTTCATTCAGGGGTAGGTCAATACGCAAATGTTTTGGCCTTCGTCAGGGTCATTAACGTCTCGTCTGAAGGTGCGCTTCTTAATTGTGGGCTCATTAAGGGTAAGGATCGACAGGTGTGTTCGTCTGCGCGCTCCCGGAACAGACACACACATGTCAATAGTGCATCTCAGATATACAATACTACATGCAGATATCTTTGTTTTTTTTATATGTATTATTCATTTGGAAAATGTTCTATAATTTTTCTTTAACTTTGGAAATATGGAGTAGGTTGTGTAAAACGTTAGGAAAGAAATCCAATGTATTCCCTTTTGAGATAACATTATAAGGCAGCAAAAGGCAGCAAAGTGTGAAAACTGGAAGAGGGTGTGTAGACTTTCACTAGGGACAGTACATGCAATATGCCTTTGTTGTTGGCTGCTTTTGACTGGAACGCAAGCATCAATTCAACATGTCTGTGACTATAGCCTTTAACATACTTAAACAAAGTACACCTGTATGACGTCTTGATAAACCTTCTACACGTTTGTTGGTTTTATTACATCGTGGTTGTTTGTGGGAACCATATGTGTCATTGTCCGAAAGAGGAACATGATGTTCATCAAGCTGTTTGATGCCTTCGTGCTATTGTCTTTACTGTCAGTAAAAAAATACATTGAATCAATATTGTGGTTGCAGACCTTTTTTCTGATGTTGATGCTCGTCACTAGTTGCCTTTCTGATCATGCTTCTTCAAATACCAGTGTGATGCACTTAATAATGTCTCATTTCTGTAGATGCAGCAAACTTGGTTCACATGCAAATACATTTTCCTGCCCAAACCGACAAACAGTGCAGTGGCTAACCACTCATGCATTTTTCTGAGTAGAGTCATCTTCCTATTATCACCTCATAAGAAATTGAGCCAAAAATTAAGTTGACAGCAGCCTTTAAATCTGATGCCACACAGCTCGCTGGTAACGCTTGGCATGTATGTGGCAGCATTAAGCAAAGTATATACTGTATTTCAGCACAGTTAAATAAATCACAGATGGGCAGAAAATTTATTCTATAGTCTCCACAAATTACAGAGAATCCTGCTGGACCCTGTCAGTGTCTCTCTTCTACTGCCCAGAGAGCTCCTCTCACAGCACATATAGTGTACATTTATGACATTCAAAACTGCTGACACAATCACTGAAGTCTATATTTTCCCTCAGGAGGCATGCATATTCTTTAGTGATGTTCTGTGTCTCCCTTTGGACACATGACACAAGACAGTCTATTGCTATATTTGCATACCCAACACTAATACAGCACGGGAATGGCAAACGTAATTCTGGTTTGCAAAACTATTCTCTGCAGTGTCCTAAAAAGGGAACTATTTTAATTGTGTATGCAAACAGAATTTCATGCCGGTTTCATCTTCTGTATGTGATAATCAGAGCTGAGGCTCGGCAATTCAAAGAGATCCTGTTGTTATTGCTCTTATTTCTTCATTCCCTTTGCTGCTGTCTCGTTCTGTGGACCAAAACAGCCCCGGAATCCCCCAGAGAGCCAGTCCTAGCATACGTGAAATGATAGGTTTTCATTTGAAGGGCCAAATGTCATCATCATGTCTCTGTCCCTTTGCTTTCAGAGCGCCTGGTTGATGTGGTTAGCTGGCAGAGCAAGTCAGAACATGGGAGGGAGACATTTATCATCCTCTCTCTGGACTACAGCCTCCAGTGGAAATCATGTGGACAGGACAGACAGCACAGACAGACAGTGGAAAAGAAGTCATTGATGTTTTTCATAATTAGGGAACCATTGGTTTTGTGTTTTTTAATTTTCATGAGTTTAGTTTGAGTTTACAAATGGCTATATTTTTGTAGTCTCGTTAAGTTCTGTACATTATGTGCTGCATGTCTGTCACATAGAAATGAAGATGTATGGACATCTAGACAGCAAACAGTTGCCAAGTTCCCCACTCTCCACAGAAGGTTTCTCATGTATCATCCTCTGCCCTTTTTCAGGAGCTATCTCTGTCTGGTTTTCTGTCTTGCTGAATGGTAGTACACACAAAGGTACTGTACACTGCGTTAAGCGTCTTTTGGCCTTCTTCAAGACATTGTGATAAACATTGTGATAATGTAGAAGTCCTAAATCATACCCAGATGAGTGTCAAGTGCATACATTGAGCTCTTGTCTGTACAAAGCAAGCTCAATCTGTCCTATACACACACAAGACACTGATGGATCATTCTAGTCACAGAAATGAGTGCCATTGCTTGGATTATGCACATGGCCTAATTTCAGACCCATTAGTATCAAGGATTTTGAGTCTTCCCTGCGTACTGACTTTTGTCTTTTAAAGCTTGTCACACTAGAGAGTCTTTACAACATTAAGTAGTAGAATAGTATACACTTAAGCTCTTCGGGTTCAAAGAGAGGGCACTTTTTGGTGCATCTGCTGCCCACATTTTTATATATTCTTTTAACTCTCTGCCTTTGCGCTAGAAGGTTCTCTAAACGTACAATAACTTGTTTGAAAATAGAGGGCTATATATTGTTTCTACAATAACTGTAAAACCAAATGTAAATCAGATATAAAATACCCAAAGAGGTATACGTTCATATAGCTTGGTCAAAATATACATGTTCCATATCTTCATGATCCATATTTTTGGCCTGAGAAATTACCAGCAGAAAGCCTCCCACCTGTTGCTCTGGTGGTACAGATGTCCAGAGAGTGGCGTGGTGGGGGGGCATCACTCTGGCCACTGATTGATGACGACAGGTCCCGCAGGAAGTAACCCAGCCACCATGAGGGAGTGTTTTCTGAACCCCAAGCGGTATCCAGGAAAACAAGAGTGACTCCAGTCATTGAGCATTTGTACTGGGGGGGCATCTTAATGTTTGGATATGCCGAGTCACTGTGGGCTTCACAGGATAGGAGTAAGGAATTAACCCTTCTAAAATAGAGCTTAGGGAGTCTTTCCAGATACTTGGTCAAAAGCCTGTAGATGGGGAATTATCAATCCTCTGCTACATGAATGCATAAGTAGTTGATGCTTCACCTTTGAATTTGAGTGTCTGAGTTTGTGATATTCTTAGATTTTCTTTTAACAGCTCAACTATGTTTTTGTGCAATAGAGAAATGGAGTTTCAGAAGCCTGTGAACAGTCTTAGAACTAAGATAAACCATGGTCTGATTTAAATCTTACGGGCAAGAGACTAGATTTGAGATGGAATCCCTCTTAATGAAATCAGAGGAATAATGGTAACACTCACTTTACATTTGCTGCAACCCTATTACAGTAAAAGGTAAAAACCTAAACACAAGTCTTACATTGAAGCGGCAGAAGTTGGTAGATGTGTTTTCTGGCACTGAAAAGCAGCTGAATGTCACTTACAGTGTTCACATAACATGAAGAGAATTTTAAGAGAGAAAGATGGAACTTGTTCAACACTTTGAAGAATACAAAAATGAAATATCAAGGATAGATGTACTTGATTAAGTCAATGTTTTGTCTCTTTGTCTCTGTTTCTAACTCTGTCTCTGTCTCTCTCTCTCTCTTTCGCTCTCTCTCTCTCCCTCTCCCTCTCTCTCTCACACACACACACACATACAACGTGGAATTGTGATGGCATTGGTTGTCAGAATTAACAATTGTCCATTGTTCTTGATCAGACAAACATGGAAATACACATGGAAATGCCTTTTCACCTCAGCAACACACTTGGTCATTGATTGGTCCTCTCTCATCGAGAGTTCTCTGGGGTTGATTTGCGTAACTGGAAACTGTGTCAACAGATGCAGGAGACCGCTGGTCAGGTGGATTAGGCCTAATGGTGATCCCTATCTATCTCTGGACTGTAGTCGGGGCCATGTAAAAGTCGGCACTGTAAAAGTCTCTTATCTGAAGTAATTTTCGTCAACTAAGCTCTGGAAATACGTATTTTGACGACCCATTTAAAATCAAATGAAACTAATTTAAACTGGTTTTCAAGACATGGGTTTCCTCGCTTTTTCACTTTGTGGCAGCGCAGTGTAAGTCTTTGAATGTGTAAAACTCAGTAAACCCAATACCCCATATTTGTAAGGATTTTGAAGTTGCATTACTTGTAAAGAGATTGAGCTTATTATTGTTCCAAAAGCAATCTATTCACTGGCATAGCCTGCAGGAGCACCTGCATTTCTTATGGAACCGCTACTTTCCCCATGTTGCTTGAATTCGATAGATGGAATAAATTCTATGAAATACTATTATATCTTTGATGTATTTTGATTATATTTATCATGTATGTTCTGCATTCCGTTTTTAAAGTACATTATTACAGAGCGCGACACCAATATTGTTTTGCACAAACCATAATAACACTAAAAGCCTAAGTGACGGATTAGGATGACCAAATCGTTAGTGTCCTCATAAAATATATGTTTCACTGTACGACGTTACGTTTATGCATATTGTTTTGCAACATTTAACATAAACAATTTCCAAAATGATAGATCTATCCCATTTTGATTGTTGGTCAAAGTATCTTGTCTCCTAAAATTACCGCCCTTTATAGTCTAGAAAATGTTCGCATTTAGTTTTAAATGTAACTAATCGAATTCGAGACAAATACAGACTATGTAGGCTAATTGCGATGTGCATTTTACTTTGTGAATTGGAATGTACAGTTTATGGGATGTCTGTAGCCTATGGCACGCACAACATGTTAGTCAATAGTTGGCTCCAGTGAGACGCACTGACTTTTGGATGGGATGTTGGGCCAGGAATTATAAATACTTTTGTGGACATAATAAATATGCTGATTGTTAGTATTAGAGAATGCAAATCCTTCGGAGCCATCCGTCCAAGGCTGGCTGGGCTGTGCTTGGCTGGGGCTGCATATATGCACGACTTGAATGTGAGGTTGGGCTGGTCCTAATCGTGTGGACATGGTCAATAATCTGTAACGGCCCGTGCACAGACCTTTGAATGGCAGGTGCTGAAAGCACAGTATCTCTAATGAAAATGTCATACTGAACACCACGCAACCAACATATAAGCAACGATTTGCCCAAATCTAGGCCATATAATGTCACTGTTATTGCACAATGTGCAAAGTATATTCCCATTGTTTGTAGGTAATGTAATGCAATGCAGTGTTTCAATTATCACATCATCCCTTAAGTGTGTGTGTGTGTGTGTGTGTGTGTGTGTGTGTGTGTGTGTGTGTGTGTGTGTGTGTGTGTGTGTGTGTGTGTGTGTGTGTGTGTGTGTGTGTGTGCGCGCGCGCGCGCGCGCGTGTGTTCGTAATCCCAGCCCCAGCCTCTATTGCAAAATAACATGCACTTGATCGGTTATTTGATTTGCCTCATGGCAAGTATCCAGAAGGAGCCAAGATACCATCACTGGAGGCGCCGAATGCAGTAAGCTCCATTAACACAGAAGCAAGGCGCCCATGAGGGGGGAAAGGATTAGCACCCACACGTTGGCCCAGCATGATGCTATCTGCAGTGACTTCACTCATACCGATAACTTCGCATATCGATTTTGGCCATCTTGCTGCCTATCGAAATCTAATTGCTACGTTCAACAACTTTTTACTGTTCTGTGGCACTCAGCGAAATCATATCTGAGCATTAAATCGCTTATCAAACACATGTGACTTAGGAAAATGTTTTGCAGTATGTGTTTGGCATGTTCATTCATGACGGGAGCAGTTCTTTTTTATAATGCCTTTATTTAGAATATTTACAATGGATTTATAAAAATATATAATTAAAGCTTTTGCAGTTATTTTACATTTACAATTCATCACTTTGTTCACATCGTTGAGTTTGTATGCAGAAACCAGATTTGAAACCAATCAAGAAAATATAATGTTTTGCGTATACAGGATATAGTTCAATTGTCAATGCGACCCCTTATTTAGACTATAGCAAAATGAAAAATCAATGACAGACATTATTCCATTTAAATCCTGTATTTTACAGAAATATACATGAAGTAGGTTATTTCAATGAAAATATGACAAAACCACCAACCGCCACCTCCACCACACGAGGACATTAGTCCTCATACGTTTACATTCGTAAAGCCACATATCGACTGTAGGTCATCTATGGTTGGCTACATTTGTATGCATATGCGTCAGGCTATAAGGGCCCATTCAATATTTAACACTTTGGCAAACAAATCATAAATAGTGCTTCCACTTACTGTTTGAATTCTTGAAATGCATTCAATTAGGTAAGGCAGGGTCTGCAGCTCGTTACATAGGCCAATTGTAAGTTCTGAGTCCTCGGTTTGCGGCACGAGCTCCCTGGTTTAAGAGGATGAGGTAGGGAGATTGAGTCCGTGTACACTGCTCAACGCCTCGTGCTGCTGCTGCTTGCTTAGTGGACTGGTGGGCTTTCTGTCTCCTGCAGAACATAAACAGGAGACGTTTGCATAGCACACAAGCAATTACTCTTTACTTCAGCAAAACTCAGAAAGAATGGCAATATTTATTAAAAAACGAAATCGTTTTCTCTTAGGCCTATATCCTACATACCTGAAAGTAAGACAACACCATGCATGCAACATTTAAATACAAAATAGGTTATAAATAATAATTATAATAATAATATTAATAATAGTCAATGTTAGGCTATAAGGCTATTCATTTGACACCATATTTTAATTATCCATACATTATTTGACGCAATTATTTTTTTCCTTTTTTAACCTTCACATGACATTTACATTTTAGGCCTCCACTTTTCATTTATATACTGACAACATTTATCGCAAGCTGCAATATAACGTTCAAATTCCGTCTTCTCGGGTTCACACCTCGATCACTTGAATTTATCCATGCATAGGCATCATTTTCGTCAACGTCATATCATCTGTAAATGTAGGCTAATAACAAACTTTATAGAACACTTTGTTTAACTTCATAAATTAATTAGAAATTAAAATATCAATATAAAAAGGATAAGGAAACGTTTTAATCGAAGCATAACTAAAATACCTTTATAAGGGCCGAGATCATTCAACCGAGATCACTTATTTCAAGGACATGTTTAGGCCTATCTCAGCCTAAAATATTTCGTATTTATCGATATGTATTCACTATAGGTCCGCGCCATTAATGCAATTGTAGCTACATCAATATTTTAGGTTGCTACAATTTCGAGACCCAAATGTTGTCCTACATTGCTTTTACACTAATACCCTAGATTTGAGTCTCCCATTATTCGTACTCCATGATACATATTGAGAGGCTTGACAGTAACATAATTTAATTTCCACAATTAGACAACTGCTGCTAGATTAATCGTGGCCTAATAAGCGTGTGTGTGTGTATGTGTGTGTGTGGGGGGGGGGGGGGGGGGGTGAATAGGCTATATAAAGAAAATAAAAATAAGAAAATATTAACTTCATTTGTATTTTACACTCTGTTATTGAATTTAAAATAACGATTCATTTTTCCGTAGATTAAGGAAAAATTAAGGGAAACGAGTCAGCTGCCAGTGATTTTCAAATTACGCTAAAACTACGTTATCGCAGTTGTGATCAGAACCGAACACTATCAAACAATATATCGCCTACCTTCTCGCGATGGATGTTTGAACGCCATTGAAGAGTGTATGTCTCCCGCGTGCATCGTCATGCCGCTGCTAGGGAGGGACAAACTCGAGTTCTGGGACTGCCAATGGTGTCCAGGGGTCACATAGCTACCTGGCCCACTATAAACGCCGTACTGGTTCGAAGATGAGTAGGCACAAGATGGGACATAACTGGATAATGTTGATGAAGGCTGCAACAAAAATACAAACAAACGCAGAAAATGTCAGATTTAGGTTTCCCAGAACGAAACATTGTCACATCTATGACGTAACCTAAGTGTGTAGGCCTATATATCCATTCAACCCAAATTATATGAATCTGCTTTGAAAAATGCAGGAGGAAACGTTACAATTTTGGGGGGGGAAATTGAAACAACCTGAGAATAACAATATTTTATTAAACAGACTAATTCCTTTCAATACACACTATATTACACTTCGAGCCCAGTCTCTCTGTAGATACAGGACGCAGCTAGTCTTCTGCATTCATAGGAGTCCTTGTTGTTTTTACCTGTGCATATTTTATGTCCGCATCAATGGCTGATTTGTCAATTCCGTTGACTGCATGAGCAGAGGGAAACGTCGCTCTGTTGACATTACTCCAGTCCTCCATTTTCGGTGGATATCCCTCTGCTCCAGCAATAGCTGATTAGGAAACAGCAAATTGCACTTTTTATGTCGGATCAAAATGTCTCTGATCTATTGTTGATCAGATAGGCCTTTTCATCACCAGGCCTATCGAATGATCCAATATAAACACAGTAGCCTAGCCTTAGTGACTCTAAAATATTAAACGGGACCTAAATTACATGTTCTACTTAATATTGTACGTTATATCGGCTATATTTCTTAAAATGCTATCAAAACAATATGTTTTAAAGAGAAGAATAGTTTGCCAAATTGTGCGAATCCAAGCAAGGCCTGTTGTTTTTGTTTCTGAATCCAGAACTTTATATAGAGTTGGTCAGGAATCTCTAGGGAATGGGATAAATGCAACAAAGCTATCACACGTTCATATCAAGCAGAAATTGTCAATGTCACATAAAATGATATATTATTATATCACGTCGTTCTAAAGAATGTGTCACAACTATGCCCTTTCAAAATTGGCTACATGCTAGGCTATTTGCTAACTTAATTCGTTTATTTGATGGCAGAACTGCAGCCCTGGCATGGCTAACAATCCATCTGGGGCCTCGAGGCAACACATCACTAAAAACATGACGAGTAGGACCTTATATTGACCTTAGGTCCCACAGGGAACGAGGAGGCTTTAATAAGTATCCTAGCCCAAGCAAGGTGTTTGCCTACAGGCACGAGTGAGTAGACCTACAGCGTAAGTTGTTTTCCTTGTGAGGCACCAAACCAAGGCCTACAAAGATTTATAGGGCAAATTTCCTCCCTGATGAACTAACGTCAAAACAGGATGTATAAATCAATTCATCATGGAATGAGTAATAAACTGAACAGCACGTCAAATAGCTCGAACCAGTGACCCCAAATGTACTTGGAAAGTTATTGGAAAATGGGTTATAACTGTGTGTACATGGTGCCATTCAGATCAGCACGCAATCATTTGTCTGGAAAATAAATTCAATATTACACACCTTGATGATCCATGAAGGCCCTGATACCCAGAATGTTGGTGACAGTGTGCGCTGATGGCCAGGCCCTTGATATGCTTACATGCCCGGCCGTCACGGGTACTCCGGGACCGCTGCCCATTTTGCCATTGGGTGACATAGCGTTGGGGTATGAATAGGGGTATATGTGGTTGTAAGAGAGGCCGGCCTGTGTGGGGGCGTGCTTGCTGCTCTCATACTGGTTCGGCTGGGAAAGATTTCCAATCTTGTTCCGTAAAATCCGGCTGATGGAGCTTACTGAGGGCACGTTGTATTTGTCACAAACTCCGTCTGCGAGAAGCCTGTCCCGGATCTCCCAGGCAAAGATTCCCGGGTCACCTAGTTTGTAATCCCTTATGTTCTTCACCACATTCGGTGTAGTAACCCGTGGTTTGCTCCCCCCGATGGCACCGGGTAAAATGGAACCCGTTTCATTGTATCGTGCTAGTATCTTGCTCACACAGCCATGAGAGACACGAAGTTGCCTACTGATATCGCAGGGTCTGATTCCGAGCTGGGCCAACTCCACTATCCGTAGTCGTATGGCGTTGGGCAGCGGTCGTCCATTGACGAATACACCACCTAACTGATTCACCTCCCCATAGGTTTGCTCTGCAGGGAATGAAGATACATGGACATATTCAACTATCACGAAAAGCAGACAAAACTATTTTCATGCTCTCCATACTTACAGTAAATTTAACCATGGACAATGCGTGCTAATGCAAGTTGTTATTATTCACAGCAGGAAGATATATTTAACTTACCTTATATTTAACTTACCTTGGATCTTAGAGATACTTTTGACACTTTTTAAGTTTTATGTCAATTAATTTCATGACCTTTACATTAACTATCCATTTAATCGACCATTGAATATGAACTCCCAGATTATGAATATTTTACATTGGCATATCTTTCCATTCGTCCTGGAAAGGGATGTGTCTGTCCACTTTTCCTACACCCCGAAATCAACTTTATGGTTCTTTCTGGCGTTATGCAGGCGTGTTAAGCACGGTTATGCTTCCATAAGCTTTCTTTCACTGAAGCATGCAGATGTTAACGCAAGCTTACCCATTTGCCTGTGGTTCGAGATGCTTTGAAATAGTTGCCCCTCAATGGCTGAATGCGGTGGTTCTCCCTTCTGCACGAAGGAAGCAAAAAAATAAAGAACAAATGGGACTTCTAAAAAGTCTCCTCCCGATGTTCTTTCCAATCTTCTGTCACAGTGCTTTGAGAGAAACTACTCGGTACAATAGCACTGACGTGATCTTAATCCGATAAAGGCAAATTTGAGTTATACTGGAGGCTGAAGTTTGCTGGGATTCATTTGACGCGTCCCTCCACGTCAATTTTACCAGTTACGTTGGCGCTCTGGTATGATTTCATTGGCCGTCCTGACTGTGGAAAGGCTGTTACACACATGCACCATCCGGTTTGCTCAATTCAACCTCTGGGTGTTTTACATAGGGGGAAGTGTCTGAGGGAAAACGTTTATCCAACATGATGCATTGGTAGGCTAAATAGAAAAGATGGAGTGACTATTGTAAACCATGGAAGAGATTCTTTCAAATGAGGTGAGCTTGTGCTTTTGGATGGACTTCAAATAGGCACTTCCACTAATGTTAATTGTGTTTATAATAGTTTGTGAGTGACACTTGGCAATATAGCATGCAGTGTAGCCTATATGTTTTGATCAGGGCACCATTAGAATCGTATCCACCCCCCCAAAAAATTGTTCTGAAATAACATGTATCAGTTGGATACATTTCCTTATTTCTCCAACAACCTCTTTAGGTCAAGATCAGAGATCACTTACACATATTCTGTTATAAACCTGTTATAGGTGTGTTATTGGTGTGGCTCGTGCGTAAAGTGCAATTGCAAAGAATATTGGAATGGGATAGAAATTATATATTTCTATGACGTTTGATTTACAAATACATTTACTTGTTTATTTTTTTTATTAAAACATCATGTTTCAGAATCGTTTAAATCCATTTTCTTACATAATCATTTGCCAACGCCATTTTGATTAGAAATATATATATATTTTTAACCAGGCAAGTCAGTTAAGCACAAATTCTTATTTTCAATTATGGCCTAGGAACAGGTTATCTGCCTTGTTCAGGGGCAGAACGACAGATTAGTATTTTTTACCTTGTCAGCTCAGGGAATCGATCTGGCATCCTTTCGGTTACTAGTCCAACGCTCTAACCACTAGGCTACCTGCCGCCTCAATGTATTTATATTGTAATGCCGATTATTAGGTTATTACAATTGTCTTTAATTACTAATATATTTTCCAGTATGCTTTACAATGCCACCATATGTTTACATGTGTTTGTTTTTTGGCATTGCGGGCACAAACTGACCGCCCGTGCGTCACACCTGGGAGCTGAGCTGAAGCCCATGATTTGATCCGCGAGCCATTAGACGCCAGAACGAGCAGACCATGGGCTAATAGAATAGTGTCACATGACGTTTCGATTACAACCCAGACCAAGGGACTCACTAACTGGTAAGGCTTTTTTTTTTACACCTCCATCCTTAGCATCAAACATGCTATAGGACCCATGTAATCAATACCTTTGTGGCTTGTAATGCTCCCAGACTATAGGGTATTGACTGAATTCCAGAGGCTAACATTATCACAGCATGTTCTCTGTGTTTCCTGTGGAAGTTTAAAAAAGTATCGTTTATAAGCTTGCAAAATGTCAGTAGTAAAAGTTAACAGTCGACCCAACGGTAACAAGGTGCAGTGTCACTATCCCCTCTTTCTTGGCCAGTTCACTACAGGTCTTAAAGGGATCGAGACACATGGAAAACATCAGGTTGGGTCACCACAGCAACCTTGGATGGAGGCGAAATAAGAGGAGAGGGCGATCGCTCATTATGGTACAGTTACAGTAAAAGTACAGTTCGTGTGATATTGATGCTCACTGCTCTCCAGGTTGTCTGCTAGAAATAGGAAATCAAACATAATGCATACAATGCAAAAATGGAATGTTTCTCAATGAAATTAGCATAATTTATTGACTATCTTGATGAAGTGATACGCGACAGAACTACATTAGGTCGATCTATCTGTTTTGTTTAGCTTATTGACAGGCTTTTGCTTTGATTCTGTGGAATTCTGTTAAAAAAGTATTTTATGAATACATAGGACTGCCCAACAGAAACTCATCCCTCATCTGGAAAGAATAGGAATTACACCTCGGGTGCAGTCATCTAGTTTTAACAGATTCCAACATACTGCCACAACTGTGCAGATTATTTGGCTAAGAGGACCACTGGAACACAAACATGTCGTGATGTGTCAGGTATAAATGCATGTTTCAAATATATTTTTCAGAAACTTTTTTGACAAGAACGACAACGTAAAATAGTTTAAGTTTAAATACGAGCTGTATTCGAATTTATTGCGAGTAAATTTTTACTTTGGAGGCACGGTAAAACTGGTAGGCCTATCTGGTATAGAGCTGATTCAGCCGCTTACTAAATCTACAGGGCAAATTACAAATCAATGGGTCGACTTTCATCAATAACCAAATGACAAAGTATATTTATTTTCATTCGAGTTTTGCATTGTGTCTTTATGAAGGCATGTCTGAGAAGATAATCGTTTAAACGTCTGCACTTTGACGCTGAAAATATGAAGAAAAAAAAAACATTTAACAGGCAATATTATATAATTTCAACAAGCTAATTAAACTTTTATCCATAGCTTTTAAAATTAATTAATAATTATTCATTACTATTAGCACCGTTCGATATTTGGTCAAGTAGGTTTACATACAATTTTTTTTATTAATCTTCCTTTTTTTCTGGAAAATTCAAAAACAATGCAACATGTATAGTGTGATTATAAGCAATAGGCTACATGGAAGTTTAATAACATATGATTTACATTTGATTATTTCTGCAGCCTGTAACTAGTTGAACATTTTCGAGTTTGTGCTTTCGTCAATCAAAGGCCAATTACGTATAATATTTTAATTATCTCTGTAGAGAAAGGTATATGCAAAAATAATCTTTAAAATTGTTGCATATTTGCGTACTAGATAAATAAGCACCAATGATCAATTGAAAAGGATAATTATTACTTTTATAAAGGGACTGGGGAGTAATATTATTTTAGGCTGTACGATTGTATCGGTAAAATGTAGTGACAGATACACTGTATACGCCTATGCTCGCTAACCTATTGCACAATAGTTGTAACACTTTCAATATTGCATTATGTACATAAAGGCTCTCAAAATTGACTGAAGTCTTTCTAGGTCTATGGAGTCTTTTTTTGTGCATTTTCCTGATAAAAAGTGCCTAAATACATGTTTGGGAGAAGAATGACCTCCTGCTGGTAAAGTAGGAAGGTCATGTTCAACTGTGGCGCTGCAAAAGTCACGTGACAAAACAGTTATGAAGTTCCCTAAATGCCCGTTGTGAATCGATGAACATTTGCATGAATTAAATGTAGTTTTTGTAACGGTTAAAAGATATTCTCACTTTCTAACAGACTTGAAATAGAATATATTTTAGATAATGAATCAGCCCAAAACATCTCTTGTCTCTCATGTTTGATTTCCAGGAGTTAGATGTGTCTCAGTTCAATTTGTATGCATCATTTCAATCATTAATGACTGGCATCACGCCAACAAAAATATGAACTGACACCAAAAAGTTATGCTTTTCCATTACTAGTTTGATCGAATAGTTTCTCAAAAGTTGGTGTTTCTGTATGGGCTATATCCTCGTCTCGAGCGTCTCGAGCGCCTCAAACCAGCACATTCTCCAGTTGTGGTAGCGGCTGGAGAAAGGCCAGCGTGCGCGCGGACCTGGGTCCCAACAGGTGTCCACCTCTCGTCTCATGTCACCTCTGTGGTTACAACCCATGACGCAGGAGGCTGGTACGCGCTTACTTTAGTTTGGCACACGCATCACCACCGCATCACTGGATGTGTTGCAAGGAAGCCGTCGTTTTCGGCAAACTGGCGGTTTCGTCACTGTACATGTAGGGCCTATGGGTAGTGTTCTCAATGCCTTACGCATTAAACGCCGTGCACACATCAGGCTTATAAGTATGTTTAGCTGAAGCGGAGACCTTTGTAACCTTAGTTGCGTCTTCTGAACACTGCAGGCTAATTATATTTCACACGTTAATGTAGGTATTCACCATCGTCTTAAAGTACATCATATAGCCTTGTATTAGGCTTTAGGTCTTACGGTAGTCCGGTATTTAACTACTTAGGCCTATTCTCGCAGACAGACCATATTCTGCTCAATAGATAAGCCTATGCGTAATAAACGATAATGCATCGTTTTTTTACTGATCACTCCCCTCCACCGTTTACTACTAAAGAAAAACACATCGCCATGCACCAGCAATTCTGAATAAACCCGTCTTATTCCTCTATTTTATTTTATTTTTCGATTTTGCATGAAATTTCGATTTTGCAGCTCGCCCACTTACATTTGGTTAAGTTGCATTTTCGATTATATTTCGTTTAGAAATCTTTCCAAAAGTTGCCTATTTCAACGATTGATCATCGAAATAATATTTGGCCATTAAACGAAATCAACATTTTCTTGCTATGGTTTACTGTCAACACATGCCTCGTCTCCTCCATGAATTGATACATTGTTTTTAAATGTTTATTCATAGTTTTCAATGATAGAGAGGTGCAAACAAATCTGGGTGGATATCCGTCGCTTGTTTTAACTTGTATTTGAACACCGTTGAAGATTGCAGGTGCACAGACCCAGTCCTTCAGTATTGATTGATCTTGGTTTCAAGTGACGTTAAGGAATCCTCTCTTCAAGTCTGCATGATCTTATCCGTGAATGAAGGACTTCTTAGATGTTTAGTTTTCATATAGTGGAGGCTAGTTCATACGTTAATTAAATTACTTTTCTTTCTTCTTTAGTGAAATTACTGGTCCTTATTCCCAGTGGAATAGACGAAACATATGCAAATCGACTGTTTAATAATGAATTGCACTTACCCACAACTTCATTCACTATAGCGTATCGGGCATTTTTAGTTAGCAATATTACATATTAACCTAATACCAATTTCTCCATTGCATTGTGCCTTTTTGAAATTGACATTTTATTTATTTATTTGTATGTGTGTGTGTGTGTGTGTGTGTGTGTGTGTGTGTGTGTGTGTGTGTGTGTGTGTGTGTGTGTGTGTGTGTGTGTGTGTGTGTGTGTGTGTGTGTGTGCGTGTGTGTGTGTGTGTGATATTTATATCAATCATATTTTCATATAATAGGATGCTCGATTTAAATGAACTGTTAATAGCATGATACAGATTTAGAACTTTTTCTTATAAATTACTAGCGGAAAAATCGTCCCCATGCATTTGGCCTTCAGACGTTGAAAAGGCAGATGTATACGATTTACAGTATTGTCTATTAGTTAAGGTTTCAAACGGCCTTTTTCTACTTGATGGGCCATGGTGTTTTATTGAAGACCCGTTGTGCCTCCGGTTTTGATTTAGTGTTTGTGAGTTTTGTGATCTCATACCTCAGTATGGAAAGTGTTAGACAGGGTCCACACTGAGTGCATCCAGCACACTAGGATCGACATGGGCCAGAGAGTGTAAAACTGGGTGTACTAAAATTGAATTTGGATAAGCCCACAAGTATTCTGTTTGGAATCGGCCCTGAGAGCAAGGTATCCTGTACATGGATCACATCAGTAAATGATCTCTGTTGCCTATTGGTGCAGTTTAGAGACTCCTCCCATGCCTTTATCTCCTCTTTGGCTTGAATTTGTATGGAACCTATATGAACCTATATGGTTCATGAGTATGACTATATTCATAGATACACATAATAATCATACTCTTTTATTTCTATTAATTCCATCTTTTAAAAAAAAATACATACAAATTAAGCCTGTGTTTATGATTGGGGACAAACCATGTCCTTCCCTTGTCAGGTTTTGAGTAAGCACAGTAATGCACAGTAGGCCCTCATCCTCTCACAGTGTTTGCCAGTACTCCTTTCCCCTCATATCTGATCCAGAGGTGATGTGTAGTTTCCCTTGTGCTGCTAACGCTGGTGGGTGCAGACCTATTAGAGGAGGGTTGGAAGGCAGGGAGCAACACAGGGATTTTATGGCCCAGAGACCCACTCTAGGCTGCAGTACACGCCTAATGAGAGTGTGCAGTGCCATGTGAGACATGCCAGCTTTTATCAGGTTGGGTAATTGCTTGTGACCTTTTCGAAACACGTCCCGTGTGCAGAGGGGAGTCTAATTGTTACATGGGGAGGGAGCCTTGTCTTGCCGTGTAGGAATATGCATCCCTTTTGATTTCTAGGCTGTATGTGCAGCAATCCAAAAACCCACTCGGGCAAATACATTAGATTTGTACAGTACTCCTCCATCTCAGAAACCAAGCTTTTATACACAGAAAAAAAACATATTTTGTCCCCAAATAAATATTCTTCACAATGTAGCACAGCTGGGCCTGCAAGTGAACCCATTTAGATTTCATTTGTTAAATGTGTATTATCTGTACTGTGGAGTGTAAAAACAAGAATGAATGGCTGTGGACTAAAATGGCTCCACTTCATGTTGTATTTCCTTTACTGGAATTAATGGACATTGTTGGCAGAGATGGCTGGTAAGTGCTGGAAATTTGTGTGTGTGTGTGTGTGTGTGTGTGTGTGTGTGTGTGTGTGTGTGTGTGTGTGTGTGTGTGTGTGTGTGTGTGTGTGTGTGTGTGTGTGTGTGTGTGTGTGTGTGTGTGTGTGTGTGTGTGTGTGTGTGTGTGTGTGTGTGTGTGTGTGCGTGTGTTTGTGAGTATGTGTCCTATGGCACCAATAAAAGACCAGCTATTTGTAACATGCACCGAATACAACAGGTGTAGACCTTAGAGTGAAATTCTTACTTTACAAGCCCTTAGCCGACAACGCAGTTTTAAGAAAAATAACTGTTAAGAAAGTATTTACAAAAGAAAACTGAAGTAAAACAAAAAAAACATAACAAATTTAAATAAAACATAAAAATAACTAATAATTAAAGCGAAACAATAAAATAACAGTAGTGAGCCTATATACAGGTGTCAATGTGTGGGGGCACAGGTTAGTTGAGGTAATGCTTCATTGTTTATATTCTATATTGTTGGCTGCACTTGAAATCCATAACATGCTTCATTGTTTATATTCTATAGTGTTGGCTGCACTTGAAATCCATGACAGTGTTGCTAAATATTCCCGGACAAATCTGGCTTTCATTAAACATGGAAATATATCAAGGAAAATATAAAATAGGTCTTTTTTTAATTTATTGTGCTGTGATCCAATAAAATGTCGTCAGAAAATATGAACAGGGTGATTGTTAACATTCCCAGTTTGATCTCTGTCTATTTAGACTTGTTCCCCCCCCCCCCTCTCCCACCACCCTATACACTACTCTCACGTACCCATCAGCGAGGCATATCTGGTAAACAGAACAATAAAGCAGCTATTTTCATTACTCACAGATAGTTGAGTCCCACAATGAATTCACTGCTTTAATAGATGAAGGCTTACTGTAATACACGCAAGGAGAGGCATATCTGGAGAGAATGGAACAGTGTCCTCTATAAAGATAAAAACACAGTAATCAGTGACCACAAATTCAATTTGTCCATATGGAAATATTATCTCAGAGGATCATAATGAGACACGCCTGTGTGTAACATCTGACGTAGGGGTTAACCAAGACAAAGATACATGATCCTCTCTCAAACCTCATCTAGCATGAAACTAATTAGCAATAACGGAATGCAATAACTGCAAAGACGTGTAAGGGATCACACAGATACAGTGTGTATGAATGCAATGGCTGAGGGATGATGGTCAGATTGTTGGATCAGGTAGTGTGTTTTTTTTTTAAACTAGTAATGTGAATGAAGATAATCATAATGTTTGCCCTTTTTCTGTTTCTTCTGATTATTAGATTACTACCTGGACAAAATGCATCCGAATACTACCTCTACTAGAACTGCCTCTACATACGAGATAGACAAGATGAGACCAGAGCATGGGCTATCAGAAGATGATGATGGCCTCCGAAATTATAAACTGATATTGTTCCATGGGTTTGTGTAGCAAAAGTACAGGAATTCATTAGAAACACTCAATATGAAGTGATCACATACTCATCTATTCCTTTAATATTATTTTGGCTTTGTGTGATTCTGTGACTAAATCTATTCTGTATTTGTGATGAAGTCTTCTAATAAATCTTTATTTGGCTACATCTGTGTATTGTTTATAAGGCATGTTACCCAGATATTAATCCTAATTGGATCAATGCAATTGTTTTAATTGGCTTGATAATGTTTGCATATGACGTTGGAGAGTCTTTTTAGGTATTTGTGTTGTAAAGTTTCAACTACATGTTTTATAATCTGTGACGCCGTTGGCATTCCATTGTTGGTTGTTGGCAGTGTGGCATGGCCGGGTTTGAGTGGTGTTCTCTCGGTCTGCTATCAATTTACTGGAACACTTAAAACTCCAAAGAAGGCTACTTACTCATGTTTGGTCTACTTGGATCTCGTCCCATGATATGGAACAATTCTGGATTACATACTGTAGATGTAGTATTGCATTGACTTATTTTATTTTTTCTTTATAAATACGTGACACCTTATATTATACTATAGACTGTTCTCTATGCTACAGCATGGCAAGTGTTTATTATCTATCTATCCTGTTGCCGAGACACTTTATCCCTACCAATTTGTACATACAGTACATTCAGAAAGTATTCAAACCACTTGACTTTTTCGACATTTTGTTACGTTATAGCCTTACATGCTGACCAGACCGGACACGTCGCGTGCGCGAGCGTCGCAAAATAAATTTAGAAATCCATGTTATTCAATTATTGCACACTGCTCATGCGCCAACGAGCGTCTGCGTTGCCAAGGGTTAAAATAGAACTCCTTTCTATTTCTGACGCAGATCGCGCTGAAAGTCCTGCCTCTCCCATCTCCTCATTGGTTTATAGAAGCAGGTACCCACGTGCTATCTCCTCATTGATTATACCCACGTGGGTGATTGAAAGACGAACTGTGTTGTCGGTTGTTGTGGTAATACTATGAAAGTTTAGATGCCAATCACCATATAAGTTCAAAGATGAAAAAGCCAGGAAGGAGGAGAGATGACTAGAAACGATTCGGTTGGCCGTTTTATGTGTGGATTAATTGGCGAAGTAGAGGAGCTTGTGCATTTCAGGTAAAATAACAACTCAATGTTTATATCCCAGGACAAATTAGCTAGCAACAGCAAGCTAGCTGAATATGACAAATTAGCTAGCAAGTGCAAGCTAGCTAGCTAAATTGCCATAAATGTTTAATGCTTTTCGACCTGTCCCCAAATTAATGTCATTGGTTCAGAGTTTGTTTTGATTTTTTAACCTGTGTGACGTGATCGCGTTTGGTGTAGGGGGACAAAATAAATGTATGCACGATGGCGCACGTGCGCAGCCGGTTTGGGTTCCGTGTTACTCTAAAATGGATTAAATAGTTTTTTCCCCTCATCAATCTACACAACATACCCCGCAATGACAAAGCAAAAACAGGTTATTAGAAATATCACTTTTACATACAGTACCAGTCAAAAGTTTGGACACACTTACTCATTCAAGTTCTTCTTTATTTTTTACATTGTAGATAAATAGTGAAGACATCAAAACTATGACATAACACATATGGAATCATGTAGTAACCAAAAAAGTGTTAAACAAATTAGATTCTTCAAAGTAGCAACCCTTTGCCTTGATGACAGCTTTGCACACTCTTGGCATTCTCTCAACCAGCTTCATGAAGTCGTCACCTGGAATGCATTTCAATTAACAGGTGTGCCTTGTTAAAAATGTATTTGTGTAATTTCTTTCCTTCTTAATGCGTTTCAGCCAATCAGTTGTGTTGTGACAAGGTAGGGGTGGCATACAGAAGACAGCCCTATTTGGTAAAAGACCAAGTACATATTATGGTAAGAACAGCTCAAATAAGCAAAGAGAAATGACAGTCCATCATTACTTTAAGACATGAAGGTCAGTCAATCTGGAAAATCATGTAGAAAACAGTAAAATAAAGAAAAACCCTGAAATGAGTGGGTGTGTCCGAACTTTTGGGGAGTGTCGCTGCGCAGCTATTTTCAGGTCTCTCCAGAGATGTTTGATCGAGTTCAAGCCCAGGCTCGGGCTGGGCCACTTGAGAATATTCAAAGACTTTCCCCGAAGCCACTGTGTGCCTAGGGTCATTGTCCTGTTGGAAGGTGAACTTTCACCCAAGTCTGAGGTCCTGAGCGATCTGGAGCAGGTCTTCATCAAGGATCTCTCTGTACTTGGCTCCGTTCATCTGCCACCACCATGCTTCACCGTCTGCCACCACCATGCTTCACCAACCAGGTTTCCTCCAGATGTGATGCTTGGCATTCAGGCCAAAGAGTTCAACCTTGGTTTCATTAGACCAGAGAATCTTGTAGAGTCTGGCCAATCTACCATAATGGCCTGATTGGTGGAGTGCTGCAGAGATGGTTGTCCTTCTGGAAGGTTCTCCCATCTCCACAGAGGAACTCTGGAGCTCTGTCAGAGTGACCATCGGGTTCTTGGTCATCTCCCTGATCAAGGCCCTTCTCCCCGGATTGCTCAGTTTGGCCAGGCGGCCAGCTCTAGGAAGAGTCTTGGTGGTTCCAAACTTCTTCCATTTAAGAATGATGGAGGGCATTGTGTTCTTGGGGACCTTCAATGTTGCAGACATTTTTTGGTACCCTTCCCCAGATCTGTGCCTTGACACCATCCTGTCTCGGAGCTCTACAGAGAATTCCTTTGACCTCATGCGTTGGTTTTTGCTCTGACATGCACAGCTGTGCGACCTTATATAGACAGGTGAGTGCCTTTCTAAATCATGTCCAATCAATAGATTTTACCACAGGGGGACTCCAATCAAGTTGTAGAAACATCTGAAGGATGATCAATAGAAACAGGATGCACCTGAGCTCAATTTCGAGTCTCATAGCAAAGGGTCTGAATACTCATGTAAAGAAGCTATTTCCATTTTTTTTTTTATTACATTTGCAAACATTTCTACAAACCTGTTTTCGCTTGTCAGTATGGGGCATTGTGTGATTGATGAGGAAAAAAACATTTAATCAATTTAAGAATAAGGCTGTAACGTAACAAAATGTGTAAAAGGGAAGGGGTCTGATAACTTTCCGAATGCACTGTATCTACGTAAATTACCTCATACCCCTGCACATCGACTCTGTACTTGTAAGTACCCTGTGTATATAGCCAAGTTATCATTACTCATTATGTACTTTTTTTCCTCTGCATTGTGGGTAAGTTTCTCTACACCTTTTCTACATCTTTTCGTTATGAAGCATCTTTTCGTTATGTGATTTGTACTATTGAAAAATGTGATAAGGACAAACGTTATTGACCCCAGAGTTGTATAGTAACGACATTATATTTTTAATTCATTGCACTTTTCCTCTGATGTTTTCATGTCAAGTATTTTCCAGTATAATTGTACACAGCACAGGCTTGAAGGGACAGAAGCTTTGAAGTCATGCCCACCTATTTTATAACCTGCAACAACCATGGGTTGTGCTTTTTGAGAGCAACTCAGAGCATGGAGAATCCCCATTGAGCTGTACCCCTCAGATGTATAAGTTCAGAATATGTGTATGTGTAGTGTTGTTTTTTCACCTCTGTTAGGGTTAGTGTGTGCTGTCCTTGTTCATACAAGAATGCTGTGGCAGGGCCAGCCCAGAAAAGTGTGCTCTGGGACATTCAAGGCCTGCTATCGAGAGGCAGTGTGATATCATTTTCCGGCAAACCAGAAATCAAGGCCTTGGACAGACCTTTTCTATGTCAGGGATAGGGGTAGTGTATGTTTTCTGACAGTTGCTCCTTTCAAGATTAATGGGTTTATGAGAAACGTGTGTCTTCCTCCAAAAGCCAAGCTCAAAATCTGTCAGTGTTACCAGCAGCATAATAGTGAAGTCCTGACATTGGAATCCAAAAGACAGAGTGAGTTTTGATGTCACAACAGAGCCGAACATTGTCTCTATACTGTGTGTGTGCGCATGTGTGTATGTGTTATAAAGACTTATGTTTGGTATAGCCATCTTGATTTTGTTATATTAGGGATGGAAAAAGCTAACCACTTTTGTTCCATGTGTTGACCTTCGTCTGAAACAACTTTAACCATAGGATTGATATCTGTAGGGATGGTAAAAATATAGATTTTTAGCAATGTAGGTTCAGCATCTTTGAGTTGTTATATCATGCACTCCAAAATGAAAACAGTTGCATAAAACTTCAGGTTTGGTTTAAGTGTGGTTTAAGTTTCTGTAGCTGACTTTATCATTCTTGTTTACCCTGGAGTTGAAGAGGAGGAGAGTAATTACAGTAAATTACATCTGACCAAATAATTTATGTAAGATTCATTTTTGAATATTGTTATCATGTACTTATACCACTGAATGCAACAGAATTTCACTTATCTGTAATTAGTTTCACATCATTGGATTTCATTTCTTTTAAAGTGGAAAGCAGAAAAACACAAGCCCTTTTGATCTGGTGATCATGGACACAAGAGTGGTCTGAACCACGGAGAGTCACCTTTAAATTGGTGGCTCAAGATGAGGACCAATCGTCTCCCGTACAGGCTTTAGGGCTGGATTCAATCCGTATCGCCCAATATCCCGGAAGATACACATTATATATCGATTGAAATTTAAAGGCAATGTTGCCACGTACGTGGAGACTGAATTCACATTAAATGCTGCATATGTCGGCTCAATCGTAAATTACCTTTACATTTTCACGAAGATCGTTCACGATACTTCAGCGATACGGATTGAATCCAGAGCTTAGTTGCTGTGGGTGGATGTGAAATCTAGGGTGATCAGGAGGCAAGGCACTGGCACCCAGGCAGCCTTGTTGTATCTGTGTGGACCTCAGTGAACCAATGCCAGACACCCATAAATACGTTCCCTTATTTCTAACATGGTGTGGATGCCAGTTGGTCCTAGAAGTGGGTTTGTTTTGGGTGTTCTCAGTGTATTCCCGCCAGCGCCTCACTTCCACGTTTCTCATAAGAGAGCCACTGACTTCCTGAAATGCATATGTATTCATACTGGTAGTCGTCTGTCATTTCAGTGATTTGTTGAAAGCTGCATAAGTTAAGTCCAGTGTCTGTACAAAGGAGACCTGTTTGTCCAGACACACATGGATTAATCAACTAGACATTCCACATTCACAAAGTGTAGTGTCACATAAATGCAGAATCAACATGAATTTGAACCTCAACTATGTTCAGTAATCCTAGCCCTGGGTATTCAAATCAGTATTGAATGTGGAACCAGCTGAATCTTACAGTCAGTTTAGAGTATTTAGAATTTACTACTCATTAAAAAAGTACTTCGCATTCTAGAAAATAACACATGAATAACACTTACTTTAACACTTAAACTTAAGTAACACTTGAACAATTGCAGAATCCAAATTAGATTTCATTTCATGGTATTTGAAATACAGTGCACACATGATTAATTAAGTCTTCTTTTAAACCTTCCAAAATGGGGGACCGTAGCTCACTCATACAAGTGGCGAAATGCCTGACATGTTTGCATAGAGTAGGGACAGACAGTACTGCATCCAAGCCTGGACTTGCTGGCCAAGAAAAAACACAAACATACACACACACCCAAACACACAAGTAGATGGAGGGTGCATACTGCAGAAATCACTACTTTAGAATTACAGATATAGGATCTTAATTTGACCCGTATTATCGCATCAAAATAATCCTACAGCAACAGGATTTGAACGTTTAGTCCATAATGTTGCTTGATTGGTGGTTAGGATGTAAACTGGTCAACTTCAGGCTCAATGGAATGTGCAATACTAATCTAAATGTGTGTTAGTGCAGGTTTTCAGTGAATATTTGTAAATCACGAAGCTCATCTGCATTCCCTGCAGCTCAGGGAAATTCAGTGACAACAGAGTGATCAAATTAAGATAATCTGCTATAATTGAGTTAGCCCCTGCATTGAGTTAGCCCCTGCATTGAGTTAGCCCCTGCATTGAGTTAGCCCCTGCATTGAGTTAGCCCCTGCATTGAGTTAGCCCCTGCACAGTGCAGTGTGATTAGAAATCCCCTTCTAAACATACAGCCACACACCACCACTTTAACACATCAGCAGTGAGAGGCTGTTTAGTTTACCTCATTGTGAAATGTCCAAAAGCAGAGCATATACAGTATGTCCTAATAGATGGACAGGGCAATAAGAGAATGAGTTAGCCCCTGCATTGAGTTAGCCCCTGCATTGAGTTAGCCCCTGCATTGAGTTAGCCCCTGCATTGAGTTAGCCCCTGCATTGAGTTAGCCCCTGCACAGTGCAGTGTGATTAGAAATCCCCTTCTAAACATACAGCCACACACAACCACTTTAACACATCAGCAGTGAGAGGCTGTTTAGTTTACCTCATTGTGAAATGTCCAAAAGCAGAGCATATACAGTATGTCCTAATAGATGGACAGGGCAATAAGAGAATACCATTTCTGAATGTTTGAAACGAGAAAAAAAACGAACTGCCACGATGCCTCTGTTGGCTGTATAAGTGAATGCTATGGGATAGAACAGATAAGACAGGAGAGGAGGTGAGCTGTGGTTGAAAGCACGTGACAACCTGTATAACAACAGAAGTTCTCTAGGTTTGCACACCTGTTCCAAACACATCCTAACCTTCAACTGCTGTACCAGGAGCCTGTTGTGCTTGTTGTTCCTGAAAAGTCTTTATATTAAGCACTGGACAAAGCTGAGAGCTCTGTGTGATTCATTTACAAAACCTATAGGTGGTGTAGTCGCAGATTAGCTGCGTTCTGTATTCCCACTTACTGACCGTGGGGTGCAGCGGACATTCTTTTGACAAAATAGTCTACATTAAAGAGAATCATTTTAATCTGTTTCATTCTGTGCTGTGTAATGACATGGGTAATGATCAGAATATGCAGCGCATTCAGAAAGTATTCAAACCCCTTGACTTATTACACAATTTGTTGTGTTACAGCCTGAATTCAAAATGGATTAAATAAAAACAATTCTCACCCATCTACACACAATACCCCATAATGACAAAGTGAAAACATGTTTTTAGACATTTTAGCAAATGTATTGAAAATGAAACACAGAAATATCTCATTTACATAAAAATTCACATCCCTGAGTCAACACATGTTAAAATCCCCTTTGGCAGCTGTGAGACTTTCTGGGTGAGTCTCTAAGAGCTATGCATACCTGGATTGTACAATATTTGCACATTATTCTTTTTAAAATTCTTCAAGCTCTGTCAAGTTGGTTGTTGATCATTGCTAGACAGCCATTTTCATGTCTTGCCATTGTCACGCCCTGACCATAGAGAGCTTGTTATTCTCTATGTTGGTTAGGTCGGGGTGTGACAAGGGTGGGTCATCTAGGGGTTTATATGTCTATGTTGGCCTGTTATGGTTCCCAATCAGAGGCAGCTGTTTATCATTGTCTCTGATTGGGGATCATATTTAGGCAGCCATTTCCCCTTTGTGTTTCGTGGGATCTTGTCTATGGATAGTTGCATGTCAGCACTATTATTAGCTTCACGTTTTGTTTGGTAGTTTGTTGTTTTTGTTCGGTATTCATTAATTAAAGGAAAATGTACGCCTACCACGCTGCACCTTGGGCCATTCATAATGACGATCGTGACAGAAGATCCCACCACAAACGGACCAAGCAGCGTGGCCAGGAGGAGCAGACATCCTGGACGGTAAGGGATCCTGGACGTGGGAGGAGATCCTGGCTGGAAAGGATCACCTTCCATGGGAGCAGATGGAGGCAGCAAGGGAGGAACAACGACGACACCGGGGTTCGCGGCCACGACGGAAGCCCGAGAGGCAGCCTCCAAACATTTTTTGGGGGGGGCACACGTGGTGGTTGGCGGAACCAGGTTTTGAACCAGAGCCAACTCCCCGTACTCACCGTGGAGAGCGTGTGACCGGTCAGGCACCATGTTTTGCGGAGATACGCAATGTGTCTCCAGTGCGCATCCACAGCCCGGTGCGTTCTGTGCCAGCTCCTCGCACTTGCCGTGCGAAAGTGAGCATCCAGCCAGGACGGGTTGTGCCGGCTCAGCGCTCCTGGTCTCCAGTACGCCTCCTCGGTCCAGGATATCCTGCGCCGGCTCTACACACTGTGTGGCCAGTGCGCCTTCACAGCCCAGTGCGTCCTGTGCCAGCTCCCCGCACTTGCCAGGCTAAAGTGAGCATCCAGCCAGGACGCGTTGTGCCAGCTCTACGCTTCAGACCTCCAGTGCGCCTCCACGGCACAGTATATCCTGCGCCGGCCATACGTACTGTGTCTCCAGTGCGCCTCCACAGTCCAGTATGTCCTGTGCCTCCTCCTCGCACTCGCCCTGAGGTGCGTGTCATCAGCCCGGTGCCACCTGTACCGGTCCCACGCATCAGGCCTCCAGTGCGCCTCCACAGTCCAGAGCTTCCGGCGACAGTTCCCAGTCCAGAGCTTCTGGCGACAGGTCCCAGTCCAGAGCTTCCGGCGACAGGTCCCAGTCCAGAGCGTCCGGCGACAGGTCCCAGTCCAGAGCTTCCGGCGACAGTTCCCAGTCCAGAACCTCCGACGACGTTCCACGGTCACGAACCTCCTACGACGGTCCACGGTCCGGAACCTCCTGAGACGGTCTGCGGTCCGGAGCCTCCAGCGACGGTCTGCGGTCCGGAGCCTCCAGCGACGGTCTGCGGTCCGGAGCCTCCAGCGGGAGTTGGCTTGTGAGCCTCCAGCGACGGTCTGCGGTCCGGAGCCTCCAGCGGGTGTTCTCAATCCGGAGCCTCCTGCGAGGGTTCCCAGTCCGGAGCCTCCTGCAACAATCTACGGTCCGGAGTCCCTGGCGACGATCTACGGTCCGGGTTCCTCCGGCGACGATCCACGGCCCGGAGCCCCCGGCGACAATTCACGGTCCGGAGTATCCGGCGATGATTCACGGTCCGGTTCCTCTGGCAACAACCCACGGTCCGGTTCTTCCGGCGACGAGCCACGGTCCGGTTCCTCCGATGACGTGTCCACGAGCGGAGTGGGTACTTCGCCCCGCACCGGAGCCGCCCCCGACGGTAGATGCCCACCCGGACCCTCCCCTACTGTGTCAGGTTTTGCGGTCGGAGTCCGCACCTTTGGGGGGGGTACTGTCACGCCCTGACCATAGAGAGCTTGTTATTCTCTATGTTGGTTAGGTCGGGGTGTGACTAGGGTGGGTCATCTAGGGGTTTATATGTCTATGTTGGCCTGTTATGGTTCCCAATCAGAGGCAGCTGTTTATCGTTGTCTCTGATTGGGGATCATATTTAGGCAGCCATTTCCCCTTTGTGTTTCGTGGGATCTTGTCTATGGATAGTTGCATGTCAGCACTATTATTAGCTTCACGTTTCGTTTGGTAGTTTGTTGTTTTTGTTCGGTGTTCATTTATTAAAGGAAAATGTACGCCTACCACGCTGCACCTTGGTCCATTCATAATGACGATCGTGACAGCCATAGATTTTCAATTTTCAATACTGTAACTAGGCCACTCAGGAACATTCAATGTCATCTTGGTAAGCAACTCCAGTGTATATTTGGCTTGTGTTTCAGGTTGTTGTCCTGCTGAATGGTGAATTTGTCTCCCAGTGTCTGTTGGAAAGCAGACTGAACCAGGTTTTCCTGTAGGATTTTGCCTGTGCTTAGCTCTATTCCATTTCTTTTTATTCTAAAAAACTCCATAGCCATTGTCAATGACAAGCATAACCATAACATATTGCAGCCATCACCATGCTTGAATAAATGATGAGTGGTACTCATCATTGGACAGAAAATCAAAATTGAATACAATTCAGGCTGTAACACAACAACATGTTTGAATACTGAAGGCACTGTAAATTAAGGTGACTGAGGTTTTTAGCAGAGGAATGTCCAAGTCATGTTCCCGTTGAGTTTTCCATGCGCCATCCTGAAAGACAATAAGACATTGACTGACAGAGAGGAACAGTTTATGATGACACTGACATGGGAATGGTATATGTCAATTATTACTCCATTCATGTTCATTTTAGAAGTATTATGTGGCAGGTTTGGGGTGTAGAGGCCTCAGATGTGAGGCTTTAGTTGAACCACTTTTGTATAGAAAACATCATCAGAGATTGCTACATGTCAATATGCAATGTTGATGAAACCATCTTTTCCCCATATAAAGTCTGTGTCTTAATAGTGATTGTGGTAATTACAGGGTTGGTCAAAGGTGTCTCTTTGTGCATACAAGCATGTGAGAGAGCTCACAGTGCTATGAAAAGTCAAGGAGAGATTACGTTAATCTGGTATAATTAGATGAGGTTCACACCTTTAGCAGAAATTTGCAACAAAGGGAAATTATCCTTCCCCCCACCTCAATAATGCTACCCTGTCATTATCTCACAGACAGTTTGTTTAGAGGGATCAATTAAGGATCATTTTATGCCGTTCAGCTTTATGGCAAATACTTTGCTTTGGACTTTCTTCCTATCAAGGCAGTGCTGCCAATAGAAAACGTGAATGGTTGGAACTTGATGTCAACAATGCTGTTGCTAAATCAAAGCGTCCCTCTCTGAATCATTGTGCAATTACCTCAAAGGAGAGGCTTTCATGGAAGATTCAAAGTGTCTCCATATGCTGCAGAGCATAACCTTACACTACATCTCAAAAACATCCAGAGAAATTGAACTCTGAGTGTCTCTCCCTGAAGAGGAACCGGTCCCAGACCTTCTGCCCAACAGGGAGAGAACATTACTACACCAAATCGAGAGAATGAGGCAATATTTCCTTGGCAGTAGATGTCGGGACACGGTTCCAGAGCTACCCTCACTCTTTGAAACAGCAAGGACTTCTGAATGAAGTAGAGCACCAAGTCATCATCACACAAGACTGGGTGCTAAGAGCAACTTGAGGGCTGAAGAGGAAAGCTGTTCTCTTTGTTGCAATCATGAAGAAGATAAAGCTGAAAATTGTTAGGGTGGTGATGAAGGTGATTGCATCCTTTCATTTGACTATTTTGAAACGCAGTACTTGGATTCAGTCGGGTGTATTTTGAACTTGCCAGCAGTGACATCAGTGTGTAAACATAACCTCTAAGTGTTGCGTATGAAGATGTGCATCGTCAAACCCAACCACTTGAGAAGAGATACCCTCCCGAGGAGGATGACTTGAGGTCTCTTGTGCTCTGGGAAATTGTCAGTATGGAAATTATCGATTTGCCTGATAATGGTAAGAGCCAGGTTAAGCTGGGCTCCGTCAGCGGCATTGCTTTAATATCAATAACACGGAAGACTGCCTGGTTTCAGAGAGGAACATTCGGGGAGCCCCGCCAGGAAGGCTTGAATGGATTCCAGACCCAAATAGACCACCAATTCCCCATGGAGACGGGCCCACAACCTCAGAGCCAAGCAGAGACTAGCAGGCCTCCTGTGCTGTGCTATTCTGTTCTGTGTATCCTGTTGCTCTCCCACCATATAGCCAGGCCCTTCCCAAACATAGAGTTTACATCTCCAGATCAAAGTGATAATGGGCCTTGATTAACAATCTAAACAAATAGAGGTCTCATTGCCATTGAGTTTCCAGAGAAGTCAGGATGGGAGGCCAGATTGTGGCCCTTCTTCTTCCTACTGGGATGCATGTATAGTGAAAATGATTAACAGTGCCTATAAGCTACCGTTCAATGATTTAGATCTCTATCAGCATATCAAAATATCGGCATGAGAATTCAATTAGAAAACTCAATAATATCCATTTTAAATAATAAAATAGGAATGACCGGCATACAATAAATAAATATATATATAATTTTTAGTTTTAAAATGTGATTCATTTTGTACTATTAGCTCAATATTCTTGGTTTTTGTGTGTTGGCTGCTTGAGTTGTATTTCAGTTGTAGGTTATTCCTCATTGGTACTGTATGACTCTTCAGAACTGGAGGAACAGGTTGAAAGTGATACACTTTCTTTAGAAGCAGCCAGCCTAAATCAAGCGTGACATTATTAGCATTCTAGAGTTTAAATGTTTGAGTTAAAAGTAGAAATGGATTTGTCACTGTCTCCTTGTCTTCAGATGATTAATTCTATCAGTAGATGTTTTCCCCCCTCGTTTTTTTTCTGAACTTAAGCCAAAGCAAGCACAAGCAAATCCTGGAGGACACATTTGACTGGCTGGTTTATTAAACAGTTTTCTTTTTTTCTGCTCACGCACAGCAAAAAAAGCCATTTCATTTTTTAAAGATGTCTTGAAGAAAAAATCTAATTTAACAATGTGGAAATGTGGAAAACATTTTTTAAAAAAATGGATTGCCATTTCAAATGGGCCAACTTCATTCAGGTTTTGTTCATGGATGTGGTGCTTTGAAACTACTCTGTGGTAGAACTTTACAGAGGTGCAACATCATTAAACCCAGTGGCTTAAAGCCTTTACTGGGCCCAGGACAGCGAAGGTGCGATGAGCGGCGATAGCCCAATCCCTTTGAACTGTGCCTTTAAGTCTCGTCTCTGCACCTTTGCAAACATACAGACATCCCCCATCCCCCTCCACTGCACTCTGGGTCATATTGAGTTCTCAGGGAGAATGTAGATAGCTGAGATGCTGTCGATAAGGCGGTGCGAAGTGATGACACGATTGCAGAATCAGGCCCTCTAACGAGGCGCAGGCCACGGGTGAATAGGAACGCGTCGTTCAGAGGTCACCTGGCATCTCAATCAAGACGGAGACGAACTGAGCTTGAGCTTGGCATTTCAGCTACAAAGCCTGATTTGGATTGCTGCTTCTGAAGTGAAATAAATCAAATCTGAGAAGTGTCTACAGCGTATTTTATTCTTTCACACTGTTAAATATGTCTCCTTTCAGCAAAAAGGATGATCCTACTTCTCTTCTATTTTCTCCAGACAGAGCCACTAGCCTTCAGCGGACTGACCAGTGAGGAGAGCCCCGTTACTACAGTCATTAGTGCTTATGAGATAGCTCAGCAGCAGTGGTAGAAAAAGTACCCAATTGTAACACTTGAGTCAAAGTAAAGATACCTTAATAGAAAATGACTCAAGTAAAAGTGAGTCACCCAGTAAAATACTACTTAAGTAAAAGTCTAAAAGTATTTGGTTTTAAATATACTTATGTATCAAAAGTACATGTAATTGCTAACGTGTACCTAAGTATCAAAAGTAAAAGTAAAAGTATAAATCATTTCAATGCTTTATATTAAGCAAACCAGATCTCTTTTTTTAAAGATAGGCAGAGCCACACTCCAACACTAAGACATCATTTACAAACAAAGCATTTGTGTTTAGTGAGTCCATCAGAGCAGAGGCAGTAGGGATGACCAGGGATGTTCTCTTGAGAAGTGAGTGAATTGGACCCTATTCCTGTCCTGCTAAGCATTTGAAATGTAACAAATACTTTTGGGTGTCAGGGAAAATGTATGGAGTAAAAGGTACATTATTTGCTTTAGGAATGTAGTGAAGTCAAAGTAAAAAGTTGTGAAAAATATAAATGGTAGAGTAAAGTACAGGTAACCCCAAAAGCAACTTAAGTAGTACTTTAAAGTATTTTTACTTAAATACTTTACACCACTGCTCAACAGTACAACCAGAGTACTTCCAACACAAGCTCATAAAGCCTTATCGGCCTCCTCCTGTCTTAGTGTAATTGGAAACAGAGAGACAAGGAAAACAACAAAGTCATGGATGACAGTGATATAACTAGAGTATACAAGAGGCCTATTTTATATCCTGCATCACTGCATACCCATAGCTTGACTTCATCAAACTTTTCTTTTGGACTATTTTAGTTGTATCCTCTGATGATCTTGTGTCCTCATTCTACAATTCAAATTAAATGCTTCTACTGAAGAACTGTTTGAAGAGTGCTGAAACCACTGAATTAAAATCGTGCCAAAGGGCCATACAGAACAGTTTGTTTTCATTTGTCGGAGAATTCCAGCACCAGTTATCGCTTCACACCACACAGAGAGAGAGAGAATGTGCGTATGTGCTTGCATGCATGTTTGTGTGTGTTAGAGAGAGAGCGAGAGAGAGAGTGCATGACCGAGCCTTGCTCCTTAACAGTAAATAGGCCCTGGGGTGAACCCCCCCCCCCCCTCCCTCCATAGTAGTTTACATATAAACACCCTGAACATGCAGGTGGAAATAAGGGCCAATAGGGGTGAATAAATAGAATTCTGGCCAACACACAAACAGTGGAAGTTTTCAGACAGACTTGGACTTGAACAATCTCTTATGACTCCACTTGTCTTTTGTCACGTAACACTGACAACTTTGTTATTATATCATTGTGCTTGATGAACGAGTAATCACTGAACACACTGCAACTTTATTATCAAACATTTGTTTCTATTTAACATAGGATGATATTATGAACATCGTAATGATTTTGAATGAGAAGGAATAAAGTAACAGTAAGACAAAGCATTGTGTGACAGAAGAACACATACAAGGACAAATTATGTCTAGATGACAAATAATGTATATAAAGGTTTAAGGCAATAATGCGTAGAAATGTCCAAGGCGATAATGCATAGAAAGGTCTAAGGTGATAATGCGCCGAAAGGTCTAAGGTGATAATGCGTAGAAATGTCTAAGGTGATCATGCGTAGAAAGGTCTAAGGTGATAATGCGTAGAAAGGTCTAAGGTGATAATGCGTAGAAATGTCTAAGGTGATCATGCGTAGAAAGGTCTGAGGTGATAATGCATAGAAAGGTCTAAGGTGATAATGCGTAGAAAGGTCTAAGGTGATCATGCGTAGAAAGGTCTGAGGTGATAATGCATAGAAAGGTCTAAGGTGATAATGCGCAGAAAGGTCTAAGGTGATAATGCATAGAAAGGTCTAAGGTGATAATGCGTAGAAAGGTCTAAGGTGATCATGCGTAGAAAGGTCTAAGGTGATAATGCATAGAAAGGTCTGAGGTGATAATGCGTAGAAAGGTCTAAGGTGATCATGCGTAGAAAGGTCTGATGTGATAATGCATAGAAAGGTCTAAGGTGATAATGCGTAGAAAGGTCTAAGGTGATCATGCATAGAAAGGTCTAAGGTGATCATGCGTAGAAAGGTCTAAGGTGATAATGCGTAGAAAGGTCTGAGGTGATAATGCATAGAAAGGTCTAAGGTAGTAATGCGTAGAAAGGTCTAAGGTATTCACCCTGATGTTGCATAATACTGTAATGCTCATAGACTACTATCATAGATCACAGAAAACATTGTAATCCCCCTTCTTATGACCCAATCCACAGCAAAAGGACCATTGTTACACATACTCATCAACTGGTTGATGATCGATAAGAAAACATATTTAACCAAGACGTTCACGATACTCGTGTAAATAGGCCCTTGTTAAATTTCTACCAGGTGCAAATGCACCACCGTCTGGTCTGGAGTGGAACTTCCCTCTCTAAGATCTATTTACATACAGGAAGCTCCATGACACCATGTACATTACTTATTTCCTGGTGTAGGGTGGAATAAGACAATGGTTGCATTCCCCTGCTGGCTTTGCATGCATTAACCAATGGTTGTGTGCCACGTCATCGACTGTGTTATCGACTGACAGATTGCTATAACACATGATGTGGTTAGCTGATAAGTAAAACTCAGGCGTTAAGATCTGGCAGGTGTCAGCAACGTCTGTGCAGAGGAACGCGCCCAATATCAACCTATACTTACTTCACTTCCCCTGAAGTGCAACGGACATTGTCCCTGCTAAGTAAATTATAAATATCTGCATTAAAGCAAAAAATAATCACATTCATTCTGACCCAAAAATCAACTGCAATAATCAATATCATGAACATTTCAATGAAACATATATCAGTTGTTGGTTTTGAAAACAATCCCACACAGGATTTGGGGCACCACTGATGTACTCCACTCTCTTCCAAAACCACTAGATGGCAGCATAGACCAGAAAAATAAAGAATTGGTTATCCCTGAATAGTCGATAACGATATATTTTGCCCCTCCTAGTCTACATTGCTTCATCTGCACCTCCTGTATCCTTCAGGGCTTAATTCTGAATGTGTATAGCCTTTTAAAGTGTTTTATTCAAACAGATACTATGAAATACTAAAATACAGACATCAGAAAATATATAGAACCACAGGAGGAGTTATTGAAAAGGGAGTCGTCATGAGTTTCATGTTGCAACAGAGGGTTGTCGTCTTCACCCAGCAATCTCAGAGCCTGGACAGCACTGCTCTAACAGTCATACCTACATGGGATGAAAGGAGAGAGGAGGAAGAGAGGAGTGGAGCTTACAAAATGTAGACGTTGTTTGTAGGGCCTGTCAGAAACATAAATGGTAGGTACTGTATCTATTATGTTGAGATGATACTCTACTGGCCTTGGTGATGAATCTATCAAGGTTATGAAAGTAGGCAAACTGGTGTAAAGCTGGTGTAAGTTGAGGTTTTAACATGTGTAGACCAATCTATTATGCATGACATGCCCCACAAGGGCTGAATAAGGCCACATTTGATTACTTTCTGAGAGTATAGTGAAAATACAAAGCAGCTTTACGTATTATATAGCATTTTAATAAATCTGTTAATTGTTGTATGACTAACCTTTTCCAATCATTGATGAAAGACTTCAAAAAACCTTAAGGAAGTACATCTTTCAAACTGACTTAGTAGGTCTATAATCCTTTTTCTCTCTGTTGAACATTCAGGTTATGGAATGGTTAACCCCATATTGTTTATCCCTATTCACTGTGTTCCAACTTCAAATCTATCATTTCTTTGAGGTGAAAAGACATCAATAACTACAGCAGAGACCCGGCAAGAAAACAGAACCACACATCTAATTGAGTTCACACTACATGTCACCCAATTGTAAAAGTGTGAAGAAACAGTCTCTAGAAGTTGAAAAGATACCTCTGATGGATTTGACTCTTTATATGAAGAAATATTGACATCTAAGCAAGGGATTTCTCTGAGGTTTAGAGATATCAGTCTCCTTTGACTCTGCCATTCATCTGTTCAACCCGTTCCCCTCCACAGTGAACGTTGAACAAATCTGCTGACATTGATCCTGCCTCCTCTGCAGATCTAATTTCATTTCAGTCCAGGAAGAGCCGACTATCTTCCAGAATCTTGACAGACAATTGTATTTACTATTTTCTTTTCACAAGCCAATAAAGGAGGAGCAGTTATTGCATCAGATTATATGCATTTTTTTTCATGATTCCAATTTATAACTCTACACTGAATAATGATACAGTTAAGAGATGACAGCCTATGATAAATGGGGCCTCATATAAAACACATTCAGAGTGAAGATTGGCTGGAGATGAATTGCTCACTGATGCAAACTCATGATAAAGCCCAGTAAGAGCCACTAGAAGACGTAATAATCTGCTATTCATTTTGAAGTGATTTTGCTGGTTAATAAAAGAGCCCAAATTAAAAATATATTTATTCTGAAAAGACGTTGGGGGGATATCTCCCCTGTCACACACCTATCCCATCCCATCTCACCCTCCCCTTAGTTTGAAGCTGAAGCTTTTAAGTCCCCTTCAGTCCCTCTCCAGAGCAGCACAGCGTCTCTGACTGAGTTTTAGAGTATTTGTGATTTCCACCTCGGCATCCGTCAATAGCTTGTCCACAGAGGGGACTCCAGAGCAGGCTGATATCACTCATGTTGCTTGGGGAGGCGATTTGGAGTGCATAATGTGGACATACAGAGCTATGACAGACTGCCAGCAATGTAGCATCTACAGCAAGTCCATACTAGTAGACATGGAGGTGGTTGAGTGTGTGTAGCTTTGAAGGGGTTGATGGTATGCCCCTTAGTTGCCCTGGATAGTTTGAGCTGGCTGGCTGGTGTTGGTGAGGAAGGAGAGGCAGGAAGCAGAATATCCAGTGCATGTTATTTATATTAAGCCTCTTGGAGCCGGTGCAGGTATTTACAAAATGTACAAAGTGCCCAACAAGATATTGGACCAGGCTCAAAGTAATGTAATGAATTGATAAATAACTAGTCAACTGAAATACACTATATACTGTATACAAAAGTATGCAATCTCCACAGACAAACATTGGCAGTAGAATGGCCTTACTGAAGAGCTCAGTGACATTTAACGTGGCACCGTCATAGCATGCCACCTTTCCAACTGTTCGTCTGGAGCTTAATAAAATGGGTTTCCATGGCCAAGCAGCCGCACACAAGCCTAAGATCAGCATGCGCAATGACAAGCGCCAGCTGGAGTTGTGTAAAGCTCGCAGCCATTGGACTCTGGAGCAGTGGAAACTTGCTCTCTGGAGTGATGAATCACGCTTCACCATCTGGCAGTCCAACGGACGAATCTGGGTTTGGCGGATGCCAGGAGAACGCTACCTGCCCCAATGCACAGTGCTAACTGTAAAGTTTGGTGGAGGAGGAATAATGGTATGGGGCTGCTTTTCATGGTTCGGGCTAGGCCCCTTAGCTCCAGTGAAGGAAAATCTTAAAGCTACAGCATACAATGACATTCTATACGGTTTTCTGCCTCCAACTTTGTGGCAACAGTTTGGGGAAGGTCCTTCCCTATTTTAGCATGACAATGCCCCTGTTCACAAAGCGAGATCCATACAGAAATGGTTTGTCGAGATCGGTGTGCAAGAACTTGACTGGACTGCACAGAGCCCTGACCTCAACCCCATCGAAAACCTTTGGGATGAATTGAAACGCCGACTGCGAGCCAGGCCTAATCACCCAACATCAGTGCCCGACCTCATTAATGGTCTTGTGGTTGAATGGAAACAAGTCCCCGCAGCAATGTTCCAACATCTAGTGGAAAGCCTTCCCAGAAGAGCGGAGGCTGTTAAACAGGCAAAAGGGGAGACCAACTCCATATTAATGCCCATGATTTTGGAATGAGATGTTCGATGAGCAGGTGTCCACATACACCTTAGCCAAATACATTTAAACTCAGTTTTTCACAATTCCTGACATTTAATCAGAGTAAAAATTCCCTGTCTTAGGTCAGTTAGGATCACCACTTTATTTTAAGAATGTGAAATGTCAGAATAATAGTAGAGAGAATGATTTATTTCAGCTTAAATTTCTTTCATCACATTCCCAGTGGGTCAGAAGTTTAAATACAACTCAATTAGTATTTGGAAGCATTGCCTTTAAATTGTTTAACAAGGGTCAAACGTTTCAGGCAGCCTTCCACAAGCTTTCCACAATAAGTCGGGTGAATTTTGGCCCATTCCTCCTGACAGAGCCGGTGTAACTGAGTCAGGTTTGTAGACCTCCTTGCTCGCACACGCTTTTTCAGTTCTGCCCACAAATCTTCTATGGGATTGAGGTCAGGGCTTTGTGATGGCCACTCCAATACCTTGACTTTGTTGTCCTTGAGCTATTTTGCCACAACTTTGGAAGTAAGCTTGGTTGTCCATTTGGAAGACCCATTTGCGACCAAGCTTTAACTTCCTGACTGATGTCTTGAGATGTTGCTTCAATATATCCACATAATTTTCTGTCCTCATGATGCCATCTGTTTTGTGAAGTGCACCAGTTCCTCCTGCAGCAAAGCACCCCCACAACATGATGCTGCCACCCCCATGCTTCACGGTTGGGATGGTGTTCTTCGGCTTGCAAGCCACCCCCTTTTTCCTTCAAACATAACAATGTTCATTATGGCCAAACAGTTCTATTTTTGTTTCATCAGACCAGAGGACATTTCTCCAAAAAGTACGATCTTTGTCCCCATGTGCAGTTGCAAACCGTAGTCTGTTTTTTTATGGCTGTTTTGGAGCAGTGGCTTCTTCCTTGCTGAGCGGCCTTTCAGGTTATGTCGATATAGGACTCGTTTTACTGTGGATATAGATACGTTTGTACCTGTTTCCTCCAGCATCTTCAAAAGGTCTTTTGCTGTTCTTCTGGGATTGAGTTGCACTTTTCGCACCAAAGTACGTTCATCTCTAGGAGAAAAAACGCTTCTCCTTCCAGAGCGGTATAACGGCTGTGTGGTCCCGTGGTGTTTATACTTGCGTACTATTGTTTGTACAGATGAATGTGGTACCTTCAGGCATTTGGGAATTGCTCCCAAGGATGAACCCGACTTGTGGAGGTCTACAATTTTTTTCTGAGGTCTTGGCTGATTTCTTTTGATTTTCCCATGATGTCAAGCAAAGAGGCACCGAGTTTGAAGGTTTGCCTTGAAATTCTTTGACAGGTACACCTCCAATTGACTCAAATGATGTCAATTAGACTATCAGAAGCTTCTAAAGCCATGACATAATTTTCTGGAAGTTTCCAAGCTGTTTAAAGGCACAGTCAACTTAGTGTATGTAAACTTCTGACCCACTGGAATTGTGATACAGTGAATTATAAGTGAAATAATCTGTCTGTAAACAATTGTTGGAAAAATGACTTGTGTCATGCACAAAGTAGATGTCCTAACCGACTTGCCAAAACGATAGATTGTTCACAAGAAATTTGTGGAGTGGTTGAAAAACGAGTTTTAATGACTCCAATCTAAGTGTATGTAAACTTCCGACTTCAACTGTATATGCCGACGTTCTGTACATTACCTTGGAAATAATGGACGATGCAGCCACAGTTGCCAAAGAAAACCATTTTAAAGCACATATTTAATGGTAGAAAAACATTTTGGGGGTGGATTATATTTAAATTTTTACAAGCAAATTCATACTTTCTCATCTTTTGGTTGCTAGAGTCGCGAACCAGTCGATTAGTTTGATATTTATGGACGCGACACTGTCGATTGTTCTTTATGTTCCGTTGCCATGCTCAGTGACAACTTTCTTATCTCTTGATTGCTGCTAGCTAGCCAACTAGCTACGGCTACACAGAGTCACGACCTCTGCAGACAGAATAACAGCAAAGTAGTTGTTTTCTCTTGACATTCATTTGGAAACATCCAAAACAATGAGCTGATAATGCCTGATTTTGCCTGGCATAGCTAGAACGGTTTGCCTTGCATATCAATTTGCATATCGCATTGCATATCAAACACTAGGCTATAATCTAGCTAAATAGTTTGTAGTTAGCAAACCTCGCAATTTGACAACCGAATTAAACTGGTCAAACAAGAAACGTAGGACTTGACGGCATAGTGCCACTTGCATCACGGCTGCAACAGTAGGGACCAGAGAAATTCATGTTCATCACTCACCACGTTAGGGCATCAGATGCTCTAAAAAAAGATATGTCCCTTCAAAAACAAATCAATGATATTAAACTAGGTAGCTATGTTTTTCCTTGTTAGACCTAGGTTTACAATGTATCCAATGTCGGTTTGTGTGGTTGTTGGTTAAGATTTCTGTAACTTTGTAGCAGGTATGGTCTACATGTGTAGGCGCTTATTGGTGTCCCGATATATGGTTTTAATGTCCATTCTAGAATGCCTTTCTAGCCAATCAGAACCAAGTATTCAACAAATGCTGTGGTGTAAATATAGAATACTTTCAAGATCTGGAACATTGCAGAAACTCTTTAAAACCTCAATAATGGAGTGTCCTTTCTTAATGAGCAGACCATGGTCATCTGCACACTTGGCCACCACGCCCCCTCCACAGGCTGCAAGACAGACATTTCACATATGACAAACATTTGTAAGTACTGCTTTAGAGCTGGATTCAATCCATATCGCGGAAGTGTCGTTGAAGATACACATTAAAATGCAAAGATAATTTCAGATTAAGCCGACATACAGTGCATTCGGAAAGTATTCAGACCCCTTGACTTTTTCTACATTTTGTTACGTTACATCCTTATTGCAAAATGGATTAAATAAAAATGGTCCTCATCAATCTACACACAATACCCCATGACAAAGCGAAAACAGGATTTTAGAAATTGTTGCAAATGTATTCAAAATAAAAAACTGATATACCTTGCTTATATAAGTGTTCAGACCCTTTGCTATAAGACTCAAAATTGAGCTCAGGTCCATCCTGCTTCCATTACTCATCCTTCAGATATTTTTACAACTTGATTGGAGTCCACCTGTGGTAAATTCAATTGATTGGATATTCTTTGGAAAGGTAGACACCTGTCTATATACAGTGCATGTCACGTTCGTTGAAAGGATCGGACCAAGGAGCAGCGTGCGTAGAGTTCCACATTCTTTAAGAGTGAAACTTACAACAAAATAACAAAGAATCTAACAAACGTGCAGTATTGCAGTGCACAAGGCAACTATACAAAAACAAGATCCCACAACACAAATGAGGAAAATGGCTACCTAAATATGATCCCCAATCAGAGACAACGATAAACAGCTGTCTCTGATTTGGAACCATATCAGGCCAACATAGACATACAAAAACCCCTAGACATACAAAACCCTAGACATACAAAACTAGCGTACCCACCCTAGTCACACCCTGACCTAACCAAAATATATAGAAAAACAGAGATATCTAAGGTCAGGGCGTGACAGTGCATTTGGAAAGTAATCAGACCCCGATGGTCACTGTCAGAGTGACCATCGGGTTCTCGGTCACCTCCCTGACCAAGAACCTTCTCAACCGATTGCTCTGTTTGGCCGGGCGGCCAGCTCTAGGAAGAGTCTAGGAAGAGCTCTAGGAGCTCTAGGAAGACCCTACGGACAATTCCTTTGACCTCATGGCTTGGTTTTTGCTATAATTCGGCGATACGGATTGAATCCAGCCCTTAGACTTGAAAATAGTACTGCTTTAGACTAGCGAAATGATTAATAAAGTTTCTGATTTAGTCTTAATTTTTTACTGTCATATTCAATGTTTGGAAAATGTTTTCGTTTAGATTAAATACAGGTTATGCTGACCATTATTAAACACACATATACACTGAGTATACCAAGGAACACCTTCCATATACTGAGTTGAAGTACAGTAACCTTTGGGACAGTAACCGAAGGTTGCTTGTTCGAGACCCCAAGCCGGCTAGATAGAAAAATCGTCTGTTCTGCCCTTAAGCAATACAGTTAACCCCCACAACAATTGTTGACCGGGCACCGAAAACGTGGACGTCGATTAAACCAGCCCCCCGCTCCTCTCTGATTCAGAGGGGATGGTTTAAATGCGGAAGACACATTTTGGTTGAATGAATTCAGTTGTGCAACTGACTTGGTATTCCCTTTCCCTTCCCTTTACGAAACAGATACTCGTTGAGAGCTATGTTTGTTGGAAATATTCTGATTCCATGGGCCATGCTTATTTGACATTCATAGTCTCACTGAACATGTAAAAAATGTGGCAGAACTTTTAAAATCATGGTCAAGTGGTAGACAATGCAGAATATTTGTAGCTGTCTCTGCAGAGGAAAAAGGCTACCACACAAATAAAACCTAAAAAGACAATCGATATTCTTCTACCAAGCATTGCCAAACAATATCAAACAAGTAGGCCTGTTCTTGTTGGACATACTACAAGTTTTAAGTAGTAAGTGCTCTTTTCACTAATCCCGCTATGCCCTCAGACAAACCATCAAACAGGCAAAGCATCAATACAGAACTAAGATTGAATCCTACTACACCGGCTCCGATGCTCGTCGAATGTGGCAGGGATTGCAAACTACAAAGGGAGACCCAGCCGCGAGCTGCCCAATGACGCGAGCCTACCAGATGAGCTGAATGCCTTTTATGCTCGCTTTGAGGCAAGCGACACTGAAGCATGAATGAGAGCACCAGCTGTTCCGGACGATTGTGTGATCACACTCTCCGTAGCCGATGTGAGCAAGACCTTTAAACAGCTCAACATTCACAAGGCCGCAAGGCCAGACGGATTACCAGGATGTGTACATAGAGCACGCGAGGACCAACTGGCAAGTGTCTTCACTGACATTTTCAACCTCTCCCTGACCGAGTCTGTAATATCTACATGGTTCAACCAGACCACCATAGTCCCTGTGCCCAGGAAAGCGAAGGTAACCTGCCTAAATAGATACCGCCCCATAGCACTCTCGTCGGTAGCCATGAAGTGCTTTGAAAGGCTGGTCATGGCTCACAACAAGACCATTATCACGGAAGCCCTAGACCCACTCCAATTTGCATACCACCCCAACAGATCCACAGATGACATAATCTCAATCACACTCCACACTGCCCTTTCCCACCTGGACAAAAGGAACACCTATGTGAGAATGCTATTCATTGACTACAGCTCAGCGTTCAACACCATAGTGCCCACAAAGCTCATCAGTAAACTAAGGACCCTGGGACTAAACACCTTCCTCTGCAACTGGATCCTGGACTTCCTGACGGGCCTCCCCCAGGTGGTAAGGGTAGGCAACAACACATCTGCCACGCTGATCTTCAACACTGGGGCCCCTCAGTGGTGCGTGCTTAGTTCCCTCCTGTACTCCCTGTTCACCCACGACTGCGTGAACAAGCACGACTCCAACACCATCATTACATTTTTTGACGACACAACAGTGGTAGGCCTGATCACCGACAACGATGAGACACCCTATAGGGAGGAGGTCAGAGACCTGGCAGTGTGGTGCTAGGACAACAACATCTCCCTCAACGTGAGCAAGACAAAGGAGCTGATCGTAGACTACAGGAAGTACAGGGCCAAACTCACCCCCATTAACATTGATGGGGGTGTAGTGGAGTGGGTCGAGAGTTTCAAGATCCTTGGTCTCCAAATCACCAACAAACTGTCATGGTCCCAACATACCAAGACAGTCATGAAGAGGGCACGACAACACCTTTTCCCCCTCAGGAGACTGAAAAGATTTGGCATGGGTCCCCAGATCCTCAAAAAGTCATACCGCTGCACCATTGAGAGCATCCGGACCGGTTGCATCACCGCCTTGTATGGCAACTGCTCGGCATTTGACGCAACTGCTCGGTATGGCGCTACAGAGAGTAATGCGTATGGCCCAGTACATCACGCCAAGCTTCCTGACATCCAGGACCTATTTACTAGGCGGTGTCAGAGGAAGGCCCAACAAATTGTCAAAGACTCCAGTCACCCAAGGCTCCTTAACAGCTTCTACCCCCAAGCCATAAGGCTGCTGAACAATTGATCAAATGGCCACCTGGACTATTTACATTGACTCCCCCACCCCCCTCTGTTTGTACACTGCTGCTACTCGCTGTTTATTATCTATGCATAGTCACTTTACCCTTACCCTTACCTACATGTAAAAATTACCTTGACTAACCTGTACCCCCGCACATTGACTCGGTACCGGTACCCCCTGCATATAGCCTCGTTATGTTTATTTTATTATGTTACGTTTTATTATATTTTTTACTTGTTGTTAAGGGCTTGTAAGTAAATATTTCACTGTTGTATTCGGTGCATGTGACAAATACAATTTGATTTGATTTGTAAATGTGAGATCCAGCCTTAAATGTAGTGTACACGGGAACACAGAGAATAAATATTTTTGGGTGGGATCCTGCTGCATCTTCAGGTGGCCTATGAAGTGGATGTTTAGCCCTTGCCCACCGCCCCTAGCCTTTCTTTATTGTTTCGGGCGATGCGCATGGAAAGAGCGATATTGTACACATTTGAATGATAAAAGTGGCTGGCTAATGAGAAAATGCAAATGAGTTTCCGATGACAGACAGACAGTGGCCTCAATTTGATGTAGAAACAAGGATGAGGGGAGAAATTAGTGGCGGAGCACATTCAGCTTGACACCTGGGTGACGGATGAGCTCGCCGTCATTGTGCTCATGGGTACAGACAGATGCACAGGGTGTGTTTGTGTTAAAGTGTGTGTGCGTGTGGGTGGGGGGGGGGGGGGGGGGGGTCAGAGGAAGCTCATCAGGACAGGTGTCACCACATGAAGTGGAGGGGGGGCTCTCTGTCTCCAGGAGAAGTGGCCGATCAAATGCAGGGTGCCAGGGGTCGACAGGGTCGACCTGTCCCAGTGTCTCTGTGAGTGGATGGAAGGCATCCTCCTCATCACTGGTTCTACAGTCCACAGGTAGAATACAGGATGAACACAGGGGGTCTACAGCAACACAACATCAAGTAGCAGTAACACACTGTACCAGTGATCATCTACGTAGTCGACATAGAAGAGATATGATGTTGGAAAGTGATGATGCATCTGGGGTGCTTCTTCCTGTCAATTACATTTCTTTAATTTACTATTTTTATAAGAACACTGTTAATGCAGGTTTCTTCTTAGATTTTGGCCTTTCTTGTCACGTTCTTTCAAAATCGAACCCAGAAGCAGACCAGGACAAGGAGAGTAGGAAGAAGGTGAGTATTTATTTACAAGTGAATATGAAGGGGTAGAAATATCCAGGTGGCGTAGCGGGCAGCGGTGGTGAGTTGATGGGAGTGAATAGGTGGGTCCAAGGGAGTAGCGGAAACCTCCGACGACCAGGCAGGAATGGGGTAAGTGATCCGGGTGAATAACTGAAGACAGAACAAACGGAGGTAAGTTTAAGGCAAGCAAGACGTACAAAACAACAAAACAAATTCTATCAAGCAGGAGGCTGATACGCTGGCACAACATACTGTTAATGGCTAACGATCCGGCAGGGAATGGATGTCAGGTCCGGGCTTATGAAGAGGAGAGATGATGATCAGGACCAGGTGTGCAGATAGCTGATGGGATACAGGTGCGGGTAATCTGAGATCTCCCAACTAGCTAAATCGCCCGGCAACCAGACAGGGTGCGTTCCAGGACACCGGAAAAAACACTCCAGAACAGAACACAGGCAAAAAACAGACTCAGGAAACGGGATTCGTGACATTTCTAGGGAGTTTTTCCTAGCCACTGTGCTTCTACACCTGCATTGCTTGCTGTTTGGGGTTTTAGGCTGGGTTTCTGAACAGCACTTTGAGATATCAGCTGATCTAAGAAGGCTATATAAATACATTTGATTTGATTTGATTTGAAAGGGCTAAACTCAACCAAGAATCAGTGGCGTGTATTTATGGATGTCAAGGGAAGCCAGGCTTCCCCAACAATGCTAACAAAAATAAATGCAAAAATAAAAAAATAAAATAATGTATCATTTATCCTTCGTCTCTCTGTTTCATAATTGTTCTTCAAATCGCAAGTGGTTGAATGTATCTCACCGAAGAAAGCATCCGAGAGCGCAAAACACCACCCATCTGTCTCAGTATGTGTAGCCCAAAAAGAGTCTGACATTGTTGCCGCCTGTAGCATTGAATTCAACAGCAAGGGAAGCCAGCAAGCATTTGGCATCCCTTGATAAAAAAAGTATAAATAATAGCCAATCAGTGTTGAGCTAAACTGAGTGAGTTCAACTGTGAATGGTCCTGGAGATTGGGAACCTATCTGGGCTAGCTAAAGCCAATTTCATAAAATTGTTAGGTGGCTAATAGTATTACAGAGAAACAAAAACAGGACAAATCTGAGGGGGCACGTGCCCCTGTGCCCCCTATGGGCATGACGCCGCTACACACACACACACACACACACACACACAGCCTACACACATAAATCAGTACAATGGACAGCAACATGATATTCAGCTTACCTTGATTAGACTAAGTCGTTTTTTAGTATCTTTAAGTTATCACTGTATTGGTGATGGTATTGAAATTATGAAGTTGAAATGGTGCTGGAATAGTGGAGGCAGCTCCTGATTTCTTTGCAACTTGCAGTAACTCTCCGTGGTACTAAATCAATAGGGCCAAGCAAGGTTAATTAAATATGTAATACAAATCTCCAAACTTCTTTTGTTTTTGTTTTAAAGCACTATTAAATGCTCCAGGGCAAATTTCGTTAGCATTTTGGCATGTTTTTCTACATTTAGAAAAAAATTACATTTATAAAGCCGACATTATCCTTTAGGTCTGGTACAGCAAATACTTAAAAAAATGTAAGTATATGTTGCAGAACAGTGATTATAATATTTTATTGACAAAAAAATATTGACTCCATCAGTGACGGAGTTGACAAGCCACGACAATAGATATTCAAAACAGACATATTTTTTCCTCTAAAAATAAAAGTTCAATACAAACATTTGTAAAATATGGAAAATTATTCATTTGAAAATCCCCAATACTAATAAGAGTTCCATCAGATCTTTCAGCATTCTGACGGAGTTGACGTTAAACAAAAATCTGATGGAGTAGATGTTTTAAGGAGTTAAACATATATATATATTCAAGTGGTATACACAGTAGCAATTTTTTTTCCTCAGTAACTTTGACTGAAACCTAATTACATGCAATATATATCTCAATCTATCATGCAGATGGAATTGACAGTTAATGGTTGTGACCATGGTGATTCCAACATTGTTTGTTTAAATCTATCAACAGTAGAAAACTTTATAGACCATGAGTGGTCTTGTTGCACTACGTGTAATTACATGAATAAGGGGTCCTTGTTGTATAGTTGACCCTGCTAATTCCTGATTCATTTAGGATTTTAAATAAATCTGACGTAATTGACCAAATCTCCGGACACATCTTTTAGGAATTACAGTTTTGAGAGAAATAATCTTTAAAGTCGTAAGGCTATTGCAAGAAACTACATAAGAAAATGTTTCTGTTAATTTCCAGTTAATGCCCTTTTTTTTTTTTTACACTTTTTTGGAGACTTTGAAATTGGGATCCTTTGTTTTGGACAAGGGCATAGAGCTGACATGGAAATGAATAATATTGAAAGCATTTAGCAATTTCCTAAAACAAATCTTTTCCCTTATACAATTCCCCTAAATGTACATATAAAGCTCAAATAATGTAACAAAGTCAATTTTTTTCAAAGATTGGCTTGACTTTCAAGAATCTCTGACCTAATTTTCTGCTATTCTACACAGTTTGCCTGAGGCTGACAGACATTTTTATAGTTTTAACACAAATGTCCCAATAATTCTGACGTGTTCATATGCTATCTGGGAAACCCAACCCCAATTAGCCACATCGTTAGATCTCAGCCAATAGAAACAAAGAAACGACTAAACACATGAACACAATTTGCTGTTGAGTTTGAGATGGCGGATAAGTTAACTTTAGAACTGTTAAAGATGTGTAAGTGAATGAGTGAATAAATACATACACAAAACACAACTTGCTCTTAAATAAATAAATAGGATAAAACCAGAACGTCATTAGGTGAGGAGCCACTTCCTCACACTGAACCTATTCATTCCTGACAAAATAAAATCCATACTGTATCTCTTTACAACATTTACTGGCAGCTGATGTGAGCACATACTCTGTAGATACAGAGAGATATGGAGCTCAGTTATATTGGTGTTAACGCTGGACATTTTCACAATGCATACCATTTGAATGAGCGGGCACAGAGCAGGCTTGGGCTATTATGTTTCACAAGCAGTTCTCAGAAATCATTCAGCACACCCAGGGTGAGAGGAAAAGGCATTTGGTAAATAAACACTGTGGAATTCTGTTTTTTTTGTGGGTAAATGCAGTCTGGCTGAGCCCTATTCAAAACCACCCACAGATTTAAGGAGAGACACTATTCAATTCATTACCACTCTACCATGACTTAAATAGATTCAACAACTATATCCTTATGTCAGAGATTGGTATATTTCCTCAAATAAATGATGTATCCAAAAGTGTTAAGACTGTTTTGACTAACTAATGAAAGATTGTTCTGTTATGCATCAAATGCATTTATAGCTAATATCTACAATCCTCTAACGCCATATATGACCTCTATTCAGGCATAGAAATGAGCTCGGCTCCTATACCATGAAGGGTTTAGAGCCACATCACATATTGTTAGTCCGTCGCAACTTATTACTCCTACACAGCATTCTAGAAAGAGAAAAAGGAGGAGAAGGGAAAAGAAAGAGAATGGTTTGTGAAGAGCCAGTCTCCGGTTATCTCAGTTGGTCCCCCCTTGAGATGTTTATCATCCGTAATTACCTGACACCCTGATAGTTCCAGACAACGGGAGCTCTGCTCTCTTCAGCCACTCAGTGACATCCTAGCAACATCCAGTGTCCTCCCCACACAGGCCTTCAGTCCTTGGAGAAGACCCCAGACCAACTTGGAACAACAAGGTCTGAATGGGCCCTGGCCTGGCCTTTGTGTGGCCCCACTGCAGTGTCTCTTTATGTACACAGTCTTTGACGCTGTATGTTTTCTGTCCCTTAATTGCATCGCCCTCTGCTTCTCCCGGTCAATCAATATCTCCTCCCCGGTGACATCAGCCTCTCCTTTCACTGGGGCCATTCCAGGTGATAGGAGTTTCGTGGGAGAGTTGGTAAGAAAAAGGCTTCATCATGCCACCGACTCCTGAACCCAGAATGGACGTTTTAAGTACCCCCCCCCCCTCCTCGACAGACCCCCCACCCCAAGGGTTATATGAAGGACTGGAGGTCCATGGGAGTTGCTCATGGGAGTTGCCCATCAAAGGAGTTTGGGTGATGTTTAGTTTAGTTTAGTTTATTAATTCGACCATTTAAAAAACAAGCACACATAAAACTTGAAAAAGCCATACATGCACATGAATAAAATCATCGAGGATAACACACAATAAAGTCTGGGACTTATTTCCATTGTGGTCCTCTTGAGACAAGATGGCTAGACAAGATCTAACACAGTACGGCAGTGAAATAATAAAACAAAAACAGAGAAGAACATCTATCTCATCATTCCAGTTACCTATCAGAAACTGACCAAATAATACATACATTAACAATGTATAACTTAATCTAAAACAAGGGTAGACTGGACCCTTTGATTTCAGCAACATTCAAATTAGGAGGTGGGTGGCGTTGTACTACTGAGCACCACTCTGGCCCTGTGTCAGCTTTGGCTCCTTCCCAACAGGCCCAATGGACAAGTCACTTCATGGTGAGTGTGGTTAGTGGTACAATCAGCTCCATCAAAAAATATTTTCCTGAACCTTGAGTCTGGAACATTGAGAGAGGGAGTTGACATGCCTTGACTATCAGTGTGTAAGTGTGACCGATCACATTAGCCATAAGAGGCCTAACCCTCTCCTGTATCCAATTCACCAAATATTCCCTCGAACAGCACAATAACAATGTTTAGACAGCGCAGGACATAATGATATTTTTGTGTTCTTTAATAAGGAGACATCTGAATGTTCATAAGCACAGACTAAAAAATGTGGTAGAATGATATTATCCCCTTCATTCTACGCAATTAAAACATTAATGATTAATTGGTCCTAACTAACACAACTGGTATGCAAATTCTGGGATTTTAGAGAGTTAAAGAACACAGGGATTTTTTTTAGCCAAATGGGAGCCATTTAAAGTCGACCTCTTGAAATGTTATTTTTCAATGCAATGTGATGGCGCTGTTTAATTTGAAGAGGTACTTATCTCAAAGTCAACATCTTACTTCTGTTTTTCTGACGCACGCTTGGTCACCGTACATTAGTTGGTAGCCTGGCAACCACAAGAGCAAAGCTTGAGCAAATGGATATGTTTGCAATATGATGGGCCCGGTGCACTCCTCCAGCACTGACCCCGCCAGCCATTTTGTTGTGGCCCGTGAAGGTGTCAGTTATAAACGTTACCTTGTCTAAGCAGGTGTGCCTGTATGGAGAGGCCTGCAGGCTCTGAGGGGGTCACCAACCCCACACTGTTACCCCCATTTATTTAAATAATGGGCCATTAGGACGGCTGGATGTCCAATGTGAAAGTAGCTGTTTGTGGTTCTGGGATAAAAGAAGTAATTACCTGAGAGGGGGCGATGTGCTGCTGCTGCTACTGCTACTCTTCCTCAGCTGGGCTCCAGGGCTTAGACTGAATATACTCCCACCATTAGATGGCGACAGAGAGGGGAGTAGGGAGATGTACAATCTAGTCTAGACCCTGAGGAAAACTGGCATGAGAAGCGCACTTAGATAGTTGTCTGTAAATCAAAGACCAATACATTGTGGGAATGGATATTGAGAAATTAGGAATAGTCCACAATAGTAATTGCCTACCTGGTTAAATAAAGGTGAAATAAATAAATAAAATTAAAATAAAATAGCTTAGATACCTCATTCAGGTTCTGTAATAGACATTGAGCTGGTGTATGAGCAGAATAAATGTCCTCCCCTTGCCAAATAGCCGCAATCACTTGAATATCATTCTATTCTATTCTCATGACTGCTATATTCACATGTAATAGTTTCATGAGTATTTTTATCAGACAAATTGTATTTTATTCAGCCCCAGAGTTCACTGCTTGAAACAACAAGTGTATTACACAAAGTTGGAGACACAAAGTGAAGACACAAAATGTAAATCATGTCACTGTAAAATTAAGCATAAAGAATAGGTTGCTGTCAAACTTTTAAGAGATTGAAAATATACTTGTTATTCTTAACAGGCATTGTTATTCTTATTCAGCTTCCTACAATCATTAAACTTAGTGGAGCATGTAGAATCGTGTTTTATATTGCGTTAAGCAAGACATTTAGCTAGCTTAGCAATGCACAAATGGTTATTGTTAGTCGATATTATAACCCCCCTTGCTTTCTAGAACCCATAGCTCAAGAGGGCCTTGCCATGCAGTCAAAGGAAAATGTGGATGGGCCTTACCTTTTTAATGGAGTTGTATTCATATAAACCAACAAGATGGCCAATTAAAGATGAGTTCTCAGTCATTAATTTGCCCTTGGAGGTTTATTTTTCAATTGATATCACTTTATAAAGGCGTCCTTTCAATTTTTTATAATGGAAGTCCAATTTTATTACCTCCTCTAATGGATTTCTATCTATCTTCACCACTTTCGAAAAAAGTTTTCACCTCTCCACAAAACGTGTTAATTGCTATCGTGGGCTTGCATAAAAGAATATCTAGAACTTAATTATCCTGATATGTTGGCTGCCCATCTGTAAAAGCAACACTGACATTTCTAAATTGCATTTTCCCTTTTCTGCTTTTATTTTGGACACATTGTTAATCAAAAGGCTTCAGAAATGTGCAGATGGGTAATGCTTGCTTTTTTAAGGATTGGTCTGGTTCAAGGTGAGTGTTACATCCTTTTAGGCCCTCCTGTTTCACTCCATTGTGCTCTATGGGTGATGTATCTGGATTGGATCTTGATGTTTCACTGTGCACCATACGGACTACTTTCTGAAGCCTACGAACACACACACACACATACACACACATAAATGCTCAAAAACACACTATAAGGTCTACAATGCAGAGAGGCAAGCACTGATTACCAGGTGTGACTCACAGATGAGTGGTCATTGCTGATTTAAGCACCATCTAAGGTCCGAAAAGGCTTTTATTTTCACGTCAACATGTTTGAGATCAGAATATAAACCCTGAGACTCTGGTAGTTTTCAAAAACTAGATTACTGTATGCTTAGTGCTTACTATGTCAGATTTAGTATATGCCTACATTTTTAGCATATGTAATACATAGGAACTATTATCAAGAATAATAAGACAAAAATACAGTTGATACTAGTACAATATGCCTTCTACAGATACAGATATATGGTATATATTGTAGGTTTATACGGTTCCGGAAGGCAAGGGGGGGCTATAATATCTAATAAAAATAACAATTAGTTTGTTTCTAAGTGAGCTAAATGTCTTGCTTACAAATTCTACAGGACTTCTCCCTGACAGAAGACAACTTAATCACATGCAATCACAGTTCAAGGGTATTTCACTTGTCATCATTGAACAATTGGCCGTTATCAGAAAGAGCATTGTCATAAAATTCTTCAGAGCTCCATATCATTTAATCTGTTCTCGAGTGAAACATTTTATAGGATTCTTCTTTGTATTAATGAACAAAGTAGATTAGTCTTTTCCTACCTTCAAAGGCACTTCGATAAAGCTCTCAATATACTTCCAAATGTAGCTTTAAAAGAAATTGGATATGAAGTACACATTGCATAATAGGCCTACTACTCTATGTTGTGTATGCATAAGATAATTATTTGTTTGAAGACTCTTTACATCAACTATGAAGTCCAAGTCATGTAAATGTGCCATGAAATGAAACAAGTTAAGTGCTAACCAAAACAAAGGCTAGTTGAAAGTGCAAATTCTACGAGTGATGCTGTTATAATGATGTTATGACAGTAGCGTAACCAGATATTCATTGGTGGGTGGGCCAGCAAAAATGTGGGTGTGCCCCCCCCCCAAAATTAATTATTCTACACATTTTGTCATGAGGCTGAGAGAAAATCACCACACCACTACATATCCACATCAATATTAAAATGTAAGTGTTTGTACAGTGTGTGTGCTAGCATGTGTGTGTGCCTGTATGTCTCTTCACAGTCTGCGTTGTTCCATAAGGTGTAGTTTTATCTGTTTTTTAAATGAAATTTTACTGCTTGCATGAGTTACTTGATGTGGAATAGAGTTCAGTGTAGTCATGGCTCTGTGTGGTACTGTGTTTCCTGGAGTCTATTCTGGACCTGGGGACTATGAAGAGACCCCTGGTTGCATGTCTTGTGGGGTATGCATGGGTGTCTGAGCTGTGCGCTAGTCGCTTGAGCAGAGAACTCGGTACTTCCAACATGTCAATCCCTCTCACAAAGACAAGTAATAATGCAGTCAATCTCTCCTCTACTTTTAACCAGAAGAGATTGACATGTATGTCATTAATGTTAGCTCTCTGTGTACATTTAAGGTTCAAGGCGTGCTGCTCTGTTCTGGGACAACTGTAATTTGCCTATTGCCCTCTTTGTGGCACTTGACCATATGATTGGACAGTAGCCCAGGTGCGACAAAACTAGGCCTGTAAGACTTGTTTTGTTGATAGCCTTGTCATGTTTTTACAATGACAGTTTACAATCCAGGGTCACACCAAGCAGTTTAGTCTCCTCAACTTGCTCAATTTCCAAATTATCCATTACAAGATTTAGTTGAGGTTTAGGGTTTAGCAAACGGTTTGTCCCAAATATAATGCTTTTAGTTTTGGAAATATTTAGCACTAGCTTATTAGTCACCCTTTGTTAAGTGTTGCAGTGATTTCACTTGCTGTGGTAGCTGACGTGTATAATTTTGAGTCATCGGCATACATAGATAACACAGGCTTTGCTCAGTGCAAGTGACAGGTAATTAGTAAGATTGAACAAAGTAAGGGGCCTAGGCAACTGCCCTGGGGAATGCCTGACTCTACTTGGATGATGTTGTAGAGGCTTCCATTAAAGAACACCCTCTGTGTTCTGTTAGACAGTTAACTCTCGATCCACAATATAGCAGGGGATGTAAAGACATAACACGTGTTTTTCCAGCAGCAGATTATGAACGAAAATGTCAAAAGCGGCACTGAAGTCTAACAAAACAGCTCCCACAAGCTTCTTATTATCAATTTATTTTAGCCAATCATCAATAATTTCTCTAAGTGCTGTCTGTACATGTTGAGTGCACCTACCTATAAGCATGCTGAAAGTCAGATGTTTACTGTTAAACAGCACTGTATCTGGTCAAACACAATTTTTTCTAAGAGTTGACTAAGGGTTGGTAGCAGGCTGATTGGTCGGCTTTTTGAGCCAGTAAAGGGTGCTTTGCTATTCTTGGGTAGCATAATTACTTTTGCTTCCCTCCAGGCATGAGGGCACACACTTTCCTGTCGTCTTAGATTAAAGAGTGGGCAAATAAGAGTGTCAATAAGGTCTGCTATCATTCTCAGTAGTTTTCTATCCAAGTAAGCAGACCAAGGTGGCTTGTCATTGTTGATAGACAATAATACTTTTTTCACCTCTTCCACACTGACTTTCTGGAATTCAAAATTACAATGCTTGTCTTTCATACTTTGGTATGTTATGAATAGATAAGTAGATTCAGAGTTTGCTGTTGTCATGCCTAAGTTTGCTGATCTTGTCAATGATTTTTTTTTTAAGTAGTTGGAAATATAAGTGTGTTTTGTGATGAATCAATCATCTGATTCAATGAAGGATGGAGCTGTGTCTGCGTTTTTGCCCAAAATTGTATTTAAGTTGCTCCAAAGCTTTTTACCATCATTCTTTATATAATTTATCTTTGCTTAATTGTAAAGTTTATTATTCTTTTTGTTTAGTTTAGTCACATGATTTCTCAATTTACAGCACGTTTGACGATCAGCTGTGCAGCCAGACACATTTGCCATTCCTTTTTCCTCATCTCTCTCAACCACACCATTTTTCAATTCCACTTCAAGCCACAAGGATTTAGCAGTTTTTACCATAATTTTCTTAATGGGTGAATGCTTATTCGTAACTGGAACAACCCTTTTCATACAATGCATTCAGAGGTGTTCTGACCCCTTGGTTTTTTCCACATTTTGTTATGTTACAACCTTACTCAAAAATGAATTACATTTTTTTTGTTCTAATCAATCTACACACAATGCCCCATAAAGACAAAGCAAACACAAAAAAATATATATTTTTGCTAATGTCTTAAAAATAAAAACAGATCTTATTTACATAAGCATTCAGACCCTTTGCTATGAGACTCGAAATTGAGCTCAGGTGGATCCTGTTTCCATTGATCATCCTTCAGGTGTTTCTACAACTTGATTTTGAGTCCACCTGCGGTAAATTCAATTGATTGGACATGATTTGGAAAGGCACACCTGTCTATATAAGGTCCCACAGTTGACAGTGCATGTCAGTGTAAAAACCAAGCCAAGCGGACGAAGGAATTGTCCGTAGAGCTCCGGGATAGGAACATGTCAAGGGACAGATCTGGGGAAGGGTACCACAACATTTCTGCAGCATTGAAGGTCCCTAAGAACAGTGGCCTCCATCATTCTTAAATGGAAGATGTTTGGAACCACCAAGACTCCTTCTAGAGCTGGCCGCCCGACCTTAGTGAGCAATTGGGGTAGAAGGGCCTTGGTCAGGGAGGTGACCAAGAACCCGATGGTCACTCTGACAGAGCTCCAGGGTTCCTCTGTGGAGATGGAAGAACCTTCCAGAAGAACAACCATCTCTGCAGGACTCCACCAATCAGGCCTTAATGGTAGAGTAGCCAGAGGGAAGCCCCTCATTAGTAAAAGGCACATGACAGCCCGCTTGGAGTTTGCCAAAAGGCACTTAAAGGAATCAGACCATGAGAAACAAGATTCTCTGGTCTAAAGAAAACAAGATTGAACTATTTGGCCTGAATGCCAAGCATCACTTCTGGAGGAAACATGGCACCATCCCTACGGTGAAGCATGGTGGTGGCAGCATCATGCTGTGGGGATGTTTTTCAGCAGCAGGGACTGTGAGACTAGTCAGGATCGAGGGAAAGATGAACAGAGCAAAGTACAGAGAGATCCTTGATGAAAACCTGCTCCAGAGCTCTCAGGACCTGAAACTGGGGAGAAGGTTCACCTTCCAACATGACAACGACCCTAAGCACACAGCCAGGACAACATAGGAGTGGCTTCAGGACAAGTCTCTGAATGTCCTTGAGTGGCCCAGCCAGAGCCCGGACTTGAACCTGATCGAACATTTCTGGAGAGACCTGAAAAATATCTGTGCAGCAATGCTTCCCATCCAACCTGACAGAGCTTGAGAGGATCTGCAGATAAGAATGGCAGAAACTCCCCAAATACAGGTGTGCCAAGTTTGTAGCATCATACCCGAGAATGTAATCGCTGCCAAAAGTGCTTCAACAAAGTACTGAGTAAAGGGTCTGAATACTTATGTAAATGTAAAATTTCTGTTTGAATAAATGTGCACAAATCTCTAAAAACCAGTTGTTGCTTTGTCATTATGGGGTATTGTGTGTAGATTGATGAGGGGGGAAATGATTTAATCCATTTTAGAATAACGCTGTAACGTAACAAAATGTGGAAAAGGTCTGAATACTTTCCGAATGCACCGTAAATGTGTTATGTGCAGCGTCTGGATGCTCCTCATGACACAGACCGGCAAAAAAAATTTTGTTCTTCAACATAGAAATCATTACAAAACCTCTTGTATGATCCCTTATACACCACAGTGCCTTCAAAAAGTATGCATACCCTTTGATTTATTCCACATTTAGTTACAGCCTGAGTTCAAAATGGATTAATTTTTTTTTTTTAATCTCACCCATCTACACACAATACCCCATAATGACAAAGTGAAAACATTTGAATTAGAGAGTAGGTAAAGTTACTCCTATTAGATAGACGGTGAAAGAGACAGTTCCTCAGTTTAGGGTTCTTTAATGTTGATTGGAGATTAACAAGTTTTGAAATTCTGTGCCATGTCACCCAGCTGTGATTATCCAATTTACTGTCCTTTTATCCATACAAGATGTGCTCTGGAAATAATAATAAACATGAATACAATGGCATCAATACTAAGATAAGGCACATATTCATTTAGCAATAACAAAACAAGATATACAGCTCTCATCTGTTATAATAATCCAATTACTGGAATGAACATACAAGTAGCTAGCAAGATCAGACTAACCAGCAAACAATTACAGGTGAAATTTTTGCTAACAATGTTAGATAGTTAGCATCCAAACGAGATACAGAATGCTGTAATAATGATGAAAATATATTAACTATTGACAAATTTGTCAGTAAAACATGGGGAAAACAAATACCTTACTTACATTACTGGTATTCACGCACAGTGATGAATAAATTGGTCATAAAAAAAAGAGATTTGTGTTCACAGTAGTAAGTGGCGAGCTGCACTTGTTAATGAACTGAACATATATTTTTTTTCTGTTTAAGAAAAACAAAAATATTCAAAATACAGGTCAACAATTTACATTCTTACATCATACAAAACAGAACGCAGGTATTAACGAGAAAATACTGAAACAAACAAAAAATATAAAAAAATAAACAATTCTAGTGCAATTGTAATCACTCTGAAAAAATCTTATTGTAATGATTTAGGAAATGTTATTCTTGTTATTGCTCACACGGGTTAATGTTTTAATAAAATAGTTAAATTCAATCAACAAAAAAAAAAAATTGGTATAGAATTTGGGAATTTTTGTTTGTGTATGAAGTATTTGGCAACAAGAATAAAATAATTCACAATCATTTCAGTGGTCTTGTTATCATTGCAATAGTTACATATTATATATTTCATGTCAAAAACATAGGTAGTGTTCATAACGGTAAATAAGTATTTTGCAAGGTTTTCCCAAAATTCTGACACAAATTTACATTCAAATAACAAGTGAGACAGATTCTCACCTTCTTTTTCACAGAACATGCAGATATCATCAATTGCCACAAATTTGGATATCATAGAATTACATGGATATATCTTATGTAAAATTTTAAAGTGCACTTCCTTAACCTTGTTTGGTATACAATATTTGTAAGGCATTAACCATGCATTTTTCCAGACACTGTCAGGAATAAGCGTGTTCCAGAAAAACTTTATTCTCGGTGTAAGTTGGTTTTGTGAATGAAGAATTTGTCTCATATATTTATTACAACAAGATTTCTCAAGTAAACCCACGCCTTCCAATCTGAGTTCTGGATAAACTTTGTGATCATTACCAAAGCTAAGATGAGTTTTCATTAGTGTAGTTAGACCACTGGGAACAGCTTTGATCACAGAAATAAACTCTCTGAAAGGTATTGGAAACTCTTTCAATGTTATAAATTGTTCATATGTGAGAATATTACCCTCGTTGTCAAAAACATCAAGAACAAAGTCAATATTCCTCTCATGCCAGCTGGGATAGAACAATGACTTATTCCTTACAGTTATGTCTGAGTTATTCCACAAAATAGTTTTATGTGGGGAAAAATTGTGCAGGAAACATATTTTCCAGTCCATTAAAGCTTGTTGGTGAAACCTAGCCAATTTAGCAGGTAATCTTTCAGGAATATAATTACATTTCATTAAAAATTGAAGACCTCCCAACTTATTAAATACATTATTTGGAATGAAAAACCGTATTGAATCAGTATTGATCAAACATCTTTTCAACCAGTTGATCTTGAAAGTGTTATTTATGTCAACAAAATCCAACACTTCTAGACTGCCTTCAACTCTTTTGTTAGAAAGGACTGACTTTTTTAGTTTGTGAGACTTATTTTTCCAGATGAAGTCAAGAAAGGTCTTATTGATCTCTTTACAAGTAGCAGGATTTACACATAATGATAATGCGGGGTACACAAAACGAGACAGTCCCTCTGCCTTGGACAGAAGTACTCTCCCAAGTATAGAAAGATCTCTTTGTAGCCAATTATTGAATATATTTTTGGTTTTCTTAATTTTAGGAGAGAAGTTCAAATGTTGTCTGACTAAGTGGTTTTTTGGCAGATGTATTCCTAAATATTTAACACAGTCCTTTACAGGAATATTTTCTATTTTCATTAAAGTCAAATAAACATAAGATTTCACATTTAGAAACATTCAGTTTTAATCCTGATCCAATAGGTTAATGAACTGAACACTCTGTCAGCTTCTGATAGCTGTGATGTCATCACTGAGTTCTTAAAGAGACAGGCTTTCTTAAAATGTTTTTAGAAATTTTAGCAAATTTGATGAAAATGAAATACAGAAATATCTCATTTACTTACAGTACCAGTCAAAAGTTTGGACACATCTACCCATTCAAAGGTTTTTCTATATTTTTTTATATTTTCTACATTGTAGAATAATAGTGAAGACACCAAAATTATGAAATAACACAAATGGAATCTTGTATTATCAAAAAAAGTGTTAAACAAATCAAACCATATTTTATATTTTGCATTATTCAAAATAGCCACCCTTTGCCTTGATGACAGCTTTGCACACTCTTGGCATTCTCTCAACCATCTTCATGGGTATTGTTTTTCCAACAGTCTTGAAGGAGTTCGGAGATCATGCGGAGATCATCTGTTCACCAACTCTTCGAAACGCTGGTTGGAACCAAAATGTGCAAATTTGGACTCATCAGACCAAAGGACAGATTTCCACCGGTCTAATGTCCATTGCTTGTGTTTCTTGGCCCAAGCAAATCTCTACTTATTATTGATGTCCTTTAGTAGTGGTTTATTTGCAGAAAATCGACAATGAAGGCCTGATTCATGCAGTCTCCTCTGAACAGTTGATGTTGAGATGTATATGGTACTTGAACTCTGTGAAGCATTTATTTGGGCTGTAATCTGAGGTGCAGTTAACTCTAATGAACTTATCCTCTGCAGCAGAGGTAACTCTGGGTCTTCCTTTCCTGTGGCGGGCCTCATGAGAGCCAGTTTCATCATAGCGCTTGATGGTTTTTGCGACTGGCCCTCCGAATTTGACACACTGAACTCTATCTGAGAAGTAGTTGGTGAACCAGGCGAGGCAGTCATTTGAGAAACCAAGGCTGTTGAGTCTGCCGATAAGAATGCGGTGATTGACAGAGTCGAAAGCCTTGGCCAGGTCGATGAAGACGGCTGCACAGTATTGTTTTTTATCGATGGCGGTTATGATATCGTTTAGGACCCTGAGCTTGGCTGAGGTGCACCCATGACCAGCTAGGAAACCAGATTGCATAGCGGAGAAGGTACGGTGGGATTCGAAATGGTCGGTGATCTGTTTGCTAACTTGGCTTTCGAAAACTTTGGAAAGGCAGGGTAGGATAGATATAGGTCTGTAACAGTTTGGGTCTAGAGTGTCGCCCCCTTTGTAGAGGGGGATGACCGCGGCAGCTTTCCAATCTTTAGGGATCTCAGGCGATACGAAAGAGAGGTTGAACATGCTAGTAATAGGGGTTGCAACAATTGCAGCTGATAATTTTAGAAAGAGAGGGTCCAGATTGTCTAGCATAGCTGATTTGTAGTGGTCCAGATTTTCCAGCTCTTTCAGAACATCTGCTATCTGGATTTGGGTGAAGGAGAAATAGAGGAGGCTTGGGCAAGTTGCTGTTGACCGGGTTAGGGGTAGCCAGGTGGAAAGCATGGCCAGTCGTAGAAAAATGCTTATTGAAATTCTCGATTATCGTAGATTTATTGGTGGTGACAGTGTTTCCTAGCCTCAGTGCAGTGGGCAGCTGGGAGGAGGTGCTGTTATTCTCCATGGACTTTACAGTGTCCCAGAACTTTTTGGAGTTTATACTACAGGATGCAAATTTCTGATTGAAAAAGCTAGCCTTTGCTTTCCTCACTGCCTGTGTATATTGGTTCCTAACTTCCCTGAAAAGATGCATATCGCGGGGGCTATTCGATGCTAATGCAGTACACCACAGGATGTTTTTGTGCTGGTCAAGGGCAGTCAGGTCTGCCCTTGACCAGCACAAGGGCAGACCTGACTGCCCTTGACCAGGAGTGAACCAGTGAATCTGTTCTTAGTTCTACATTTTTTGAATGGGGCATGCTTATTTAAGATGACAAAGAAAGCACTTTAAAAAAATATCCAGGCATCCTCTACTGACGGAATGAGGTCAATATCCTTCTAGGATACCCGGGCCAGGTCGATTAGAAAGGCCTGCTCGCAGAAGTGTTTTAGGGAGCGTTTGACAGTGATGAAGGGTGGTCGTTTGACTGCGGACCCATTACGGACGCAGGCAATGAGGCAGTGATCGCTGAGATCCTGGTTGAAGACAGCAGAGGTGTATTTAGAGGGCAGGTTGTCCAGGATGATATCTATTAGGGTGCCCGTGTTTACAGATTTAGGGTTGTACCTGGTAGGTTCCATGATAATTTGTGTGAGATTGAGGGCGTCTAGCTTAGATTGTAGGACGGCCGGGGTGTTAAGCATATCCCAGTTTAGGTCACCTAACAGTACAAACTCTGAAGATAAATGGGGGGCAATTAATTCACATACGGTGTCCAGGGCATAGCTGGGGGCTGAGGGGAGTCAATAACAAGCGGCAACAGTGAGAGACTTATTTCTGGAAAGGTGGATTTTTAAAGTAGAATCTCAAACTGTTTGTGCACAGACCTGGATAGCATGACAGAACTCTGCAGGCTATCTCTGCAGTAGATTGCAACTCCACCCCCTTTGGCAGTTCTATCTTGGCGGAAAATGTTGAAGTTGGGGATGGAAATTTCAGAATTGAAGGCATGGTTAATCTGAAAGGTTGTCTGAATAGTCCAAAAATATAATAGGCTCCCACTGGCCTTATTTCCATGAGGCCATCTTTTGTGCAATGTCCTTCTGATATTGTACATGCTTGTCCTTTATTCAATATCATCCCATGTCCATGTTTTCTATATATAATGTAGGTTTAGGAATGTATACAATAATATGAGCTTCCTCTCTCCACTATTTCACTATGAACCTATGGCGTTGAGGCAAACCAAATATTTGATCACTGCACAGCTTTTTAAGTTGAGACTCCAAAGCGGTCCTTAAGGGCTAGAGTGTGAAAGCAAGGACTGGCTCACTTACCTGGGATGGATCTGGCCTTGGTCTGGCTAAGGATTGTTTCCCGATCAATGGCAAGGTGACTGACTGCAACTGCAAAAGAAAGAAACCTCTCTGAAACCACTATCTCTCCATTCATTTAGTGCGTTATCCTTTAACCCCCCCCTCCCCCCCCCCCCCCCCCCCCCTCCGTGGGGAATAGTTTGGCATATGACTGCTCTGAGAGACCATCAGATCCCAGCATTTCCATTTCATTGTGATAGTCTGCTTGCTCTTTATGCAGTTTCTTTTTTTCTCAGACTTTTCCACCCATTATAAACGCCTCTGCAATAGTGAGCAAGACATTGTTGAGCTGTTCATAACCGTGTGACTTGATACTGCTCTTCAGTTTTCACCTTGGTAAACACTTATTGTCCACCTTGATGGAAAATGACAGTGTGGGGATGCTGTTCTACCTTACTCTTACAGCAGTGAAAGAGCACCCAACAATGCTCCTCCCTCAATATACATTGCTTATCGAACCTAACTGTTTTGAAAGCCTCATCGTACAGATGTGGTCCCTGTCTAACAATTGGTAGACAACTATTGAAAGCCTTAATGTTTTAAGTATATTAATTGGAAGGCATTTCAACAGTTACCATGTAGCAAATCCTGGAAGCATACTCAACATTCCACTGTAAATGTGTTTCGCTAGTCTTTCCATTGATCACTGGTCAAAAATATGGTTTGCACCATTCAATGAGACAGTGTGAGTGCTGGTTTTCATTCCAGCCAATTACAGCGTTAAAGAATTTACACCTAGTATTATGTCAATGGCAACAATTGTTGCTCAACGTTGCCTTTTCAGTACAGTATGTGACTCAGTATGTAACCAAGTAAGCCAGAAACATTCTGAATTTTGAGTTTTATGCCATTAGTTAAAGGCCTCGAGTATGGCATGTACTGTATGTATGTGTCCAATTTGGCATGTAATGTGTGTCTCAAGACTCATGTGGCAATAGTGTATTCAGCATTCTAGGTCCTTTACCTATGCTATACAGGTTAATGTCTTGAGTTGTTTATTGAAGTTACTGGCCTAACCCTGAACAAAAAGCATTCCACGCCAAGAGTTATTCATTTCAAATCCTCCACCCAAGATACATGTACTTTAAGTTCCATCCAAGGTGCTTGATTCAAACGTGTTGATGGAGAATGCCAGATTTGTCATAACATTTTAGACTAATTTCTTTGGAAACACTTTACGACTTTACTGAGTCTCTCTCTCTCCAGCCATTGTCTCCTTACCTTTGCCTTTCCAAGAGGAACTGTGAGAGGATGGACTTTTTTGACCCAGCACTCCACAGCTCCTCTCTTCCCACATTGTGCCATCACCACACAATAAATGATAGTATTCTCCAATCTCTTGAACCAGGCACTTTTGTCTCAGCCTGTGGAAAACAAGTCTTTTATTTCTACTTTCTCTCTCAGCTCTTAGTGGGCCAAGACTTCCATTCATCAGGACTGGCATCCAGGGCTAGGACTCCTAGTACCTCACCTCTATGAGTGGATCTATTGCTGAGGAAAAATTGCTGTGCCTTTTAATAGGAGAGGCCTGTCTATGATACAAATCAAGGGTAATGTATATTAACAACTCCCAGACCAGGAGTCTCAGCCACTCTGCAGGGCTCACACAAAACCACACAAGTGTGCCCTCATGTTGATTAAACATTTTCTCCGAAAGTGCATCTTCCCGTGAAAATCAACCCCACTTTCCCTGGCATTTGTGAGAGGAGAAGCTCTCCCTTCTCAGCTCTCCTCGAGTGGTCGATATATTAAAACTTGAACAGATTGATTTGAGAATGCCATGCCGTCGGTATCTTGATATGGCCGTTGACTACATCTGAAGTGTCTTAGTCATCGGGCTTCAGACCAGGAATTGATAATAGCTTGACCGCTGGGCCTATCTTATTCGTCCTTGTTCAGGAGGTGTTGTATTTAGTCAACAGAGCACTTATGATGAATCTCAAACAGCACAAGGGGATTCACAGTGCGGGTGAGTGGAAAGTATTTCTCACTCCTCGGGACCTCATGAATACATCCAAACTCTAACTAACTACTTTGGCTTAATGTGGAATTTGAAAAGTGGGATGAGGCCAATTTATTTATTTGTATTCCCAACGACTTAGCTATACTCTTGAACATGGTGATAGCAGGGAGGATAATCTTAGTCTTTCAGCAGTAAAGTGGCTGTGCACAAAACCCCCATCAGTAATGTATTCTGTATTGATTGATGGTCTCTCCTGCAGTACTAGGCAACAGCATTATTATCATGCAAAGATTCCAAACTGCCCACAATAAAATCATTGTGCCTTGATTCAAGTTGTCCTCCCCCAGGGTGTCATAATACCACAGCTGATGATGCTTCATATCACTTTCTTCACAGCAATCATTGGCATCCCTGCTTACTTAGCTACTTAGTCCTGTTGCTGCCATCTGCTAAAGTTTTCTGAATTAAAGACATTTCTCAATCCATGCAATATCATTTAGATATCTATGAGTAGATATTCTATTTTAAATTCAGTTGGCACCAAATGTTACAAGACACTCCACTGTATTATGAATACAGTTTTTATATCCAGCTTAAATATCATATTTTTACTTATTTCCTATGATTCTTGAGTCATATATAAATGTCAGCCATGTTTACAACTTAGCCTACATATGAATATTATCACGAAGCCTGCATGATGACCGACCAACGTTCTACCACGGTGAACGTAACCCTGGTTCGGTAATAGACTAATGAACACTTGCAGCCTACATCATATCTTTGGAAACTCCCACGGAAGTGTATAATGAGAATTTACAGCTAAATTGCTAAGATGGTCAAAACGCGCTGTTATGGGGGATGAGAAGTTGCTTACTGTAGCCTATGAATAGCAGCATGTAGCATAATGATTCATTTTAGTATTGGATCAAAACGTGTGGGCTATTTGATATTATGCAAAGGTGTGGTTTCATGTGGCTACGGCTTAGTTGAACCCTAGTCCCTTGAAGTGCATTTTGCGATGCATGATCGTACAGCAGCCTAGACCCTAGGCTATAACCTAAAAAGATTATGTAAAATATATTAGACTATTATTATATAATTGATCAAATATATTGTTATTGTTGTTGTTGTTGTTATTGCTATTTTTGCTATTATTGTTTGTATTTGTATTATAAATGTATACTACAGCCCTAATTGTTAGTGACATGGAAAGTAGCCTATAACAGTTAAACATGAACGCTATAACGTTTAAATTGAGATATAGATTAAATCTAATATTGATTGTGGTGAAGTATGTTTTTTGGCCTATACATTTCGATTGATTGATATAATGCGTGAACTGTAAAATACGAATTTTCTTTAATGTCATTATTTCCACGCTTGTTGCGTGTTTATAAGATAGAATAAACCAGCTTGCATATGTTTTCTTATTCAGTTATTAGGCTACTACTGTGTGTAAACTACACCATTGAGAGAATGGCTTACAATTGCAAAGAATCATAGTGACATTGCTATCAATCATTGTATCAGTGTATCTAATGTAAACGGGGGTGTTGCATGGATAACATGACACATCTGGTCACTTGGCATCGTTGTATCTTGGTTACCAAGCGATTTATTAGAGATCCTTCTGCGCAACGACTAGGCTACGAGCCATGGTCTAAAGAACCGACAAACTCCTGAGCTCATTTTCAGTTCACTTTTAAAATATCCAAGTTTCACATATAAAAACTAAAGTACCATCTTAAACATCACGATTTAGTGGCACAAAAGGCAACCTGAAATAGAAAGTCTGGTTGGCCCAGTTAAAAGCACCATCAAGAGGCAGCAGTGTTATCTCTCATGACCAATTTATTGCCGATGAACATATGGCCAATATTTTGTTTCACGTCATAGCAGGGGGAAAACAAACATCATGCAATGTTAGCGAGTCAGCAAGAGCAGAGCCACTTGGCCAGCTATGCAAACGCACTTGGACCATATCAGAAGAGCACCACTTGCTTTCTGGGTATATAAACCGCATCAAGCTTATCTCTGCACGCACTCCTGACTCCCATTTGGAGATATTTCATTAACCGCGCGCTGTCTTAACGCAGGCTACACAACTCATCCAATTCCAGTCATCAGTCACCAGGTGAGCGCAATATGCCTATGATCGTTGAACTCCCTCAGATACTGTGCATTGCAGGTGATGTAGAATAATACGGTTTATTTTTTCCTCGCTGTGTCCCTGTGTTTGTGTGTGCGTTTGTGCCTGACACCATTTCCTAACATCAAATCCAGAATGTCGTAGCCTATATGTCCACGTGTTTCAGATTTTCTAATGCTAGCTTGTATTGCATTTGTGATGTTCCTAAACTTGAATGTGTATCACAACTAGTTTTGAATTACTATTGGAGCAGTGGATGTTGATGATTTTACGCGCACGAAGTTTTACTATGACAGTCACTGTGCCCACATTTCCCACCATATTCTACATATAACTTTCAAAACAAATAGGATAGTTAAATCACTCTCGTGTCCAGGGTAACTGTGTATGAACCACAACTTAAACGATATGCTAAAAAGAAAAAGAAACAATTTCCAGTGCTTTTGTCTGCATGTGTGTCATATAATGGGAGGACTGTAAGTATTTTACTATGGTAAAATCGATGCAATAGTTAGGATTAAAACGTGAAAATAATATGTATTATTGAAGCAAGATAGTATTGATTTTGTTCTGAGTAAAATTTGAGAGAGAAAACTGACCAACGTTTAACACAGGCCTGCATCCGACGATGTTATCCCCCTTGTCATGTCACTGCTTTGTCAGTAGAGTCCGCTAGAGTATTACAGATGCCTCTCCAAAGACAGTTTAACACCATTGTCTGCCCTGCGTAAGGACACTGTCAGTATGTTTGTGTCATATTAGTGACTCCGGAGCCGTTTGCTGCTTGGTATAGGTGACGCGAATTGTTTGGGGAAATGTAATCGTGTTTGCAGGGTGAATGCATGCACAAAGTGTGAACGGTTGCTTCTCGTATGATTAATTTCAAGCAGGTCGCAGAGACTCTAGCAAATTGTTCGTTATAGTCTCTATGTGAGACAATAAAAGGGGGAAGTGATTAAAAATAATAAACCGTTTAGCAATTTGTCTCAGAGAACCAGATAAAGGCCTGCCACACACACTAACAGTGCAGCATGAAATTCAACGTTACAAATAAATTGGTGGTTTAACAAATGAAGGCATCTCCTCTGGGCACGGGCGCAGCGCTAATCTCGTTGTGACATGTTTAATCATTAGAAGAAGGGAGACGAATAAAGGCATTGGGTTTGCCCGCAAGCGAAAGGTGCTTGGATTTCTGGAATCAAAGTTCTCCAAATGATTTGTGCCTCGGGCCACCCTCCCCGGGCCATGACTTAGTCCCATAAATAAACCGGATGTAGGCCTACTTTTACCTGCATATTATATATAGCCTTTCAATCATAGAGGAGGGGAATCGGTCTTGTCACTTTATACATTTATCATGAGCACCTCGAGGCAAACGGGGTTACCTTTATCAAAGCTTAACTCCCAGCCTGAGGTGTCGAAACACACTGAAATTCAGAGATTAAAGAAAGGAATGATCAACGTTATAATACATCGTCCTGAAGCATTCTTAAAGCATTCAATCAGAAGATGTATTTAATCAACTGTATAAAAGGCCTTTCTTCATTCGTGAACAATAGTTTCTTTAAAATGTGGGAAGATTTGGGTGAGAACTATCTATTCGTCCGACGGCCTTTTTTGATTAATTTGAAAATTAATTAGGCCTAGGCAATGTGATGATGGTGAATGCATGTGTCTGCATTGGTTTGGTATTGTATTGTAACAATTATAAGCATGAGAACCGTCTTATAAAATAAGCTGTTTACAGCAGAACTTAGCTCTCTATTATTTATTTGTGTAAAACACAACTAAACAAATTCAACAGTATGCCTATTTTTTCAAGTGCAGTATAATTATTTATATCAGTCGAATATTACAGACCTTTATACATGCTCCGTTTTAGTTACACACACAACCAGTGATGAAAGAGCTAGGAATTCCCATGTGAATTCAGAATACACTGGTAATGTATTGTTTAGACTGTATCCAATGCCTTTAGCGACAATTACACTCAACTGGGCGGAAATGCAAACCACGAGCCTCGCTCTATCTGTTGCAAAGCGCCAATTTAAAAACAATAGTCAGGGTTGCATCTTGGTTCTTCTACGCATCAACACTCTCTCTGTCCGATCATTACTGGGTCCGATACACAGCAGAAGATACACTCACTCACCCCTGTCAACGCTGCGCCTGAGACCCTCTAGCAGCCGGGCATAATGCTGTGTTGTCATTTTCTGGAGTTAAATATAACGAGAGAGGAAACGATTTATTACAGTTTTATTATTATTATCATTATTATAAACGTCATAAATATTACATCCTAAATATTATCAGTATTAATAATATTATTAATATTTCCATTATGTATATCATTACTGGTATCATTGCAATTAGTGTTCTTTTTATTACATTTTTCAGTGTGAAATAATATATCCATAGTAATAACATAATCATGTAGAAAATGTAGGATATTCATTCATTAAAAGCTTTAGTAAGCTAAGCTCACTTCTTGCAGTTGGACACATTTATTATAAGTCACTTATTGCCAGGAATCGGTCCCGTCAAGTTAGCTGAACCTGCTTTGTTAAAGAATGCCACGCACTTTTTTAATTTTTAATTTTTAATTTTACCTTTATTTAACCAGGTAGACCAGTTGAGAACAAGTTCTCATTTAAAACTGCGACCTGGCCAAGATTAAGCAAAGCAGTGCGACAAAAACAACAACACAGAGTTACACGTACAGTCAAATAACACAATATAAAAATCTATGTACAGTGTGTGCAAATGTAGAAGAGTAGGGAGGTAAGGCAATAAATAGACCACTGCCCATAGTCAGAGTGAAAAGGCAAGCGGCCTGTTTGAGCTACATGTGAAAGTAAACAGGTAAACACAAGGAGATGGCTCTCGAAGTGAAGTAGGCACGGCCACTTTACCTCTTCCTGCCGAAACCCTCACTTCAATTGTTCAAATACATCCCCAATAACTGCCCACAGACCGCGTCGTGCGCTCCTACTACCATCAACACCAGCGGACTCTCATTTTGCCACAAAGAAGAATGGCCAAGCGGAATGACATGACTATAAATAATGCATAAACTTAAGTTTTACTGAACATAAAAATTAGGCTACTCGTTGTAAAATTAAGTAATTGTCTCATATTGCATATATTGATGAGATGTGCACATAGGCGTTGCAACAACAACAACAAAAAGCCTACTTCTTGTGCTTGTTTACTGCACACAGAGCGAGCTGGATACCCCCGAAGGTGTCCCTCACACATCGCATTTATGCAGCATACTCGGCAGATAAGGTCAGGCAGTAACCTCTTTGCTATGTCACAGCTCGACTTTGCTCAAACCCCGTTCAGTTCAATTGAGTCACTGTCGCTGTTTGAGACAGTGTGATTAATTATATAGCCTATGCCAAAACGATTTACCTTTCAGGTCAGGTGCACTGCTAGCTCCGTGGGTGAAGGAAAACAGACCTACCACCATCCAGTGTGGATAATAATAATAACAAAACAATAATAATCAAAAAAATTATGTTGATATTATCTTTCAAATATGTTGTATTTCAAACTGTGTAAGGACGGGCTTTCCTTCGTGAAATTGCCTCTGTGGGCGGGAGGGTAGGAAACCCCACAAACTTTAGCCAGTAAAGTAAATGGCATGTTTAGGCACTGAATAAAATGTTTTGACACCTTTCTCGTCTGCGTCCTAGAGAGGGAGAAGGAGAGTGTGTGTCTGTGTATGTATGTGTGTGTGTGTGTGTGTGTGTGCTAAGATGAAGGACTTTCCTTAATAGGCTATTGTGGAAGGATTCAGGACGGAATGAAGAGATAGTCCATTGAAAGCAGTTGAATGCCATGACAACTAGGAACAACCTCAGATTTATTCCAAACAGTTAGAAAGCATTGTACAGGGGCGTCAATCATCCATTATTTCGCCCCTGAAATAAATGCAAAAACTGCACCCAGACAAAAGCTTCCAACAGGAGCCGGACATTTGTCTACATTTCCCCCATTGTCTGCAGCTTAGCAATCGGTTTGTATTTGTGTTTGGCCGGGTCCGACCACCCAGGATGCGCAGAGGACTTGCTAGAAACGTGCAACATTGTCACCCACATCACATACTAGATAGGAGGCAGAGGGGCAACAGCAGAGAGAGGGGAAGCTAAAAAAAAGTATTGAAGGGAGGAAAATAAACGAATCTACAATGATACTTTGCTTTCTATGAAAGAGGTGACGATGGAGCACTTATAAAGCACGTCGAAGGAGCCTGCACAAACAATAATCTGCTGTGTTCTTGGGGGAAAACGCACATTGAAGCAATTTCCCAATAATGCAATTGGAAAAATGTCTTTAAAAAAGTTCTTAGAGCATGCTGTGAGAACCTGTTATGTTCAATTCAATAGCACGTTCAAAACCATCATTGTCAAGATTAGAATATAGTCTTCAAAAGCATGCATAAACGCTAGGCTATTCTTCATCTCGGCTAAAACGCTGCTATTATTCCTATATATTATTATAATGTATTATTATTATTATAGGCTATTCGTCAATATTATTATTGTCTATAGGTTATCATTCATTGCCCATATTGTATCCGAAATTGTTTTCCAAACAAATATAATCCGATTTATTTTATTTAAGCCCCTTGTCCCTAAACCTGAATCAAAATATTGACTCAAATGGTTTACATAAATAAGTGTTAAAAAATCAGACAATGTCTTATTTAGGAGATAAAATATGATAGAAATGAATAGGCTATCGAACGGGTACCCAGACCACAGTTTTGTACAAACCATCAAAAATACGTTTTCCAGCTTAATGATTCAATATGTTATATATGCGGAGAGTACAAGGCAAAAGCTTTTTCAGGAGCAATTTGTTAAAACGAGCGTTCAAGTATTCGGAGTGTAAAGCTACTTGGAGGTCCTTTGTATGTAAATAGGGTGTAAAAAAGGCCCTCCCCATCTTTGTAATTAATTGACACGTTATACCACTCATCATGTTCTGAAGCACCAATGGTAGAGGCTCGGATCTGCCCAAAACCCACAATTTCACATCTGCAAACACTGTCTTCATCCACTTGACTCCCAAGACCCGCCCACACGTGGCCAACCTTTTGCGTTTTTAATGCTTTTTCACTGCAGGTTCATGTGTTGAGACCAACCTTATATGGACTGATCAGACCGGTAATGGCTTATTTCCCCCTAGCACCCAGCAGTAGCACAGTATACATGAGCCAGATATAGCACTTCAGCCACTTTGGCATTCTTCCTGGACTTACAAAACTGATTGCTCTTCTACTTGGTTAGGTAATGCTTATCGACAGAGGCTCATGATTTGCTTTGACTGTAGTTCAACGTAGAACGGAACTGAGAGATCCTTTTTTTCTGAACAGCGATTGTGTTTTGTCTTTTAAAACAGCGGATTGCCAAACTGGTGCAGCAACTTTCCTGCATACATTTCCCCAGAATATGTCGTTGACCAACACAAAGACGGGCTTTTCTGTAAAGGACATTTTGGACCTCCCTGACACGAATGATGAAGAAGGATCTATCACTGGACCGGAGGAAGATAACGAGGGATCAGAGACAACAAAAAACACTGGAGTTTTGGTGCAAAGTCCTCTCGAAAACGTTCAGAATCTGCCTATAAAGAACCCCTTTTATGATAGTAGTGACAATCCTTACACAAGATGGCTTGCCACCACGGACAGTATCCAATATTCACGTAAGTACTCTTTAAGAATGTGAAGTTCATTTGCATTGCACATACTGTTGGTGTTAAGACTTGTATCTGCCTGTTTTGTGAGTGAGAACGCATCATATATGTGTTATCAAATCTATACTTGATTGAATGCAGAATCACTCTATTCCTTAGTGTCTTAGCTCATTGGTGCCCTTGAATGATGTGCAGCATTCGTCTTTATTCACCGTGCATTGATTGCTGCGCTCGATTTAAGGCGTTACCACCATTAAAATAATATAATGTTTACTCCATTTATATTGAGTAAACAAGTGTTTCGAATATGATCAATAGAGACATGTAAATGCATCGACAATAAAGCCTCATAGTATCGTCTTCATAAATGTGACCCTGTGTATTACATTTTAGCATGCTGAGGATTTGTAGGCAGACAATGCATGGTGTTGCTGCTTCAGTAAATCACTTTCTTTGGGGACTGATGGGAAACATTTTTGTGGGTCCCAACATAAAAAACGACATGAGCATATAACATTGTATTTTAGCTGTAGCCTACAAACGAAGTGAGTTACTTTAACATGTTGCTTTGAAAAAGTCCTAAATGTTGCATTTCCATGTGTGCTTGGCAGGTGCACTTCAGTCGAGAACCCCATTTTAACGGTTGTATTTTGTCTCTCCCACGCAGTGCATGGTCTATCAGCTAGTTCTCAAGACTCAGCCAAGTCCCCAGAACCCTCCGCGGACGAATCGCCAGACAATGACAAGGAAACTTCAAGCAACGGCAGCGACTCCGGTAAGAAGAGAAAAAGAAGAGTGCTGTTTTCCAAAGCACAGACGTACGAACTTGAGCGTCGATTTAGGCAACAGAGATACCTTTCCGCTCCAGAGAGAGAACACCTCGCGAGTTTGATTCGCCTGACTCCAACTCAAGTGAAAATTTGGTTCCAGAATCATCGATACAAAATGAAGAGAGCGCGCGCTGAAAAAGGTATGGAAGTGACCCATCTCCCCTCTCCCCGGCGGGTGGCCGTGCCTGTCTTAGTCAGGGATGGAAAGCCTTGTCATACTCTTAAAGCTCAGGACTTGGCGGCCACATTTCAGGCTGGATTCCCCCTCTCGGCATATAGCGCCCAGACCCTTCATCAAATGCAATATAATGCTCAGTACAGCGCCGCCACCACGCCACAATTCCCTTCAGCACATCACTTGATGCAAACGCAACAGTGGACTTGGTGAACTAGTAGAGACTGGCGGGGCTGCCCTTTAAGAGCACGATAGGGGGTTCACTACAAAATAAAGACTTTTCATTTTGCAGCTTGACCCATAGGCCTATTTACCATTTTTTGGGGGGCTAATGTGTGCGCCATGTTTACATGTTTTCGTTAAGAGAACTGGGTCCAGCCTCTCCCTAGATTTAAGAATGTCAATGCTCTTGTGAAATTTTGTAAAGTATGTTTGTGTGTTGTAGAAATGTTTTCTTTTTGTCCTTCGTGTTATAAGCACGTACAGAACCACTTTATAATTATAGAAGATTTCTTGCTTCTTTTACAATGGACCGAAAATATTTATGGCCATGAATAAACATTGGCAACTTTTAGCTTTTTTCCCTTTGTTTTTTGTAAATACTTTGTCGTGATTGTTTGCAAACCAGAAACATGCAGGATCGTATAAGTGGAGATATACATATTTCCAATAAAAAAAGAAGGAAGAATTTGTGGCGAAATTGTCATGACTGTCGTAACAGATCTCATATGATTATGTGAATAACAGTTCAATCGCGCGCTGATGGGGAAATATACCGATTTTTATAAGGATTTTAATAAAATGTAGTGTTGAAGAAATTACGTTTTGGTTTGCGTGTCTTAACTACGTTCTATTTGATTTATTGAATACATACGCTTAACATTGGTAAGGAGAGGGACGACGACCTACGTGTTGCGTAAAGTGGCAGAGAGAGGAGGTTCATTTATCTTTCGCGCACTTGAATTCTTATTTTTTGAACCTAAATTAATCCTTATAAATTCTCAGAATTTGAACACGTCAGTAATAAGGAGACTAAAGTCACTTTTGAAATGGGCCTAAAATCCACTCACTTAAGGGGGCATCTTCAGCTCAGAAGCTTTGAGTCAAAGCTCTCCTTTTCAAGGTCTCGAACTGCTCTCGTATTGGGGTGTGAAGTGGTATATTCTTTTAATTGATTTAATGCAAAAACGTTTTGATTTTACGCACGGTTTTACGCACGTGACTGTTGTCAAGCAAACACAGAAAGTGAAAGGAATATCAGTCAAGTCACGTATAGTCTTCAATATCTCTTGCTCTATGTTAGCCTATGCATTATACTGTAGCTTTTAGTGGATGGGTTATATAGGCCTATAGAGCGATGGGCTACGAATGTTGGCTGTATCCAAATAGTTATCTAAAACAGGGTACCCAGCAAAGTACTCGATACAAGGACCAAATTAGTCCCAAGTGAATCACAGAGCGCATTGCGGATTATCAGACCCAATTCAGTATCCTGGGTAAAATCATTCATTACCTTTGACAAAATCCTAACTGCATTGTGTTTGTCCCAGCACCGAGATCTTATTGAACAGATGTTAGAGTCGCCCTCACTATCATTGAACAAACAGCTACATTGACACGAATTGGTAATTATTTACAGAATTCTATCTCAAGGGGCCACTGCTTTTGGTCCAGGCTACAGAGACTCAATATGTTTTCTTCAGAGAGGCTACAATGTTTACATTTGCGAGCTGTGCCGGGGACTTATTCACTAATATTCGCTCTATTAACTAGTTATTAACGTAATCATATTTGTACAAGCTAATGGCCGAGTTGTATCGCATTGTTTTTCACAATGAAGTTGTTGCTTATTCCATAGGCTATAGATTTTTTTTTTTTAATACAGTGGAAATAGCATTCCTTGAATGACCTATAGGCTAATAGTTTCGATTTCATATAGCACTATTGGGTAGAAACCCAGGGTCCTACAACATTTTTTTAAGGGCGCATATCTGTGGAAGGGGAAATAAGCTATATAATTGAAGTATAGCCTAATTTATCGCATTTCATTTTATTTCCAACATAATGTTTCTAGATAATGTTTCTAGACTATTGTTGCCTGCATTTTCCGTTTGCCTTAACCTCGAGTGAAATAAAAACTTGATAAAAAAAAGATGACATTAATGTTAGACTATACAACTAGACGTCACAACTAGGCTACAATGATACATTCCGATAAACACCCCTGGCTATAGCAACCCGCGTAACACAGCGTTGACATCATTTAGGTTCCGTTTAAGTCAATAAAACATGTTGATTTCTGTGTGGCCCTAACCCCGATGCCCCGAGATTTACTACTGTGACGGGGCAGTTGTTTGCAGTCCATCGTGGCACAATATACAGTACACCACACAAAAATCACACAAAGGCCCAGGGCCGGTTGTGGTGGATGTTATAGGCGTGCATATTAACGAGGAGCCAGAGTGGGAGTGCAGACAGTGTGGATAGAGAGACTGTCAGAGTTTCTTGGTGCTATTCAGTTCTTTTATCTTGACCAGTGCATCCCCGAGTCAGGGAGACGTATCCTTGGGTTTTTGTCGTGCCTGTCAGTTGGTGCCATTGTGATCCTTGTTGTACACGTTGTATCCCATATGGACAGCTGGGCTCGGGCAAGGAGAAAAGGATCCCTCACAAACCCAAATTGTGTCCAGCTTTCAAATAAAGCATTGTTGTCTCAAAGAAAAACGAATAAAAAATTCGTGCTTTATCTATTGTGGAAAAAGAACCCCCATTCACAGATAACAGGGAGTCCTTCTTCCTTGATAGAGCTATGCTAACAACAGACCCTCTCATTTCTCTTTCTCTCGCTCTCCTCCCAACTCAAAGAACGATTATTGTCTGTCCCCAGAAGTGTGTGCTCGGTCACTGGGCAGCAAAACTATTTTAAAACTCATAATTTCGAGCAGTCTTATTTCCTGTTAGCTTTATATCCGTTTTATGGATAGCATATTTCTGATCTCTATGGAAAATATCTGACTTGATTTATATAGGCCTACCATGACACGAGACAAGACATTCAAGAATTCAGGAATCTGAATGCAATACTAATTTCCCTTAGCTTTATCCGTTCACTTTCCAGACATTTCTATTTCAATATTTTTTAGTGTAGGCTTATAAACGGTTATTTTTCAACAATGACAATATAATGAATGCAGTAGACTTACCAATAGATAATACAGAGCACGGGATATTGGTTTTGAATGTATAAATCCGAATGTAGGCCTAAATGAATTTATCCGATAGCTCTAGACCTACTTGTTTATTTATGACTTTTGTTTGTTGTCCTTGGGAGAAGAATCGAGTATTATAATAAAGACAGGTCTCCGTGCAGACCTAACGCGAATTATTCTCCTTAACAATTACTAACTTGCTGAATAGCACCTAGTTCAAGGTCTATCACATTCAGGCTTAGTACTACGTTTTTTTCCGACTATAGAAGTAGAAATATTCTCCATGAACCACATTCACCTTGGGACCAAATTTCGGTTCTTATATTCGCATTAATTAATACACGAGGAAATTATGCAGCTTCTCAATGCCAGAACAGTAGCAGCGCTATGTTTATCTGAAATTGCTTTTGGATGCACGAGGTGGCGGGGGGGGTCTCAACAACAAATAAAACAAACATCTCGGTATGTGCAACATAGTTCACCCCGTGGATAATGCTATTATATGCGTTAGAATAGAATACTTCAGGAAATATGCACTTGGGACTGTGTGGGTCTTCGTCATCCTGACCGTTTGAACCTCGACATAAATCATTCTGGATCGTGTACATCTCCAAATAAACGAGGATTTCAAAGCTATAATAAGCGGAGCTTTCATTTAAAGGAAGCAATCTAGTTTTATTGCCTTAAAGAAGATCTAGATTAGATTCGCCTAGTGCCGTGGCACAGTGCAGATATTAGAGAGAGAGAGAGAGAGAGAGAGAGAGAGAGAGAGAGAGAGAGAGAGAGAGAGAGAGAGAGAGAGAGAGAGAGAGAGAGAGAGAGAGAGAGAGAGAGAGAGAGAGAGAGAGAGAGAGAGAGAGAGAGAGAGAGAGAGAAATCAGCCGTTACGCCTTGTTGCCACAAGATGGAAGCAGAGGTCTATAGTTTGGACCAATATTACACCGTTGTCCTCAAAACTCACAGGCCTACAGTATTACCATTATAATTTTATACATTTAAATGTTATTTTACTTATACATCTGATGAACAACTTGGCATATGATCAATATGGTGCCTTTTAAAGAGAGCAAGTATACAATATATGATTTAAAAATTATTATATTGCACTTTCGAAAATAAAGCAAATTACGCACCCTCATTGAAAGAGAGAGAGAGCGAGAGAGAGGCCAACTCCACAGTGTGGCGCAATTGGATTATGAAAACATTTTAAAGAAAATATTTTCAACATTTTCCATATCAGTGTTTTCCATATGCATGACACGGATTCATATTTTTGATTATTGTAGCACCGTGGACATATAAGGGCAATTGCAACATGCCATTTTCAAAACGTTGGTGGAATATAATATGTGAATAGAAAGCTGCCTATATGATCAGCGGCGGAGTTGGAAAAAGTCATTCTGGTAAATGACCAATGTAAAATTATTGATAATTATATTAAAAATGAAATTTCAATGTAGCAGCATCATCATCCTGCACTCCCCCTCCTCATCCTCATCATCATCTTAGAGCAATGGCGCCCTGCTCATACAAACGATTGCAACCAGGGTGGGCTGTATTTACGCACACATAAGCAACAACAAAAACTGCAATTTTTAACAACCCCTCTACAAAAAGCCTGAGTCTGTATTATCTGGATTGATATTGGATGAATTCAGCCAGGATAGGTTACCAATACCATCCATCATTTTGCGCTATTTTGCGGCAGCATGTACGTGATTTATAGCCAGGACAACAGGCCAGTGGAGTTGGCGCTGGTAACAAATAGCTTACTTTTGTTAGCTTTAATTTGATCATGTCAAGAGGATCACGTTGATGCACATAAAAGCTATTCGCTGTGTTTTAGAAATATAGTGAGTAGCCTATGGAGATGTTTATATACATAATTGATGGAGATGCAGTGGGGGAAGCATACATTTTTTATATGATGATGACTGACTTGTTCTCAAGACGCTTCATTGTGCGATATTCCTCAGAGAACTTGGAGCATTTTACAACGTAAGGGTTTATAACACCTTATGTACTTGCAAACACGATAGTCTATCCGTTTCAAACTTTGTACAGACTCTCCAAGCAACACAAGTCAACATCTGTGAATAGGACAGGCAGCGATTCTCAATCTGGGCGGGACACCCTAGAGGGGCTTATTTCCTCATTTAAGAGAATTTAAAAAATACATACAAATATTTTTTCAATAGCCTAAGCCTATCATAGCAGTTTTTAAGAAAATCACTTTTTCTAAAATCAGAATAACTTGCATATTTAACCAGCAGACCAAATATTTAGCATTTCTTTAACTCTTCAAAATGGTGGGAACCTCTGGATAAGGCCTACTTCTTCACTACCAGCTGGTAGAAAATGACTACTGAGGACAGATTAATAGTTGTGTATTGTTTAAATATACTGTTACAGGTACAGCTCATTGTTTTATAATATTTTTTTTTAAATACATTGAAAATGCATTGGCTAGATTAGACTATTTCTATTTTGAGCCTGCATGATGCCAGCCTCTCCGGGGAGTCAATTTAACCAGACATTCAGACCTGGGATAGGCAACTGGCGAGCCTGCGGGCCGCACCCCCTTTGTAGGCCTGCTGACCAATAATTAAAAAAAAAAAATACAACTTAAAAAAAAGTTATTATAATTTGGAACTCAGTCGTGGGATGAACTTACTATTGAGAGTTAGAATAATATAATACAGGCTCTACAATTTCTTAATGTGGTTGTGCATCAGCAGTCACTCAATTAGCCTATGTCAGCTTTTTTTAAAGATTGGTAAATTATTATAGGGGCCAGCTATCTACACTTGTAGTAAGCATAATCAAATTATCACCAGGGTGGGGCCCATTGATCATCAGTTATCATATTAAAAACAGCTAACATTTGCCTCCACCCTATGGCAAAATATGTAGAATTGCAGGGAATTAGTTATAAAATTGCAAAATCTTCTTTCCACCCCATGGCAAAATTTGTAGAATTTCAGCAAATTTGCTTTAAAACAGCAAAATGTTCTCCTTGCCCCATGGCAAAATGAACTTTAAAACATTTTTCTCTCTCTTTGCTGTCACAAGGGGGAACGCTAAAATGTTTTCCTCGCAAGGAGGGTATGCAGACCCATGAGCCACTGCGGCCCCTCATGATTAGTTCCGTTTTTTTGTGGCCCCCATCAAAGTTGCCCATCCCTGATTTAGACTATAGGAGCATCTCTCCTCTATGGAATGGTACGGTCCTTGGGTGCTTTCTGGGTGGACTGTACCACAACTGCAAGTATTTGATTCATCCAAATATCTACTGGACTAGCAACTACCATGAAACCAGGGAAAGAGGTGAGTAGAGACAAATATAACTGAATATGGTTGCGTGTTAAAATGGCTTTGCTGTAAACTGTGTGTGGATACCATGTTGACATACTCCATTATTTATGTTTTCATTGAAGAAAAATGTATAAGCCATAAATCATGTTTTTTTAAAGTAATGTTGCTCTCATGGAATGTCATTGGACATTACAAAATCTAGTGCTATTTGCATGTGAAAAAGCTCAATGTGTTTGTTGGTGGTATGCATACCTTACAGATTGTAGATTTAAGAGCTCACTTTTTAGAGCTCTGTGTGTGTGTGTGTGTGTGTGTGTGTGTGTGTGTGTGTGTGTGTGTGTGTGTGTGTGTGTGTGTGTGTGTGTGTGTGTGTGTGTGTGTGTGTGTGTGTGTGTGTGTGTGTGTGTGTGTGTGTGTGTGTGTGTGTGTGTGGTGTTTGTGCGTGTGTGTGTGTGTACGTGTGCATGTGTATGCACGCGTGTGTATGTGTGTGTTCTATCCCTACCAGGTCTAATGGTGGCCGGAGTACCTCCATGCCTGCAATGTAAAAAAAAATGGTGTATATGAGTGGAAACTAAATGCTTTGAGGTGCCCTCTGGGTGAAGGCTCAGCTGCCCATAGGATATGGCTGGATGACTTGGGCCTGGGGAAGCTGGGTGGTGTGTGCCAGCCAAAAGCCATGCAGACTATTGAACTGCTGAACAGTGTGTGAAACTCAGGCAATGGGATGAGGAGGATCCAGATACACTTGCAGCAACAGATACACTCACCACGAGTGAGGCATAATGTTTAGAAATGTAATGTGATATTATAGAGCAAGACATAGTTCTGCATTCCATGTGATGGAGCGTTAATACACATTCTATGTTACATTTATATCTGCAGTGTTCAGATAATTTCGATCGTAGGACTTTTTATTGCTCTCCTAGAAATACAGTAATTTTGTAAGTTCAAAAAACATTTCCCCGCCCCCAACAAAAAAGATCATGCCATCATTTCTTTCCTCCTTGCCTTTGTTAGTGTAAAGTGAGGTGAATAAAGTTAGTATTTTCTGTCCCATGTCTTTATTAAATATGATAACATTCAACTCTTCTGTGTTGCTTCTTCTTCGCACCCTCTGGCTATCCCCAATCCAAAGAATAAGTGTTTTGCTTTGCCATGTGACACATGAATGGCCCAGAGTGATGGAATAGTGGACATGCTATATATATTTTTTATCTATACAGTAATTAGAATTGGGAAAAATGAATAACAAATAGGGTTGTAATTTAAATGCTACTTTGCATCTCGGCATAGGTGTCTTTTAATAAACATGTTGAAGGTCGAGATGAAAAACAGCTCTATTCCTGTTTTTTTCAGTAGGTGTTGTGTACCATTGTCAACCAGTGACCTTCACTGGTCGTGAACCCAGAGATGTCAGTGCTGCCTGTTTCCATAACGACAACTGTCTCAAAGTCTCAGCTGACTGCCCTTGCTTGCTTTCTCAAGACTTCTACAGCATAGCACATCTACACTGTGTATGAGGCCAAGGCCACGTTCTGTAGACTCCAAACTGGAGTGAGAAATTCCTTTTAGACAATCTTAAGTATAATTGATTCTATTAGAGAATGATTCATCTTGTTTGATGACAACTGATCGTGACCCAGTTATGTGGCTTTGGAGTCACTTCAAGTCAAATCAAATGTTACTTGTCACACGCGCCAAATACAAATTACGGTGAAATGTAAGGTCTACACCTTACATCTACACCTTACAACCAGGCAGGGCTCCTGAGTGGCGCAGTGGTCTAAGACACTGCATCTCTGTCATTGCAGTACCTGGTTTGAATCCAGGCTGCATCACATCCGGCTGTGATTGGGAGTCCCATCGGGCAGCGCACAGCGTCGTATGGGTTTGCTAGGGTAGGTTGTCATTGCAAAATAAGAATTTGTTCTTAACTGACGTGTCTAGTTAAATAAATAAAAAATGCTTACTTACGAGCCTTTAACCAACAAGGCAGTTTTAAGAAATAAAGTAACAAATAATTGAAGAGCAGCAGTAAAATAACATGTACAGGGGAAACCGGTTAATTGAGGTAGCAGATATGGGTAGAGTTACTACTAAGTGACTTACGCATAGATAATAACAGAGAGTAGCAGCAGTGTAAAAGAGGGGGGGCATTTGACAAGATGTTCAGGAGTCTTATGGCTTGTGGGTAGAAGCTGTTTAGAAGCCTCTTGGACCTAGACTTGGCGCTCCGGTACCGCTTGCCGTGTGGTAACAGAGAGAACAGTCTATGACGAGGGTGGCTGGAGTCTGACAATTTTTAGGCCCTTCCTCTGACACCGCCTGGTATAGAGGTCCTGGATGGCAGGAAGCTTGGCCCCAAGGATGTACATAGCGTGGAACTTAGAAAAATGGCTTTTATTTACCTTGGATTCACAGTAACTTTATCCAGTTACTGCTAACATGACCCCCATTTTCTCCAAAACACACTACAATAGAGGCAGGATACTTGTCCACATGATTAAGCATGGATTTACTGTAGCAGAAATGACATGAACTAATTTTCCACCAAATGAGCAGTTGCTGCCTTTTTGCTTGGTAGGACAGCATACTCAATGTGGTGCATTGAGTAAAGGCAGTTAGTGAGTTAATGTCTAGGGTCTGATTGTTCCATTCACATTTTACTGTTTTGTTTTGTTATGGTTTACTGTAACATTGCCATTACATTACCAGTCATGACAGTCGTGGAGTTGTTGACAAAAGTTACTCTAATAAGTATGTACAACACAGGAGGTTGGTGGCACCTTAATTGGGGAGGACAAGTTTTCTGGTAATGACTGGAGCGGAATAAGTGGAAGGGTATTAAATAAATCAAACACATGGGTTTCATGTGTTTGATGCCATTCCATTCGTTCCTTTCTAGCCATTATTATGAGCCGTCCGCCACTCAGCAGCCTCCGCTGAAGTACGATATATGTTGTATGCTTACCAGGCAAAACCAGCAACTTCATTTTGTTTTCAGAGATGCAGAGTTGGCTGTTTTTAAGAAAACGGTGTTTTAAGTACCTTAGAGTAGACATCCATCAGTTTGTTTAGTGCCGTCGAGAGAGAACTTGAAGTTGCTTACAATAAATCCCGAGTTTAAAAAGGAATAGGTTGAGAACACATTGGTAAAGTCTCAAAAAGCAAAGCACACTGGAGGCCTATCAAGTAACCTGTGAGGGGGAAATGGCAGAGGGTTCATATCATTCCTCAGTGTATTGTAGCATTCCCAGTGTTGAAGTCTAATACATTGTTTAGTTGTGATACTCATATTCCAAATTCTCTCAATTCTCTGTGTAGTATAGCCTGAACAATGCATCAGGCTTCAACATTGGGAATGCTTCAGAAAACGGAAGATAGTATCCTGTCCTATTTCAATAGCTGATTCATTCATAAAAAGTGTATGTCAACTACACAACAAATATTGTATTTACATTACAAGACACATAGCAAGTATATTATTACACAATATCCACTCCTGCATTAGATTTATCTCCATTTAAAAGTGTTGTTGCTCTGACGTTACGGTATTCTCATTTCTGTATGGTCTTATGTTCTTTGTCTTCTCTTTCCCAATGTTCCACCTCAGGACTTGAAATGTCTTGTATAACAAGCACAATCTTTTCAAGTAAGATGGCCATTGGAGACTACGCCAACAATCATGTTCCAAGAGTTGATTGTTTATGCCTCTCGCTAAATGGATTGTCTCACCTTCTTCACAAGATGAACCTGAGGTGCTTCAGATGCCAACAGTGTGAAGCGATGCTTGGATTTTCAGTTTGATAATGACTACCCATCATCTGTCTCAGACAGACAGACAGACACAATTCAATCAGAGAACAATTTAACCTGCACCATGATAACAAGACACAACTATGGATGGAAGCTCTGTGCATAATATAACAACTCAAATCTCTTTAATGTTGTGAAATGTTATAGATGTAAGTTAATTATCATCAACCTCTATATGTGGGTCCCTGAAAAAGTCACATTTGTGTTGATTGTATTATGTTAATGACAAATGTTATTTATCTGTGTTTGACCGTGGTGAAATAAAGTTAAATCTGTCTCATTTTATGAAAATGCGTGTGTTTTCTTCCCAAAAAGTTAACAGTTTTATGTTGGAGTTTGCTGAGGTACATTTTGATCAACAGAAGAGACAAAAAGCACTGTATGTAACCAGGACAGCACACTACTTGTAATCATTTGATTGGCTCACATCAGGACCATGGCCTTCCTTCAAAATGCTGTGTGTGTGTGTGTGTGTGTTTTAGTCAGCTGCTTATACACTATTCATACATTTGAGTAACTCCTGAAAATGTACATACAGTATAACATCCAACTGATAAGACGGTGGAAATGAAAATGTATGACATTGATTGAAAACAAATCAAAGTGTTTTGGTGTCTACAAGCCCCTCTAGAAAAGGCTGTGCTTTCCTGTAGAGCATAACTACAAGGCTTTGTGTGTGTCTGGCTTTAAGATGATCAGGCAGTGTTTCAGGATCAGAGATTGGGGACTTTATTTTATGGTAGGCCTACAGAAATTACCATACAATTACATACACTATAATTACACTCTTATAACTTAAGAGTGATTTGTTAATGTGTTAAAAGTTCAACTTTACCTTTACATTGACATTTATACATTAAGACTTTAGGTTAGACTTGCCTAAACCATCATTCTTAAAAACGGCAACCATAAAATTGAAAAGGGAAGGTTTGATAAAAACTTACGTAACTGGAGGTCATGAGATCATGATGTGATACACACCAACTCCACATAGGAACTATGAGGTCTGTTACAAATAGGGAGTTGATTTTGCCTATTTAAACACCATGACAACAAATAAACAAGTAAATTGATCCAGGAGGACCCTTCTCTGTTCCAGTGGAAACAACAAGTGTCTCTCCATGGCAAGTCTCTTCAAGTCTGCAAACAGTTCTACAACAGGACCAAGACCCAAGGTAGGAAGACCCTTGTGGAGGAATTTTAAGGTACATTAAAGTGCATCTTTTACATTGAAATTCAATATAATTCAATGACAGTAGAGCAAAGACATGTACACTGCTATGAAGTCACCATATCACAGATAAATGCAACCCAGTCTCCTGAGCTATACGTTTCATTTCCACGTTTTTGCAACGTGAACACATAGCTTCATTGCTGTACAGTAGCTGTCTTTTCAATCATTGTCATACATTAGCTGTCTTTTCTCATTATAATCACAGAATGACTTTACATACCAGAATAACCTACCAGTGTGGTCTCCCCTCCACTCAGCACTCTACACAGGATGTAATTAAAAAACAAAGACACTACTGTTTTCCTATGGCAGGTTCGAATTAGTTCCTGTTTGAATGGTATTAGAATGTAGCCTACACCAACAGGATTGGCCAGTTTAGGTGAACAGTTTAGGAGGCACTTGACAACAGGCACAATCTAGATGACAAGGTCATAAAATGCATTCCAAATGCAAAATAATTCAAGAACACAGATGAAGCTGTGTGAACAAAGTCAGCATGAGTCATTTGGCACATTCTGGATATAGGGTATTCCATCTTATTCCGACACAATAAGCCTAATCTCCATTGAAAGATTCTTGTTGATGTAGCCTAGCTGTCATGCACAATTGCATTTGCATAAATTTGAGTGTAGTCAGTGTGAGTCAGTTAGTGTACATTGCAAAAGGTGAAAACAGAACAAAAACAGACCTAAAACAAAGCCTCTACCATACATTGACATCAGTGCGCCTCACTCCGGAAGTTGGAGAATTTAGCATTTTACAAACACCATTTTTTTTAAAGGTTTTTCCTGCAATCATTATGCCTAATACTATGTGATTTAAAAAAATATATTTCTCAGCATAGGTTATCTAACCTTACCTCTTCACTTGTTCAATTGTCATTTTAATAAGGGTGTCATTCTGACTGTTGTAAATCACACATCTCTATCAGGAATCAGGGTAAGACCCAAGTGCAGACTGTGTGAAGTAAGAATGTTTATTGTAACAACAGGGGCAGACAAACGACAGGTCAAGGCAGGCAGGGGTCGATAATCCAGAGTAGGAGCAAAGTTACAGGACGGCGGGCAGGCTCAGGGTCAGGGACAGGCAGAGTGGTCAGGCAGGCGGCGTCAAAACCAGGAGGGCGAGAAAAGAAAAACTGGAAAAGCAGGAGCTGAGAAACAAAACGGTGGAAGGCCGTAGGACGTAAAGGTAACGTAAAGGACGTAAAGGTAACGTAAAGGACGTAAAGGTAACGTAAAGGACGTAAAGGTAACGTAAAGGACGTAAAGGTAACGTAAAGGTAATGGCTTACTGAACAAAGTTATGTAGAGCACCTCAAGATAAAACATAATATTCGAAATATCTGCTAAATTAGACTAAAATATTAGCACTAAATAATCTGGTGGGTGATAACCTTCAATCTGGATAATAACACAAAACAAATCCTAAGACTAGAGACATTTATCGACATATATTACGAAAACAAGCAACACCCAAACATGACGGAGAGTAAGACAGGGGAACCGATTCAAAAACGAAAACGTGACTCTTCAACAGACACTGATGATTTAATATTCTCACCACCGGGAATGGTAAAGGTCGAAACCGATCTGTTAAAATCAATAAATGACAAACTGGGTATACTTGAATTAGTTAGTAAGGATATAAAAGAGTTGAAGGCAAGCCTCGAGATGAGTGATGAAAAAGCTGCGACATTGGAGAAGGAAACACACAAGCTAAAAGGGACAGTCAATAAGATTGAAACCGAAATGAATGAAATTAAAAAGGAGAACCCCGTTCTGAGGGAAGCCTTACTGGACATACAAACTAGATCCATGAGAGAGAATTTGGTACTTACAAATATCCAAGAGAAAGAAGGAGAAGTTCCTGAATCTGTAGTTAGAGAGTTCCTTCTTACAGCGCATCAGATTCCACGCGAAGTTATCGACAAGATCCAACTTGAACGTGTACACCGCTTCGGACAGAGAGGGCAGAGGTACGAACGCCCAATCGTTGCCAAATTTGCTTCATTTAAAGATAAAATAATGGTTAAAAGCCTGGGTAAAAGACTTGCTGGGACCAAAATTGGCATGAATGATCAGTTTCCGAAGGAAATTGCAGAACGGCGCAAAGTTCTGTATCCAATTTTCAAAGAAAATAGATTAAAAGCGAAACGAGTAGCTCTCGTTGTTGATAAACTATATATTGATAACCAGTTGTTCAGAGACACAAAGACTACTCCATGGTTATTTAAAAAATTACAAAGTTCTCATAGATGAGGAAAATAAACACAATTCAAGTCCGGTTATTGATTGTAACAATACAATAAAAAATATAGCTTTTCTATAAATCTTCACATATAACTAATTGAACACACCAGCACTATTTCTACATAGTGAAGATAAAAACTAAGTAAAGAGAAGGCACAGTATGTGTGGATGGTGTGGTGTGTGTTTATTTTATTTGTTATGTTTGGAAAGTTGAGTGAGTGAGTAATGAAATGGTTGCATATCCCAGAGCCAATGTATTGCTGTGAGCCGGGTATGAGAGGGCTTTCAATGTTGTTCAGATGATGGATATACTTTTATAATGAATTATACGTCTTATTTATTGATTGTCCTATCATGGGGAACTACTTTTTTTTAAATAAATTATATCTAATTATTTATTATCCTATTTTAATGGTACGGTCCATGGCCCTATACCCTAGACACCCACATGAATGGCCCAGATACTAAGGAGAAGTCCCTAACTGTTTTATGTGCATGCTGTAAGCGGTCTGTATGCAGCCAAAATGAGATCAGAGACCAAGAGCAGCACTGCCCCCTCAAGATTCTGAGCCTGCTTGGCAGGGTTGGTCCTGCAAAGCCAAAGCCCCCTAAAGGGAGAGCATAATAAACAAGGAAATTCTCAAAGCTGCTAATGAGAACCTTGACGACCTTGTACCTAGCCGGTGGGGATTCCGGTGGGGTGCCCCCACCCAGGCAGTGGCAGTGCTGGCAACACTAGCTGCAGTAACCCATGGGGAGGGGTTCACACTCGGACATTCAGAGAGGGGGTATATTATTGTGGCCCTGGTGGCACGAAATCAAAGTCGGACTGCATGGAGATGCTTGGGAACATGGTCATGACGGATGACCGTATTGTGGGTGTTTCAGGAAGAAGGTGTACATTTGACCTCCATCATCTAGGATGTGACAATGGTAAATAAATCTCTACATTTATGCTCATTTTTTGCGCGGTCTTGCAGGCCTTCTCATGCAGCTGCAACTGCAAGTACATTTGTAAATCATGACCTATCTTGAGTTGGGCTCTGGGATGGTGCAATTGTTGAGAAAGTGAGCTTATGGTTGTGTGGGGGTAAGGGCTGAATGTGTGTGGGTGTATGTGTGTATCCCACAACTGTTGCGAAGGAAGAAGTAAAAGATGTTAGGGACTATAGAGGATGATCCACAGATATATATAATACAAATCGAGGTGAGGGCGATGGAAATGCATTTGGCAATGGATCTACTTCAATTCGGTAAATGGCACTGTGTGCTCTTTTCAAAGGATGGATCCCAGTCGGTCCAGGGCTATGGGATACAGGGGGTCGAGGGTGGTCTGCCGGGCATTGGGATGACAACCCAACTCGGGATGAGGATGGCTTTTAGCGGGTGGAATAGTAGGAACCAATTGGAGGTTTACTTAGTAGAAATGCAAATATCATGGTACAACTATATAGACACTCAATCATTATGTTACTTTTTAATAGGACGTTTACAAACATATATTTTGATAAAAATAATTGAAAGGTGTGTCTCATTATGGTAAGTGGTGAAATAAGTATAGCCAGTTACAATTGTAATGGCTTAGCAGATAATAAGAAAAGACGATCAGTATTTACCTGGCTAAAAGAGAAGGATTATAATATCTATTGTTTACAGGAAACCCATTCAACAGTTTTAGATGAAGTTTTGTGGAAAAAGAACTGGGGGGGCGAAATATATTTCTCCCATGGGCAAAGAAATTCAAAAGGGGTGATGGTTTTAATTAACAATAATTTTGATCCAAATGTGCAACTTGTCCAAACAGATCCTCAAGGTAGATGGATTATTTTAAATATGTTATTGGACAATAAACAGATATGGCTTATTAACCTATACGGTCCGAATAATGATGATCCAAGCTTCTTTGACAATATATATAAGAATGTATCAACTCTACAAGCAACACTAGACTCTATTATTATAGTGGGAGATTTTAATACGGTCTTAAATACCTCTATGGACCGGAAAGGAAATCACACTACAAACTATCACCCTCAGGCACTTAAGGAAATCAGGAATGTCATGGATATATTGGAATTAGTGGATATATGGAGACTTAAATACCCTGACCTAGTGAGATATACATGGCGGAGGCTTAATCAAGCTAGTCGCCTTGACTACTTTCTTATATCATTCTCTCTGGCACCAAAAGTTAAAAAGTGTTTGATAGGGGACAGAATGCGGTCGGACCATCACATAATTGGCATATATATTACTCTTACAGAATTTCCACGTGGGCGAGGATATTGGAAATTTAATCAAAGCCTACTGTCACGATCGTCTTGCTGTGAGAGATTGGACCAAGGCGCAGCGTGTTCAAAATACATCCTCTTTATTTAAAGAAGAGAGAAAAAACAAACAAGAAACAAACAACTAATCACGAACTAACAAAACTGACGACTTTGAAGCTATAAAGACAGATAGTGCTGACACAAACACTACACATAGACAATTACCCACAACCAGCTAAAGCCTATGGCTGCCTTAAATATGGCTCCCAATCAGAGACAACAATAACCAGCTGTCTCTAATTGAGAACCAATTCAGGCAACCATAGACTTTCCTAGACACCTACACTGAACACTAAACCATCTACTCTACTTAACCCCCTAAACCATACAACACCCTAGACAATACAAAAACACATACTTCACCATGTCACACCCTGACCTAACTAAAATAATAATGAAAACAAAGATAACTAAGGCCAGGGTGTGACATAACCCCCCCCTTAAGGTGCGAACTCCGGGCGCACCAGCATAAAGTCTAGGGGAGGGTCTGGGTGGGCGTCTGTCCACGGTGGCGGCTCTGGCACTGGTCGTGGTCCCCACCCCACCATAGTCACTACCCGCTTTCGTAGCCTCCTCCAAATGACCACCCTCCACATTAACCCCACTGGATTAAGGGGCAGCACCGGACTGAGGGGCAGCACCGGACTGAGGGGCAGCACCGGACTGAGGGGCAGCACCGGACTGAGGGGCAGCACCGGACTGAGGGGCAGCACCGGACTGAGGGGCAGCACCGGACTGAGGGGCAGCACCGGACTAAGGGGCAGCACCGGACTAAGGGGCAGCACCGGACTAAGGGGCAGCACCGGACTAAGGGGCAGCACCGGGATAAGGGGCAGCACCGGGATAAGGGGCAGCACCGGGATAAGGGGCAGCTCCGGACTGAGGGACGGCAGCTCCGGACTGAGGGACGGCAGCTCCGGACTGAGTCCGGACTGAGGGACGGCAGCTCCGGACTGAGGGACGGCAGCTCCGGACTGAGGGACGGATCCTGGCTGGATGGCGGATCCTGGCTGGCTGGCGGATCCTGGCTGGCTGGCTCTGGCGGATCCTGGCTGGCTGGCGGATCCTGGCTGGCTGGCTCTGGCGGATCCTGGCTGGATGACGGCTCTGGCGGATCCTGGCTGGATGACGGCTCTGGCGGATCCTGGCTGGATGACGGCTCTGGCGGATCCTGGCTGGACGACGGCTCTGGCGGATCCTGGCTGGACGGCTTTTGGCTGGCTGACGGATCTGGCTGCTCATGGCTGGCTGACGGATCTGGCTGCTCATGGCTGGCTGACGGATCTGGCTGCTCATGGCTGGCTGACGGATCTGGCTGCTCATGGCTGGCTGACGGATCTGGCTGCTCATGGCTGGCTGACGGATCTGGCTGCTCATGGCTGGCGGAAGGCTCTGGCTGATCCTGGCTGGCGGAAGGCTCTGGCTGATCCGGTCTGGCGGAAGGCTCTGGCTGATCCGGTCTGGCGGAAGGCTCTGGCTGATCCGGTCTGGCGGAAGGCTCTGGCTGATCCGGTCTGGCGGAAGGCTCTGGCTGATCCGGTCTGGCGGAAGGCTCTGGCTGATCCGGTCTGGCGGAAGGCTCTGGCTGATCCGGTCTGGCGGAAGGCTCTGGCTGATCCTGTCTGGCGGAAGGCTCTGGCTGATCCTGTCTGGCGGAAGGCTCTAGCGGCTCCTGTCTGGCGGAAGGCTCTAGCGGCTCCTGTCTGGCGGAAGGCTCTAGCGGCTCCTGTCTGGCGGAAGGCTCTAGCGGCTCCTGTCTGGCGGACGGCTCTAGCGGCTCCTGTCTGGCGGACGGCTCTAGCGGCTCCTGTCTGGCGGACGGCTCTAGCGGCTCCTGTCTGGCGGACGGCTCTGAAGGCTCATGGCAGACGGGCGGCTTTGCAGGCTCAGTACAGACGGGCGGCTTTGAATACTCAGTACAGACGGGCAGTTCATGCGGCGCTTGGCAGACGGACAGTTCAGACGGCGTTGGGCAGACGGGCAGTTCAGGCGCCGTTTGACAGACGGGCAGTTCAGGCGCCGTTGGGCAGACGGGCAGTTCAGGCGCCGTTGGGCAGACGGGCAGTTCAGGCGCCGTTGGGCAGACGGCAGACTCTGGCCGGCTGAGACGCACTGTAGGCCTGGTGCGTGGTGCCGGAACTGGAGGTACCGGGCTGAGGACACGCATCTCAGGGCTAGTGCGGGGAGAAGGAACAGGGCATGCTGGACCCTGGGGACGCACATTAGGCCTAGTGCGTGGTGCCGGAACTGGTGGTACCGGGCTGAGGACACGCATCTCAGGGCTAGTGCGGGGAGCAGCAACAGGACGCACAGGACTCTGGGGACACACAGGAGGCTTGGTGCGTGGTGTAGGCACTGGTGGTAAAGGGCTGGAGACACGCACCATAGAGCTAGTGCGTGGAGGAGGCACAGGGCTCTGAAGACGCACAGGAAGCGTGGTGCGTGGTGTAGGCACTGGTGGTACTGGGCTGGAGCGGGGAGGTGGCGCCGGAAATACCGGACCGTGCAGGCGTACTGGCTCCCTTGAGCACCGAGCCTGTCCAACCTTACCTGGTTGTATGCTCCCCGTCGCCCGACCAGTGCGGGGAGGTGGAATAACCCGCACCGGGCTATGTAGGCGAACCGGGGACACCATGCGTAAGGCTGGTGCCATGTAAGCCGGCCCGAGGAGACGCACTGGTGGCCAGATGCGTTGGGCCGGCTTCATGACATCCGGCTCAACGCTCAATCTAGCCCGGCCGATACGTGGAGCTGGAATGTACCGAACCGGGCTATGCACGCGTACAGGAGACACCATGCGCTCTACTGCGTAACACGGTGTCTGCCCGTACTCTCGCTCTCCACGGTAAATACAGGGAGTAGGCGCAGGTCTCCTACCTGACTTCGCCACACTCCCTTTAAGGCCCCCCCCCAAGAAATTTTTGGGTTGTACTCACGGGCTTCCAGCCTTGCTTCCGTGCTGCCTCCTCATATCGCCTCCTCTCGGCTTTAGCTGCCTCCAGCTCTTCACGAGGGAGGCGATATTCTCCCGGTTGTGCCCAAGGTCCCTTACCATCCAGTATCTCCTCCCATGTCCATGAATCCTGTGTAGGTGGGTCCTGTTGCCGCTTGACACGCCGCTTGGTCCTAGATTGGTGGGTAATTCTGTCACGATCGTCTTGCTGTGAGAGATTGGACCAAGGCGCAGCGTGTTCAAAATACATCCTCTTTATTTAAAGAAGAGAGAAAAAACAAACAAGAAACAAACAACTAATCACGAACTAACAAAACTGACAACCGTGAAGCTATAAAGACAGATAGTGCTGACACAAACACTACACATAGACAATTACCCACAACCAGCTAAAGCCTATGGCTGCCTTAAATATGGCTCCCAATCAGAGACAACAATAACCAGCTGTCTCTAATTGAGAACCAATTCAGGCAACCATAGACTTTCCTAGACACCTACACTGAACACTAAACCATCTACTCTACTTAACCCCCTAAACCATACAACACCCTAGACAATACAAAAACACATACTTCACCATGTCACACCCTGACCTAACTAAAATAATAATGAAAATAAAGATAACTAAGGCCAGGGTGTGACATAACCCCCCCCTTAAGGTGCGAACTCCGGGCGCACCAGCATAAAGTCTAGGGGAGGGTCTGGGTGGGCGTCTGTCCACGGTGGCGGCTCTGGCACTGGTCGTGGTCCCCACCCCACCATAGTCACTACCCGCTTTCGTAGCCTCCTCCAAATGACCACCCTCCACATTAACCCCACTGGATTAAGGGGCAGCACCGGACTGAGGGGCAGCACCGGACTGAGGGGCAGCACCGGACTGAGGGGCAGCACCGGACTGAGGGGCAGCACCGGACTGAGGGGCAGCACCGGACTGAGGGGCAGCACCGGACTAAGGGGCAGCACCGGACTAAGGGGCAGCACCGGACTAAGGGGCAGCACCGGACTAAGGGGCAGCACCGGGATAAGGGGCAGCACCGGGATAAGGGGCAGCACCGGGATAAGGGGCAGCTCCGGACTGAGGGACGGCAGCTCCGGACTGAGGGACGGCAGCTCCGGACTGAGGGACGGCAGCTCCGGACTGAGGGACGGATCCTGGCTGGATGGCGGATCCTGGCTGGCTGGCGGATCCTGGCTGGCTGGCTCTGGCGGATCCTGGCTGGCTGGCGGATCCTGGCTGGCTGGCTCTGGCGGATCCTGGCTGGATGACGGCTCTGGCGGATCCTGGCTGGATGACGGCTCTGGCGGATCCTGGCTGGATGACGGCTCTGGCGGATCCTGGCTGGACGACGGCTCTGGCGGATCCTGGCTGGACGGCTTTTGGCTGGCTGACGGATCTGGCTGCTCATGGCTGGCTGACGGATCTGGCTGCTCATGGCTGGCTGACGGATCTGGCTGCTCATGGCTGGCTGACGGATCTGGCTGCTCATGGCTGGCTGACGGATCTGGCTGCTCATGGCTGGCTGACGGATCTGGCTGCTCATGGCTGGCGGAAGGCTCTGGCTGATCCTGGCTGGCGGAAGGCTCTGGCTGATCCGGTCTGGCGGAAGGCTCTGGCTGATCCGGTCTGGCGGAAGGCTCTGGCTGATCCGGTCTGGCGGAAGGCTCTGGCTGATCCGGTCTGGCGGAAGGCTCTGGCTGATCCGGTCTGGCGGAAGGCTCTGGCTGATCCGGTCTGGCGGAAGGCTCTGGCTGATCCGGTCTGGCGGAAGGCTCTGGCTGATCCTGTCTGGCGGAAGGCTCTGGCTGATCCTGTCTGGCGGAAGGCTCTAGCGGCTCCTGTCTGGCGGAAGGCTCTAGCGGCTCCTGTCTGGCGGAAGGCTCTAGCGGCTCCTGTCTGGCGGAAGGCTCTAGCGGCTCCTGTCTGGCGGACGGCTCTAGCGGCTCCTGTCTGGCGGACGGCTCTAGCGGCTCCTGTCTGGCGGACGGCTCTAGCGGCTCCTGTCTGGCGGACGGCTCTGAAGGCTCATGGCAGACGGGCGGCTTTGCAGGCTCAGTACAGACGGGCGGCTTTGAATACTCAGTACAGACGGGCAGTTCATGCGGCGCTTGGCAGACGGACAGTTCAGACGGCGTTGGGCAGACGGGCAGTTCAGGCGCCGTTTGACAGACGGGCAGTTCAGGCGCCGTTGGGCAGACGGGCAGTTCAGGCGCCGTTGGGCAGACGGGCAGTTCAGGCGCCATTGGGCAGACGGGCAGTTCAGGCGCCGTTGGGCAGACGGCAGACTCTGGCCGGCTGAGACGCACTGTAGGCCTGGTGCGTGGTGCCGGAACTGGAGGTACCGGGCTGAGGACACGCATCTCAGGGCTAGTGCGGGGAGAAGGAACAGGGCATGCTGGACCCTGGGGACGCACATTAGGCCTAGTGCGTGGTGCCGGAACTGGTGGTACCGGGCTGAGGACACGCATCTCAGGGCTAGTGCGGGGAGCAGCAACAGGACGCACAGGACTCTGGGGACACACAGGAGGCTTGGTGCGTGGTGTAGGCACTGGTGGTAAAGGGCTGGAGACACGCACCATAGAGCTAGTGCGTGGAGGAGGCACAGGGCTCTGAAGACGCACAGGAAGCGTGGTGCGTGGTGTAGGCACTGGTGGTACTGGGCTGGAGCGGGGAGGTGGCGCCGGAAATACCGGACCGTGCAGGCGTACTGGCTCCCTTGAGCACCGAGCCTGTCCAACCTTACCTGGTTGTATGCTCCCCGTCGCCCGACCAGTGCGGGGAGGTGGAATAACCCGCACCGGGCTATGTAGGCGAACCGGGGACACCATGCGTAAGGCTGGTGCCATGTAAGCCGGCCCGAGGAGACGCACTGGTGGCCAGATGCGTTGGGCCGGCTTCATGACATCCGGCTCAACGCTCAATCTAGCCCGGCCGATACGTGGAGCTGGAATGTACCGAACCGGGCTATGCACGCGTACAGGAGACACCATGCGCTCTACTGCGTAACACGGTGTCTGCCCGTACTCTCGCTCTCCACGGTAAATACAGGGAGTAGGCGCAGGTCTCCTACCTGACTTCGCCACACTCCCTTTAAGGCCCCCCCCCCAAGAAATTTTTGGGTTGTACTCACGGGCTTCCAGCCTTGCTTCCGTGCTGCCTCCTCATATCGCCTCCTCTCGGCTTTAGCTGCCTCCAGCTCTTCACGAGGGAGGCGATATTCTCCCGGTTGTGCCCAAGGTCCCTTACCATCCAGTATCTCCTCCCATGTCCATGAATCCTGTGTAGGTGGGTCCTGTTGCCGCTTGACACGCCGCTTGGTCCTAGATTGGTGGGTAATTCTGTCACGATCGTCTTGCTGTGAGAGATTGGACCAAGGCGCAGCGTGTTCAAAATACATCCTCTTTATTTAAAGAAGAGAGAAAAAACAAACAAGAAACAAACAACTAATCACGAACTAACAAAACTGACAACCGTGAAGCTATAAAGACAGATAGTGCTGACACAAACACTACACATAGACAATTACCCACAACCAGCTAAAGCCTATGGCTGCCTTAAATATGGCTCCCAATCAGAGACAACAATAACCAGCTGTCTCTAATTGAGAACCAATTCAGGCAACCATAGACTTTCCTAGACACCTACACTGAACACTAAACCATCTACTCTACTTAACCCCCTAAACCATACAACACCCTAGACAATACAAAAACACATACTTCACCATGTCACACCCTGACCTAACTAAAATAATAATGAAAATAAAGATAACTAAGGCCAGGGTGTGACATAACCCCCCCCTTAAGGTGCGAACTCCGGGCGCACCAGCATAAAGTCTAGGGGAGGGTCTGGGTGGGCGTCTGTCCACGGTGGCGGCTCTGGCACTGGTCGTGGTCCCCACCCCACCATAGTCACTACCCGCTTTCGTAGCCTCCTCCAAATGACCACCCTCCACATTAACCCCACTGGATTAAGGGGCAGCACCGGACTGAGGGGCAGCACCGGACTGAGGGGCAGCACCGGACTGAGGGGCAGCACCGGACTGAGGGGCAGCACCGGACTGAGGGGCAGCACCGGACTGAGGGACAGCACCGGACTGAGGGGCAGCACCGGACTAAGGGGCAGCACCGGACTAAGGGGCAGCACCGGACTAAGGGGCAGCACCGGACTAAGGGGCAGCACCGGGATAAGGGGCAGCACCGGGATAAGGGGCAGCACCGGGATAAGGGGCAGCTCCGGACTGAGGGACGGCAGCTCCGGACTGAGGGACGGCAGCTCCGGACTGAGGGACGGCAGCTCCGGACTGAGGGACGGATCCTGGCTGGATGGCGGATCCTGGCTGGCTGGCGGATCCTGGCTGGCTGGCTCTGGCGGATCCTGGCTGGCTGGCGGATCCTGGCTGGCTGGCTCTGGCGGATCCTGGCTGGATGACGGCTCTGGCGGATCCTGGCTGGATGAATGGCTCTGGCGGATCCTGGCTGGATGACGGCTCTGGCGGATCCTGGCTGGACGACGGCTCTGGCGGATCCTGGCTGGACGGCTTTTGGCTGGCTGACGGATCTGGCTGCTCATGGCTGGCTGACGGATCTGGCTGCTCATGGCTGGCTGACGGATCTGGCTGCTCATGGCTGGCTGACGGATCTGGCTGCTCATGGCTGGCTGACGGATCTGGCTGCTCATGGCTGGCTGACGGATCTGGCTGCTCATGGCTGGCGGAAGGCTCTGGCTGATCCTGGCTGGCGGAAGGCTCTGGCTGATCCGGTCTGGCGGAAGGCTCTGGCTGATCCGGTCTGGCGGAAGGCTCTGGCTGATCCGGTCTGGCGGAAGGCTCTGGCTGATCCGGTCTGGCGGAAGGCTCTGGCTGATCCGGTCTGGCGGAAGGCTCTGGCTGATCCGGTCTGGCGGAAGGCTCTGGCTGATCCTGTCTGGCGGAAGGCTCTGGCTGATCCTGTCTGGCGGAAGGCTCTAGCGGCTCCTGTCTGGCGGAAGGCTCTAGCGGCTCCTGTCTGGCGGAAGGCTCTAGCGGCTCCTGTCTGGCGGAAGGCTCTAGCGGCTCCTGTCTGGCGGACGGCTCTAGCGGCTCCTGTCTGGCGGACGGCTCTAGCGGCTCCTGTCTGGCGGACGGCTCTAGCGGCTCCTGTCTGGCGGACGGCTCTGAAGGCTCATGGCAGACGGGCGGCTTTGCAGGCTCAGTACAGACGGGCGGCTTTGAATACTCAGTACAGACGGGCAGTTCATGCGGCGCTTGGCAGACGGACAGTTCAGACGGCGTTGGGCAGACGGGCAGTTCAGGCGCCGTTGGGCAGACGGGCAGTTCAGGCGCCGTTGGGCAGACGGCAGACTCTGGCCGGCTGAGACGCACTGTAGGCCTGGTGCGTGGTGCCGGAACTGGAGGTACCGGGCTGAGGACACGCATCTCAGGGCTAGTGCGGGGAGAAGGAACAGGGCATGCTGGACCCTGGGGACGCACATTAGGCCTAGTGCGTGGTGCCGGAACTGGTGGTACCGGGCTGAGGACACGCATCTCAGGGCTAGTGCGGGGAGCAGCAACAGGACGCACAGGACTCTGGGGACACACAGGAGGCTTGGTGCGTGGTGTAGGCACTGGTGGTAAAGGGCTGGAGACACGCACCATAGAGCTAGTGCGTGGAGGAGGCACAGGGCTCTGAAGACGCACAGGAAGCGTGGTGCGTGGTGTAGGCACTGGTGGTACTGGGCTGGAGCGGGGAGGTGGCGCCGGAAATACCGGACCGTGCAGGCGTACTGGCTCCCTTGAGCACCGAGCCTGTCCAACCTTACCTGGTTGTATGCTCCCCGTCGCCCGACCAGTGCGGGGAGGTGGAATAACCCGCACCGGGCTATGTAGGCGAACCGGGGACACCATGCGTAAGGCTGGTGCCATGTAAGCCGGCCCGAGGAGACGCACTGGTGGCCAGATGCGTTGGGCCGGCTTCATGACATCCGGCTCAACGCTCAATCTAGCCCGGCCGATACGTGGAGCTGGAATGTACCGAACCGGGCTATGCACGCGTACAGGAGACACCATGCGCTCTACTGCGTAACACGGTGTCTGCCCGTACTCTCGCTCTCCACGGTAAATACAGGGAGTAGGCGCAGGTCTCCTACCTGACTTCGCCACACTCCCTTTAAGGCCCCCCCCCAAGAAATTTTTGGGTTGTACTCACGGGCTTCCAGCCTTGCTTCCGTGCTGCCTCCTCATATCGCCTCCTCTCGGCTTTAGCTGCCTCCAGCTCTTCACGAGGGAGGCGATATTCTCCCGGTTGTGCCCAAGGTCCCTTACCATCCAGTATCTCCTCCCATGTCCATGAATCCTGTGTAGGTGGGTCCTGTTGCCGCTTGACACGCCGCTTGGTCCTAGATTGGTGGGTAATTCTGTCACGATCGTCTTGCTGTGAGAGATTGGACCAAGGCGCAGCGTGTTCAAAATACATCCTCTTTATTTAAAGAAGAGAGAAAAAACAAACAAGAAACAAACAACTAATCACGAACTAACAAAACTGACAACCGTGAAGCTATAAAGACAGATAGTGCTGACACAAACACTACACATAGACAATTACCCACAACCAGCTAAAGCCTATGGCTGCCTTAAATATGGCTCCCAATCAGAGACAACAATAACCAGCTGTCTCTAATTGAGAACCAATTCAGGCAACCATAGACTTTCCTAGACACCTACACTGAACACTAAACCATCTACTCTACTTAACCCCCTAAACCATACAACACCCTAGACAATACAAAAACACATACTTCACCATGTCACACCCTGACCTAACTAAAATAATAATGAAAACAAAGATAACTAAGGCCAGGGTGTGACACCTACTAGATGATAAATTGTTTAGAACTAGGACAGAAGAATTTATAACTGACTTTTTTAGACATAACATAGGTACAGCAGATCCCCATATTGTATGGGACACTTTTAAGTGTGCCTTTAGAGGCCATGCAATTCAGTACTCATCTATAAAACAAAAGCAATTTAGATCAAAAGAGTCCATATTAACAAAGGAAATTGAAGGACTAACAGTACAGTTAGATAACAATAAAAACGGTACCATAGAGGCACAGAATAAGTTAGAGGAAAAACAAAAAGAAATGGAGGAACTTATTCAAGAAAGATCCAGTGTAATATATTACAAAAATAAAGCGAACTGGATGGAATATGGGGAAAAATGCACCAAATTCTTTTTCAATCTTCAATATAGAAATGCTACCCAAAACGTATTAAAACTTGTTACAAATGATGGAGTCACGCATGATTCACCAAATGATATTTTGAAAGAGGAAGTAAAGTACTTTAAGAATATGTTTTCGTTTCAGGCTCCTCCATCTCCACTAACTGAAACTAATTGTATGGATTTTTTTCCTAATAATAATGTAAAATTAACATCTGTACAGAAAGACTCATGTGAAGGCCTAATTACAGAGGAGGAACTACTTGATGCAATTGGGGCCTTTAAGGATGGGAAAACTCCAGGGCTGGATGGCATACCAGTGGAAGTATACATTTTTTTTTTGATATACTCAAAGGACCATTATTAGCTTGTTTTAACCACTCCTATATAAATGATAGATTATCAGACACGCAACAAGAAGGTGTGATATCATTATTACTGAAACAGGACCCAAGTGGTATATATAAAGATCCAGTCCATTTAAAACATTGGAGACCTCTTACACTTCAGTGTTGTGATGCAAAAATCCTAGCAAAATGCTTGGCGCATAGAATAAAAAAAGTTTTGTCAGATATTATTCATCCTAATCAGACAGGTTTTTTACATGGACATTGGAGATAATATAAGGCAAGTACTGGAAACAATAGAACACTATGAAATATCGGGGACACCAGGCCTGGTTTTCATAGCTGATTTTGAAAAGGCTTTTGATAAAGTACGACTGGAGTTTATATATAAATGCCTAGAATATTTCAATTTTGGGGAATCTCTTATAAAATGGGTTAAAATTATGTATAGTAACCCTAGGTGTAAAATAGTAAATAATGGCTACATCTCAGAAAGTTTTAAACTATCTAGAGGAGTAAAACAAGGTTGTCCACTATCGGCATATCTATTTATTATTTCCATCGAAATGTTAGCTGTTAAAATTAGATCAAACATTAATATTAAGGGATTAGAAATCCAGGGCCTAAAAACTAAGGTGTCATTGTACGCTGATGATTCATGTTTTCTTTTAAAACCACAACTAGAGTCTCTCCACGGCCTCTTAGAGGATCTAGATGCATTTGCTATCCTCTCTGGATTAAAACCAAATTATGATAAATGTACCATATTACGTATTGGATCACTAAAAAATACACATTTTACATTGCCATGTAGTTTACCAATTAAATGGTCTGACGGAGATGTGGACATACTCGGTATACAAATCCCAAAAGAAAGAAATGATCTCACTCCAATAAATTTTTATAGAAAGTTAGCAAAAATAGTGTAATGAAACAGGCAGGGAGCAGGTCTCGAACCCTCGACCTTCTAGCCCGAGGTCCGGCGCGCTATCGACTGCGCCGCAAAAGCATGCTCAAGCGGCAGAGTCGATTTCCGCGCTTATAAACCCAGGGTCGTTACACTACTCCCTCCTTTCAAAGAGCGCGTCCTCGCGCTAGCTTGCGACTTTACGTCTTACAGGAACGCGCTCACCGGCCAAGCACACGCACTGTCGTGGATGCGAGGTCCGATCCCACTTCTGACACCAGTGTAATGAAACAGGCAGGGAGCAGGTCTCGAACCCTCGACCTTCTAGCCCGAGGTCCGGCGCGCTATCGACTGTGCCGCAAAAGCATGCTCAAGCGGCAGAGTTGATTTCCGCGCTTATAAACCCAGGGTCGTTAAAATAGATAAGATCTTGCTACCATGGAAAGGAAAATACCTGTCTATTTGTGGGAAAATCACCCTGATTAACTCTTTAATCATATCACAGTTTACCTATTTGCTTATGGTTTTGCCTACACCTAGTGACCTGCTTTTTAAATTATATGAACAAAAAATATTCAATTTTATTTGGAACGGCAAGCCAGATAAAATTAAAAGGGCCTATTTATATAACGAATATGAATTCGGAGGGCAGAAATTATTAAATATTAAAGCATTAGACCTCTCACTAAAGGCATCAGTCATACAAAAGTTATACTTAAATCCAAACTGGTTCTCTAGTAAATTGGTACGAATGTCTCATCCTATGTTCAAGAAGGGCCTTTTTCCCTTTATTCAGATTACACCTGCTCACTTTCGGTTGTTTGAAAAGGAAATAATCTCCAAAATATCTTTATTTTTTAAACAAGCCTTAGAAAGTTGGTTGCAATTTCAGTTTAATCCACCTGAAAGGACGGAACAAATAGTACAACAAATATTGTGGTTAAATTGAAATATAGTAATTGATAAAAAAACTGTATTTATCGAAGAAATGTTTAAAAAAGGTATAATTTTTGTGAATGATATCATAAATAGGACTGGTGGAGTTATGTCACACATGCAGCTAACACAGACATATGGAAATGTCTGCTCTACCCAAAATTACAACCAATTAATTGCAGCATTACCACAAAAATGGAAGAGGCAAGTAGAAGGGGAAAAAAGTAAGGAACTTGTATGTCGGCCCTATATTAAAGAACATAAATGGTTAAAGAAAAGTGTGATAAATAAAAACATATACCAATTTAATTTAAGGACCAAAAAACTGACAGCTGTGCCATATAAATTGCAAAATAGTTGGGAAGAGATTTTCGATGTACCCATTCCATGGCACATGGTTTATGAATTGATACGCAAAACAACGCCGGATTCAAAACGTCGAATTTTTCAATTTAAATTACTGTACAAAATTCTTGCAACTAATAGAATGTTATATATATGGGGGATACAATCTTCCCAGCTCTGCAGATTCTGCTGTGAGGAGGCAGAGTCACTAGATCATTTATTTTGGTATTGTCCGTATGTAGCTCGTTTTTGGTCACAGGTCCAGGAATGGCTGAAGAATTGCAACATTTGCGTAGAACTAACGCTACAGATAGCAATACTGGGGGATTTGAAAAGCCATAGTCAATCAATCAATAATATAATAATTATTTTAGCAAAAATGTTTATTTTTAATTTACAATCCGTGGAAGCTATGAGAATAGGAAGATTCAAATCTTTTGTGAAGCATCACAGCACAGTTGAAAAATATATGGCAAATAAAAATCCGAAATGGATGATGTTGGAAGATAGATGGGAAGGGTTGAGTGGAGCTGAAGGGTGGGACTAATAACAAGATAAACAATGTAGGGCATACGGGATCTGTGAAATGTGTATAGGTGCGGAGCTTTTGTGAAATAGCACAGTTACAAGTGGAAATCAAACTGGATGGACAACAGAAATAGAGGAAGGACTAAGAACAAACAAGAGAGAACTATTATAAAGTAGACTGTGTCTGTAAAATGTGTATAAGATGTATAAATTGAAGGTAAAAACAGAAATGTTTATCAGTTTACTCCAATTGGGGGATCGGTGGTAGGGTTTGCGGGGAATAATAATAAAGGTATATTCTTTAAGAAAGTATGTATGTCTATATAGGTATGTGTATGTATATATGTGTATATGTATGCATACGTGTATGGATATATATATTTACCCCAAAAAATATGGGGGATTGGAAATGATGCAGACAATTACATTGGAAGCAACATTCTTTCCGCAATATTAAGCTGATCCACCCCTAAAAAAAAATATAAAAAAAATAAAAATAAAAAAAAGATAAAAAATAAAATAAAAAAGAACAAACAAGACGAACTGGCGCAGACAGAAAACACAGGTATAAATACCCAGGGGATAAGTGGGGAAGATGGGCGATACCTGGAGAGGGGTGGAGACAAGCACAAGGACAGGTTAAACAGATCAGGGCGTGACAATCTCAATATACTGCACTAAGATATTACATCCAAATTACAACACAGTACAGTACACAGTACATCGTAACACACATCAATTCAGGCACATATCATGACATCATAATTAATACACAAAAACCATGACATTATCATAAGGTGCCAGATTACATTTAAACCCAAGTATTTTTCTGTATATCTAAGCATACCTCTTGAGCTATCTGGATCCTCCTGACTGGTGGTTCTTTGTAATTTTAAGAAACTAACTATGCTTCTCTGCATCTCTGCTAAAATCTGGGTAAAATATTTAATGGAATGTGAGTCTTTTTCAGTACATTTAGTTATTGCTTGCTTTTCTAAAGTCTAGCAACCTTGCCAGCAGGCATGCCAGTTAGGATAGCTAGACAAGCTACTATAACCTGATTGATAGCCTGAAATGGCTTCCTACTGGGCACACACTGATTGACTCAACATTGTTTCAACGCTATTTGTTACCATCCTTCATATACACGACAACATCTAAAGGTAATAGTGTATTATGAATATCAGGCATTTGACATCCTATTTGTAGGGCTAACGGCAACTACTTCTAAACTTCCAAAGATCCAATTAACCATGGATGAATGATAGTACACCTAGCTACACAGTGAAATTATTTGTTGGGCAAATCAGATGTAACTGTAGCCTACATAAACCAAACCTCACTCTGCATTTTCTTTCACATACAGCTTGTGCAAGACAAGTTTGAGGAGTTACTTTCAACTATTTAATGTGATTTAGGTAGTCTACACAAATGAGTATGGAAGCTAATCAATGTCTAAATGTGTTGACATGATACGTACACAGCTTGTTTCCAAAGCTAAGCTGGGTACATAGAGGTAGGCATCTGGAGGATATACTTGTTCTCACTGAAGTGCATTACCCGTCATATACCAGTAGGAGTCACTGTTCAGGCAGGATTCATTCGACAGTGGCTACACATTACATTTTCATGGCATGATGGCATGACATTGAAACATTTATTTTCATTCAAACATAGCATTTTACTATCAACATTGAAAAAAGGTCAAATAATATATGTCTTATCAAATATGAAATTCAACATAATTTCAACCACCATTGAATATAGGAGGAAAAAAGATTATGTGGAATTTTCAATGCAATTTCTATGTATACATAGTTCTGATGATTACGTTGAAATAACATTGATGTAGCAACCTGTTAGTCAGGTTAAGTCAATGTATTTAAGTTGACTTTTACCTTAATTTCAATGTTCACTAGGCTGGTTGAAATGAGATAAAAACAGTGGCCTACTGGTTGATTACTTTTTTCAAGTCCAATGTATTTTCCACGTTGATAACACAATACGTTGGCATATTAAGATGAAACCCCAGTGGGTTGGTAGCTAGTTATGAGGTTGGGAGATGGGGAACCTATCTGGGCTAGCTAAAACCAACAATAAAATTGTTAGGTGGCTAATAGTATTACAGAGAAACAACATTTTAGTTTTATTCATTAATCAAGAAGGACACAAACGCTAGCACACACAGTCCACACACATGTACATTGTAATATTGTTGTGTGGTGGTATTATACATTTTGTACTGTAGATATGTAGTGGTGTAATAATGTTATATGATGTACTGTTTGATCTTTTGTTTTTATATGTACTGTAAGTGCCTTAATGTGTTTGGACCCCAGGAAGAGTAGCTGCAGCAACTAATGGGGATCCCTAATAAATACAAATACAAATACAAAGGAATCAATAAGAATCAACAAACATACCTCATGCTAGTCCTGCCCATCACCGGCAGCTAAAATCAAATCTAATGATGTGTGTGTCACTCTACAATCTAGTGATAACGGAACAAATCTATACAGTTACATATTGGGATATTATTTTTGACGATATATCGTATCGTATCGTTTTGATAATATCACAATATTATTTTTGCGCTAGTTGGCTCTACATGTACCCAAACACCATTATTCAGCTTATGTATTGATATGTAGGCTACCTGTGCCTTTTAAAGAAAATGTATGTAGTTCTGTCCTTGAGCTGTTCTTGTCTATTAATGTTCTGTATTATGTCATGTTTACTGTTTTGTGTGGACCCCAGGAAGAGTAGCTGCTGCTTTTGCAACAGCTAATGGGGATTCTATTAAAATACCCCCAAAAATAACAAATCTCTGTCTTCTTTTTAAATAGGGAGCCAAGAGTCACGTGATGAGGCGAAGCTAGCAAGAAGCGTGACCAAGAGCTTCCGATATATTTGAAACATACTTATCAATAAACATGATAACTTCGGCTGGAGTCTTTGACAATTTTTAGGGCCTTCCTCTGACACCCCCTGGTATAGAGGTCCTGGATGGCAGGAAGCTTGGCCCCAGTGATGTACTGGGCCATTCGCATTACCCTCTGTAATGCCTTGCGGTCGGAGGCCGAGTAGACCCTTCTGTTTGGCTGAGCCAAGATGTCTTGTGCTTTTATTTTGATTCCTGTCATGTTATACGTGTTGGGAATCAGGATACCCTCTATAGGTATTGTTTTGTATTTGATATGCATTCGATCACAAAATGGTGGATGAAGAATTATCTCTATTTTTGTCAATTTACTGTGTTCGAGATCCAGGTTCACGTTAGCTTTCATGTTAGAGTTGAAATGTAGGAATAGCGATGCTGGGAGCGTAACTCCACTACAGGTAGGATTTGTGCTGGGCATGTTTAAGAACCATGCCCAGCATGGTAGGAGGGGAACTGTTTTTTTTTCTAATTTTTTCTTTTTTTTTCTTTTTCTTAATATTGGGGAAAGAATGTTGCTTCCATCAATGTAGTTGTCTGCATCATTTCCAATCCCCCATATTTTTGGGGGGGAAATATATCCATACACGCATGCATACATATACACATATATACATACACATACCTATATAGACATACATACTTTTTAAAAGAATATACCTTTATTTTTATTCCCCACAAACCCTACCACCGATCCCCCAATTGGAGTAAACTAATAAACACTTCGGCTTTTACCTTCAATTTATACATCTTATACACATTTTACAGACACAGTCTACTTTACAATAGTTCTCTCTTGTTTGTTCTTAGTCCTTCCTCTATTTCTGATGTCCATCCAGTTTGATTTCTATTTGTAACTGTGCTGTTTCACAAAAGTTCCGAACCTATATACATTTTACAGATCCCGTATGTTTTACATTGTTTATCTTGTTATTAGTCCCACCCTTCAGCTCCAGTCAACCCCTCCCATCTATCTCTCAACATCATCCATTTCGGATTTCTATTTGCCATATACCCACTGGGTATAAAAACCCACTGGGGTTTCATCTTAATATGCCAACGTATTGTGTTATCAACGTGGAAAATACATTGGACTTGAAAAAAGTAATCAACCAGTAGGCCACTGTTTTTATCTCATTTCAACCAGCCTAGTGAACATTGAAATTAAGGTAAAAGTCAACTTAAATACATTGACTTAACCTGACTAACAGGTTGCTACATCAATGTTATTTCAACGTAATCATCAGAACTATGTATACATAGAAATTGCATTGAAAATTCCACATAATCTTTTTTCCTCCTATATTCAATGGTGGTTGAAATTATGTTGAATTTCATATTTGATAAGACATATATTATTTGACCTTTTTTCAATGTTGATAGTAAAATGCTATGTTTGAATGAAAATAAATGTTTCAATGTCATGCCATCATGCCATGAAAATGTAATGTGTAGCCACTGTCGAATGAATCCTGCCTGAACAGTGACTCCTACTGGTATATGACGGGTAATGCACTTCAGTGAGAACAAGTATATCCTCCAGATGCCTACCTCTATGTACCCAGCTTAGCTTTGGAAACAAGCTGTGTACGTATCATGTCAACACATTTAGACATTGATTAGCTTCCATACTCATTTGTGTAGACTACCTAAATCACATTAAATAGTTGAAAGTAACTCCTCAAACTTGTCTTGCAAAAGCTGTATGTGAAAGAAAATGCAGAGTGAGGTTTGGTTTATGTAGGCTACAGTTACATCTGATTTGCCCAACAAATAATTTCACTGTGTAGCTAGGTGTACTATCATTCATCCATGGTTAATTGGATCTTTGGAAGTTTAGAAGTAGTTGCCGTTAGCCCTACAAATAGGATGTCAAATGCCTGATATTCATAATACACTATTACCTTTAGATGTTGTCGTGTATATGAAGGATGGTAACAAATAGCGTTGAAACAATGTTGAGTCAATCAGTGTGTGCCCAGTAGGAAGCCATTTCAGGCTATCAATCAGGTTATAGTAGCTTGTCTAGCTATCCTAACTGGCATGCCTGCTGGCAAGGTTGCTAGACTTTAGAAAAGCAAGCAATAACTAAATGTACTGAAAAAGACTCACATTCCATTAAATATTTTACCCAGATTTTAGCAGAGATGCAGAGAAGCATAGTTAGTTTCTTAAAATTACAAAGAACCACCAGTCAGGAGGATCCAGATAGCTCAAGAGGTATGCTTAGATATACAGAAAAATACTTGGGTTTAAATGTAATCTGGCACCTTATGATAATGTCATGGTTTTTGTGTATTAATTATGATGTCATGATATGTGCCTGAATTGATGTGTGTTACGATGTACTGTGTACTGTACTGTGTTGTAATTTGGATGTAATATCTTAGTGCAGTATATTGAGATTGTCACACCCTGATCTGTTTAACCTGTCCTTGTGCTTGTCTCCACCCCTCTCCAGGTATCGCCCATCTTCCCCACTTATCCCCTGGGTATTTATACCTGTGTTTTCTGTCTGCGCCAGTTCGTCTTGTTTGTTCTTTTTTATTTTATTTTTTATCTTTTTATTTTTTTTATTATTTTTTATTTATTTTAGGGGTGGATCAGCTTAATATTGCGGAAAGAATGTTGCTTCCAATGTAATTGTCTGCATCATTTCCAATCCCCCATATTTTTGGGGGTAAATATATATATCCATACACGTATGCATACATATACACATATATACATACACATACCTATATAGACATACATACTTTTTTAAAGAATATACCTTTATTATTATTCCCCGCAAACCCTACCACCGATCCCCCAATTGGAGTAAACTGATAAACATTTCTGTTTTTACCTTCAATTTATACATCTTATACACATTTTACAGACACAGTCTACTTTATAATAGTTCTCTCTTGTTTGTTCTTAGTCCTTCCTCTATTTCTGTTGTCCATCCAGTTTGATTTCCACTTGTAACTGTGCTATTTCACAAAAGCTCCGCACCTATACACATTTCACAGATCCCGTATGCCCTACATTGTTTATCTTGTTATTAGTCCCACCCTTCAGCTCCACTCAACCCTTCCCATCTATCTTCCAACATCATCCATTTCGGATTTTTATTTGCCATATATTTTTCAACTGTGCTGTGATGCTTGACAAAAGAATTGAACCTTTCTATTCTCATAGCTTCTACAGATTGTAAATTAAAAATAAATATTTTTGCTAAAATAATTATTATATTAATGATTGATTGACTATGGCTTTTCAAATCACCCAGTATTGCTATCTGTAGCATTAGTTCTAGGCAAATGTTGCAATTCTTCAGCCATTCCTGGACCTGTGACTAAAAATGAGCTACATATGGACAATACCAAAATAAATGATCTAATGACTCTGCCTCCTCACAGCAAAATCTGCAGAGCTGGGAAGATTGTATCCCCCATATATATAACATTCTATTAGTTGCAAGAATTTTGTATAGTAATTTAAATTGAAAATGTGAAGTTTTGAATCCGGCGTTGTTTTGCGTATCAATTCATAAACCATGTGCCATGGAATGGGTACATCGAAAATCTCTTCCCAACTATTTTGCAATTTATATGGCACAGCTGTCAGTTTTTTGGTCCTTAAATGAAATTGGTATATGTTGTTATTTATCACACTTTTCTTTAACCATTTATGTTCTTTAATACAGGGCCGACATACAAGTTCCTTACTTTTTTCCCCTTCTACTTGCCTCTTCCATTTTTGTGGTAATGCTGCAATTAATTGGTTGTAATTTTGGGTAGAGCAGACATTTCCATATGTCTGTGTTAGCTGCATGTGTGACATAACTCCACCAGTCCTATTTATGATATCATTCACTAAAATTATACCTTTCTTCTTTTTTTTTAATCTTCGAAAAATACAGTTTTTTTATCAATTAGTATTTTGAATTTAACCACAATATTTGGTGTATTATTTGTTCTGTCTTTTCAGGTGGATTAAAATGAAATTGCAACCAACTTTCTAAGGCTTGTTAAAAAAATTAAGATATTTTGGAGATTATTTCCTTTTCAAACAACCGAAAGTGAGCAGGTGTAATCTGAATAAAGGGGAAAAGGCCCTTCTTGAACATAGGATGAGACATTCGTACCAATTTACTAGAGAACCTGTTTGGATTTAAGTATAACTTTTGTATGACTGATGCCTTTAGTGAGAGGTCTAATGCTTTAATATTTAATCATTTCTGCCCTCTGAATTCATATTCATTATATAAATAGGCCCTTTTAATTTTATCTGGCTTTCCGTTCCAAATAAAATTGAATATTTTTTGTTCATATAATTTAAAAAGCAGGTCACTAGGTGTAGGCAAAACCATAAGCAAAATCATTTATATAGGAGTGGTTAAAACAAGCTAATAATGGTCCTTTGAGTATATCAAAAAAAAAATTGTATACTTCCACTGGTATGCCATCCAGCCCTGGAGTTTTCCCATCCTTAAAGGCCCCAATTGCATCAAGTAGTTCCTCCTCTGTAATTAGGCCTTCACATGAGTCTTTCTGTACAGATGTTAATTTTACATTATTATTAGGAAAAAAATCCATACAATTAGTTTCAGTTAGTGGAGATGGAGGAGCCTGAAACGAAAACATATTCTTAAAGTACTTTACTTCCTCTTTCAAAATATCATTTGGTGAATCATGCGTGACTCCATCATTTGTAACAAGTTTTAATACGTTTTTTTTGGTAGCATTTCTATATTGAAGATTGAAAAAGAATTTGGTGTATTTTTCCCCATATTCCATCCAGTTCGCTTTATTTTTGTAATATATTACACTGGATCTTTCTTGAATAAGTTCCTCCATTTCTTTTTGTTTTTCCTCTAACTTATTCTGTGCCTCTATGGTACCGTTTTTATTGTTATCTAACTGTACTGTTAGTCCTTCAATTTCCTTTGTTAATATGGACTCTTTTGATCTAAATTGCTTTTGTTTTATAGATGAGTACTGAATTGCATGGCCTCTAAAGGCACACTTAAAAGTGTCCCATACAATATGGGGATCTGCTGTACCTATGTTATGTCTAAAAAAGTCAGTTATAAATTCTTCTGTCCTAGTTCTAAACAATTTATCATCTAGTAGGCTTTGATTAAATTTCCAATATCCTCGCCCACGTGGAAATTCTGTAAGAGTAATATATATGCCAATTATGTGATGGTCCGACCGCATTCTGTCCCCTATCAAACACTTTTTAACTTTTGGTGCCAGAGAGAATGATATAAGAAAGTAGTCAAGGCGACTAGCTTGATTAAGCCTCCGCCATGTATATCTCACTAGGTCAGGGTATTTAAGTCTCCATATATCCACTAATTCCAATATATCCATGACATTCCTGATTTCCTTAAGTGCCTGAGGGTGATAGTTTGTAGTGTGATTTCCTTTCCGGTCCATAGAGGTATTTAAGACCGTATTAAAATCTCCCACTATAATAATAGAGTCTAGTGTTGCTTGTAGAGTTGATACATTCTTATATATATTGTCAAAGAAGCTTGGATCATCATTATTCGGACCGTATAGGTTAATAAGCCATATCTGTTTATTGTCCAATAACATATTTAAAATAATCCATCTACCTTGAGGATCTGTTTGGACAAGTTGCACATTTGGATCAAAATTATTGTTAATTAAAACCATTACCCCTTTTGAATTTCTTTGCCCATGGGAGAAATATATTTCGCCCCCCCAGTTCTTTTTCCACAAAACTTCATCTAAAACTGTTGAATGGGTTTCCTGTAAACAATAGATATTATAATCCTTCTCTTTTAGCCAGGTAAATACTGATCGTCTTTTCTTATTATCTGCTAAGCCATTACAATTGTAACTGGCTATACTTATTTCACCACTTACCATAATGAGACACACCTTTCAATTATTTTTATCAAAATATATGTTTGTAAACGTCCTATTAAAAAGTAACATAATGATTGAGTGTCTATATAGTTGTACCATGATATTTGCATTTCTACTAAGTAAACCTCCAATTGGTCCCTACTATTCCACCCGCTAAAAGCCCTCCAACCCGAGTTGGGTTGTCATCCCAATGCCCGGCAGACCACCCTCGACCCCCTGTATCCCATAGCCCTGAACCGACTGGGATCCATCCTTTGAAAAGAGCACACAGTGCCATTTACCGAATTGAGGTAGATCAACTGCCAAATGCATTTCCATCGCCCTCACCTCGATTTGTATTATATATAGCTGTGGATCATCCTCTATTGTCCCTAACATATTTTACTCCTTCGCAACAGTTGTGGGATGCACACATACACCCACACACACTCAACCCTTTCCCCCCACACAACCATAAGCTCACATTCTCAACAATTGCACCATCCCAGAGCCCAACTCAAGAAAGGTCTTGATTTACAAATGCACTTACAGTTGCAGCTGCATGAGAAGGCCTGCAAGACCACGCAAAAAATGGGCAGAAATTGAGAGGTTTTATTAACCATTGTCACATCCTAGATGATGGAGGTCAAATGTACACCTTTTCTCTGAAACACCCACAATACGGTCACCCGTATTGACCATATTCCCAAGCATCTCCATGCAGTCAGACTTTGATTTTGTGCCACCAGGGTCACAATAATATACCCCTCTCTGAATGTCAAAGTGTGACCCCCTCCCCATGGGTTACTGCAGCTAGTGTTGCCAGCACTGCCACTGCCTGGGTGGGGGCACCCCACCGGAATCCCCACCGGCTAGGTACAAGGTCGTCAAGGTTCTCATTAGCAGCTTTGAGAATTTCCTTGTGTAGTATGCTCTCCCTTTAGGGGGCTTTGGCTTTGCAGGACCAACCCTGCCAAGCAGGCTCAGAATCTTGAGGGGGCAGTGCTGCTCTTGGTCTCTGATCTCATTTTGGCTGCATACAGACCGCTTACAGCAGGCACATAAAACAGTTAGGGACTTCTCCTTAGTATCTGGGTCATTCAGGTGGGTGTCTAGGGTATAGGGTCATGGACCGTACCATTAAAATAGGATCATAAATAAATAATTAGATATAATTTAAAAAATTAATAAAAAAAATGACTAAAAATTTTTTTTTACTAAAAAATGTTGTTCCCCATGATAGGACAACAAATAAATTAAATTTATAATTTATTTTAAAACTGTTCCACCACGATAGGACAATAAATAAATAAGATGTATAATTCATTATAAAAATATATCCATCATCTGAACAACATTGAAAGCCCTCTCATACCCCGGCTCACAGCAATACATTGGTTCTGGGATATGCAACCATTTCATTACTCACTCACTCAACTTTCCCAAATATTACAAATAAACACACACCACACCATCCACACATACTGTGCCTTCTGTTAACTTAGTTTTTATCTTCACTATGTTGAATTAGTAGTTGTGTGTTCAATTAGTTATATGTGAAGATAAATAGAAAAGCTATATTTTTTATTGTATTGCTACAATCCATAACCGGGCTGGAATTTATTTTCCTCATCTATGAGAACTTTGTAATTTTTTAAATAACCATGGAGTAGTCTTTGTGTCTCTGAACAACTGGTTATCAATATATAGTTTATCAACAACGAGAGCTACTCGTTTCGCTTTTAATCTATTTTCTTTGAAAATTGGATACAGAACTTTACGCCGTTCTGCAATTTCCTTCGGAAACTGATCATTCATGCCAATTTTGGTCCCAGCAAGTCTTTTACCCAGGCTTTTAACCATTATTTTATCTTTAAATTAAGCAAATTTGGCAACGATTGGGCGTTCATACCTTTGGCCTCTCTGTCCGAAGTGGTGTACACGTTCAAGTTGGATTTTGTCGATAGCTTCGCGTGGGATCTGAAGCACTGTAAGGAGGAACTCTCTAACTACAGATTCAGGAACTTCCCCTTCTTTTTCCTGGATACCTGTAAGTACCAGATTCTCTCTCATTGATCTAGGTTGTATGTCCAGTAAGGCTTCCCTCAGAACGGTGTTCTCCTTTTTAATTTCATTCACTTCGGTTTCAGTCCCTTTTAGCTTGTGTGTTTCCTTCTCCAATGTTGCAGCTTTTTCATCACTCATCTCGAGGCTTGCCTTCAACTCTTTTATATCCTTACTAACTAATTCAAGTATACCCAGTTTGTCATTTATTGATTTTAACAGATCGGTTTCGACCTTTAACATTCCCGGTGGTGAAAATATTAAATCGTCTGTGTCTGTAGAAGAGTCACGTTTTCGTTTTGAAATAGGTTCCCCTGTCTTACTCTCCGTCATGTTTGGGTGTTGCTTGTTTTCGTAATATTTGTCGATAAATGTCTCTAGTCTTAAGATTTGTTTTGTGTTATTATTCAGATTGAAGGTTATCACCCACCAGATTATGTAGTGCTAATATTTTAGTCTAACTTGCCGATATTGAATATTACGTTTTATCTTGAGGTGCTCTACATAACTTCATTCAGTCCGCAATTACCTTTACGTCCGACACTACCTGGAGGGGAACTGTTTGTTTTGTTTACTTTATGTTACAGTACAGTTTTGTGAGAGACCTTTGCTTTATATTATGTGTTTGACTACAGGCTCACCGAAAATATGTAATAGAATATCCGACACCCTTATTGGACATATTCCTGACATTTGCATTCATGTATTGAGTAAACATTATGTCTGAGATAATAAATGTCACGATCGTTATAAGGAGTGGACCAAGATGCAGCGTGGTATGTTTCCATCCTTTTATTTGGAAGAGAAAACTTAAAGCACAAAAACAATAACGTGAATAAACGAAACGTGACGCTACATGCAGTGCAGAACGCAAATACACACAAACATAGTCAAGATCCCACAAATACAATGGGGAAATGGCTACCTAAACAGCTGCCTCTGATTGGGAACCATATCAGGCCAACATAGATATACAATTCCCCTAGATAACCCACCCTAAATCACACCCCGACCCAACCAACATAGAGAATAAACAGCTCTCTATGGTCAGGGCGTGACAGTAAAACGTACATCATGGAACGTGAGTGGACTGAATGGACCTGTTAAACGGAAACAAGTGCTAATGTACTTGAAAAAGCTAAAGACTGACGCTGCGTTTATACAAGAAACACATCTAACAGGGGTAGAACATAAAAAGATAAATAGGGAATGGGTGGTCAGGTTTTTGCCTCTTCATTTAACACAAAGACACGGGGAGTAGTTGTGTTGATCAATAAGAATGTACCCTTCTGTGTAACGAAAGCAATTATGTTACGTAGTGTTCCATGACAGAATGTATTTTGAATCTTGGACCTTGTGAAATTTATATGCACCTAATTATGATGATCATATTTTTATTCAAGATATATTCTTCAAGGTAGCAGAATGTCAGGGAACCCTCTTGGTTAGGGGTGACCTACATTTTTGTCTGGATCCGATTCTGGATAGATCCTCAGCTAAAGCTACCTCATTGACTAAGTCAGCCAAATACACTTTGGCTGACTTAGACTTCAATTTGAGAGATGCGAAGACACCCCCAAGACAGAGAGGACTCATTCTACCCCTGCCCTCATAACTCTCATATCCAGATTGATTATTTTCTCCTGTCAGCGCAACCCATAGAGTTGTGGAAACTGAGTATTTACCCAGAACCATCTCAGATCATTCTCCCCTCACACTTTCTGTGTTGATGGCCAATGGAGTTCAAGGGACCTATAGATGTCGCCTAAACCCAGCTTTTTTTAAACAGGCAGAATTTTGTCAATTTATCAGTAACCAAATAATTATTTTCTGTGAAACAAACTGTCCTCTCCCAATAATTTTGTACTATTGGATAACATTAAAGGCCTTTCTAAGGGTTCAAATTGAATTAGAGAAGGAAATCCTATTATTACAAAAGGAACACCAAAAAATCTCTCTTAAAGAAACATACCGGTCATTGGTGAATAAAAAAAAGAAATATAATACCTTAAGTACTTACAAAAACGTCAGCTAAAAGATTAGGACAATATTTACCAAACCTGATCAACACTGATCAAACAGGCTTTATACAGAAAAGATCCTCCACTAATCATTTGTGCAGGTTATTTAAAGTAATTTCATTGGCCAGTGTGAGGGGCGATCCTAGTATTGCAGTATCTCTACATGCTGAAAAGTGGCCATACCTATTCAAGGTCCTTGCTAAATTTAACTTTGGTTCTTCGTTTGTCAACTGGGTTAAGACTTTATAGCATAAACCGCAAGCCAAGATCACCACTAATGGCATGATGTCAGCTACTTTCCCACTCTTTAGAGGTAGTAGGCAGGGCTGTTCACTTTCCCCACTCCTTTTTGTGTTAGGCATAGAACCCCTGGCGGAGGCCATAAGAACGGATCCTGGCATAAAGGGCTTTCCGTTTTGTTTTATTTAACTAGGCAAATCATTTAAGAACAAATTCGTATTTACAATGACGGCCTAGGAACAGCCTTGTTCAGGGGCAGAACGAAAGATTTGTAACTTGTGAGCTTGGGAATTCAATCTAGCAACCTTTCGGTTACTAACCACGAGGCTACATGCCGTACCTGTTGTGCCTGATAATGCACAAGATCTCATTGTTCGCAGGCAACATTATTTTGTTCGTCTCTGACCCGACCGTATCCCTCTCAAAACTACAGACGCTATGGTGTACGTAGAGCTCTATATCAGGTCATGTCAACATGGACTAAAGTAAAATACTTCCACTGACTCGCTTTGATTACAGCATCTGTGAACAGACAGGTACTTTCAGATGGTCGCCACAGGGCTTCAAATATTTAGGAATCACAATTGATAATGACTTAAGAAATGTGTATAAGCTAAATCACTCTGTCTTGGTTCAGAAGGTGGTGGATTACTTGAATAGATAGATAGATCTGCCTCTTACATTGTTTGGGAAAATTAATTCATTGTATTAAGATGAACGTTTTGCCTAAGATTATGTATCTATTTAAATTTTTACCCATATCCCTACCAAATAGTTTCTTTCAGTCCCTTAATGAGACCATAAGACAATTTGTGTGGAACAGAAAAACTCCAAGGGTGAGTCTGGACAAATTAATATGGGATTATAGTTTTGGAGGTCTACGCCTAGCAAATTTCAAGATGTATTACTGGACAGCGCAACTTAAATGTATTTCATTGTTATTTTAAGCTGAACCAGCCATATCTTGGACTCAGGTGGAAATGTTTGATCTTAATAGAGTTTGGAAGTAATATTATCTACAAGTGAAACCCCAAGACTATAGCAACGAAAATGAGCAATCCCTGTACCATCAATTTAGTAAGATCTTGGCATGAAATTCGTGAGCTCTTTGTTCTGAAAGGAGAATTGTCACCTAAAACACCTCTGTGTGTCACACCCTGATCTGTTTCACCTGTCTTTGTGATTGTCTCCACCCCTCCAGGTGTCACCCATCTTCCCCATTATTCCCTGTGTATTTATACCTGTGTTCTCTGTTTGTTTGCTGCCAGTTCGTCTTGTTTGTCAAGTCAACCAGTGTTTTTGTCTCAGCTCCTGCTTTTCCCAGTCTCTCTTTTTCTCGCCCTTCTGGTTTTGACCCTTGCCTGTCCTGACTCTGAGCCCACCTGCCTGATCACTCTGCCTGCCCCTGACCCTGAGCCTGCCTGCCAACCTGTACCTTTGCCCCATCTCTGGATTACTGACCTCTGCCTACCCTGACCCTGAGCCTGCCTGCCGTCCGGTACTGTTGCCGCACCTCTGGTTTACTGACCCTGCCTGCCTTGACCTGTCTATTGCCTGCCCCTGTTGGATTATTAAACTATTGTTAATTCAACGTTGTCGGCATCTGGGTCTTACCATCATACCTGATACTGTGGCAAAACAGATTCCTGCCAATGATCTTGGATAACAAAATTACTAACATTGGCATGAGAAGGGAATAACACATGTAGAATATTGCTATGAATATGGAGTACTGAAGCAACTGAAAGAGAAATGCCAGTTATCCAATAAGCATTTATTTTGTTACTTACAGTTAAGAACCTTTCTCAGACGCACGCTTGGAGATATTACTTATAATCTATCAAGTACTGAACAAGTGCTCAATAATTAACATGGCTCATTTAGATCCTGATCCAGAGTCTACTCATTGCTAATGCAACAATGCCCAAAATCAGATGTGCATAAGTCAAGAGAGAGATGGGAATCTGATTTTAATATTACAATTGATGAAAGGCTATGGCTATGCCAAGATAGAGTACGGGTACCGGTTAAATCAATTAATGGAAGTATGGAGGTAGTTTTGTACCTACCCCAAACAAAAGGGTTCACTATGTGTAAAAGAAATAATATATATATATATCCTGAGCTTTCTTTTATGTCTTAGATATAGGATAGACAATTAAGAACCTTTTCCTTATGATTTATTTTTGACTGTGTTATTCAATGCGTTTCTAGGGGCTATAGTAATATAGACGAAATTCAATATTTTATCAAATCATTTTTCTATATATCTTTTGGATACCTAAAATGGGTCCTAAAATTCTATATCAAATAGCTAAATGAACCATGGCATGACCATATATACAGTTGAAGTCGGAAGTTTACATACACCTTAGCCAAATACATTTAAACTCAGTTTTTCACAATTCCTGACATTTAATCCTTGTAAAATATCCCTGTTTTAGGTCAGTTAGGATCACCACTTTATTTTAAGAATATGAAATGTCAGAATTATAGTATTGTGAATGACTTATTTCAGCTTTTATTTCTTTCATCACATTCCCAGTGGGTCAGAAGATTACATACACTCAATTAGTATTTGGTAGCATTGCCTTTAAATTGTTTAACTTGGGTCAAACGGTTCGGGTAGCCTTCCACATGCTTCCCACAATAAGTTGAGTGAATTTTGGCCCATTCCTCCTGACAGAGCTGGTGTAACTGAGTCGGGTTTGTAGGCCTCATTGCTCGCACACGCTTTTTCAGTTCTGCCAACAAATTTTCTATAGGATTGACGTCAGGGCTTTGTGATGGCCACTCCAATACCTTGACTTTGTTGTCCTTAAGCCATTTTGCCACAACTTTGGAAGTATGCTTGGGGTCATTGTCCATTTGGAAGACCCATTTGCGACCAAGCTTTAACTTCCTGACTGATGTCTTGAGATGTTGCTTCAATATATCCACATAATTTTCCTACCTCATGATGCCATCTATTTTGTGAAGTGCACCAGCCCCTCCTGCAGCAAAGCAGCCCCACAACATGCTGCCACCCCCGTGCTTCACGGTTGGGATGGTGTTTTTCGGCTTGCAAGCCCCCCCCCTTTTCCTCCAAACATAATAATGGTCATTATGGTCAAACAGTTCTATTTTTGTTTCATCAGACCAGAGGACATTTCTACAAAAGTACGATCTTTGTCCCCATGTGTAGTTGCAAACCGTAGTCTGTTTCTTTTTATGGCGGTTTTGGAGCAGTGACTTCTTCCTTGCTGAGTGGCCCTTCAGGTTATGTCAATATAGGACTCGTTTTACTGTGGATATAGATACGTTTGTACCTGTTTCCTCCAGCATCTTCACAAGGTCCTTTGCTGTTGTTCTGGGATTGATTTGCACTTTTCACACCAAAGTACGTTCATCTCTAGGCGACAGAAAGCGTCTCCTTCCTGAGCGGTGTGACAGAATTTTTTTCTGAGGTCTTGGCTGATTTCTTTTGATTTTCCCATGATGTCAAGCAAAGAGGCGCTGAGTTTGAAGGTAGGCCTTGAAATACATCCACAGGTACACATCCAATTGACTCAAATGATGTAAATTCACCTATCAGAAGCTTCTAAAGCCATGACATCATTTTCTGGAATTTTCCAAGCTGTTTAAAGGCACAGTCAACTTAGTGTATGTAAACTTCTGTCCCACTGGAATTGTGATACAGTGAATTATAAGTCTATAAGTCTGTAAACAATTGTTGGAAAAATGGCTTGTGTCATGCACAAAGTAGATGTCCTAACCGACTTGCCAAAACTATAGTTTGTTATTAACAAAACATTTGTGGAGTGGTTGAAAAACGAGTTTGTCACGATCGTTATGAGACGAATGAGTGGACCAAGGCGCAGCGTGGAAAAAAGACATCTTCTTTTAATGAAGAAAAACAAACACTTACTAAACGAACAAAAAACAAACGATCGTGAAGCTAAAACGAACTAAGTGCACACATGCAACATAGAAAATTACCCACAATCACCTAAAGCCTATGGCTGCCTTAAATATGGCTCCCAATCAGAGACAACAATAAACAGCTGTCTCTGATTGAGAACCAAACCAGGCAACCATAGACTTTCCTAAACCTCTCTACTGAACACAACCCCATACAAAACCCCCTAAACAATACACACACCCTAAACTAGACAAAACACACAAACATCCCATGTCACACCCTGACCTAACTAAACTAATAAAGAAAATCAATATAACAGAGGCCAGGGTGTGACAGTACCCCCCCCCCCAAAGGTGCGGACTCCGGCCGCAAAACCTGACACAGAAGGGGAGGGTCCGGGTGGGCCTTCCTATGGCGGCGGCTCGGGTGCGGGACGTGGACCCCCCTCCACCATAGTCACTACCCGCTCTGGCGGATCCTGGCTGGCTGACGGCTCTGGCGGATCATGGCTGGCTGGCGACTCTGGCGGATCATGGCTGGCTGGCGACTCTGGCGGATCATGGCTGGCTGGCGACTCTGGCGGATCATGGCTGGCTGGCGACTCTGGCGGATCATGGCTGGCTGGCGACTCTGGCTGCTCATGGCTGGCTGGCGACTCTGGCTGCTCATGGCTGGCTGGCGACTCTGGCTGCTCATGGCTGGCTGGCGACTCTGGCTGCTCATGGCTGGCTGGCGACTCTGGCTGCTCATGGCTGGCTGGCGACTCTGGCTGCTCATGGCTGGCTGGCGACTCTGGCTGCTCATGGCTGGCTGGCGACTCTGGCTGCTCATGGCTGGCTGGCGACTCTGGCTGCTCATGGCTGGCTGGCGACTCTGGAAGATCCTGGCTGGTTGGCGGCTCTGGCGGATCCTGGCTGACTGGCGGCTCTAGCGGCTCCTGACTGACGGGCGGCTCTGACGGCTCGGGGCAGACGGATGGCTCAGATGGCGCTGGGCAGACGGATGGCTCAGATGGCGCTGGGCAGACGGATGGCTCAGATGGCGCTGGGCAGACGGATGGCTCAGATGGCGCTGGGCAGACGGATGGCTCAGATGGCGCTGGGCAGACGGATGGCTCAGATGGCGCTGGGCAGACGGATGGCTCAGATGGCGCTGGACAGGCAGGCGGCTCAGACGGCGCTGGGCAGACGAGCAGTGCAGGCGGCGTTGGGCAGACGGACGACTCTGACCTGCTGAGGCGCACAGTAGGCCTGGTGCGTGGTGCCGGAACTGGTGGTACCGGACTGGAGACACGCACCTCAAGGCTAGTGCGGGGAGCAGGAACAGGGCACACTGAATTCTCGAGGCGCACTATAGGCCTGGTGCGTGGTACCGGGACTGGTGGTACCGGGCTGAGGGCACGCACCTCAGGGCGAGTGCGGGGAGAAGGATCAGTGCGTACAGGGCTCTGGAGACGCACATGAGGCTTGGTGCGTGGTGCCGGAACTGTTGGTACCGGGCTGGGGACACGCACCTGAAGGCTAGTGCGGGGAGAAGGAACAGGGCATACTGGACCCTGGAGACGCACATTAGGCCTAGTGCGTGGTGCCGGCACTGGTGGTACCGGGCTGGGGACACGCATCTCAGGGCTAGTGCGGGGAGCAGCAACAGGACGCACAGGACTCTGGAGACGCACAGGAGGCTTGGTGCGTGGTGCCGGAACTGGTGGTACCGGGCTGGAGACACGCACCATAGGGCGAGTGCGTGGAGGAGGAACAGGGCTCTGGAGACACACTGGAAGCCTGGTGCGTGGTGTAGGCACTGGTGGTACTGGGCTGGGGCGGGGAGGTGGCGCCGGAAATACCGGACCGTGCAGGCGTACTGGCTCCCTTGAGCACTGAGCCTGCCCAACCTTACCTGGTTGTATGCTCCCCGTAGCCCGACCAGTGCGGGGAGGTGGAATAACCCGCACTGGGCTGTGTAGGCGAACCGGGGACACCATGCGTAAGGCTGGTGCCATGTATGCCGGCCCGAGGAGACGCTCTGGAGACCAGACGCGTTGAGCCGGCTTCATGGCACCTGGCTCAATGCCCAATCTAGCCCTGCCAGTGCGGGGAGGTGGAATAACCCGCACCGGGCTATGCACACGTACAGGAGACACCGTGCGCTCTACCGCATAACACGGTGTCTGCCCGTTCTTTCGCGCTCCACGGTAAGCTCGGGGAGTTGGCGCAGGTCTCCTACCTGACTTCGCCACACTCCCTTGTAGCCCCCCCCCCCCCCCCCCCCCCCCCCCAAGAAATTTTTGGGTTTGACTCTCGGGCTTCCAGCCTTGCTTCCGTGCTGCCTCCTCATATCGCCTCCTCTCGGCTTTAGCTGCCTCCAGCTCTTCATGAGGGAGGCGATATTCTCCCGGTTGTGCCCAAGGTCCCTTACCATCCAGTATCTCCTCCCAAGTCCAAGAATTCTGTGTATATAGCTCCTGCTGCTGCTTTACACGCTGCTTGGTCCCGTTCTGGTGGGTAATTCTGTCACGATCGTTATGAGACGAATGAGTGGACCAAGGCGCAGCGTGGAAAAAAGACATCTTCTTTTCATGAAGAAAAACAAACACTTACTAAACGAACAAAAAACAAACGATCGTGAAGCTAAACCGAACTAAGTGCACACATGCAACATAGAACATAGACAATTACCCACAATCACCTAAAGCCTATGGCTGCCTTAAATATGGCTCCCAATCAGAGACAACAATAAACAGCTGTCTCTGATTGAGAACCAAACCAGGCAACCATAGACTTTCCTAAACCTCTCTACTGAACACAACCCCATACCCTATACGAAACCCCCTAAACAATACACACACCCTAAACTAGACAAAACACACAAACATCCCATGTCACACCCTGACCTAACTAAACTAATAAAGAAAATCAATATAACAGAGGCCAGGGTGTGACAGAGTTTTAAAGACTCCAACCTAAGTGTATGTAAACTTCCGACTTAAACTGTATGTAGCTTAAGAATTAAGAAACAAGGTTCATGAACTCAATAATTTGCTAGTAACAGATGGCATTCATATTCTGACTGATCTCTGAAACTCACTTAGAAAATACGTTTGACGATACAGTGGTAGCAATACAAGGTTATAACATTTACAGAAAATATTGAAATGCCAGTGGTGGAGGTGTTGCTGTTAATATTCAGAACCACATTCCTGTAAAGATTACAGAGGATCTCATGTTAAATACTGTTGATGTAATATGACTACAGGTTCATCTGCCTCACCTAAAGCCCATTCTGGTGGGAAGCTGCTATTGACCACCAAGTGCTAACAGTATCTGGATAACATGTGTGAAATGCTTGATAACATATGTGATATCAACAGAAAGGTATATTTTCTGGGTGATTTAAATAGACTGGCTTTCATCAAGCTGTCCACCCAATAAAACGCTTCAAACTGTAACCAGTGCTTGAAACCTGGTTCAGGTTATCAGTCAACCTACCAGGGTAGTTACAAACAGCACAGGAATGAAATCATCAACATGTATTGATCACATCTTTACTAATGCTGCAGAAATTTGCTTGAAAGCAGTATCCAGATCCATCGGATGTAGTGATCACAATATAGTAGCCATAAATAGGAAAACCAAAGTTCCAAAGGCTGGGCCTAATATGGTGTATAAGAGGTCAAACAAGAATTATTGTAGTGATCCCTATGCTATTGATGTAGAGAATATCTATTGGTCCATAGTGTGTAATGAGGAGCAAACATACACTGCACTTGACACATTTATGAAATAGCTTATTCCAGTTGCTAATAAGCATGCACTCACTAAGAAAATGACTGTAAAAACTGTTAAATCCCCATGGATTGATGAGGAATTGAAAAAGTGCATGGTTGAGAGGGATGAGGCAAAAGGAATGGTAAATAAGTCTGGCTGCACAACCGATTGGCATACTTATTGCAAATTGAGAAATCATGTGACTAAACTGAATTAAAAGAAGAAGAAACTACACTATGAAACAAAGATAAATGAAATAAAGAATGATAGTAAAAAGCTTTGAAGCACCTTATATTAAATTCTGGGAAAAAGGCAAACTCATCTTCATTATTAATCATCACAAAACCAGCTGATATTGCCAACTACTTTAATGATTTTTTCATTGGAAAGATTAGCAAACTTAGGCATAACATACCAGAAACAAATGCTGACGCTACACATCCATGTATATCTGACCAAATTATGACAAGCATTGTAATTTTAAATTCTGTAAAGTTAGTGTGGAAGAGGTGAACAAATTATTGTTGTCTATCAACAATGACAAGCCACCGGGGTCTGACAGCTTGGATGGAAAATTACTGAGGATAATAGCGGACGATATTGCCACTCCTATTTGCTACATCTTCAATTTAAGCCTACTAGAAAGTGTGTGCCCTCAGGCTTGGAGGGAAGCAAAAGTCATTCCGCTACCTAAGCCCCCTTTACTGGCTCAAATAGCTGACCAATCAGCCTACCAACCCTTACTAAACTTTTGGGAAAAATTGTGTTTGACCAGATACAATGCTATTTCACAGTAAACAAATTATAACAAACTTTCAGCATGCTTATAGAGAAGGACATTCAACAAGCACAGCACTTACACAAATGACTGATGATTGGCTGAGAGAAATTGATGATAAAAAAATTGTGGGGGCTGTCTTGTTAGACTTCAGTGGGGCTTTTGACATTATCGATCATAGTCTGCAGCTGGCAAAACGTATGTGTTATGGCCTTACACCCCCTGCTGTATTGTGGATAAAGAGTTACATGTTTAACAGAACACAGAGGGTGTTCTTTAATGGAAGCCTCTCCAACATAATCCAGGTAGAATCAGGAATTCCCCAAGACAGCTGTCTAGGTCCATTACTTTTTCAATCTTTACTAGTGAATTGCCACTGGCTTTGAGGAAAGCCAGAGTGTCTATGTATGCGGATGAATCAACACAATACATGTCCGCTACTACAGTGACTGATATGACTGCAACACTTAACAAAGAGTTTCAGAGTGGGAGGCAAGGAAAAAGTTAGTCCTAAATATATCTAAAACTAAAAGCATTGTATTTGGGATAAATCATTCACTAAACCCCAAACCTCAATTAAATCTTGTAATAAATCATGTGGAAATTGAGAAAATTGAGGTGACTAAACTGCTTGGAGTTACCCTGGATTGTAAACTGTCATGGTCAAGACATATCAACACAACAGTAGCTAAGATGGGGAAACGTATGTCCATGATAAGGCCCTGCTCTACCTTCTTGACAGCAGGTCCTACAGGCCCTAGTTTTGTCACACCTGGACTACTGTTCAGTCGTATGGTCAGGTGCCACAAAAAAGGACTCCGAAAAATTGCAATTGGCTCAGAACAGGGCAGCACGGCTGGCCCTTGGATGTACACAGAGAGGTAATATTAATAACATGCATGTCAATCTCTCCTGGCTCAAAGTGGAGGATGCATTGACTTCATCACTGCTTGTATTTATGAGAGGTACAGTACTGACATGTTGAACGCACCGAGCTGTCTGTTTGAACTACTGGCGCACAGCTCGGACACCCATGCATACCCCACAAGACATGCCACAAGAGGTCTCTTCCCAGTCCTAAGTCCAGAACAGACTATGGAAGGCACACAGTACGAAATAGAGCCATGACTACATGGAAGTCTATTCCACATTAAGTAACTCATGCAAGCAGTGAAATTAGATTTTTTTTTTTAAACAGATAAAAAAAACACCTTATGGAACAGCGGGGACTGTGAAGCAACACAAACATAGGCACAGACACATGCATACACACACACACATGATTGCATACGCACTATGCACACACGTACACATGGATTTTGTACTGTACATATGTGGTAGTGGTGGAGTAGGGGCCTGAGGGCACACAGTCTGTGAATATATTGTAATGTTTTTAAAATTGCATCAACTACCTTCATGTTGCTGGAACCCAGGAAGAGAAGGGGATCCATAATACATTCAAATAAGGTACAATGGTTTTCTGATCCATGCACCTACCTTTTTTTTAAGGTATCTGTGACCAACATATGCATATCTGTATTCCCAGTCATGGGCTTAATTTATTTATTTAAACTGACTGATGTCCTTATATGAACTGTAACTCAGTAAAATCTTTGAAATTGTTTCATGGTGAGTTTATATATATCTTTTTTTAAACATGGAAGAAGCGTATAAAAATGCTATGATGCATGTCCTTTTTTTGCAGCTAACTCTTACAGTCTCACCTCAGAATTAGACATTAATGTTCCTCAAGCGTAAAATTTCAAATTTGTTTCAAATGTCAAATTTCGAAGGTAAGGGTTAAGGTTTGGGTTAGGCTTAAAAAACATATAAAAAAAAAACTTTCTACTGATGGATTCAAACTTGCAACCTTTGGAATCAGATGCTTACGCCCATCCGCCATCCCCATCCACAATGCCTTAGCAAAACCGAAACCTACTTGAAGGTAAGAGAGCTCACCGTTGCCCCTAGTGGCCGGTTTCCACGTCATCTCCCGAGGACTTCAGACATGGATGGACGTCGAATACTGACTTGTATCACAGGTGACAGTTTTTCTTTGGCAACGTCATGCACGTGCGTGAGAGAGTGAATGTGTCAGTGTCTGTGGTAACAATGAGGTAGCCTATTAAACTAAGGGCACCACCTTTCATACAGTTACATGTACGGTTGGGCATTTGAAAGAATGTCTGTGTTCAAGTAATCTCATGAAAATAATTTTGAGTACTCAAGTACTCGCATGATAGCATGGAACGGGTCTGAAGGCAAAAAAGATTGCAGTATGCTACCAGGTTGTTCCAATTACTGGTTCTGATATACAACTGAAAACGAAATGTAACATATTTTAACTGCATTTGACATACTCCACCAATAGTAAACACGTCTCAGTCTGTCAGTGCTTGTAAATTTAACCAGGTAGATACTGTACATAGGGAAGCAGCCTATAATTGCAGGGTTAAATAACCGGGTGGTAGCCGGCTACTGGTATTTAACAGTTTGATGGTTTGATGGCCTTGAACCTGTTTTTCAGTCTCTTGGTCCCAGCTTTGATGCACCTATACTGACCTCACCTTCAGAATGATACGGGGTGAACAGGCTGTGGCTCGGGTGGTTGATGTCCTTGATGATCTTTTTGGCCTTCCTATGACATCGGGTGCTGTAGGTGTCCTGGAGGGCAGGCAGTGTGCCCCCGGTGATGCGTTGGGCAGACCGCACCAACCTCTGCAGAGCCCTGCGGTTGCGGGCAGTGCAGTTCTCGTACTATGCAGTGATACAGCCCGACAGGATGCTCTCAATTGTGCATCTGTACACCTGTTTGTGAGGGTCTTAGGGGCCAAGCAGATTTTCTTCTGTTGCAGCTTCTTCACCACACTGTCTGTGGTCCCGTCGATGTGGATAAGGGCGTGCTCCCTCTGCTGTCTCTTGAAGTCCACGATCAGCTCCTTCGTTTTGTTGACGTTGAGGGAGCGGTTATTTTCCTGGCACCACTCCGCCAGGACCCTCACCTCCTCCCAGTAGGCTGTCTCGTCATTGTTGGTAATCATGCCTTCTACTGTTGTGACATCTGCAAACTTGCTGATTGAGTTGGAGGCGTGCTTGGCATCGCAGTCATGGGTTAACAGGGAGTACAGGAGGGGGCTGAGCACAAACCCTTGTGTGGTCCCTGTGTTGGGGATCAGCATGGTGGAGGTGTTGTTTCCTACTTTCACCACCTGGGGGCAGCCCGTCAGGAAATCCAGGACCCAGTTGCATAGGGCGAGGTTCAGACCCAGGCCCCAAGCTTAATGATGAGCTTGGAGGGTACTATGGTGTTGAAGGCTGAGCTATAGTCAATGAACAGCATTCTTACAAAGATATTCCTCTTGTCCAGATGGGATAGGGCAGCATGCAGTGCGATAGCGATTGCATCGTCTGTGGATCTATTGGGTCAGTGTGCAAATTGAAGTTTTGGTCTAGCCTCTTAAATGTAAAGTCCCCATATTTTTTTTTTTTCAATTCAGTCTGTTATGAGAACAGTAGCCCATATCTGCAAAAGCGGGGTATCTGCGGAAAGCTGAGTATCTTGGCTATTGGTCTGTGCATACCATATATGGGCATACAAGTGTATAAGGGCAGGCCGAGCCAATGACCTCATTTCAAGATGGCTGCTACCTACATTCGGGTTAGTGTTATGGAGCATAAACAAAATAAACACAGAATATGTCGATTCACACCGAAAGCCGGGACTCCACAGACCATGATGGTGTCTTATTTATCTGCCTTTGACTTACCGTTATTGATCACCAGCCCCGAGAGTCAACATTTTTATTTTACACATTTTCACCAATCAGCAAACATCTTCCAAAGTAAGCTTCGATTTGGTCTGTGTTTGAGTTATAGCTACATCGGGGTTATGACTTAATGTATGACTTAATGGTAACATTGAATGTCCACCGAGTGACTATATCAATGGGGGGCAAAGTGACTATATCAATGGCGGGCCTGGGCACTTCAATCTAGCCCGCGAGACAAAAATAATAATAATAATATATATATATTTTTTTTACTCCTTTTTTCTCCCCAATTTCGTGGTATCCAATTGGTAGTTACAGTCTTGTCCCATCGCTGCAACTCCCGTACGGACTCGGGAGAGGCGAAGGTCGAGAGCCGTGCGTCCTCCGAAACACGACCTAGCCAAGCCGCACTGCTTCTTGACACAATGCCAGCTTAACTTCTTTGGGGTAGGGGGCAGTATTTTCACGTCCGGATAAAAAGCATGCCCAGAGTAAACGGCCTGCTACAAAGCCATAAAACCTTATAATAATACCTATAATATGCATATTATTAGTAGATTTGGATAGAAAACACTCTGAAGTTTCTAAAACTGTTTGAATGATGTCTGTGAGTATAACAGAACTCATATGGCAGGCAAAAACCTGAGAAAAAATCCAACCAGGAAGTGGGAAATCTGAGGTTGGTCGATTTTCAACTCAGCTCCTATTGAAGATACAGTGGGATATTGGTAATGTTGCACTTCCTAAGGCTTCCACTAGATGTCAACAGTCTTTAGAACCTTGTCTGGTGCTTCTACTGTGAGTGGGGCCGAAGGAGAGGGGAATGGGTAAAGTCTATCATGACCTGAACATGCCCTGACCATGCGCGTTCACGTGAGAGCGAGCTCTGTTCCATCGCACTTCTGAAGACAAATTATGTTAAAAACATCCTAAAGATTGATTCAATACTTCGTTTGTCATGTTTTTACGGACTGTAATATAACTTTTTTAACTTTCTGCTGGACTTGCCCGCGCGTCGTGAGTTTGGAAAGTGTACTGAACGCTAGAACAACAAGGAGGAATTTGGACATAAATTATGGACATTATCGAACAAAATAAACATTTATTATGGAACTGGGATTCCTGGGAGTGCATTCTGATGAAGATCATCAAAGGTAAGTGAATGTTTATAATGTTATTTCTGACTTCTGTTGACTGCATAATATGGCGGATATATTTGTGTCTTGATTGGGCTCTGAGCGCCGACTCAGATTATTGCATGGTTTGCTTTTTCCGTAAAGCTTTTTTGAAATCTGAAGTGCATCTAAAATGCCATGCATAACAGTTGTATCTTTTAGCAATGTTTATCATGAGTATTCCTGTAAATTGATGTGGCTCTCTGCAAAATCAAAGGATGCTTTAGAACTTCTGAACATAAGGAGCCAATGTAAACTCAGATTTTTGGATATAAATATGAACTTTACCGAACAAAACATACATGTATTGTGTAACATGAAGTCCTATGAGTGTCATCTGATGAAGATCATCAAAGGTAGTGATTAACTATATCTATATTTCTGCTTTTTGTGAATCCTCTCTTTGGCTGGAAAAATGGCTGTGTTATTCTGTGAATAGGCACTCACCTAACATAATCGCTTGGTTTGCTTTCGTCGTAAAGCCTTTTTGAAATCGGACACTGTGGCTAGATTTACAGCAAGTGTATCTTTAAAATGGTGTAAAATACATGTGTGTTTGAGGAATTTTAATTATGGGATTTCTGTTGTTTTGAATTTGGCGCCCTACAGTTTCACTGGCTGTTGAAGAGGTGGGACGCTACCGTCTCACGTACCCTAGAGAGGTTAACCCGGATCCCAGCCGCACCAATGTGTCAGAGGAAACACTGTACACCTGGCGACCATGTCAACGTGCATGCACCCGGCCCGCCACAGGAGTCGCTAGAGCACGATGGGACAAGGAAATCTAAGCCTGCAAAACCCTTTCCTAACCCGGTCGATGCTGGGCCAATTGTGCGCCTCCTCATGGTTCTCCCAGTCATGGCCAGCTGTGACACAGCCTGGGATCGAACCCGGGTCTCTAGTGATGCCTCAAGCACTGTGATGCAGTGCCTTAGACCGGAGTTCCCCTCAAATTGATTTTAACAAAAAATTGGTCCCCCCAAAAATGCGGCCCTCCGTTGAGTTCCAAAATCCCGGTGTGGCCCTCAAGCCAAAACGTTTGCCCACCACTGAACTATATCTTTGCGCATCAAAAATATGACGTAGGCATGCATTACACAGGGGATTGGCTACTATGGCACCTTGGCAGTCTTGTAGCCAATGAGAAAAGGTTTCCAGGGATATGCAGTTGACCTGGGTGGGCCTAGAACCTTTCATGGGTAATGCGAACTATTGCTACCTGGCTCAGAGAAGGCAGCTATGAATAAGTATACCGACATAGAAGCTTTTAATAAAATACTGGTCGGACTCGGTCAGGAGAGCAATTTGGACGAGTATTTCGACTCAGTCGATGAAGATTTCTTTCTGGAAGGATTGGATCCACTATTATATCTGTAAGTAAATTATTTTCTGGTCTTTATATAGCTAATTTAGTATATGTATTTCATTTTTTATAAGTTGTCTGCTTTTTGTGCTTTGGATTTAGTTTACATAGGCCTATGTAACAAGTGATTTGAACGTTATAGTAGTTATTGTCTCTGTTTCGTATTAGTTCACAGTTTGCTGTTCTAAGTTTCATCCTTTGGAGAGACCACTAAACTCTCACGGCCTTTGGAGAGATCACTAAACTCTCATGGCCTTTGGAGAGATCACTAAACTCTCATGGCCATTGTTCATTTGTGGTTCTCACCTCTGCCTCTGACTCCAAAGTGTTACTGTTTGCATTGTGTGTGTGCTTCACACCTTCTATGTGAGTCACTGTTCAGATAAAGTTTAGGCTTCGAGTTTTTACTTTACAGCAATGTTGTTTTGTAAATTTAGCCAACTGTAATTCTGTGTGTGTTACAACAATATATCTCTTTATTTTATTCACCACGGAGTGGAGGATGCAGAGGATTTGGATGATGACATTTGGGATCCACCACTCCCCAGCAAGCAGGGGCGCTTGCTGGGGAGTGGTGGATCCCAAATGTCATCATGGCTCGTGGAGTCGTGGCTGATAGGCCTCTACCAGGTCCTCAACAAGACCGGGAAGTGGTATAAGTAAATGCTTTCATTCCTCACAAGCAGGTGGCCAAAGCAAAAGGTCAAACCCCTCTCTCATAGTTGGCCTTCTGAGAGCAGCTGGTGGTGGAAATGGTTGGATTGGGGGCCCAAAGCAACCATCACAAGACCCCCCACTCAAGGTGAGCGCACATGCCAAAAGACAAAAGGAAGAACTGCAAGCATTGCACAAAACAAAGCAAAGGGGGAGGGGGGTGAAATGCCAGATCTTCTGTCCGAAATGCCAGTTCGCTTTTTGATTCCTGGCAGAGAGGGACTGCTTCAAAGACTATCATGACATGCACAAGCTACGGTGAAAGTGTAATCTAATCATCTACACCTGGGATGAAAAACAAACACGAATGCCATTTGTAAAGATTTCAGGTTATTTTATTTTTGCACCTTTTTTAGTGAAGAACACGTGTAACCAAGTTTGTGTTTGATAAGACATTTTATCTGTTGCTTTTATATTGTTTTTGTAAACAGTTCATTTGTATGTGGGACCAATACATTGGATATGCCTAGGCTAAACGTTCAAGCATTTTGGAGAGGTTGAAAAAACACTTGGATATGTATGTCCCCCGACACCACCACAACGTTTGAGAGAGGTTGCTGTTGTAGAAATTTTGTTTTTATAGTGGACAATAACTGTTAGGCACATCCAGTGTGCAAAAACAGTGCAATTACCACATTCTGACACTTTGGAGAGGACACTTGAATGTACCCTGGATACCCCATAACACCACCACAATGTTTGAGTGAGGTTGATATGGTAGAAATTGTATTTTTATACTGAACAAATAGCATTTAGGGATTGCAAATATGTATTAGCACTGGAATTATCTAATTTACAGACATATGCCACTTTAGGGACACTTGGAAACATCCCGTGACCACACCTGACACCACTTACTTAAACATCTGCCCATTTCTAGTTATTAGGTCTATCAATCCCATTGTTTTCCTAATATTGTTCACATGTTGTGGAAGCCATCTGATGTGTTTCCAGCTCTGGGAATCAATAATTCACTTATAGCTTGTCAATGAAAGATGTTATTTTGTGTGTGCTTGATCTTGTGTATTCTGAACTATGTAACACCTATGTATCTTCTGATCATTTCCTCATAATCTCCCAGGTGTCTTCTTTCCAAATACACCAAGTTTTGGCATGTCTGAATCATGTAATTACACATGAATAGCAGTTACTTTTGGGTATGTCTATTTAGGTGGAAATCTACATTTTGCCATTACATTTAAGAGGCTAGGGTGTCAGGAAAGGTGGAGGTGATATGATCCTTAACTAGCCTCTCAAAGCGCTTCATGATTTATTGGGTCTGTGACATTCCGCCCAATCTCACCATACTCAGCAAAAAGCTGTTGAAGAGGGAGTGACAAGTGGAATACAATCTACAAACAGCTTCTACCAAGTAATGATAGTTTTTTTCCCGAATGTTATCAGTACTACCAGGCCTTGATTACAGAAACAACAACACCCTAGCAAAGTCAAAAATAAGGAACTTCAACTCCCTTGAATTTGAGCGTGACTACATTCTTCCAGCCCTTTCCTTCAGCTTCCCTCATCTTCATTGTTTTACAATGATTAGAAAAAGCTATCAATCCAATATTGTGCTCTTTTGAAGACTTTGCACGTAAGCCCTACCTTTCAATCGTTGTCACGTATAAGTATTGAAGATCCAGCAGTGCCGCCATCAACATGTCTGGCTGGTAATGTGTTTGGCAGTTACAGCCCTTCCTTACTATATAGTTATTACATACACTTGTACTGGACTCCTGGGTGAAACTAGCCCAGTATCCAACCAGACACGCCTGTTAGAGTTTCTGTCTGTGTGGTTGTACCCCCCCCCCCACCCCCGAAAATCCCTGTCTGCAAACTACTATTACACTATACTACACTATAGTGTAAAACTATTAGCTAAAATGTAAACCCCTTGTCTGTTCACAGCAGCAATTACTATGATTTAAAAGAACAAAAATAGAAAGGATGAGTGCTTGATTTGAAATGTATTTTGATCTATTTTAAAACATGGTTGAACATGTATCTTGCAATCATGAGTAATCTGTTATGACACTGTCATACATATAGGCGTATCTGACAAGTGAGCCTAAATAAAAACATACATGGTCATATTACTATAGGGTAAAAGTTCATCCCTACACCAGAATATGTATGTACTGTACATTTTCCAATTCACAATAAGGGTCCAGTTTGGAAGCTTAATGTTTATTGTTTTCGTGTGAATACGCTATCAATGCTGTAAAAATGTGTAAAAAGGTCTCCTTCTTCAACACTATTAATTTAACTTTGGGAGCTTTCTGTATCCTCTTATCCTTTTATATCAATACAGCAAAGAAGGCAGTACCAAACATAATTGATTTGAACAAACTATCCTTCAGAAAGGACGGTGTCCCTATCGGATCTAAAAGTTGCACTTTCCACAGTTATGCTTGAGTGGGATGATGAGAGGAGTATTACTTTACATATCTTTTTTATGTGATATCAAATCAAAATAATGGAAATTGTTATAGTCTAGTCATTGTTGCTTACCAGCAGCAACATGCATATGAAATAATTATTTAATTGTCACGCCCTGGCCTTAGTTATCTTTGTTTTCTGTATTATTTTAGTTAGGTCAGGGTGTGACATGGGGGATGTTTGTGTGTATTTGTCTCGTATTGGGTGGTTGTATTGTATTAGGGGGTTTTGGTAGAGTTTATGGGGTTGTGTTCAGTGTAGGTGTCTAGGTATGTCTATGGTTGCCTGAGTGGTTCTCAATCAGAGACAGCTGTCTTTCATTGTCTCTGATTGGGAGCCATATTTAAGGCAGCCATGGGCATTAGGCTGTTGTGGGTAATTGTCTATGTCTAAACGTTAGTAGCGTGTGTGTGCACTTTCGTTTTGTAGCTTCACGGTCGTTTGTTGTTTTGTTTAGTTTGTAAGTATTTTGTTCGTGTTACGTCTTCGTCTAATAAAAAGAAGATGTATAATTATCACGCTGCGCCTTGGTCCACTCTTTCACCTCAAGACGATCGTGACATTAATCCATAAAACCTCTTTCTTTTCTTTACATTGTTAAGGCTTTTCTATCCTAGCATATTTTCTCATGTGATGTTTTGGTATGATACGATATGAATAATTATTTTGGATGATTTACTTTCCCCGTCTTTCTCCCTCCAGTGGACATGTTTTGAACTACAGCAGAGTTTTGTGACTTACTGAGCCTGGAGAGCTGGAGGCTGGCACACTGCTCTCCAGGCTCTTTCCTACCCCAGTTAATTTATTCATACTTGTCACTGATTGGCCAATACACTCTTTGGTGTACCCAGGTCTAAATCAAGAATGAAAATTAGCAGTACATCTCCGATTAAAAGTCAAGCGCAGTGCACATGTCAACAGTGGGCTTTAGATTGAATCCCAGTCAAAATTAGGGTTGGATTCAATCCATATCGCGGAAGTATTGCAGAAGATCCGTGTTAAATCTAAAGGTAATTTCCGATTGAGCTGACATATGCAATGTTTACCGTGAATACAGTCTCCGCGAACACGGGAACATTGCCTTTAAATTTCAATCGAGCTATAACGCGGTTCTTCCGCGATACTTCAGCGATACAGATGGAATCCAGCCCTTAGTCTCAGAAATCCCAGACCTAGGGCAACAGCACTAGGGGCTCGATTCAAACAGATCCACTTTAGCCGATACCCGCATAGAGGATGATTTGGCGGTGTCAGAGGTGGATCTGCATTAGAGCTGTCAAATCCACATGTGGCTCTCGGCATTAGTCTATAGCCTACCGAACGAGGATATTGATCTGATTTAATTGAATCTAGGCCTAGGTCTGGGTAACATGGTGGATTTTCTGGGTCACTTCGAAAGGGTAGAAAAACAAATTTCAGGGGAGGGAGGGTGTTCTTCAGAAGGACAACTCTTCCAACAAATTACGAGTTTTGGTAGGTTGCACTAAAAATGTGAGCAGGAATTGTGAAACATGACAGAGACGGGCACAATGCAGACGCAGATAGCTAGGCTAATTATAGCCACAGCCAGTCAGAGGTTGAAAGCTTGTAATGCCAACATTCTCTGCCACGGCTCATGCAAACTAATGACGTGAAATACTCTCATTGAAAATATCCTCCGGGAGCACCATTTAGCTAGCTACCAATTTTTTGTCCATTGAGGATGTTTATGTCAGGGCACAAACGAGTAAGGGTCTGGACAGTTTTCCTGCAAGTCCATTTCCGCCTAGACCAACCAACGCTTGTACAGTACCTGTGCAGATGTGCATGTCGGAACATTTTTAACATTGTGAGCAGTAACCCGTCAGCCTAGGGGGACTAAGATCCGTATTTAAGAGCAATATAATACAAAATAATAATAGGTACTATATTACCATAAGGACCCATTCATTCGGAAAATATGCCTGAAACACCTTGGAAACACTACAATCAATATCTTACAATGGTATCCCATGGTCTGCATTATATTTTTGAAAAGTCACTTTATGTAAAGGATAATCAAGAGGGGTTATTTGTTCTATGCATTATTTTCCAAAGAAGCATTGACCCATGAGTTGAGTAGCCCGCTTATACCATGGCTATAATTGAACAAATTTACAGCTAGAAACGTGTTCATTTGCTGCTAGAAATGTGTTCAACATCCACTGAAGTAGCTAGCAAGTTTACCTAGCTACAGTAGTTGCCTTGGTAACCAAACAAACAGACTTGATACAGATGGAGGATCTTAATTTGATCACATCTTGGACATGTACTGTTATAATCTCAACCTCAGAGCCTGGTTCCTCTCTAGGTTTCTTCCTAGGTTCCTGCCTTTCTAGGGAGTTTTTCCTAGCCACCGTGCTTCTACATCTGCATTGCTTGCTGTTTGGAGTTTTAGACTGAGTTTCTGTATAGCACTTTGTGACATCGGCTGATGTAAAAAGGGCTTTATAAATACATTTGATTGATTGATTGATCACTCTTATACCCAACAGGTTTGGTGAATCGATTACAGCCAAGGTAAGTGAAAAATCCTTTAAGTCTGCATTTTCAGTGGTCTGTCCCTTTAAAATTAAATGGATGTCACAGACACTTGAACAGCTTTTGATTTCACATGCACTTTGCTTGCTGACCAACCAAGTAGCAAGCTGTCTGGAGGAATTCTTTGTTGTGTCCCAAAGACACAGCTAGAGGGAGGAGTAAGGAGAGGACTGTCTGCAATGTTTTAGCACACAATTTCACCATAGTTTGAGAGAAGAGTGCCAGCCAGGCAGTTCAAGTGGAGAAGCATCGAGAAGGCAGTATTGTTGAGAGGAGCATGTAGTATAATGACCAGGAGGACAAGATGACATCAAGCGTCCTCGGGAGGATCTGATATAGAGGGTTGACTGATCACCTATAAAGAGAGAATCATTAGCACAAGACAGGACAAAAACCACAAACAAGAGAGTCCTTAGCCTCACAAGTACTAAGGGATATAATATCATTGCCATGGCAGCAGGGGCATGTTCGGTGAGGTGAAATTCTCAGAAAGTAACAGTCAGCAATGTCAAATCTTGAATGAACTTCTTCAACGTAGAATCTTGAGTTCTGTTTTCATAATGATGAAAATGATAATAGTTGGTGATATACAAATGGATCTAAAAGCACTGTCTATTCAACCTCAGAATAACCAATACTAGTGTTAATAAATCTAAATTCACAAACACAGTTACCCTTTATAAAGAAGGGTTGTATCGTTTTATATCCAGTTTGTAGACCGTTAATTATTTGTTTATGGATATAAATGTGTGACAAACTATAATATACTGTAACCCATGCTGGTATTTTTTATTTTTTATTTTGATGCTTGATAAATGAGATTGCAACGCATCATGCCATATTGGGGTTCACCTTGTAAGGGTATTATAACAGTGCAGCCGTATAAGCTCATATTTTGACAAGCATCAAAATGGCACTTTCCATCTATGGAGAAAGTGTAAACATTAGTCTCATTTATAAGTAAAAACACAAAACCACCCTTACAAACTGTCATTAACAAATTGTAATGAAAAATATGATAATGCATGATGATGATCCTGACATACCCCATCAGATAATAGATGCTAAAATATAAAGGTATGCATTGTGTTGTGTTGGGTAATTATATTGTTGGACCTTTGATCCCTTGAGATAATGCTATGTGGCTAAACGGATAAAAGCTACATGGAAGCCTAATGTGGAACAAATAACATACAGTTTAAAAAACACATCTCATTGGTAGTCAGCTCCTGTTTACTACTCCATTGTTGAGTTCTGAAACGTTTTCTTCATCTCTACATAATGCCTGGTATTGAAAGTGCTTTGAAGCGCTCGGTTAGACCAAGCGTCTCTCGCCTGTTATGTGAAAACAAGCTAAATTGAGTTCCTGACTTTGAGTGAATGTAACATGAACGGCAGGAAACACTTGTTACGGATAACATCTATTTGCCAACATTCCAGGAGTGACACCATTCTCCGTTTAAGTTTTTTTTTTACATGATTGTGAGACCAAAATTGACAATTTAAGTCAGATATATTTAGTGTCTGCTATGTCAATGACATTAACCACCCTTAAACTCCCGAAAAGAAAGTTAACTTCTTGAATTATTCAAGAACCAACATAGTCATAATTTCCCTGTTTTTTCATAGATTGTGTGTAGTATCACTCCATATCACTCCGTTGCTGCCAGTTACTCCCTTGCTGCCAGTTACCTAGATCACATAGGTTTCTGTAGGGGACAAACAGTGAATAGAAGACAGATGTTTTGCTCTAGATTTACGGAAACACTTTTACAACCATAGCATGAATGAGTCTACCAGCTTCGTTGGCAGCACAAATGTTGCACATGAGAAGATAAGATTTAATTTGATAAAATGTGAAGACAAAAGAAAAATGAAATACCAATGCTAGATAGGACTAAAAACATGCCTTAAGTATATATTTTTTGTGCATCAGATGATCTATATTAAAGGGAAAGTTTGGAATTTTAGCAACAAAGCCATTTATCTACTCCCCAGAGTCAGATGAACTTGTGGATACCATTTTTATGTTTCTAGTCCAGTATGAAGCTACTTTTGCGAGCAAATGCTAACTAGCGTTAGCACAATGATTGGTAGTCTACAGGAACTCCTAGCATGCTAGCTTGTCCAGTAGACTTCCAGTCATTGCACTAATGCTAGTTAGCATTTGCTTCCGAAACAACCTCTAACTTCCTTCATACTGGATGCAGATACATACAAATGGTATCCACGAGGTCATCTGACTCTTGGGAGTAAAGGGCTTCATTGCCAAAATCCTGAACTATCCCTTTAAATATAGGCTACAAGAAAGTAGAACCTCAATGCACAGGTAGGTCTATTTTACCATCATTAACTTTATTATTGGCCTATATAGGTTTTAAAGGCAGGTCAATCAGGACAATAAACTAGGTCTACCAAACTAAAACATCAAAACATGTAATTACTCAATTAGATCGTTAGCTCACTGACTCTTATATCGTTTGACAAAAAGTTTGACTACCTGGCAGCCTACTGAGTTACCTATCGAAAATACAACATGAAATGAAAATATCAAGACAATAACACATGGTTGATCAAGTGAGAATGGACATTTTGTAACATTGAGTTTAATCAATGAGGACAATCACAGACAAAGGAATTAGATAAAGTAGAAGATTGGCAGCAGGGACATTTGACCGGGGTGATACTGTTTATGCAAAAGTGCCACACGTTTTGGTATATCGCGATGTAGACAATCAAAATCAGTCTATCCCTACTCAAATGATGTTTATTTCAATGAATTAAGATCGTATCTTCCTTTTTATGATGAAAATGTATTATTCAGTGGATGCTACAACCACTCAAACAAAATCAGACACATACTTCTACAAAGCGTGGCTTTCAGTGTTGGTGGGACACTTTAGTAAATGAACTGGGACACTATTTTGTCATTAGAAATACATTAGAGTCATCATTGTAAATAAGAATGTGTTCTTAACTGACTTTCATAGTTAAAGGTTAAATAAAAAAATAAAAAAATTGTGTCCCACATCACCTCACACTTGTTATGAACTCATCAATAAATACTTTGTAGATGCTTGTAGATAACACACTCTCTGTTTTTACAATTTTGGGACAATAACCTTATACTAGACTCTCTCTATGCCCTTGGAAAATGTATGTGGGGACATTCCAAGCTCTTGGTGAATATCTAACTAAAGGAGTCTGCACAGCGTTTACTTGATCCTGGAACACCTCTACTATCCCCCATATTCTGTCCCCTTTCATAAATTGAGCCTTGTTTCTAGCCTCCCTTTCTTACATGTCATTGTGGTTCCTTTTTTCCTTTCATACCCTTGTTATTTCCCTCTAATGCCTTTCATCATCATCCTATGCGGTTTATTTGCTATATAGCATCTATATGACGAACAAATAAAACATATTTCAATGTACACTGAACAAAAATATAAACGCAACATGCAACAATTTCTAAGATATTACTGAGTTACAGATCATATAAGGAAATCAGTCAATAGAAATAAATAAATTAGGCTCTAATCTAATCACATGACTGGAAATATGGATATGCACCTGTTGGTCACAGATACAGTACCTTTAGAAAAAGGTTTGGGCGTGGATCAGAAAACCAGTCAGTATCTGGTGTGACTACCATTTGCTTAATGCAGCGTGACACATCTCCTTCTCATAGAGTTGATCAGGCTGTTGATTGTGGCCTGTGGAGTGTTGTCCCACTCCTCTTCAATGGCTGTGCGAAGTTGTTGGATATTGGCGGGAACTGGAACACGCTGTTGTACAAGTCGATCCAGAGCATCCCAAACATGCTCAATGGATGACATGGCTGGTCAGTATGCAGGCTATAGAAGAACTGAGACATTTTCAGCTTCCCGCAATTGTGTACAGATCCTTGCGACATGGGACAGTGCATTATCATGCTGAAACATGAGGTGATGGTGGCGGATGAATAGCACAAAAATGGGCCTCAGGATCTCGTCACGGTATCTCTGTGTATTCAAATTGTCGATAAAATGCAATTGTGTTCGTTGTCCGTAGCTTATGCTTGTCCATACCATAACCCCACGGCCCCCATGGGGCACTCTGTTCACAACATGGACATCAGCAAACCGTTCACCATCTGTCCCGGTACAGTTGACACCGGAATTCACCTGTGAAGAGCACACTTCTCCAGCATGCCAGCGGCCATCGAAGGTGAGCATTTTCCCACTGAAGTCGGTTGCAAATCCGAACTGCAGTCAGGTCAAGACCCTGTTGAGAACCACAAGCACCAGATGAGCATCCCTGAGACGTTTTCTGACAGTTTCCTTCCGAAATTCTTCGGTTGTGCAAACCCACAGTTTCATCAGCTGTCTGGTCTCAGACAATCCCGCAGGTGAAAAGGCCAGATGTGGAGGTCCTGGGCTGGCATGGTTCCACGTGGTGCGGTTGTGAGGCTGGTTGGACATACTGCCAAGTTCTCTAAAACGACGTTGTAGGCGGCTTATGGTATGGAAATGAACATTAAATTCTCTGGCAACAGCTCTGGTGGACATTCCTGCAGTCAGAATGCCAATTGCATGCTCCCTGAAAACTTGAGACATTTGTGGCATTGTGTTGTGTGACAGCACATTTTATTGTCCCCAGCACAAGGTGCACCTTTGTAATGATCATGATGTTTAATCAGCTTCTTGATATGCCACACCTGTCACGTGGATGGATTATTTTGGTAGTGGAGAAATGCTCACTAACAGGGGTATAAAAAAATTTGTTCAGTGTATTTTAGAATATCTAACCAAGGAAAATACAATTAAATTGATTAAAGACCCAATGCAGTCAAAAACGTGATTTTCCTGTGTTTTATATATATTTCCACACTATGAGGTTGGAATAATACTGTACAATTGTTAAAATAATGATAATGCCCTTTTAGTGTAAGAGCGGCTGAAATTGCTGTCTGTTTTGGTCAGATGGAGTTTTGGCCTGCCTGGTCACATCACCAGGCAGTAAATTAGTTCCAAATCACTCTACCAATAACTGCTAGTTTCATTTTTCCCTTCCCCACTCAGACCACTTCCAGACAGTCCTAGCAAAATTCTTGCTTGAGAAATTGCACAGTGAAGTACTTAACTGTTACCCAGAAAATGATTTGATATTGAGATAAAAAAACAGCAGCAGTTTATTTTGTGCCTGTTGACATGAATGGTTTCTATATTCTATATACTATATTTCAAAACCCGATCAAGAACTATTCATTTTAACACCAAAAGCTAGATTGTTGAATTATAACAGAATGACAGCCTTATTATTCTAGCTCATGGATTCATATGTATGGCAGAGTTTCAACCGGTCACCCCATCTAAGAAACCTGACCACACACACTACAATGATGTGACACTAACCCCAAAAAATGTTCATGCAGAGAACACATTCAGCAACAACCCAATCACAAAATTACCCTAGTACAGCACTCTCAAACACAAATGTCCCACTACACTTGTCCCACTAATGCTGCCATTCCCCTATGTGAATAACTCAAGGTCTAAATAATGAACTGTGGTTGAGTCACAGATTCTCTCCAACAGCTTTGTTTACGTGCCCTCACTGTTGGGACAATTAATGTTGCTCAGAAGTGTGCCAGAGATGTACCACCGACTACAACGACCTAACCAGACAAATGACCTCTCTTTGTTCTCTCAATTGTGTTAATATGCTTTCCTTTGCTTTGTTTCTGAATTATTTTTGTAAAGAATAATAATTGTGTAAAAATATCCATAATCAAACCAATAAAGAGCAGTGGAAAGCAACACTTTCATTTGACGGGAGGGCTATAGGTCCACATATTTGTTGCTTATCCTTAAGCGCTAATGTGACCAACGCATCTGATTCCATAAGCAACGATATTGTAAAATACCGACACCTGTTTTAAAAACGTTATTAAAAAGTGTTCCCACATGCTTTTTACTATCTGACATTGTTATTTTTTTTATATATTTCAAAGACTCAATGAAACCTAAATTCTATCTGACATTTTTGTCAGAAATGAGTTAGTCACATATAATTCATCTTTAGATGGTTCTTCTTATGACGGAAAATTTGATTTTCTTTTAAGTACATTTTTTGTGAAAAAATATGAAAAACTAGAAAGTTCTGTGTGCATAAACTCATTTGAACTTATCGCTAAGGTTCTATCTTCAATCCAATCACAAAGCCAGAAGAAATACAGATGGACCAATCAGAACACGTCTTTGCCATCTCCTTCTAAGTATGGTCTAGCCAGCAGGAATGGCACTCAAGCAACAACAAAAGACAACACTGTCAGAAATCTTAAAGTAAATTATGTTGTCACATCGTTGTTCAGTAATGTCAGTAATTCGTCTGATTATCATAATACATTTCTTAATGTATTTGATGATGATGTTCTGACTTTATCTTGGTAAAATAGTGTAATTCTATAGTGTATTAATTCAAATGTCTAATTCAGAAGCGTCACATAGAACCTTTCAGAGCCATCAGGCTCTATCTGCAATTGCACCCTCTTAATAAAACGAATTTACAAATGTGTCAGGATTTTGATACTCTGCACTTCAGGTGGGCTACCTTTAAGGTGAGGATGACCTTAATGGGCTATGAAGGAAGAATTCACTACAAAACCGTTCTGATTTCTGGGATGTGAAAACTTTAATGCTCGATTTCTAAGAACTATGCTTTGCACAGATTAAACCTTAAAGTCCAAAGGTCACAAAATGTTCACAAAAATACCCACATTGTATGAATATTTATGATTATTTAGATCCAACAATCATAACACTTCGTTGAATGTTACTAGGACTATTATTAAAAAGATAAGTGAGACAAATAAAGAAATTAAATTAACAAACCACAATTAATGTCTTAAAGTAGTAGGCCTAGCCAAAGAAATATTGAAATGTACTTTCCTATAGGAGTCAACTATATTCGATAGTGATAGTCATGTTCAAAAAAGTGATTTCAAATATTTTGAGGGAATCTTCAAACCTGTACTTAAGGTACTGACAAAGACACATTGAACTGGAAATCTCTGAAAGCGATTGATATTAGCGATACAATTGTTTCAGACTATGACCAAACTGTGTGAATGCGGGCTTACATATTAATCAATGTACTGTACTCACATAGATGAACCATATGGCCCCGCAAAAATTCCGGAAAGTTTCAGTCTTGCTCAATTCACAATCCTTCATGCAGAAAGTCGACTTGATCCTTCAAAAAAGTTAGACAAAAATTAAGAACATTGCTTTAAAACTCATCTGTAATAGGTATGCAAATATCCTAAGATCTTCCCATATTTAAAATAAAGTACCATAATACTGTTTGCAATTATCTTCATGCGTAATACTTTGTTTAATGCCTCCTATGTTTTTTGCAACCTATTAGCGTAATTTCGTCCATCAAGCGACATTAATTGTGGTTGAATGAAAACTCGTAAAGAAGAAAAAGGTCTTCAAGAGGCCTGTCAGATACTTGCTCCACTTGGGAGGACCTTTAACCTACTTAGCGGTAGGCCTGCACTGTTTCAAGTACTGCAACTGAAAGATACGCACCTGCTTTTACACACAAAATGGTGGCCAGTGTAAAAGGAGAGAGTTTGGCTGGATTGAAATCCCGACTCCATGTGTGGGGTCTTTTGAGATATCCTTCTAGTTCTCATCTTGTAACAATCAGAACAATTGGGAATTTGGTTGCAGTGCCTTGCAGTGATATATGGTAATCATAGTTAAAACATTTTTTTTTATCAATCTGCAAGAGGAGGTTGGAAAATGTGTGTAAACCCAATGTCATACATAGCATATCTTGTTCGAATTATATTCATGATATTGTGGTTGTAATCTAGAAGTAGTCTATGGACCTAGTCCTTGTCGTAGCTATTATATAATGGGAGAACTGTTTTTAATGCAGCATTTCCGAATAACCTTTCAAGATTTTCACATTCAAATACCCACATGCATATTCAGCTAATTTGTTCAGTAAATCAATTGTATTAAAAAAAGTTGGTGAAATAGGAATCAGTTCGAGGACAAAGGGGAGATGTAATGTAATGTAATGGTAAGAACCATTTCCCATAGTAGGCCAATGCAGTTGCCCAAACGATTATTCTGACTATACTACAAACATAGGCATCATTATTAGGCCTTTACAAATGTCTTCTTGGATTCCTTTAGTTTTTTGGGGGGGAGCACTTTGTTTGGAAATATCTTAATAGTTATGGTTTTTGAGGACATTCCCGTAAGGAAAAGCTTTTCAGGAATATGCGCTTGGATCCCACAAAGAGGACTTATGCTCGACATATTAATATGCTTCCTAATCAGATTTTATAAAGTTACATCACTTGCATTTCTGTCTCCTTCGCAGGTAATATTCGTATGCATACCAATGTGCTTGTGAGATACCAATCTGTCAATTCGGTTTTACAACTGTCCGCGTGCGTTTATCTATTTAGATCCTTCTTCAAGTGTGACGTTATGAGGCAAGCAGGCAACTCCAGTCATCACAATTACTTATTTGGCCATTGAGATAGGCCTAAAATAATACTGTAAATTTGTTGACTAAACAAATTGACTAAACAAAGAAGATCGCAAGTATGGTGGACTTCTTCAGGTGATTTGACCTAACCAACAGATATGTGGCATAAATTCCATTTAGAATATTTGGCACCTTTGATATGTTTGTACAATGTGTACAATGTGCGCCATTACGCTCTAGTTGGAATGCAGTTTTGAAAGGCTATTTTTTAAAACATAGAAAATACAGTTAAATGTTTATAATGAAGCAGAAAACATTAGCAAAAACATGAGCATAATAGCCGTGGGTAACCGTGCGTCCTAGACGCATGTACATGTAAACTGATCCTCGGATAGTTTCCATTTTAGATATTTTCAGACCCTGAGTTCATGAGATTTTAAACATCATACATGGTGAAAGTGTAACGACATTTGACATCAGTCTACCAACATAGCACATTCACCAGTAGTGCCGTGTCTCGTCTATTGATTCCCAGCAGCGGTCACTTCGTTCCGCCGGTGTATCTTTGAGGTTGCGGGTCAGGACCCTGGCTCTTACACCGAGCACTCTAGCCCTTCACGGATCTCTCCAAATCTCTCTCGGGTTATTGAACCAGCACGCAGTGATGGAGAAAGCACTTCAGTGACCACGCGCTCTGGTCCATCTGCTGTGCTGCTGTACCACAGACTGCGTCAGTGGGGGAGGGGCTGTTTTGAAATATAAAAGCATCACCCATTTATGATTAAATCGTCGATTAATGCATTAGTGTTTATGTTTGACAAGATAACAATTCATTAATTAAACAAAATATCAATAAAATGGACATCAGTGCACCCAGCAGTGTGGAGAGAAATAGCCTGCAGCTAAATGTTAGCCTAGCCATCAGGCCCAACCGCATGTTTCTGAAGTCTGAGTGGAGGGGGCCATCCAGGTTATTATGATGACCATTCAATTCCAGACATTTAACACAGAAGCAAGATATGTGTTCTTGAAATAACCGTTATGCGTTGTTTGATTAAATCCTTGTTTGTCATTAGACCCTTGTAATACCATAATTATAGCCTTGGACCATAGTGGAAGTCTACACATCCACAATGATATCACATTACAGGCCCTAGTGGACATGCATCTGCATAAGGAGGAGGTGATCTATTGATCCAGCTGTAGTTGGTTAATCCGGACACAATCTAATTACAAATAATACGAGATTGTTCGGTCATAAGACTACAGGCCGCTAACAACATTATTCCATATTCTATTTTGATGAGCCTATGGTTTAAAGAAACAATCAAATCCAGAATGTTCTAAATCATAATTGCCTGATATTGAATTAAACAATGACAATACAAAATTAAAGTTTTATTTAATGCATATTTTTTCAATATGAGCAAAGCTTATTAGTTGTGCTTTCTCTGAAGAAGTAGGTTTAACAAGGTAGAGGTTTAGCAGAAAACAAAACAAAGCAATGTCATGGAATGAGCGCGCTGGGAATACGCAAAGAAAAACGCTTATAATCTTCGAGGCACAATACACAACTTCAAAATACTTTGACAACAATAAAATTGAGTTTGGTGCATAAGTAACTGATATATATAAGATTTGATATTTTAATAGTAATAATTTCCTCCATTTAAATTGGTGATTCACAGTCTATGGACAATAGCCTACATCTCAAAATCAGAGGGCAAGCCTTTACTCGTAGGCTATCTGAAACATCAATAGGCTACATTTTTACTTCTTTGAAGTTAGCAATCTTGGAGTTATTTATCATGGATTTAATATTTCAGTTTTAAATATGCCATATTTCAACGCTAAATAGCAAATATGCTACAGACAATCACAGCAGACAAGCACAATAGGGCACATTTGCATAACTAGATTTGCACATAACCAGTACAAAAATACTGTCTGTATTTTTAAAAATAAAAGTCTGTATCTACTTAATTTAATATATTGTACCAATAAACCCATTCAAATATAAATCTTACAAACCTTATGGAGGCCTAGCATTTCCTTCACCGGATGATATGTCCAAATATCTTGTTCACTAGCTCTTCAAGTTGAAATGTACAAGATAACTGTATAGCCTATGGATCAAAACTATTACTGTAAACTGTGGAGCCAACCGGCGCCAGATTTCAGTGCGTTTCCAATGTGGAGGGTCTCTGGACTCCGGTCGTGCTCTCTGGCTCAATAATCCAGAAGGTTGAGAGGTTTGTCTCATTTACATAACGTTAGAAGTGCTGTGACTGTGGCCTACCTTTCCCATATTCCCAAAAAGCCACCACGAGCCCCAGCGTAGCCAAACGCATGGAGGTGGCTCACAAAGCGTCTGTTTTTATGATGGCCTTTGCAGGTAAGACCACATACTGTGCCTTGCATACTTATGTGGATCATGTTTGTTAGAATATTTACAAAATAAGGTGAATTTAATGTTATCTGAGGTTTAACAGAAATAGAATGTAAACATGTGTAGCAGTGTGCTTTGAAGTTGAATTGCGAGAAACTTTTAAAACAATGGAAATGACCATATGCTGTTGGTATGATATTTACTCTGACGTGAGGGTAACTTCATGCATAATGCTACTGACTTTTGAGTGCCGTGAATTAGTTTGTCTCCTGTACTATGCCTCCTAATTTAACAAAGAAAATCCACCCACTCCGTTGCAATAAATGCGATGAGAAGGGTTTGTGAGAAATTGAAGGATGCATGAGCACGTAAATATTTACTGAATAAAAATGTATATAACAGTGATTTATTACAATTCATAATGAACATCTTAAAGAGAGATTGGTATTGCGTCGCCAGTAATTGATGGCTGACCATGTCGCATCTTCATTTGCGCGATTAGGGTACTTACTGACGTAATACTAATACTAAATCAAATTATGGTGTAAGTTTATACTTTTATTTTCCCTCTCCAACAAAGGGAAATATGCCACCATCCACACGATGATAACATTGGTGCTTTGGCTTACATGGAGATCATTGGTTTTAGTCACTTTTGGTCACCCTAAATGACACTTTGATCAGAATGTGAGAAAGTGAGACCCACCTGAGAGTTAACCCATAATAATACATGAAGAATTACAAGAATTTATCACCAATAAAGAAAGCCCCATTAGTAAATAATGTAGACATCAATAGTGACTATGGTTAAGTATTTCAGCTTTGCTTGGAAACAGATAGGCCTAGCTTTATGAGCTCAATAACTATACAGGTAGATATAGCTCCAGTTGTAACAAAATATATGCCAATATGTCAAAATCCCCACAACAATCGTCACCGACATCTTTAGCTTCTTCATCATAGCAATAATTTCCCATTGTCTCTTGAATCACTGATTTCAAAGTTTTAGTTATGATCAAACGTTTTCTAAAAACTCCAACAGTTGATGAAGTGTAAAATAAATATAGGAAGCATGATTAACTATGTCCTGTGTAGTAATAATAATAGGCTGAAAATAATAATAATAATGATAATAATACAAATCTAAGGTGCTGCTTGCCTTCAGCAATACTAATAGCCTAGTAATACTACAGTTACATTTCATGAGTAATTGTTTTGTCGATTCAAAAGCCCTTTTCTTCTTCGTCTTATCTAATGTTCCTGCCTCTGGCGCCTATGAGTTTACACAAATATTAAGATGCCAGGTTAAGCAGTGGGCTTATGCTCCCATCGACAAAACATATCCAAGTGTCCACAATGCCCTAGCAGGTTGATTCAAGTTTAGTTAGGTGATTGAGTGCCAGGAATAAGGATGTTGTTGCATTTCATCAGTTATCATCATGTGAATTCCCATGAATTCCAATGAAACATTATTCAATTATTATAATCTTTCATAAGAAAAGCATAAGCAGAAACACTTGTAATTTCAGAATGTAAGTCCAGTAATATATTTTTTATCAATACTTTGTTTGATATCTGTCAACTTGAAATGCACAAAAACTTGTTTTGACTCTCTCCCGAGACATATTTTGTTTATTCGGGTAAAGTAAAACAACTTTATCAAACCTATTGTCTGAAAACAGATGGAAACAATATGTAGCCTATTCACGGCTAGATCTTCAATTATTTCTAATATTATATGTACATAATGTCAATATGCTGTTTGTAAATAACTGACAGCAGTATACTCACAAGTTAGGATCCCTATCCTAATTTTTCCCCCTCAGGATTGTGTTACTTTGAGATAATTTGAAAGTGCCCCTCTCTGGTGGAACAAAATGGTGCTTAAGACGCATAGCTGGTCATACAATTGAGGAGAACCATTGTACCTCTTTGGCGATGCTCGGTGGCGCTTATGTCTGGCCAAAGTGCTCTTGAAGTTTCCAGAAAGTATGGAGTTCCCTATTGAAGCAGAAAATTACACGCCCCCTTTTATCATGCGCTCAGCTGTTTGCAGAACTTTATTATGGTAAGACATGTGGACAAATAACAATGTCTCATCAAATACATATGTAGATATATTAGAACAATAAATAAACAGTTTACTTAGCATAATGTTCACCTTAATACGAAACTAACCACATTTCCTCAATTATCTTTCTAAAATGTCAATGACTATTGTTTGCTCGTTTAGGACGTTGCTCCGCCCCCTGTGTTTGTCGTAAACCTGGCTCCTGGCTACAATAAACCCGAGCTAAGAGCGCCCTGGGCTCGCCTCCTTCTCCAAGGCGATCAATCGGATCTCAGGCGTTCTACAAGCACTCTCTTACGTAGCCATCCAGAAGGAGAGAGCTTCAACAACACGGTTGATTTGCTCAACAAAATCTACCTGCTTTCTGAACCATGTCGTTGAGCCCAAAGCATACAACGCCTTTCTCAGTGACTGATATTTTGAGTCCTATCGAGGAGACCTACAAGAAGTTTAGTGGCATGGACGGCGCAGGGAACCTAACCTCTCCACTGGGAGCTTACCGACAGCCTCAGGTTTCCCAGACTGGCATGCAACAGCACTCCATGGGACACAACGCTACCGTGGCGACCACCTACCACATGCCACACACTGTCTCCCAGTTCTCGCACAGTGCCATGGGGGGATACTGCAATGGGAGCATTGGCAACATGGGAGACCTTCCGTCGTACCAGGAAACCATGAGAAATAGCGCAGCAGCAACAGGGTGGTATGGTGCGAACACGGATCCAAGATATTCAACGAGTAAGTCGTTTTTATTTTATTTTGATTCGTTGTTATTGTTTTGTGAATTGTTGTATGTCACTTTCAGCACTTCTCAAACAAACTTTTAACGAAATGCGAACAGGTTTGAATCAAGAACACTCACCGTCATTGAGTAGTCTGACATTACACACTTTTTTAATATGGAAAAAAGTATGTTTTCATTTTATTGAACAAAAAGTGTATTATTATTATTGCATTTAAATTAACTTGATTGCTAAAGCTGCATTGTAACCTACATTTGGACAAATACAGACCATTGCCAAACTACTTCAGGCAAAACGATACATTTACATTGCTGAATATTGAATATGCGTATATGTATGTATATTTTTAAGTTTCTAGATTCATGGGACCTTCCACAGGTATGAACATGACTGGAATGGGGACCCTGACAGGCATGGGGGACGCCTCCAGGTCCATGCCACCCCTGCACGCAGCGCCCAGGAGGAAACGACGGGTACTATTCTCCCAGGCTCAGGTGTACGAGCTGGAGAGGAGATTCAAACAACAGAAATACCTCTCGGCGCCAGAGCGGGAACACCTGGCCAGTATGATCCACCTGACGCCGACCCAGGTCAAGATCTGGTTCCAGAACCACAGGTACAAGATGAAGCGGCAGGCCAAGGACAAAGCCGCGCAGCAGCTGCAGCAGGAAAGCAACCTGTGTCAGCAACAACAGTCTCCGAGGCGCGTGGCCGTGCCTGTTCTGGTGAAGGACGGTAAACCGTGTCAGAACGGCTCCAACACGCCAACGCCGAACCAGCAGCAGGTACAGCAGCAGCAGCAACAGCAACATAACGGCTCTGGGGTGCTCCCGGCTTCCAGTAATGCCATCAATCAACATCAAAACCAGCAGGTCCACTCCTTAGTTCAGGCCCAAGACCTGGAGGAGATATCACCTAGCCCCCCTTCACTCCACAGCCAGATCAACATGGCGCAGATAGACACTTCTGCTATAGACTACACCAATAACATGGTCAGCTCCAACCTCCTCTACGGCAGAACGTGGTAGGACCTGCTGTCCTTTTACATTTTTATATTTTAACCTGTGGATGAGCTTAAGAGAAAACGAGACATGTATCATGTTGATATACACATCTGTGCGAAAATGGAGCCCTTGGGTGGCTGAGATGACAACACGTTCAGTCGCATCAGCTGGTCAGGGCACATTTTCCTGACATTTCTAAGAGGGAGACTATTTTTGAACATTACACGAAATGGCTGCCCTTGAAACAGATTGTGTCGTTTCGGGACCTTTTATAATCAATGTGATGGACTTCCTCATGATGTTAACGTAGATGGGGACTGGAGGGAAAAGGGAGAGATATAGGTGGGATCAGGTATGAACTCTCAAGGTACTAAACCACCCCTCATTTGCGGTGATAACCTTGGTATAATATGCTATTGATATTGTAAACTAATGTATTCATTTAGACTTAAAGAAAGTAGAAACTGTAGGCCTATATGAAGTTTCATTCCAAAACGCTATACATACATTTTCAGAAATGTTGGTCAATTTTATTGTTTAAATAATTAAATTATGAAAGAGATTGTTGTGTTTTTTTCACTATCTAATCATTCAATGGGTTGTTCAATGAGAGACATGTATTTGTTTAAAACCTAGAATTTGATGGTTTCATTTCAGAAAGAAAAATAATGATGTTTTTTTTGCCAAATGCTATATATCCTCCTCACTCTCAGATAAATAAGTAGTACTGCTAGGTTTTACACAGTCAAATGTGACAAATAACACATTTTTTAAATATATAAATGTATAAATTATACATTTGTAACATCAATAGCCTATTTAATTAAAACACATACAATTATTAAATACAGGAATATGAGATCTGTAAAACATTTTACATTTGAGTCATTTCGCAGATGCTCCAGAGTGACTTACAGTAAGTGCATTCATCTTAAGATAGCTAGGTGAGACAACAACATATCAGTCAAATATAGGCTATATGATACTAACATTCCATTCCAGCTAAACAACGGATATATAGCGTTTTGCAATGATAATAATAATTCATACACATCTGAAATCAATGAATAAAAAAATCGGAGAATAGTTTTACACACACATAAATGTGCCCATAAGCAATCTGATAAGAAAACAAAAACAAATGTGAAGAATTTGTGGATTTAGCGTTTTGGAAATAAACTATTCATATTTGGCTAACACACGAGAACGCTTTTACCTGTATAATACTTGTTTTGAAGTCGACTTTTTTGTTTTCTTTATTATTTTGTAAGTTAAAACGAACAAATGCGTGATGGCTGCTGTATGTGTTTCAAACCAATTGAACATTAACAATAAATCACTTGAAGTGCGAGCTATTTCTAGCGAATTAATTTTTATAAGGATCTGGTTGGAGTGCGTTTTCATTATTGTGTGATTGAGACCAAATTGAGTTGGAAAGCAAGGTCGATGGGGTAGCCAACATTGTTCACAGGAGATTTTGCAGAGGCATCGCAAATGTACGCTGACCAATACACAAAAATATTATAACCTATTGAAAATATTATCCATAAACAATAGTTTTAGGTAAACATAAAGCGACATCCTTATTATCGTTAGAATAAAAACCTGAAACATGTTCTATATGTTTTCAATACAGAAATTGTGTGATTCCAAAGCAATAAGAAAGGTTAGTCAACATAGACTTGTTTTACAAGTTCATAGCCAATTTATATGTCTAATAAAGCCATTTCTCCTATACATGAATAATACAATCAACGTAAATGTAATGATATTATCATTATTATTATCATTCTTTTAAAAATGTATTACTGTTGTTGGTGTTGTGGCACGTTATTGAATGAAATGTAGATCAATTTGTGATAACCTTTCTACTTAATAATGCACATTTTGAAGAACGTGTTTCTCATCAAGCTAGCAGGCCTATTGCAGCAGCAGCATTTAGAGCTTATGCGCTGACATTCAATACATTTACGTAGCCATTTACGTAGTCATTTACGTAGCCATTTACGTAGCCCAATATCGCCTAATAACGGATTCATGACAGTAAAGTAGGTGTAATGCAACACCAAAAACACTAATGACATGATATGTCTCTAATCAAAGTAATCTATTTTATCCATGTGCGTCGCTACACTATTAAAACAGTATACCAAACTTACTGTGCACACCACATATTGATGCTGCACAGCACTTTTCTTTGTTATGATAAGGCCTGCTATACATTCCCAGTCGGTTTTAATGGTCTTCTATTCTAAAGGTAAAAAAAATTATCACACTGAGTTATCCAGCACTTCACTGCAATTTATTTTTTATTCAGTTTTACTCTTTAGTCTCCCTCCATAGGCTACATCCTAACTCTTTCTATTGCAGTAATGATACTGCAATATACTATTCTGTACTCAGTTGATCCTGCGCTACATCCAAAATACTGCTGTTATTCTCCAACATCACTGATTATACAAACCTATCCTAATATTGTAACTATACAAAATAGCTCTGTTTCTAGCTACTTCTATAAAGTATGAGTTACCACTCTCGAATTTCACGTTTAATTCAAAATATATACAGTAAACCATCACGTACTATTACCACAATACGAACCGTTCCTACATTTCTACAGTAGTTTTTCCCCCCCACTTTTCAACTGTATCTAAAACAATCTGAATATAATCAAAGAAATATATATGATACAAGTTATTGTGATATTATAATAATGTTGAGGGGCCCTTCTAAAACTAGCTGAGAAATCCAAACCCTCTTTGATAAGTCAATCTATCATAAGGATGGCATGAAGTTACTACCTCTTAAATATTTGTATTAGCCTCTCCAAAACATTTAAATCACAAGTTGTTATCCATCTCTCTCTGTAGTCTGTCTGGTCTACATCATGATTTGTACTGGACACCTGATAATAGGCCACTGCCTTCCACATCCATTGCCCATTTAAACACGTTTCAAAATTGCATCTCAATAACAGTCATGATGATACCCTTGGAGGATGATGATGATGGCCTATTGCTGTCGCTGCATCCTCTCCCTGAAAAGCAGCAATATTATTACAGCTGCTCCCCATACAGCTGTATGGACACCCACTCCCTCAGATTACACACTCCTGTGTGGGGAATTACATAGGAAGAACTGAGACAATGTTCACTAAAGCTGTACAATTTGAATTCCATTCTTCAAACATGTTTTATAATATGTCATTTGGGGATGTTTGACACGAGGGTCAAAATTAAGACATATATTATCATGGTGCAATAGTTGTTTTCCTGAGCTTTATATTTTCTGTATTGTGGGTTTGGTTGACTTATTCTCAGCCAAACTTTTCATGGGGGAACTAATGAACTGAAGCCATTATTGTCCTTATGTTTCAGTTGTGGTCATTAGTAGTCTATGGTCGTCATTTCTGACATTGCTACGGTTGTGTCTCACAAGTTATGGGGATGTGCATTGAACTGTCTTCTCTTTAGTTGAGAGTTGTATGCAATAATTGCTTGGATTGTGGACACTGACTCCGCGCCTCTGTCTGTATCTGTTGGTAAACCTTTTGGGTGACTTCAGTCTCTCCATCTATTCTAGGCCTGGTTGATCAGCCATCTATCCAGTTGGCAGGCTATTCATGTACACAATTGTCAAAGGTTACATTAGGAACAGAAAAATAATAGCATTTAGTAGAATACATCACATACATACATACAAGGGTAAACACATCAAAATACATTCTGAGATATGGCAGTTGTGCTATGGAACTGAAAGGATTCTTTCATTTATTCAATGCCAAACATATAACCATAAAAGATGGAGAGTTTATTTTCAGTTCATGCACAGAATATTTCTGGTTCCATTCTTTCCAGTGAATTGCAGGTTACAAATGAATTCTTACCACAGAGTAATTTGAATCCAGCAAGGGGCCTTGTCTGTGTTTTCTACCCCATTATTCTACTTAATATGTCAGAAGGTCTGATCGTGGAGAAACCTTTTCAAGTTCTATTGATGTGTTCTTCAATTGACCATGGTGACCTAGCAACCTAGTGGGCACTAATTGGCAGGGGCTTATCGTAATTGGCCAGTACAGTTTACTTAGAAACAAAAATACAACCTTCATAATACATTTGTTTTGACAAAATGGTGGTCTGAGAAGTGCACCTTGTACAGGCTACATATTTCACTATACATACAAATACACAAATCCTTTTTCATCTGCAGCAGTTCCCAGGTTCTAGATTTTTCCATGTCATAGAATATCTTGTATAGGCCCTTCAATAAAAATACAGGACAAATGTTAACCCTTCCCCTTTTGATAATGAGCCAGTACACATGATAAAGAACAAACTAATTAGACTACCATACAAGTTATTAACCTGTTACCTCACTCATAGTTAACACTATCTTTAGAAGATCTTAGGTTCGTAAACTGTCTACAGGAATTCATACTTTGACAGCAATGGGTAACAAAACTATCCAATTGGACTGGGGAAAAAGCAAGGGTTGATAAAGATATGCTCATTCTCAATTGGCAAGTACCCATGGATTCTAAAAGGTGATACAAGCATCCCCCCCCCCCCCCCCCCCCCCCCCCCCGCCCGCCATCCACCCTCCCACTCCAGGTCTCCTTTTTTTGCCAAAGATAGTCCCCAAATCTTGCCCCATGTGAAATGAGTAGGGGATGAACACCGCTTTTCAGTGCAGCGCCGAAAGGATGCTTTGAATTGGCAAGTTGTGAGAGAGATTTTAATTAGTGTAATGCCCTCTCATTCTGGCAAGGAGATACAATCTTTCTCTTTTCTATGACAAACCTATCCCTGCCTCACTCAGAGTTGTTTGGTGTCCACAGAATGAGTCAATGCAATTCTATATTTATGCAGCTTGAGGAAAACCATCAGATGTCAGGATCAAAGGAGAGTGTGCCCCAGGAAGCAGATACTTTTCTAATTCAAGTAATTTTCAACTGGAAAAATATTTAGACAGAACAAAAACTATTTCAAGGAGGTCATAGGACTCAGAAAGCAATTCTCACTTTAATAGATTTCCATGAAATTAAATAAATGAAACCACATTTTAACATTGACTTTAGTTTGAAGATAACATGGACTGACTCTCTCTCACACACACAAAGACACACACAAACGCAATAATATACTATTCCAGGGCTTAAACTGTCTAATTCCGTTGCTTGCTATGAATAACATTTTAGCAATATGTGGCGCTGCGAAGCCCAAGCAACCTTTTGAAGACTACTCTACTTCACTGTTAGAGGGAGAGATAGGAGAGAAAGAGCCCGGGGGAAGCACAGCATCCCTTATTAGAGAACCATGTCACATTCTCTCCAGTGCCTGCTTGCCTCGCCTTGCTGCCAGTAATCCTCCCTTCAAATTCTCTACGCATTTTATTCAGTTCGCTCATAAGTAGTTAAAGAAACTGTTTTCAGTCGCCACTAATAACTACTGACCTGGAGTGACACAGGCCCACAATGGGTTTGTCAGGCCTGAAACGCTGAACCAAAGAAGCTGATTAGTACCTCAAGTGGTTTGAAGCAAGAATCAATGGCAGGTCTGTCCCGACGCAGAGCTTCCAGCATGGCGCTGATAATGGTGGAACACCATTAGTTATGCCTCATTAAGTCCTGCATTAAGTCCCCTTAATGGAAATGTGTTCAGCCTGTTTAAAATCTTTTACACATTTCAACACCCACTGTGGTGCTGTATGGTTGGCTATGCCCAAAAACATCAGTAAACTATAGGTAAGGCCAAGAAATGTAACTCATATATGTAGAAATCATTGGCGGTGAAAGACTTCAGTCCCCATTGTGACCCATACACTTGATATAACATATTATAAGGTATGGTATCGAGTTACACAAGTAACAACATTGGTATTGCAACACAGTTCAACTTCTGAGATCCAATCTCAAGCTAATTGAGAATGAAACCATAAAACAATGAGCCATGTCAACGCGTAATTATGATTTAGGCACCAGGCACACATGTTCAAGATATGAGAATTGTGTAGGAGCCGTGTGGCTTTATGGCAGGCATGAGAGGGAATACATCTATTGGATAGAAACCCAGAGAGCTACACATTGCCAAGGCTGAACTAAAACTCACAGACTACAGAACACACACTCCGACCACTTGAAATCAGAATAGGGACCAGGGTAGATGGAAAAGTGTCCACTGACTGACTATAAAATGGCTTTACATGTATTCATCAACTCAATAAGTTCTTTCCGCACATCATCATCTTCACTACTTTGTATATCTGAATTCTTGAAAGGCGAATGGCATACTTCAGTAGACTGTCCATCCATTCTGAGGGTTGTCTTTATGTTAGTTATTATAATACATTTTCACATCATCCTTGAGACATCTCAAAGATTGGAATAAAGAAAATGATCATGAAACATGAAGAATGTGCTGCTATTGCTCGAAATATCAGAATAATAGAGAACCAACTACTGCGTTATATTTTTTATGCATACCTATCCAGAAATATGTACTGTACATACAGTGCCAGTCAAAAGGTTTTTTCTTTATTTTGACTATTTTCTACATTGTAGAATAATAGTGAAGACATCAAAACTATGAAATAACACATATGGAATCATGTAGTAACCAAAAAAGTGTTAAACAAATCTAAATATATTTTATATTTGAGATTCTTCAAAGTAGCCACCCTTTGCCTTGATGACAGCTTTTCACACTCTTGACATTCTCTCAACCAGCTTCATGAGAAATGCTTTTCCAACCGTCTTGAAGGAGTTCCCACATATGCTGAGCACTTGTTGGCTGCTTTTTCTTCACTCTGCGGTCCAACTCATCCCAAACCATCTCAATTGGGTTGAGGTTGGGTGATTGTGGAGGCCAGGTCATCTGATGCAGCACTCCATCACGCTCCTTGGTCAAATAGCCCTTACACAGCCTGGAGGTGTGTTGGGTCATTGTCCTGTTGAAAAACAAATGTCCCACTAAGCGCAAACCAGATGGAATGGGGTATCGCTGCAGAATACTGTGGTAGCCATGCTGGTTAAGTGTGCCTTGAATTCTAAATAAATCACAGACAGTGTCACCAGCAAAGCACCCCCACACCATCACACCTCCTTCTCCATGCTTCACGGTGGGAACCACACATGCGGAGATCATCCATTCACCTACTCTGCGTCTCACAAATACACGGCGTTTGGAACCAAAAATCTCAAATTTGGACTTATCAGAACAAAGGACAGATTTCCACTGGTCTAATGTTCATTGCTCGTGTTTCTGGGGACAAGCAAGTCTTTTCTTATAATTGGTGTCCTTTAGTAGTGGTTTCTTTGCAGCAATTGAATACCTGATTCACGCAGTCTCCTCTGAACAGTTGATGTTGAGCAGTGTCTGTTACTTGAACTCTGTGAAGCATTTATTTGGGCTGCAATCTGGGGTGCAGTAAACTCTAATGAACTTATCCTCAGCAGCAGAGGTAACTCTGGGTCTTCTTTTCCTGTGGCGGTCCTCATGAGAGCCAGTATCATCAGAGCGCTTGATGGTTTTTGCAACTGCGCTTGAAAAAATTTAAAATGTTCTTCAAATGCTCCGTATTGACTGACCTTCATGTCTTAAAGTAATGATGGACTGTCATTTCTCTTTGCTTATTTGAGCTGTTCTTGCCATAATATGGACTTGGTCTTTTACCAAATAGGGCTATCTTCTGTATACCACCTCTACCTTGTCACAACACAACTGATTGGCTCAAATGCATTAAGAAGGAAGGAAATGCACAAATGAACTTTTAACAAGACACACCTGTTAATTGAAATGCATTCCAGGTGACTACCTCATGAAGCTGGTTGAGAGAATGCCAAGAGAGTGCAAAGCTGTCATCAAGGCAATGGGTGAAGAATCTCAACTATAAAATGTATTTTTATTTGTTTAACACTTCTTTGGTTACTACATCATTCCATATGTGTTATTTCATAATTTTGGTGTCTTCACTATTATTCTACATTGTAGAAAATAGTCAATATAAAGAAAAACCTTTGAATGAGTAGGTGTGTCCAAACTTTGACTGGTACTGTATTTTTAAAGACCTTTTTAGAATTATAAGGACAATAAATAACATGTATTTTTGGTCGACAGAATGCCTTTAAATGTTCAAGAGATGAGTACTGGATTTGATTATGTCCCCAAAAAATGTATAAGCATTGAATGGGCAGCATTGTGGACTGGTGAAGTGCTCCAGGTCCCTCCATAGCCTCCACGAAGCTGCACTTTTTAACAAACAAACAGCTTCTTCCCAATCCACTGTTGCCAAGGTAATGGCCAGCTGCATGTCTGTGGCTTGTTTGTTTATAGGGGCAGGGTTGGAGAGCAGTTCAATGAAGGCAGGCAATGGGATGTTGAGAGTGAGATCTGTGTGTGTGTGTGTGTGTGTGTGTGTGTGTGTGTGTGTGTGTGTGTGTGTGTGTGTGTGTGTGTGTGTGTGTGTGTGTGTGTGTGTGTGTGTGTGTGTGTGTGTGTGTGTGTGTGTGTGTGTGTGCGCTTTGGAGGGGATTCCAATAATTTGCATAGGTTATGTTTTGTATGACTGATGAACAGTCACCTCATAAATTGTTGGCACCCTTCAGAACGATCTTCCTTACTGTGCTTGGGGACAAAAAACACATACTTCCCCCCTGTAAACTTCTTAATTATTGCCTTAATATTGGTAAGTGGCATATTTAGATTTGTAGCTATTGTTTTGTACCCATTGCCTGATTTATGAGGTTTAACAACCATTTGTCTCTTTTTGTTTGTGAGTTCTTTGCCTTTCCCCGTGGGGATGGATGACAAATGGATTTGAAATGCGTGTTACCTCATTTTTATACCCCAGTGACACAGGAAGACATGGAAGGCCACAATACAGTTCCTTAACGTGATATGAACTTAATAAAAGTTAAATGTTAATGCAAATGTAATTTTGCTAGATTTTATTTTTAAGAAACAAATTTTGACACCTACCTTTTTGATTAAAAAAAATATATTACTTGTTAAACAAATCTCTTTCTCTGGGAAGCTGTATTGCTATAAGAAAAATAATAATTCCCCCCAAAAATTGCATACAGTATAGCTCAGTACTTGTGTATTATTTATTTTATTGTCGTTTCCAATAATTGTGGAGATGACTGTATATATGGTTATCATAACAACAACAACTATACATCTAAGCCTCACACACACACACACACACACACACACACACACACACACACACACACACACACACACACACACACACACACACACACACACACACACACACACACACACACACACACACACACACACACACACACACACACACACAGTAGATGAGAAGACGAGAGCCAACACTCAATATAGAGGTCCGGTAAATTAAGTGAAGAAGCTAAGCGTTTCTGCAAATTTGACATTTGATAATCTCCTCTGCCTATAGCACATTAAAGTCTTAATACAGCATTCACAGGAGGCCAAGGAGCCAAAGAGGACCACCCACTTTCTTTTCAATTATCATTTTGCAGCAACCTGTCTCCTCTCCAGTATTCACCAGAAGACACTGCTCTCCAGAGGGAATGACAATTAGACACCCGTTGTCCCCCTAATAAACTTTCAGACTGTAGCTTACAATCCACTGTCTGAAGACCATGTGACCCCACAGACAAACAGGATTACACCCAAAATCCCCACGTTCCTTTTAAGGCCAACAAGGAAGATAGAAAGGACTATGTGTCATGGCCTCCCAATTAGGCTAGGAACCAGTGACCACATGGGACAAAAGGTATGTTTCAGACGGCATGCAAACATATTGATGTGTGAATGCTGCTGTTTATTTAGCCTGCTTTAACTAACTGGCTATACGAGAGGCAGAAAGGACACATTGACTTCACCCGGCGGGGGGTAGTAACATACCGAAAAGGAAACTGAACTCTGTTTTAACTCCCTTTCCACAATGCACCACATCCAATCAAATAATCCCCCAAGCCCCTTTTGTCCTGTTGTGGGTGGGTGGACAGGGACAGGGAGGGGGAGAGGGAGAGGGAGAGGCTGAGGCGCACCAGCACCCCTCTACCCCTGAAAATGTCCTGTCCGGCCGGCCAGGCGGCCACACTTCACAGTTAATTACCAGACATATTCACTTGCCAGTCGTAATCAGCAAGACAGACAGTTAAAACTGCCCTAATCAGACGTAATACCCGCTTTGTGTCACTACACCCCCCTTCCCTCCCCTACACTGTCCTCCTCCCATAAACTGCTTACCCTCTCTGTCTGTATTGATTAAGGAAGAGGGAGGGGGCATCATTTGGGTGTTTGTCCGTCAATACTTGGAAATCTATGGCCAGTCTATAGAGGTGGTTCAGTAAAACTTCTGTGACAGACATGCTTGTTAAACTCTTTCTCTCATCTCTTAAAGTTGTTTCTACATTAACTGTGTCTATGATTTTCATCAATGACAATAATAACTATAATGTAATTAAATGTAATAAATGTAATGTAATAATGTAATAAAATTGATTTATGGATCATAACCACTGTACGAGGCACCTAAAAATAGTATATTCCATGTTAATAGACCCCTCTCTCTTGGGAACTGAAAGTAAACTTATCCAAGTTAAACCCTTTATCTCAATCTTTCAGTCATTTGGCATTTTCACAGTACTTGAGATATGGGGAGGGATGTGGGATCTGTGGAAGTTGCATAGTCTCAAATTCACCAATTTGTAAATTGAAAGCAATGTCTGTTTTATTTACCCAAAGCTTTTAGGAAAGTCTACTTTATGGCTGTCAATGTGTCTTTTTAATTAAAGCCAGCCCAGTGTTAATTGCTCATGTACAAACACTCTGAAATGGTTGGGAATAAAAAGATCCAGCTTTGTGATGCACCAATTTGTCTGAAGTGATCATTCAGAGAAGAATATGTACTTTGTAACAAAAGCCCATTTTATGAGCCATTATGACAACCTGGAATGGATGAAAAAAAGATGCCAGAAATCTATTAAGGAATATTCAACATCACTGAAATTCTACAGTGCCATTTTAGTCAATTTACTAAGTACTTCCTAAAAGGTGAGAAAGCCTTTGGAGAATATTAGAAGTAGATCCACCATGTAGTAACAGGACATGGGTTTCTGATCGGGACAAAAATACAGATATTTGCTGAACCATCTAATCTCATAAACCAGTAGCCTACTCTACATTCTGACCAACAATACGCTACCTAGGCTAATTCTCTCCCTCTGTGCCTAAACGAAGCGTCTGACATTTGCTTTCCGCAGTGGGAGAGACATTACGTAGGCAATTAGGTTGTCAGAATGTACAATGTGATTGAATTTTAATCCGAGTGCTGAACTGCAGAAATGGATGAGGTAATTACCGTACTTTTCAGGACTGTAAGGCCATAAATTAAAATCTCCAACAACTTCTCAAGTGACAACTCATCTAATCAGAAGGACAACCATGGAGAGGCCTTGCTGTTTACTGATTGCTCTAATCAAAAATGCCTTCTTCAAACACAGCTAATTGATGAGTTTACCCACGGAAAGGGAAGGCAGACATGGAGGGGATACTGTCGTGATTTGAGGAACCCAAATATCCTTATTTGCATTGAGTGCCACCAGAATGCACTTGACTCCCACAAGTTATCAGCAAACCAGACAATTATTCATCAGCCACAAATTGGCACATCAAAGTCAAATCAGGGAATTAGCGCCAGGAACACCCTAATGCACCGGCTGAGAGAGGAAAGGTAGCCTTTGATTGACCGTATTGCCCTTCCTGAATCTGTGGTCCACATTACCATGCTCTATGCACAGCACTCAGCGCTCGGCCTGCTTCACAAGTGCTAAACTCACATAACGGACATTTCAATGACGAATGGATGTTTTTCCAAGAACAATAAACCCTGGTCTTTCTATGAACTACAACATATAGGCATTATAGAGCATTCCTACAATCTTCATAAGACTTGTATAAATGCTTCACAAATCATCTATAAGTCACGCAATATTAAGGGCAAAATAACAGTTCCCTTGGTAGGGTGCATTGTCAAATGTGACATATTGAATATATCCTGGTGACATTAAAGAAAGGAACATTATTTGAGGGTGAATACTGTGGCACCCCTGATGGTAGTACAGAGCAGTAGATGACAGGTGCATCGTCAAGAGGTCCCGCTCCAATGTTATTCTGGTAATAGCTTTCCACCCTGTTTTCCCAAAAATGTTTCATTTGTCCTCCAGTATAGAACCTTGAATACAACGCGTCCAAGCAGAAACAAAACTGCCTCACTGACCTACAAAACAAAACGTCTTGCCCAAAGAGCAGTAATGGAAAAATGCAGTTTATCATCAGGACTTGGGTCTTGAAATAACTGATTTCATAAAAATGAATCCACACAGGCAGCCCACTTTTACCCAATAAAAGAGATTTGTTTGAATGGCATCAATCCCATTCATAGAGAAATAAACAGATGACTGTCAAAGCAGGGATTTAATGAATGCTGCTTGGCCTTCCTTTAGTCAATTGAAGAATGGGGCTTTTCAAAAGTTAACTGAAAAGCACACACATTGTTGCACTCATGTCTGTGGTTGACATAGATAGAAAGCGGAGATGTTTGCATATAGAGAGAGCTTATCAAACATATATAATGGAAAACAATTAAGAATCATGCATTGTTTAGCTGATTGAAAAAAATATATATTTTATTTTAACTTTTTACTTTATATTTGTGGTGAAGTTTTCATATAAGATCTTTTGGGCTTCCTACCTCAGCTGCTCACCGTTTTGACCCGTTTTTCTATCTGTACTGTTTTGTCTTTCACTTCTTTTCTTTGGTGTGAATAAATAAAACTTAAAGAACCTATGTTTTTTTCCCATTTGCTTTATCAAACAAGACCACAAAATAATGCATTGATCCAGATGGAGCGGACACTTATTAAGGAGCAAGGTATATGGCCTTTGTAAAGTGGCTCCAAGCCTTCACTATAGAGAGAGACATACAGTTGAAGTCGTAAGTTTACATACACTTAGGTTGGAGTCATTAAAACTTCTCTAGGATAGGGGGCAGAGTTTTCACTTTGGGAAAAATAGCGTGCCCAATTTCAACTTCCTTCTACTCATCCCCAGAATATAAGATATGCATATTATTAGTAGATTTGGATAGAAAACACTCTGAGGTTTCTAAAACTGTTTGAATCATGTCTGTAAGTATAACAGAACTTATGTAGCAGGCAAAACCCTGAGGACTAACCATTTATTTTTTTATGTCACTGTCTGTTCAATGAGGTTTCATTGGAATACAAAATTTCTGATCACCCTGTTCTCAGTTCCTACTGCTTCCACTGGATGTCACCAGTCTTAGGAAATAGGTTGAGGATATTCATTTGTGCAATGAAGAAGAAGGCCATCAGGAAGTAGAGTAACGTCATGTGTACTGTTTGAGAGTTGCGCAAGACTTGAAAAGTAGCATTAGTTTGTTGTCCTCCTGTATTGAAAACAGATAGACCCGTCTTCAATTTGATCGATTATTAACGTTTACAAATACCTTAAGTTGTACTACAAAAGTAGTTTGAAATGTTTTGGCAAAGTTTAGAGGTAATTTTGTAGATATTTTGTAGTGACGTTCTTCAAAGTGGAAGCTGTTTTTTCTGGATCAAACGGGACAAATAAATGGACAATTTGGACATATATGGACGGAATTAATCGAACAAAAGGACCATTTGTGATGTTTATGGGACATATTGGAGTGCCAACAAAACAATCTCGTCAAAGGTAATGCATGTTTTATATTTTATATCTGCGTTTTGAGTAGCGCCGGCATGGTTGAAATATGCTACATTCTCTTTGTTGACATTGTGCTATCATCAGATAATAGCATCTTATGCTTTCGCCGAAAAGCCTTTTTGAAATCTGACATGTTGGCTGGATTCACAACGAGTGTAGCTTTAATTTGGTATCTTATATGTGTGATTTAATGAAAGTTTGATCTTATATAATTTTTTTGAATTTGGCGCTCTACATTTTCCCTGGCTATTGGCCAGGTGGGACGCTACCGTCCCGCTATCCCAGAGAGGTTAAAACTCGTTTTTCTACCAATCCACAGATTTCTTGTTAACAAACTATAGTTTTGGCAAGTCGGTTAAGACATCTACTTTGTGCATGACACAAGTAATTTTTCCAAAAATTGTTTATAGACAGATTATTTAACTTTTAATTACTGTATCACAATTCCAGTGGGTCAGAAGTTTACATACACTAAGTTGACTGTGCCTTTAAACAGCTTGGAAAATTCCAGAAAATTATGTCATGGCTTTAGAAGCTTCTGATAGGCTAATTGACATCATTTGAGTCAATTGGAAGTATACATGTGGATGTATTTCAAGGCCTACCTTCAAACTCAGGGCCTCTTTGCTTGACATCATGGGAAAATCAAAAGAAATCAGCCAAGACCTCAGAAAAAGAATTGTAGACCTCCTCGAGTCTAGTTCATCCTTGGGAGCAATTTCCAAACGCCTGAAGGTACCACGTTCATCTGTACAAACAATAGTACGCAAGTATAAACACCATGGGACCACGCAGCCGTCATAACGCTCAGAAAGGAGAAGCGTTTTGTCTCCTAGAGATGAACGTACTTTGGTGCGAAAAGTGCAACTCAATCCCAGAAGAACAGCAAAAGACCTTGTGAAGATGCTGGAGGAAACAGGTACAAACGTATCTATATCCACAGTAAAACGAGTCCTATATCAACATAACCTGAAAGGCCGCTCAGCAAGGAAGAAGCCACTGCTCCAAAACCGCCATAAAAAAGCCAGACTACTGTTTGCATCTGCACATGGGGACAAAGATCGTACTTTTTGGAGAAATGTACTCTGGTCTGATGTCACAAAAATGGAACTGTTTGGCCATAATGACCATTGTTATGTTTGGAGGAAAAAGGGGGGGGGCTTGCAAGCCGAAAAACACAATCCCAACCGTGAAGCACAGGGGTGGCAGCATCGTGTTGTGGGGGTCCTTTGCTGCAGGAGGGGCTGGTGCACTTCACAAAATAGATGGCATCATGAGGTAGGAAAATTATGTGGATATATTGAAGCAACATCTCAAGACATCAGTCAGGAAGTTAAAGCTTGGTCGCAAATGGGTCTTCCAAATGGACAATGACCCCAAGCATTCTTCCAAAGTTGTGGCAAAATGGCTTAAGGACAACAAAGTCAAGGCATTGGAGTGGTCATCACAAAGCCCTGACCTCAATCCTATAGAAAATTTGTGGGCAGAACTGAAAAGTGTGTGCGAGCAAGGAGGCCTACAAACCTGATTCAGTTACACCAGCTCTGTCAGGAGGAATGGGCCAAAATTCACCCAACTTATTGTGGGAAGCTTGTGGAAGGCTACCCGAAACATTTGACCCAAGTTAAACAATTTAAAGGCAATGCTACCAAATACTCATTGAGTGTATGTAATCTTCTGACCCACTGGGAATGTGATGAAAGAAATAAAAGCTGAGATCAAACATTCTCTCTACTATTATTCTGACATTTCACATTCTTAAAATAAAGTGGTGATCCTAACTGACCTAAGACAGGGATTTTTTGCTAGGATTAAATGTCAGGAATTGTGAAAAACGGAGTTTAAATGTATTTGGCTAAGGTGTATGTAAACTTCCGACTTCAACTGTAATACCACATCCACATAGCATCCACAGATAGATAAAAACAGATAAACAGACTCTCAAATTGCACGATACAGTCAACTTCCTGCACTCAGGCCAGTGGACGTCTGAGTGAGCAAGTGTGTGTATTGTGTAATTGGAGATGGATAGCACTCATGTTTTTATGTCAGAAGAAAACACATTTATAAGGCTAATTGTCAAAATGCCTCTTCCGCTTGAGCACGAGGAAACATAAGTGCACTTCTTTGGTCCTTCTGCTTTGATGATACAATAAGTCCAAACAAGTTTCCTGCCTCGGGAGCAATGGCTCTCCATTGAATGCATGTTGCCTGACACGTCTCTCTTGATCACAAAGTTAGAGGGCCAAGAGCAATGGTATACAACATCACACAATATATCCCGCAATATAACATACAGCAATGGTATACATCATGTCTACTTTACTGCTTGCTACTCTCCTACCTGTCTGACTACCTCAACTTCATTCATGTGTACATAAAGAAGCAATCCTGTACAATACCCATAAGCCCCTCTGTATTTAGACAGGAGGAACAGGAAATCCACTGAGGCCATCAGAGATTGCTCACCAAGAAGCTTGGCAACACAGGGGTTCTTCTGACCACCATTAGTGTCATGGGCTAATATCAATTTCAGCCCTGGCTGGAAAATAAACTCTGTCAAGCCGTGCGGGGCAGGTGCTTCAAGTTGTGCATTTGCATTTCAGAGCCATGTTAACGGCTGACCCCTATTCCCCTAGAAGGGCTCCCAGGCAGCACAGCATATTAATAACAGTGAGCCGCTCAATCCCCCCACTGTGTCTTGGCTAATCTGCTTTCATCACCTTTGCTAACATCTCTATTATCAACAGATTTCTGCCACCAGAGAATGGAATAACATGAATGCCACTTCTTGTGGCCCAGTTGGCCTGGGCATGGAGTGGTGTATGTCAACATGTGTATTCCCCCAGGGCCAGAGATGGAGGAAGAGATTGGGATGGAGACATTAGTAATGCAATTAAAGGTCACCATTACACTCTGTGTTTATAATGCATGTCTGTAGCATAGGCTCAACCTACCCAGCAAACTGGGGACATTTCCAGAACATTAGCTAATTTTCCCATTAAGTTCTAGTAAGGTTTAATCTAACATTAGGATGATAAACATCCCAAAACATTAAAATAATATTTTGATAACAAAATGTTTTTTTTGTTAATTTATGTTTAAAATAACATATCCTTGGAATGTTCTAACATTCACTAAAATGTTCCCAGCAAACCAAAATTGGTTCTGTGAAAGTTCCAAGAACATTTGTCCGGTTGCAGCAAATGTTCTCATTACACAAAACTGTCCAATCGTGCTGATGATTATACAATGTTTGTATAAAACATTTGGCTGATGTTGCAAGAACGTTCCCAGAACACATTTCGCCTGTTCTTTAAAGGTTCCAAGAATGTTTTATTAGGCAGAAAACCCAACTAATCTCCATCGTTCATTGAAGTTCATCGTTAATTTAAAACAAAACCTTTCGATATTGCCAATCATTTCAATTACTATTTCACCAGGAAAGTGAAAAAAAAACTGAGTGAAATTACAAGATTGTCACGCCCTGACCTGAGTTATATCTGTTTTCTTTATATTTTGGTTAGGTCAGGGTGTGACTAGGGTGGGTACGTTCGTTTTGTATTGTCTAGGGTTTTTGTATGTCAAGGGTTGTTGTAGGTCTAGGTAATTTATATGTCTATGGTGGCCTAATATGGTTCCCAATCAGAGGCAGCTGTTTATCGTTGTCTCTGATTGGCGATCATATTTAGGTAGCCATTTTCCCTTTTGTGTTCGTGGGTTCTTGTCTATGTGTAGTTGCCTGTCAGCACTCATTTTATATAGCTTCACGGTTCGTTTTGTTATTTTGTTAGTTTTGTTCAGTGTTCATTCTTGTAATAAAGTAGAATGTACGCATACAACGCTGCGCCTTGGTCTCCTCCTTTTGACGGCCGTGACAAAGATTGAACAGTGAACCATCATATTTTTGTATAAAAGATCCAATAATGAAAGAGGATTGCAGGAATTTGCTCAAGTTAGCATGGGAGAGGTGGAACAACTATTGTTATCCATCAAGAATGATAAGCCACCAGGTATAGACAACCTTGATGGGAAACTATTGACAATGGTAGCAGACATTATTACCATACCTTTTTGCTATATCTTTAACCAAAGCCTAAAGGTGTGTGTGTCCACAAACATGGAAGGAAGCTATAGTTCCACTGCCTAAAAATAGTAACAGCTGCCCAATCAGTTTGCTGCCTGTTCTTAGTAAAATGATGGAGAGAATTGTGTTTGACAAAATACAATGCTATTTTTCAGAGAACAAGTTAACTACTGACTTTCAGCATGCATGTAGAGAAGGGCACTCAACTTGTACTGCACTGACTCAGATGGCATATGATTGGTTAAAATAAATTGATAATAAGATCATAGTTAGAGCTGTATAGTTAGATTTCAGTGCAGCCTTTTATGTTATTGATCATAAATTGGTATTGAAGAAACTCCCTTGCTGTGGCTTTACATCGCCTGCCATCTGTGACACGGCTATGCCATATCCACCTGCCCACCGCTTAGTACTGCCTCTCAGGGATCTTGTTGCATTACTCTCTTTGCACTCTTCACGGTACTACTGGACTCTGACATTGCTTTGCAAAGTCTGATTAAGGACATTATTCAGTTGTACATGTACATGTCTACCTCGGTAACCTCATTGCTGCTCTCCCTGCATTTCAGTTGCATGCCTCCTTGCACTTTCAATTTGCCTTCATTGCACATTTAGACTTGCCATTTGTACTTGCCGTTTGCTTTCAATGCACATTTATACATCCCACTTAATAACATACATTGTACTTAATTGTTTCAATTGTAAATTTTTTGTAATCTTTAATTTGCACTTCTGGTCAGATGGTCAGATGCTAACTGCATTTCGTTCTACTGTACTTATACTTGTTCAATGACAATAATGTTGAATCTAATCTAATCATGTGGTTGTAGAGTTATTTATCCAATAGAACCCAGAGATTGTTCTTCAATGGAAGATTCTCTAACAGCATATATGTACAGTGCGGTGTACCTCAGGGCAGTGGCCTTGGACCATTACTGTTCTCTATTTTTACAAATGATTTGCCACTGGTATTACACAAAGCTAGAATGACTATGTATATGGATGATTCCACAGTCAACATCCAAAACCAGTGAGCTCATTGAAAATCTAAATAACGAGTTACAGTCAGTATCAGAATGGGTGATTAATAATAAACCGGTCTTAAATACAGCTAAAACAAAAAGCATGGTATTTAGTTCAAAAGATTCTCTACGACCTAAATGTCAACTGGAGTTGTGTATAAAGGGTGTGACCATGGAGCAAGTTGAGGAAGTTTAACTCCTAGGTATAACATTGGATGGTAAATTATCATGGTCGTCATATTGACAAGGTTGTTTTGAAGATGGGGAGGGGTAGAGTGCATTCAGAGATTATTCAGACCTCTTGACATTTTACACATTTTGTTACGTTACAGCATTATTCCTTTAAAAAAAAAATTTTTTTTAATTCCCCTCATCAATCTACACACAATACCCCATAATGACAAAGCAAAAACTGGTTTTTAGAAACTGAAATAACACGTTTACATAAGTATTCAGACCCTTTACTCGGTACTTTGTTGAAGCACCTCCGGCAGTGATTACAGCCTTGAGTCTTCTTGGGTATGACACCTGTATTTGGGGAGTTTCTCCCATTCTTCTCTGCAGATCCTCTCAAGCTCTGTCAGGTTGGATGGGGAGCGTCGCTGCACAGCTATTTTCAGGTCTCTCCAACTCTGGGCTCTGGCTGGGCCACTCAAGGACATTCAGAGCATTTTCCTAAAGCCACTCCTGCGTTGTCTTGGCTGTGTGCTTAGGGTCGTTGCCCTGTTGGAAGGTGAACCTTCACCCCAGTCTAAGGCCCTGAGCACTCTGGAGCAGGTTTTCATTAAAGATCTCTCTGTACTTTGCTCTGTACATCTTTCCCTCGATCCTGACTAGTCTCCTAGTCCCTGCCGCTGAAAAGATCCCCACATCATGATGCTGCCATCACCATGATGCTGCCATCACCATGTTTCACCGGGATGGTGCTTGGTTTCCCCCAGATGTGACGCTTGGCATTCAATCTTGGATTCATCAAACCAGAGATTCTTGTTTCTCATGGTCTGAGTCCTTTAGGTGCCTTTTGGAAAACTCCAAGCGTCAGGTGCCTTTTACTGAGGAGTGGCTTTCCGTCTGGCCACTCTACCATAAAGGCCTGATTGATGGAGTGCTGCAGAGATGGTTGTCCTTCTGGAAGGTTAGTCCATCTCCACAGAGGAAGTCAGGAGCTCTGTCAGAGTGAACATCGGGTTCTTGGTCACCTCCCTGACCAAGGCCGTTCTCCCCCAATTGCTCAGTTTGGCCGGGCGGCCAGCTCTAGGAAGAGTCTGGGTGGATTCCAAGCTTCTTCCATTTAAGAATGATGGAGGCCACTGTGTTCTTGGGGACCTTCAATGCCCCTTCCCCAGATCTGTGCCTCGACACAATCCTGTCTCAGTGCTCTACGGACAATTCCTTCAACCTCATGGCTTGTTTTTTGCCCTGACATGCACTGTCAACTCTGGGTCCATATATGGACAGGTGTGTGCCTTTCCAAATCATGTCAAATAAATTGAATTTACCACAGGTGGACTCCAATCAAGTTGTAGAAACATCTCAAGGATGATCAATGGAAACAGGATGCATCTGAGCTCAATTTCGAATCTCAAAGCAAAGGGTCTGAATACTTACAGTTTACACATACCCTTAGGTTGGAGTCATTAAAACTCATTTTTCAACCACTACACAAATTTCTTGTTAACAAACTATAGTTTTGGCAAGTCGGTTAGGACATCTACTTTGTGCATGACACAAGTCATTTTTCCAACAATTGTTTACAGACAGATTAATTCACTTATAATTCACTGTATCACAATTCCAGTGGGTCAGAAGATTACATACACTAAGTTGACTGTGCCTTTAAACAGCTTGGAAAATTCCAGAAAATGATGTCATGGCTTTAGAAGCTTCTGATAGGCTAATTGACATCATTTGAGTCAATTGGAGGTGTACCTGTGGATGTATTTCAAGGCCTACCTTCAAACTCAGGGCCTCTTTGCTTGACATCATGGTAAAATCAAAAGAAATCAGCCAAGACCTCAGAAAAAGAATTGTAGACCTCCACAAGTCTGGTTCATCCTTGGGAGCAATTTCCAAACGCCTGAAGGTACCACGTTCATCTGTACAAACAATAGTACGCAAGTATAAACACTATGGGACCACGTAGCCATCATACCGCTCAGGAAGGAGACGCGTTCTGTCTCCTAGAGATGAACGTACTTTGGTGCGAAAAGTGCAAATCAATCCCAGAACAACAGCAAAGGACCTTGTGAAGATGCTGGAGGAAACAGGTACAAAAGTGTCTATATCCACAGTAAAACGAGTCCTATATCGATATAACCTGAAAGGCCACTCAGCAAGGAAGAAGCCACTGCTCCAAAACAAACATAAAAAAGCCAGACTACGGTTTGCATCTGCACATGGGGACAAATATCGCACTTTTGGAGAAATGTCCTATGGTCTGATGAAACAAAAATAGAACTGTTTGGCCATAATGACCATTGTTATGTTTGGAGGAAAAATGGGGAGGCTTGCAAGCCGAAAAACACCATCCCAACCGTGAAGCACAGGGGTGGCAGCATCATGTTGTGGGGGTGCTTTGCTGCAGGAGGGGCTGGTGCACTTCACAAAATAGATGGCATCATGAGGTAGGAATATTATGTGTATATATTGAAGCAACATCTCAAGACATCAGTCAGGAAGTTAAAGCTTGGCTGCAAATGGGTCTTCCAAATGGACAATGACCCCAAGCATACTTCCAAAGTTGTGGCAAAATGGCTTACGGACAACCAAGTCAAGGTATTGGAGTGGCCATCACAAAGCTCTGACCTCAACCTTACAGAAAATTTGTGGGCAGAACTGAAAAGTGTGTGCGAGCAAGGAGGCCTACAAACCTGACTCAGTTACACCAGCTCTGTCAGGAGGAATGGGCCAAAATTCACCCAACTTATTGTGGGAAGCTTGTGGAAGGCTACCCGAAACGTTTGACCCAAGTTAAACAATTTAAAGGCATTGCTACCTGTCACGCCCTGGCCTTAGTATTCTTTGTTTTCTTTATTATTTTAGTTAGGTCAGGGTGTGACATGGGGAATGTATGTGTTTTTGTATTGTCTAGGGGTTTTGTATGGTATATGGGTCAGTGTCTTGTCTAGGTGTTTGTATGTCTATGGCTGCCTAGATTGGTTCTCAATTAGAGGCAGCTGTGGTTCATTGTCTCTAGTTGAGAGCCATATTTAAGGCAGTCATAGGCATTGGGGTTTTGTGGGTAATTGTCTATGTTGTACGTTTGTAGCTTGTGTGTGCACTTACGTTTATAGCTTCACGATCGTTTGTTGTTTTGTTTCGTTTTGTTATAGTGTTCGTTGCGTGTTTTTTCCCTTCTCTAAATAAAAGAGAATGTATTTTGCACACGCTGCGCCTTGGTCCTCTCTCTCACCCATAGACGATCGTGACACTACCAAATACTATTTGAGTGTATGTAAACGTCTGACCCAATGAAATGTGATGAAAGAAATAAAAGCTGAAATAAATAATTCTCTCTACAATTATTCTGACATTTCACATTCTTAAAATAAAGTGGTGATGTAACGATTCTCCTCTTCGTCTGAGGAGGAGTAGGAAAAGTCGGACCAATGTGCAGCGTAGTAAGTGTCCAGAATTAGATTTTTCATAAATCAACTGAACACGGAACAAAATAACAAAAACACGAACAAACAACCGAAACAGTTCTGTATGATGAAACACAGACACAGAAATTAACTACCCACAACCCATAGTGAGAAAACCGGCTATCTAAGCATGATTCTCAATCAGAGACAACGATCGACAGCTGCCTCTGATTGAGAACCATACCAGGCCACACACAGAAATACAAACATAGAAAAAACAACATAGAATGCCCACCCCAGCTCACGCCCAGACCAAACACATAGAAATAGACAACCTAGACATAAAACATAGAAACATACAAAGCAAACTATGGTCAGAACGTGACAGTACCCCCCCCCCCCCCCCCCCCTCAAAGGTGCGGACTCCGGCCGCAAAACCTGAACCTATAGGGGAGGGTCTGGGTGGGCATTTCACCGCGGTGGCGGCTCTGGTGCGGGACGTGGACCTGGTCAGGCACCGTGTTATGCAGTCAAGCACACGGTGTCGCCAGTATGCGCTCATAGCCCGGTGGGCTATAGGCCAGCCCCCCGCAAGTGCCATGCGCGTGTGGGCATCCAGCCAGGGCGTATTGTGCCGGCCCAAAGTGTTTGGTCTCCGGTACGCCGTTTCGGCCCAGGGTATCCTGCGCCGGCTCTGCGTGCTGTGTCTCCGGGGCGCTGGGAGGGTGCAGTGCGTCCTATGCCTGCGCTCCGCCCGTTCAGAAATACAAACATAGAAAAAACAACATAGAATGCCCACCCCAGCTCACGCCCTGACCAAACACATAGAAATAGACAACCTAGACATAAAACATAGAAACATACAAAGCAAACTATGGTCAGAACGTGACAGGTGATCCTATCTGACCTAAGACAGGGAATTTTTACTAGGATTAAATGTCAGGAATTGGGAAAACTGAGTTTAAATGTATTTGGCTAAGGTGTATGTAAACTTCCGACTTCAACTGTATGTAAATAAGGTATTTCAGTTTTTTATTTTAATGAATTCAAAAAACCTGTTTTCGCTTAGTTATTATGGGGTATTGTGTGTAGATTGATGAGGATTTTTTATTTTTATTTAATACCTTTTAGAATAAGGCTGTAATGTAACAAAATGTGAAAAAAGTAAAGGGGTCTGAATACTTTCTGAATGCACTGTATGTCTGTTATAAAAATATGTTGATGTTGTTCAGGCTCTGGTCTTGTCTCATCTTGACTACTGTCCGGTAATATGGTAAAGTACAGCAAAGAAAGATCTTGACAGAGCAGCACACCTTGCCCTTAACTGCACATTACATTTTTTATTTTACCTTTATATAGCTAGGCAAGTCAGTTAAGAACAAATTCTTATTTTCAATGACGGCCTAGGAACAGTTGGTTAACTGCCTTGTTCAGGGCCAGAACGACAGATTATTACCTTGTCAGCTCGGGGATTCAATCTTGCAACCTTTCGGTTAGTAGTCCAACGCTCCAACCACTAGGCTACCTGCCGCCACACATACATAACTAACATCAACAACATGCATTCCAGTCTTTCCTGGTTGAGGGTTGATGAGAGATCAACTGCTTCTCTTCTTGTTTTTATGAGAAATATTACTGTGATAAAAATTCCAGATTTTCTGCATAATCAAATAACATTCAGCTCAGACATCCATACAAACCCCACAAGACATGCCACCAGGAGTCTCTTCACAGTCTCCAAGTCCAAAACGAATTCATGGCAATGAATAGTTTTATACAGAGCCATCTCCAATTACTCAAGCAAACAGCAAAATTACCTTTAAAAAACGGATTAAATAACAACTCATGGAACGGCGGGGACTGTGAGGAGACACACACACACACACACACACACACACACACACACACACACACACACACACACACACACACACACACACATCCTTTTTTGTTGTTGTATTGTTTGTATAATGTTTTAGTTGTATTGTTGTAGTTTACATCTGTGTGACTGGCCTTGCCTATCAATGTATCAGTGTTGTGTTACTTGCCATGTTTCATGTTTTTCTTGTGTACCCCAGGAAGAGTAGCTGCTACATCTGCAAAAGCTAATGGGGATCCAAATAAACAAATAAAATAAACAAATGCATTTAGAAAATGTTATATTTAAGTTTTACTGAATATTACTACAACATTCCAGCATGTACATTTCTAGTTCCTTAAAGAATAAAAAAGCAGATTGGAATACCATTGCCATTATGTTTCTCTCCAGATTTAATGAAAATGTAAATTTGAGGATTCTATTGTAGGCCCACAACAACGTGATATTGACACACACTATTTCATTTCGTTCATTGGACATTTGAACAGTATTTAGTCATACAAACACAACCATATTCTTTACATTTCATATGTTGACAATCTGCACATGAACCTACACTCTTCAGATTTGTAGCCAGATCATTAACACTCTGCGCCACCAGGGGATAGTTGTGGTATTGCAGTTTTTTTTAAAGTCTATATAGATAGGGTAATATGGTCAATCAGGACACAGAACACCGTTTCTGAGTTATTACAATGTTCCTATCCTATACTATTTGAGTGTATGTAAACTTCTGACCCACTGCGAATGTGATGAAAGAAATAAAAGCTGAAATAAATAATGTGTGTACTTGTAGCAATGTTCCGATCCTCTTCATATGTATACTTGTAGCATTGTCTTTTGGGATTTATTTTCTTCTTCACATGTTGAAAGTCTTATGAAATTATATTTTAGTTGCATAGATATTCATAAAGCTTCCTTTAAATTACTTGAATTCTTGTGTATTTATATGCTTCTTAAATACAGGCTCAGAACCTGCAAACTAAATAAGAAACAATTTAACATTTTCTCAATTGCAATCAAAACAAATACAAATGCATGCAATAGCCATTCTGAATAATTCTGATACATAATAAATATGCAAAAACAAATTCAGGTTCAATACAATAGTATTTTATTGATTTAATTTCCTGTGCTGTCCTCTTCAACAAGATTGTCATTTAGCTCCTTCAAGGATGCATACACAATTTAACAGAATTTGGTTCACTGTTCAAAATGGTATACTCTTCAGATGAGCACCATTGTGGTCACTATGAATTCTAAAATAAACCCACCTGCCATTCACCAGTTCTCTTGTGTGAGGCAGAATGAAGAGTTTTCCCAAAGTAAGTTTCCTGGGTGGCCCTCATTTATAAACCGTGCATACATACACAATATAGTCTATCCCAAAATGTTAGTGTGCCAGTTTCAATGCAAAAGTTGGCATTTATAAACATTGAACTTGATGTGAGAATATTCTCACGTCCCCGCAAACTTTAGACGAGGGGTGTCAAACATACGACGCTGTAGCAGCTGTCATCCTCCTCGTCTGAGGAGGATAAGTTAGAAGGATCGGAGGACCAATGACCGTGGTAATTGTTCATCTTACTTGAACACTCAAAATACAAAACAACAAAAGTGACAACCGAAACAGTTCTATCGCAGCTCCTGACTGGCGGGCGACTCTGGCAGCTCCTGACTGGCGGGCGGCTCTGGCGGCTCCTGACTGACGGGCGGCTCTGGTAGCTCCTGACTGACGAGCGGCTCTGGCGGCTCCTGACTGACGGGCGGCTCCTGACTGACGGACGGCTCTAGCGGCTCCTGACTGACGGACGGCTCTGGACAGACGGGCAGCTCAGGCGGCGCTGGACAGACGGGCAGCTCAGGCGGCGCTGGACAGACGGGCAGCTCAGGCGGCGCTGGACAGACGGGCAGCTCAGGCGGCGCTGGACAGACGGGCAGCTCTGGCCTGCTGAGGCGCACAGTAGGCCTGGTGCGTGGTGCCTGGAACTGGTGATACCGGGCTGGGGACACACACCTCTGGGCGAGTGCGGGGAGCAGCAACAGGGCGTACAGGGCTCTGGAGACGCACAGGAGGCTTGGTGCGTGGTGCCGGAACTGGTGGTACCGGACTGGGGACACGCACCACTGGGCGAGTGCGGGGAGGAGGAACAGGGCTTACAGGGCTCTGGAGACGCACAGGAAGCCTGGTGTGTGGTGTAGGCACCGGTCCACCGGTCTAATGTCCATTGCTCGTGTTTCTTGGCCCAAGCAAGTCTCTTCTTCTTATTGGTGTCCTTTAGTAGTGGTTTCTTTGCTGCAATTCAGTCTCCTCTGAACAGTGGATGTTGAGATGTTTCTGTTTCTTGAACTCTGTGAAGCATTTATTTGGGCCGCAATTTCTGAGGCTGATAACTCTAATGAACTTATCCTTTGCAGCAAAGGTAACTCTGGGTCTTTCATCCCTGTGGCGGTGCTCATGAGAGCCAGTTTCATCATAGAGCTTGATGGTTGTGCAAAGAGCGTGCAAAGCTGTCATCAAGGCAAAGGGTGGCTATTTGAAGAATCTCAAATATAAAATATAACATAATATAACTTTTTTGCTTACTATATGATTCCATATGTGTTATTTCATAGTTTCTACAATGTAGAAAATAGTAAAAATAAAGAAAAACCCTTGAATGAGTAGGTGTTCTAAAACTTTTTACCGGTAGTGTAGGTTGGGGGAAAAGTAAGTGCAAAACATTGTTGAATTTAAATGTTCTGCTACCAGGTCATTGTTTTCTCTTTGAAACTATCACAGTCCTTTGCCAAATACAGTTTTTGAAAAAGACTAAAACATTCTGCCAAGACAGTAAGTAGACCAGTAGCTTTAGTCAAATATTTGACAGTAGGCCTATGGGTAGGCAACAGTAATGCTGTGAGAAAGGAGCGCGGAGTGTGTCATTATAGCTTATTTATTATCAGAGCCTGTACCAAGACAAGAGATCACAATCATCTATTGATTCACAAAATATTGAGTAACAATTAGTATTTTGCATAGAATTGTGGACTGTAGCATTTACTTTTAAATCGTTCAATAGACAATCAATATTGCAGAATGCACAGACAATGTTTGGCACTCGCTATAGGCGGTATGCATTTTTTTGTTTTAAAAGTCGCTGCATAGATGAAACATTGTGCCCACACCTCTACAAACATGTGCTAAAATGTGCCATTGTGCTTTCTTTTAGAAACTGACATGGCCTAGTTCCAACATTTCCAAATCATACAGCAAATCAGGGTGTTTTTGTTACCATAAAAGGCCTTTTCCAGGCATGGGCTTCGTTTATAAACCATGCATAAATGTCTTACAAAATTCTGGCATACGTGGAGATTCAAGGATTTGCGTGCAGCAACAAATTATTTGGATTTATCAAACTGTCGCATAAAACATATACATATGTTTTCATTGATGAATCAGAGCCATACTATGTTTGTGCGCTTGTGAAGGAGCGTCACAACCCTGCCTGGAAAACGCCCTCCATCCACCTTTAATGGTAACAAAAACACCCTCATTTGCTGTATGATTTGGAAATGTTGGCCATGTTAATATTTTTTTTTTTTTACGGAATAGCTAAATCTATCACATTTCTGTAAAGGGCAGAATGTTTTAATCTTATGCAGTTACTTTTTCAACAAAAAAAAGCATGCTGCCGATAGCAAGTGCCAAACACTGGCCGCGCATTCTGCATGATTGATTATCAATTTAAAGGTAAATGTTACAGCCCACACTATGCAAAAGACAAATTGTCATTCAATATTTTATTTGTCAATCAATGATATTCTCTCATGTCTTGGTATAGGCTCAGAGATTAAATAGGCTATGATGTTGTGTTCCTATTTCACAGCAATACTGCAGTCTACCCATACTGTCTAGGCTACCGGTCTATTTACTTTCAAGCAGGCTTGGATATTGAATGAGCAATGGATAAATGGTAGAGTAGGCCTCCCGAGGTCTAAGGCACTGCATCGTAGTGCTTGAGGCGTTACTACAGACCTGGGTTTGATCCCAGGCTTTGTCATAGCAGACCGGGAGACCCATGAGGCAGCGTACAATTGACCAAGCGTTGTCCGGGTTAGGGAGGGTTTGGCCCAGCTGGGATTTTCTTGTCCCATCGCACTCTAGCGACTCCTTGTGGCGCGCCTGCAAGCTGACTTCAGTTGCCAGCTGGACAGTGTTTCCTCCGATACATTGGTGCCGCTGGCTTCCGGGTGTGGGTGGGTGTGGGTGTGTCAAGAAGCAGTGTGGCTTGGTTGGGTTGTGTTTCGGAGGACGCATGGCTCTCGACCTTCGCCTCTCCCGAGTCTGTAGGGGAGTTGCATTGATGGGACAAGACTGTAACTACCAATTGGGGAGAAAAAGGGGTAAAAGTACAACAAAAAGGCTACATGCTGCTATGCTATCTCCTTACCTAAGGCATCTGTTTTATCATTAGCCTACGTTTTTATGTTTTTAATAGCCTACCATTATTATAATTCCTGTGCATCAAACACCTCCATTCCCCCCAAAATAACAATATTTGTTTGTACTACAATTATTCAACCACTAGAAGTTGCGCGTATGCATGCTCTCAGATTTGCATGGCGATAGGGACACTTTCCTGTCAAGTTCAAATGTGATAAATACCAACCTTTTTGGGAAAAGTGGCACGCACAAGGTTTAGAGTCTGTCTTGTGCCTCGGCACGCATCTTTGATGAGGCCCCTGGTCTTTCACCTTCACATTCCTCTGATTATGACTGCATGCACCTAAAACCAGAAACAAATCAAATATACCATGTTATGAAAACGATACACAACCTTGTGTACTGTACTCCATTTATATATCTGAATGCTAAATCCTATCACGTTTCATAGTTAACTCACAGATTATGATGTCACATATTTTCAGATTTTCAAATGATCGTTTCCCCTTCCGCCCCTTGTAGCTGTACAGTCCCCACAGGTCACACTTTCCCCGGGAGACGTTATTTAGGAATACAAGCTATTTAAAGGAAGCTTTATGAAAATCTATCCAACTAAAAATGTATTTCATAAGACTAAGTACAGTGTTACAAGTACACAGCATTTGAAGAGGATGGGGGAAAATGTTTTAACTCAGAAACTGTGTTCTGTGTCCTGATTCACCATACAACTGAAAAACCCCACAACACCACAGACATTCCCTAGTGACACAGAGGGTTCAGCTCTGGTAGCAGAGCTGAAGAGTGCAGGTTTAAACCCCACGTGTATAGATGATCAAAATATGATTTGTAAAATATATGGTTGTGTTTGTATGATTAAATACCATTCAAATGTCCTATAATGTCACGTTCCTGACCTGTTTTCCATTGTTTTTGTATGTGTTTAGTTGGTCAGGGCGTGAGTTGGGGTGGGCATTCTATGTTATGTGTTTCTATGTTGGGTTTAATGTGTTGCCTGATATGGTTCTCAATTAGAGGCAGGTGTTTGACGTTTCCTCTGATTGAGAACCATATTAAGGTAGGCTGTTCTCACTGTTTGTTTGTGGGTGATTGTCGCTGTGTCTGTGTTTTGTTGCACCACACGGTACTGTCTCGTTCGTGCATTCGTTTTTCCTGTTCGTGCGTTCTTCGTTTCATGTAGTTCTCATGTTCAGGTCTGTTTAGTTCGTTTTGTTATTTTGTCATTTCTAAAGTGTGCTTCGTCATCGTTATTCTTTTCTTTATTAAATTCATTATGTATTCATCACCCGCTGCGCCTTGGTCCGCTCATTCACCACCAGACGACCGTTACAGAATCACCCACCAACGAAGGATCAAGCAGCGGGTTAACGGGCAGCAGCAACAGCGCAAGAAGGAGGAATGGACATGGGAGGAAGTTTTGGACGGCAAGGGTTGCTACACATGGGAGGAGATCCTGGCTGGAAGGGATCGCCTCCCATGGGAACAGCTGGAGGCGATTAGGAGAGCAGAGGCAACCGGAGAGAGGAACCGGCGTTATGAGGGTACGCGACTAGCACGGAAGCCTGTGAGTCAAGCCCAAAAATTTCTTGGGGGGGGGCTACAAGGGAGTGTGGCGAAGTCAGGTAGGAGACCTGCGCCAACTCCCCGAGCTTACCGTGGAGAGCGAGAGTACGGGCAGACACCGTGTTATGCGGTAAAGCGCACGGTGTCTCCTGTACGTGTGCTTAGCCCGGTGCGGGTTATTCCACCTCCCCGCACTGGCAGGGCTAGATTGAGTATTGAGCCGGATGTCATGAAGCCGGCCCAGCGCATCTGGCCACCAGTGCGTCTCCTCGGGCCGGCATACATGGCACCAGCCTTACGCATGGTGTCCCCGGTTCGCCTACATAGCCCAGTGCGGGTTATTCCACCTCCCCGCACTGGTCGGGCTACGGGGAGCATACAACCAGGTAAGGTTGGGCAGGCTCAGTGCTCAAGGGAGCCAGTACGCCTGCATGGTCCGGTATATCCGGCGCCACCTCCCCGCCCCAGCCCAGTACCACCAGTGCTTACACCACGCACCAGGCTTCCTGTGCGTCTCCAGAGCCCTGGTCCTCCTCCACACACTAGCCCTATGGTGCGTGTCTCCAGCCCATTACCACCAGTGCCTACACCACGCACCAAGCCTCCTGTGCGTCTCCAGAGCCCTGTTCCTCCTCCACGCACTAGCTTGAAGGTGCGTGTCCTTAGCCCGGTACCTCCAGTTCCGGCACCACGCACCAGGCCTACAGTCCGCCTCAGCCGGCCAGAGTCTGCTGTCTGCCCAGCGGCGCCTGAACTGCCCGTCTGCCCAACGCCGTCTGAGCTGTCCGTCTGCCTAGCGCCGCCTGAACTGCCCGTCTGTACTGAGCCTTCAAAGCCGCCCGTCTGTACTGAGCCTTCAAAGCCGCCCGTCTGTACTGAGCCTGCAAAGCCGCCCGTCTGTCATGAGCCTTCAGATCCGTCTGCCAGACAGGAGCCGCTAGAGCCGTCCGCCAGACAGGAGCCGCTAGAGCCGTCCGCCAGACAGGAGCCGCTAGAGCCGTCCGCCAGACAGGAGCCGCTAGAGCCTTCCGCCAGACAGGAGCCGCTAGAGCCTTCCGCCAGACAGGAGCAGCCAGAGCCTTCCGCCAGACAGGAGCAGCCAGAGCCTTCCGCCAGACAGGAGCAGCCAGAGCCTTCCGCCAGACAGGAGCAGCCAGAGCCTTCCGCCAGCCAGCCATGAGCAGCCAGAGCCGCCAGCCAGCCATGAGCAGCCAGAGCCGCCAGCCAGCCATGAGCAGCCAGAGCCGCCAGCCAGCCATGAGCAGCCAGAGCCGCCAGCCAGCCATGAGCAGCCAGAGCCAGCCAGCCAGGATCCGCCAGAGCCAGCCAGCCAGGATCCGCCAGAGCCAGCCAGCCAGGATCCGCCAGCCAGTCCGGTGCTGCCCCTCAGTCCGGAGCTGCCACTCAGTCCGGAGCTGCCCCTCAGTCCGGAGCTGCCCCTCATTCCGGTGTTGCCCCTCATTCCGGTGTTGCCCCTTAGTCCGGTGCTGCCCCTTAATCCAGTGGGGTTAATTTGGAGGGTGGCCATTTGTAGGAGGCTACGGAAGCGGGGATTGACTATGGTGGGGTGGGGACCACGTCCGGAGCCGGAGCCGCCACCGTGGACAGATGCCCACCCAGACCCTCCCCTAGACTTTGGTTGTGCGCCCGGAGTTCGCACCTTGAGGGGGGGGTTCTGTCACGTTCCTGACCTGTTTTCCATTGTTTTTGTATGTGTTTAGTTGGTCAGGGCGTGAGTTGGGGTGGGCATTCTATGTTATGTGTTTCTATGTTGGGTTAAATGTGTTGCCTGATATGGTTCTCAATTAGAGGCAGGTGTTTGACGTTTCCTCTGATTGAGAACCATATTAAGGTAGGCTGTTCTCACTGTTTGTTTGTGGGTGATTGTCGCTGTGTCTGTGTTTTGTTGCACCACACGGTACTGTCTCGTTCGTGCATTCGTTTTTCCTGTTCGTGCGTTCTTCGTTTCATGTAGTTCTCATGTTCAGGTCTGTTTAGTTCGTTTTGTTATTTTGTCATTTCTAAAGTGTGCTTCGTCATCGTTATTCTTTTCTTTATTAAATTCATTATGTATTCATCACCCGCTGCGCCTTGGTCCGCTCATTCACCACCAGACGACCGTTACATATAAATTAAACGCTGTGTGTCTATATCACATTGTAGTGGGCCTACAATATAATCCTCAAATGCACAAGCATTTCGCTACACCTGCATTAACATTTGCTAATCACGTGTATGTGGCCAATAAAATTGGATTAAATCTGGAGAGAAACATAATGGGGATGTATTCCAATCTGCTTGATTAAGGAACTAGAATTTTGCACGCTGAGAATGTTGTGGTAGTATAAGGTAAAACTTAAATATAACATTTTCTAAATGTTCTTGAAATATTCTGAGGGCCTCCAAGACAAGGTAAAATGTATATTCTGTGAACATCAATGGAATATTATGTAAAACCTAAAAAAAATAATATGCTATGAACATCATAAAAATTGACTATTTGGAAATTGTGGAACATTGTGGGAATGTTCTGTGCAAGTACAATATGTGAATATCTATCACAAGAATATTATTGCAACAAGAACATTCTTGTAACATCAGGTGAATGTTTTGTGCACACTAAAAGAAACGTATAATCATCCGCAAAAAAGGGCAGTTCATCTTTTGTGATATCCCCACAATTTTCCCACCAGCCTGTTCCCTCAACCTAATGAAACATTCTGGGAACATTTAAAGAACATACTAAATGCATTCTGGGAACGTTCTTGCAACATCAGGCAAATGTTTTATACAAACATTGTAGAATCATCAGCACGACTGGACAGTTTTTGCATAATGAGAACATTTGCCATAACCTAACAAATGTTCTGGGAACGTTTACAGAACCAATTTTGGTTTGCTGGGTAGAGACCCACAGAGAGACATAAAGAGAGATCATGACGCCCCGCTAGGGTGGAGAAACAAGATGTTTAACTCCCTCAGATCATTTAGCAGTATTTGTACACTCAGGAAAAGATGCAGAGCATCAGTGGTGTGGATGTGTGGCAGGCGGGGAGAGACATGTCTCCTGTGGCAGTGGGGACTGCACCATGAATAAATTCAGCCCTTCCTCCCCAGAGATTGCCTTCAATCACAGAGCATAAGGTGTCAATGCTTCGCCCTGCACAGTGCACAGAGCAGGGAATTACCTTCTGGAAAGAAGATTGCTGAGCTGAGCTGGGTCTAATAGGACATGGGAAAAGGCTGAAGAGGATGGCCTGCTAATTAACCAACCCACAATCAGAGCGCACAATCTGGGCCTTCCTCACCACAATCTGGGCCTGCTTACAACGGGCCATGTTCAACCCTAGGATACATGATGATGTTCTGGTAGCCAACAGGAGTGATAGAATAACGTCTTTCTGGCAACAAAAAAAGCGGTCCACAAAGTAAGCCTTGCGACCGCAAAAGTCCTTTAAGCAATTACATGTACGTTATAATCCTTAAAACACATTAACAACAGCAATCTTGCATTTGTAACATTCGTCGTCTGAAGATGAGGAATCATCGGACCAAAAAAAGCAGCGTCGTAAGTGTTCATGTTAATTTATTAAAACAGAACACTAAACTAAATAACAAAGAGAATGAACGAAACGAAACAGTCCTGTCTGGTACAGACACAAAGACAGAAAACAACTACCCACAAAACACAGGTGGGAAAAGGTTACCTAAGTATGGTTCTCAATCAGAGACAACGATAGACAGCTGCCTCTGATTGAGAACCACACCCGGCCAAACACACAGAAATAGAAAACATAGAACACAAAACATAGAATGCCCACCCCAACTCACACCCTGACCAAACCAAAATAGAGACATAAAAAAGGAACTAAGGTCAGGGCGTGACAGCATTGAACATTTGCCTGTTGTATTCCAATAATCTATTGAGAACCAGTCAGCACAAAGATATATGCACTGTAGCCTTCACATGGAGGGTTTAACAATAGATTGTTGTTCACTGGATTTCTGAACATCTTTATTTCGGACAATATTCTATATGCTGGGTTAGTAAAAATTATGCATAAATCATTTCAGAGCCTACTGAAATGTACCCAGCAACTCAATGGCACATATCTATGGAACCACATAGCATCAAAGGCCATCCTTTGCTATGTGGTTCCATAGATATGTGCCATAGATATTACTTATTACAACCCAGAATATTAAATTCGCAATTTACATACCAATTTTTATGCATCTAAAAGCAAAAACTCTTTACTAAAGCATTTTCCATTTGGAATAATAGGGGGTTTCCAATACTTTTTTTAATTGACTAAACAAAGACATGACTAGTGAATTAAAGCAATTGTTTATTGCCACTGAATCATAGCGTATGTATAATTTTGTTTGGTTATTAACTGGTACAGAAACCATGTATTTGTATAATAGCCAGCAATCATTCCCCAGAATATGTTTTCTCCTGATATACAGGGTTAAAGAATGACTCTGTGGTCAGTTCCATTTAGCAGGTCACCAAAATTGATTTGCTGCATAAGGAATGTTTTTATTTTTTTTGCTGTGCTCTGGCTCAGCAGTGGTATTCTGCTCACATAATCAAGGATAAGCACTGCCTGTCTACCCAAGCTACTACTTGGTCCCACAGCGAAAACTGACTTGTAACAGGAAAACCTGCATGAATACTAATTAGCCTACTTGGCTTTAACAGCTTTGGCGAGCCCATCTCATAGGAATTTGCAGAATATGATGCTTTTCCATATTAATTACCCCATCTGAAAATAGGGACAGAGAGAGGGGGAGGGAGAGAGTGCGAGAGGGGATCACGGGAATACCTATAAGCACGGACTCTGCTCCGTCTTAAATACAGTTAATTATAATGTGATTTTGAACATTTCAAGCCAGAATCTGGTGGCCTGGAGCTGTGGTTCAGGGACTAAATCCCAGAGCCCTTTCTGCCCACTCTACACCAGGGCAATAGATGGCCTTCTAATGGTATATATATATATATATATATATATATATATATATATATATATATATATATATATATATATATATATATATATGAGAGAGAGAGAGAGAGAGAGAGAGAGAGAGAGAGAGAGAGAGAGAGAGAGAGAGAGAGAGAGAGAGAGAGAGAGAGAGAGAGAGAGAGAGAGAGAGAGAGAGAGAGAGAGAGAGAGAGAGAGGCCACAACAAAAGCACCACAGCAGTCTGCAGTGCACCCACAGTTTCAAGCAATGGGCAAGTCGGACTAGAACATACCACTGAGCTAAACCAAGTTCAATCAAAGAGTGCTCCTTTTAATCTAACATTATTTTTGGGATAGACTGGTGTACAAAGAAGTCCCATGTGGATGTGGTGTACAATATTCCGTTTCAGTTGTACTGCTTTATGGCATTATAGTCTTCTTTGTGTTCAGTGACATTTATGGAACCCATGACAACTCGCCATTTGACAATGAGGTATCCATTGGTTGTGCAAAAATATCATACTTTTATGAATCCCATTCAAATCCTCTCATACATCTTCCTTGGCCATGTTGATCAGATTTCATTTGGCCTTTTGTGTCTGAGAATCTCACCTGGGCTTTAGAGAGCGAGCTAAGCGGACCTCTGTGTACGCCCGCACGCCCGGCTTCCCTGCCTGTGCAGAAGGCCTTCCTCTGTAACCCACGCTCTCATTCACAGACATCATTCATGTGCAAATCACCCCGCAGCCCATTGTCCCTAGCTTGCGCTGTCAGATACTTGCTGAATCAAGCAATACTGTAATGGTGGGGCTCAAGATATTTTCGTTTAGTGGAAAGTGGTGGTTCTGTATGGCTCAGTTGGTACAGCATGGCTCTTGCAATGCCCGGATTGTGGGTTCGATTCCCAGGGCCTACCATACGTCAAAAAGATGCAAACTTTGACATATAAAGTGGTAATAAGGCTAAATCAGGGCTGCTCAGATGGATTTGTTTGTCACTTTAGCCAGGTACAAGATGCACTCATGCACTCATACGAGCCATATTGTATTGAGTTCCATTTGAATTCAAGAAGATTGATGCATCATGACAGATACATGTTCAGCCATAGTGAATCAGGAGCATAGACCCCCAAGCAAAATTGACTCTGGTATAAAATCTAGGTAATGTATGGAGCAACATATAAACACAATCAACTTCATCTATAGGGGTTCAGGTTGATTAAATGACACACTGCTTTGGTTTCAGCATCAGAGGCCAAAAACTCAAATCTTGGCTAAAGCAAAGATACTGTTTCACTAAATGTGTTGATCAGAAAAAAGGCTGTTTAACTCACCATAATGGTTCCTGATGTCTTTGAAACAGCCCAAGCTTGTTTATTCAGAAGCACAGCCTTTGTCTCAACACACATACCCAGAGAAGCTGTCAAAGAGACCACAGAATGAATGACTGTTTAATTGAGGCCTATTGAGACAGAGGATCAAATGACCTTGCTTTAAATTATTCTTCTCTGATAATTTTTTAAAAGTGGAGTAGGGGAGAATGGGAGAACGGAAGGTGCACACTCGAAACTTGTCCAGCGAGCGAGAATACATTACACAAAGACCCAGTATGCAAATAACATACTGCAACCATATTATTGTTGGTGAGGGTTTAACTTTGCCACTTGCTTTCATGTGGATCTTCTTCCTTTCATTGACGATTCTAAATTCATCTCAAGACAAAAAACAATAAATTGAGACAAACACGCTTTTGAAGTTGTAACACTGCATCCAAACTGTGGTGTAAATGAGTGCGTATAGTTGAGGAGCAGGCAAAAAATAGGAATCATTTTCAACCTAGTAGGAATGTTTCATTCAATAATGAGATTTTTTTGAAATCCTCGAAAAACAACCTAGAAATGGCATCATATTGTTAGTCAAAGTGAGATTGAAACTTGTTACTCATGTATTGTTGTTATGATCTATACTCCTAACAGTACGGTCAAGATTCTGCCTTCTCACATCATTGGTGCTCAACTATTTAACCAAAAAGCTGAATAGTTTTTTTCGGGCAACCGTGATGCCTTTTATATTGACACTGTCCTCTGTCTAGTAAACTACATAATGTGCCTGCAACAAACCCGTGTCTGGCTGAATACGCATACTTCAGTCCTCAGAGGACTGCAAATTATACACAAAACATTCAGTATTGTGAGACAAGTGAAGAACATTGGGTAACACTTTATTTGGATAGTCTATTTGTAGATCAGTAACATTTCAACTAACATTTTTTTATTACATTTTTTATTTAAACTTAACTAGGCAAGTCAGTTAAGAACAAATTCTTATTTACAATGATGGACTACCCAAGCCAAACAGACAAACCTGGGCGCTGCCCTATGGGACTCCCAATCACCAGGGTCTGCAATGACGCCTCTAGCACTGAGATGCAGCACCTTAGACCGCTGCGCCACTCGCCACACTACCCCTACCCCTAGTCCTAACCTTAAAACTTATCCTAACCTTAAACTTAACCCCTACCCTATCCCTATCCCTAACCTTAAACCTTACTCTAACCCTTATTCTAAACCTAACTCTAACCTTAGGAAGCAGTTGCTTATCAACAGATAGTCTGTTGATAGCATGTAGAGCATCTACAGATGGATTATCAGGACAATCCAAAAAGTGTGACTGAACATTGTATTAAAATTTGAAAATTTCTTCAGGTAAAATACATCTTGACAAAAATGTGGATTATTCTAGGTTGTGTGTAAGAAATGCCAGCCAACAGTGATGATAAAAAAAAGGTGGATTGTTGCCTCAATTGAATGGGGGACAATTTAACCCTTGTGTTGTCTTAAGTGTAAAAAATGACGCGCCCCTATCTTTAGCAGTAGAGAAAACCCCCTAAATGATCTTTTTTCAACTTGAAATTTGATGACTTTTCCTAGAATGACCCCAACATTAGAAAAAGTGAAACATTGTAACGGTTTTCGTTCATCTGAAGAACAGAAATCGGACCAAAGCGCAGCGTGGTAAGTTTTTATTTCAACTGAACACTAAATATCAAAATAACAAAGAGAATGAACAAAACCGCATCAGTCCTGTCAGGTGCAGAAACACAAAACAACTACCCACAAAAACCATGTGGGAAAAAGCTACCTAAGTATGGTTCTCAATCAGAGACAATGATAGACAGCTGCCTCTGATTGAGAACCACACCCGGCCATACACAAAGAAATACAAAACCTAGAAAATGAACATAGAATGCCCACCCAAATCACACCCTGACCAAACCAAAATAGAGACATAAAAAGCTCTCTACGGTCAGGGCGTGACAAACATCGCCTTTGTTCATATTTCCTTGAAAGCTGTACACCACCAGGGTACAAAGATTGTCTAAGAGTCATTTTTGACCCGGCGGTTATAAAATCATTTACACACCACAAACACACATACAATGGGAAATTGAGATTGTGTGCTACAGATTGAACTCAGACAAAACTTAAACTTTCTTGTGCATGTGCAGCATCTCCCCTCCAGGACCCCACACATGACTTCACAGACAAAATAAAAATTTGTTGAAAGTATTGTTTACTAGTGGGGAATGCAGTCAGAGTCTATAAAGGTACTGCAGATGACAGTCCCCCCAGTTCTCTCTTTGCTGAAGGCATGAGTGCACGTTTCAGTGCCCAACAGGTCGTAGATCTGATCTTTTTTCAGATGTCCAGGAGGAACAAGAGAACAATGATTTAGAAGAGGAGGACGTATCTGAAGAAGAAGATGGGGAAGAATACAACCCAGAGCACGATGCATCATCTTCAGATGAAGAAGAAATCCCCAAAGCTAAAAGAGAGAAATTTTTGTCAAAGAACAGCAAAATAACATGGTCCTTGTCACCATATGACAACCAGGGCAGGATGGCAGCACAAAATGTCATAAGGATGACCCCAGGGCCCACAAAACATACAGTTGCCCATGCCCAGGACATTGCCTCAACATTCAACATGTTCATCACACCAGCTATCGAATAAATCATCCTGGAGTGTAACGCTCGTCTTCCTCCTCGTCTGAGGAGGAGCAAGGATCGGACCAAAGCGCAGTTTGAATACATACTTTTAATTAATATAAACGAAGACGAAAAACACTTGACAAAAATACAAAACAAATAAACGACCTGAACAAACGAACGAAAACAGTACCGTGTGGTGAACAAACACGGCAACAATCACCCACAAACAACCAGTGAAAATCTGCCCCTGATTGAGAACCATATCAGGCTAGTTGACAATGAACCCAACATAGAAACACATAACATAGAATGCCCACCCAGCTCACGTCCTGACCAACTAAACAATACTGAACAAAGGAAATAAGGTCAGGAACGTGACATGGAGATGACAAATTTGGAGTGTTTCCGTAAATATGGAGACAACTGGAAAAGGATGGATGAGATTGACCTGCGTGCTTACATAGTGCTGCTAATCTTAGCGGGTGTGTATAGGTCCCGAGGCGAGGCTACATGTGGTGTCTGGGATGCAGAGAGTGGAGGGCGATATTCCGTGCCACGATGCCACAAAGTCGTTCACACTTTCTCCAGAATGCTACGATTTGATAACCGTGAGTCAAGACCTGCAAGACGTGTGAGAGACAAACTGGCGGCCATAAGAGAGGTCTGGGAGAAGTGGGTGGAGTGTCTGCCGTACCTCTACAACCCTGGGCCTGAAGTAACAGTGGATGAGCAACTGGTTCCATTCAGAGGAACATTTTTATTTTCATATCTGTAATGATAGTGATATTCACTGTTAATTTTATTATGTATTACTGTAATATCATTGATTTATGTGATAGTTTTCTGTGACACTGATACTAATTACTGATAGTAATCTCTTTTGTCAATAGGTCGCTGTCCTTTCCGGCAGTATATGCCCAGCAAGAAGGACTGTAAAACAAATACTATGTGCTGCACATGTGAGAAATACATCTGCAAAGTCCATGCACACACACTTGCATACTGTCCTACATGTGCTAATTAGAGTTGAATGATTTTTGTTCTTCACGTTTTTGTTTCGTATCTATTATCTTATTTTATTCTTATTTATTGTTGTTGTTTATACACCTTGTGGGTGGGGGCAATGATTTAAAAAATGGGAGAAGACTAGTATTTCTAGTATATTCATTGTACAGTATATAAGAATATATCACTATGTTGCCAACAAAGTTCAAGACTGTTATTGTTTCCCTTCAATAAAATGCATTCAAAACTACTTTCTGTCCTATTCTGCTACTTTCTTAGGCTATACAGGTGCTATCTCTTGCAAAAAAATGATGTTAACACCTATGCAGTACCTTTAGCAATAATAATAATAATAAACCTCTACTTCAGTAAAGAAAACAATTAGCCTTTTTCTCAGAAGTGGCTTCCATCTGGCCACTCGCCCATAAAGCCCAGATTGGTGAAGTGCTGTAGAGACTGTTGTCCTTCTGACAGGTTCTCCCATCTCAGCCAAATAACTCTGTAGTTCTGTCAGAGTGGTTATTGGGTTCTTGGTCACCTCCTTGACCAACGTCCATCTTGCCCAGTTGTTCAGTTTGGTCAGACGGCCAGCTCTAGGCAGAGTCTGGGTAGCTCAATATTGTTCAATCTCCAATGATGGAGACCACTGTGCTCTTGGAATCGTTCAACACTCGAGAAATTGCTTGATACCCTTCCCCAGATATACGCCTCATCACAATTCTATCTTGGAGATCTACGGACAGTTCCTTGGACTTCATGGTTTATTTTCTGCTCTGACATGCACTGTCAACTGTGGACCTTATATAGACAGATGAGTTTATTTCTAAATCATGTCCAAACAACTGAATTGGCCACATGTGGACTCCATTTAAGTTGTAGTGACATCTCAAGGATGATCAAAGGAAAGTGGATGCACCTGAGCTTAAGTTTGAAATGTCATAGCAAGCGTGAATACTTACAAATGAAGTCAGAAGTCTACATACACCTTAGTCAAATAGATTTAAACTCAGTTTTTCAAAAATCCTGACATTTGATCAGAGTAAAAACTCCCTGTTTAAGGTCAGTTAGGATCACCACTTTATTTTAAGAATGTGAAATGTCAGAATAATAGTAGAGAGAAGGATATATTTCAGCTTTAATTTCTTTCATCACATTCGCAGTGGGTCAGAAGTTTACATACACTCAATTAGTATTTGGTAGCATTGCCTTTACATTGTTTAACTTAGGTCAAACGTTTCGGGTAGCCTTCCACAAGCTTCCCACAATAAGTTGGGTGAATTTTGGCCCATTCCTCCTGACAGAACTGGTGTAACTGAGTCAGGTTTGTAGGCCTCCTTGCTCGCACACACTTTCAGTTCTGCCCACAAATTTTCTATGGGATTGAGGTCAGGGCTTTGTAATGGCCACTCCAATACCTTGACTTTGCTGTCCTTAAGCCATTTTTGCCACAACTTTGGAAGTATGCTTGGGGTCATTGTCCACTTGGAAGACCCATTTTGCGACCAAGCTTTAACTTCCTGACTGATGTCTTGAGATGTTGCTTCAATATATCCACATAATTTTCCTACCTCATGATGCCATCTATTTTGTGAAGTGCACCAGTCCCTCCTACAGCAAAGCACCCCCACAACATGATGCTGCCACCCCCGTGCTTCACGGATGGGATGGTGTCCTTCAGCTTGCAAGCCTCCCCCTTTTTCCTCCAAACATAACAATGGTCATTATAGCCAAACAGTTCTATTTTTGTTTCATCAGACCATACGACATTTCTCCAAAAAGTACAATCTTTGTCCCCATGTGCAGTTGCTAACCATAGTCTGACTTTGGTATGGCGGTTTTGGACCAGTGGCTTCTACTTCCTTTCGCACCAAAGTACGTTCATCTCTAGGAGACAGGCCGCGTCTCCTTCCTGAGCAGTATGACGGCTGCATGGACCCATGGTGTTTATACTTACGTACTATTGTTTGTACAGATGAACGTGGTACCTTCAAGCGTTTGGAAATTGCTCCCAAGGATGAACCAGACTTGTGGAGGTCTACAATTATTTTTCTGAGGTCTTGGCTGATTTCTTTTGATTTTCCCATGATGTCAAGCAAAGAGGCACTGCGTTTGAAGGTAGGCCTTGAAATACATCCACATGTACACCTCCAATTGACTGAATTGATGTCAATTAGCCTATCAGAAGCTTCTAAAGCCATGACATCATTTTCTGGAATTCTCCAAGCTGTTTAAAGGCACAGTCAACTTAGTGTATGCAAACTTCTGACCCACTGGATACAGTGAACTATAAGTGAAATAATCCCAAAACATTTTTGGGAAAAATTACTTGTGTCATGCATAAAGTAGATGTCCTAACCAACTTGCCAAAACTATAGTTTGTTAACAAGAAATTTGTGGAGTGGTTGAAAAACGAGTTTTAATGACTCCATCGTAAGTGCATGTAAACTTCCGACTTCAACTGTATCTGTAAGGTCCCTAAAGTCAAGCAGTGAATTTCAAACACAGATTCAACCACAAAGACCAGGGAGGTTAACCAATGTCTCGCAAAGAAGGGCACCTATTGATGGATGGGTAAAAATAAAAAGGCTGACATTTTTGTGGTTGAAAAACTAGTTTTAATGACTCCAACCTAAGTGCATGTTAACTTCCGACTTCAACTGTATGTAAATGAGACATTTCTGTATTTCATTTTGAATACATTTGCAAGAATTCCCAAAACATGTTTTCACTTTTTCATCATTGGCTATTGTGTGTGGGTGAGAAAAAAATTATATTTAAATACATTTTGAGTTCAGGCTGTAACACAACCAAATGTGGAATAATTTAAAGGGTATGAATACTTTCTGAAGGCACTGTAACAGACAAAACAACTATTTAATTCTGTGCTGAGGTGCAGATACAGTGCTTTCTGTCACGCCTGCTCCCGCACTTCCACCATGGCGCTCGAGGGCGCCAGGCTCCCCAGCATTGCGCACTCCTGCCATCATCATTACACACACCTGCCTTCCCCCCGTCACGCGCATCAGCGATTATTGGACTCACCTGGACTCAATCCGCTCTTTCATTACCTTCCCTATATCTGTCTGGTTCCCCGCTCTGTTCCCTGCTTCTGCATTGATTGTCGTCTGTCTTTGTGTTTCCCAGTTCTGACACTGTTCCTGTCCTGTTGCATGTCCGTTCCAAATTAAATGTTGACTCCCCGTACCTGCCTCCCTTCTCCAGCGTCGTCCCCTACAGCTTTGCCTGGTGGACAGAATACTATCAGTGGATTCAATACCTATACATGTATAGGTTACTGCTAAAATAAAGGAAACCGTTCAGTAAATGAGGGATACTGTCACGCCCTGACCATAGAGAGCCTTTTTATTCTCTATTTTGGTTAGGTCGGGGTGTGACTAGGGTAGGTAATCTAGGTTGTTTTATTTCTATGCTGGCCTGGTATGGTTCCCAATCAGAGGCAGCTGTTTAGCGTTGTCTCTGATTGGGGATCATATTTAGGCAGCCATTTCCCCACTGTTTTTTTGTGGGATCTTGTTTTGAGTTAGTGCATGTGGTACCTCTGATGTCACGGTTTGTTGTTTGTTTCTTTTTTGTTTGGAAGTTTCGCGTAAATAAATATGTGGAACTTTAATCACGCTGCGCCTTGGTCCGAATGTTATTTAGACGATCGTGACAGATACAAAGTATATTGAAAGTAGGTGCTTCCACACAGGTGTGGTTCCTCAGTATTTAAAGCAATTAACATCCCATCATGCTTAGGGTCATGTATAAAAATGCCCAGTTTCGCATTATTTTGGCTACCATGGCTAAAAGAAGAGATCTCAGTAACTTTGAAAGAGGGGTCTCAAAGGAGCATAGGGGGTTTATGTGTGTGTGTGTCAGTCACCAAATCTCAGCTCAATTGAACACTTATGGGAGATTCTGGAGCGGCGCCTGAGACAGCATTTTCCACCACAATCAACAAGACACCAACTGATGGAATCTTTCTCGGAATAATGGAGTTGCATCCCTCCAATAGAGTTCCAGACACTTGTAGAATCTATGCCAAGGCTCATTGAAACTGTTCTGGCGGCTCATGGCGGCCCGACGCCCTATTAAGACACTTTATGTTGGTGTTTCTTGTAGCTCTTTACCTTGTTTGGAGCCATGAAAAGGCTTTGTGGGAGCACTTTAGACTGGAGCATTTACCAAAGTGACAAACTAAAAGCATGTCCTTCATGTGTCCTTGAGATACTGTATGCAAGAAATATACAGGTAAAATAAACAGTTGCCTTCCAGTGGAAAGGAATTCATCTTACAGGGTACAAAAAGGCATAGAGCTCCTTTATATTAGGCATTCTCTGCTCCAAGAGGGAACTCTTTGGAGATTTGATGGAGAGTGAATTTTTCATTTCTACAGCACTTTCGGATGCCTCAAAGACATTTCGGGGCATTTTAAACATGAACATAGGCCTGCCCTACAGGGTGTTGCCCATAGAATTGCAAGACACAACAATCTAGTCATTCCATTTCAAGGTTTTATTAGTTGTAGGTAGAGGATACACATCAATAGAGGCTCCTCAGAGGAGGAAAGGGAGGACCATCCTCCTCAGTGAATTTCATAAAAAATAAAATAGTGAAACATTAAAGTTATACTTTTTAGATAAAACTATACTAAATATATTCACGTCACTAAATAACTGATTAAAATACACGGTATTGCAATGAAGGTTTACAGTATCCTCAGAAGACCTCTGTAGGGTAGCACCATGGTGTAGCACCAGCTAGCTTCTGTCCTCCTCTGGGTACATTGACTTCCTTACAAAACATAGGAGGCGCATGGTTCTTACCCACTTCCATAGACTTACACAGTAATTATGACAACTTCCGGAGGACGTCCTCCAACCTATCAGAGCTCTTGCAGCATGAACTGACATGTTGTCCACCCAATCAAATGATCAGTCAATGAATCTAGTTTTGAAAGCATAAGCTACAACTAGCTAGCACCGCTAGTAGTTGAGTAGTTAACTCAAAGAGAGAGAGAGAGACAATAGTTGAACAGTTTTGTACAAATTAAGTTCTTCCAAAATTAAAAAGAAGCAAGAGAGAGAGAGAGACCTAGCTATATTTGGTTGTGTTTTTTAAACTTTCACTTAGCTAGCGAATGCAGCTGCCTAGTTTAGCCTACCCAAACACCCGGCTCAAACAGAGTGGGATGCTATTTTAGCTAGCTGGCTATGGCTATCCAACACTGGAACTCTTCCAAGTCAAGGTATGATTTAGATTTTATAAATGTATTGCCAGTGGGGCCCACCGGTGTAACTGCTAAACTGCTTTCTGACTGTACACTGTACGGCATGACTGTAGCGGGTTTACTAATGCGTTAGTTCTAGTATGTTGACTATGAGAAACAGTGACATAGGCCTACACTCTGAATAATAGAAAATTATGAATCCCGTATTGGGCTTTCACAGTCAGGCAAACCCAAGCTGTACTGTGCAAGTAGGCTAATAGTAGGCCTACCATTGAAACAGATTCACTTTTTTAAAAATGCACAGGTTTTCAGATTGATGCAAATAATCATGATATCATTCTGACAGGTAGGCTTAGGCTACTTTGTAGCTACTATAGTTAACATTTAATTTGGGAAAGCCTTCCCATCGACTAGAAGATGGTTAGGCCTATCATTAGCATGTCTATATTTTTTAATATTCCTTAATTGTTTGAAACCTAGATGTTTTACTTCATATTATGATACATGCCTTACCTTACTTGAAAGTAGCCTATAGCCAAAATCCCACCATAGAAATGTGGAGGCAATTGTTTTTTATAAAGACTCACTCATAGGCTTTCTCTTGTTCTATTGGTTTTCTTTCAACTTTCTTTCATTGTCTAGCAGCCAAATCATATTAGCAAACCATGATAGTTGCATATTTAAACCCCCCTCTTTCTAAATTTATAATGGATATTTCCAGCTCTGTCCATGAAACCGCTCACATGTGCGGCGCACATTTTAGAACAGTTTTGCTGTCAGACAAGGCTCCGCTGATAGCCAGGTGTAGCAGTGGTAAGGTGTTGGGACTGCTGTTGGGACTCTGCTGTTGGGACAGCTTTATGTAGGCCCTAACAGTTTGTGGGCATCGTTTGTCACTGTTATAGTCCAATTAATGTATTGTTTAGTGTTGTGTCGTGTAGTGTAGTGAGTTTGCCCCACGATTGACATGCTAAAATCACCACTGCACACATGGTATACACCATCCAACAAAATGCTTACTTGCAGGTTCCTTCACGACAATGCAACAACATCAAAAAATAAAAAAATAAAAGAATACGATCATAAAGTAAATGGCTCAGTAGAATAAAATAAACATTTTAGCATAAGTATACAAGAAGGCAGAATTTCTTTAAGTGATAATGCCCGAGAAGCAGGTGTTTGGAGGATATATTGGCACGGGTGTTAAGCCCGAGATGAAGTCAAGAAAATGTGCTCTCTAGTGAGGACACTGTTGTTCAGAGGAGATAGCCAACAACACAGCTAACACAATCACCTTTTTAACCTCTTTCAGCTAGGGGGCAGAATTTTTATGTTTGGAAAAATAACGTTCCCAAGGTAAACAGACTATTTCTCAGGTCCAGATGCTAGAATATGCATATAATTGACAGATTAGGATAGAAAACACTCTAAAGTTTCCAAAACTGTCAAAATATTGTCTGTGAGTATAACAGAACTGATTTTGCAGACAAAAACCTGAGGAAATCCAACCCGGAAGTGCCTTTTATTTGGAAAAATCCCTGTTCCGTTGCCTGCCCGTCCTCCATTTAAAGGGGTATCAACCAGATTCCTTTTCCAATGGTTTCCTCAGGCTGTGACCAGGCTTTAGACATAGTTTCAAGCTTTTATTTTGAAAAATGAGCGAGATTTTTCAAAACGCGTCAGGTGTCCTTTGATTAGTTCCTGCGCGCGAGAGATGTAGCTCGACATTTTCTTTCTCTGTAATATTGAATAGGTTACCGTCCGGTTGAAATATTATCGATTATGTATATTAAAAACAACCTGAGGATTGATTATAAAAAACGTTTGACATGTTTCTGCGAACATTACGGATACTTTTTGGAATTTTCGTCTGCCTTTCAGGACCGGAACGAGCCTGTGGTTTTCTGAACATAACGAGCAAACCAAATGGCGGTTTTTGGTTATAAAACTAATCTTTATCGAACAAAAATAACATTTATTGTGTAACTGGGAGTCTCGTGAGTGCAAACATGCGAAGATGATCAAAGGTAAGCGATTCATTTTATTGCTTTTCTGACTTTCGTGACCAAGCTAATTTGAGGCTAGCTGTTCTTACTGTTTTGTCTAGTGATTGATAAATTCACAAACGCTTGGATTGCTATCGCGGTAAAGCATATTTTCACAATCTGACACGATAGGTGGATTAACAACAAGCTAAGCTGTGTTTTGGTATATTTCACTTGTGATTTCATGATTATAAATATTTTTAGTATTTTAAAAAAAAATTGGCGCTCTGCAATTCAGCGGTTGTTTACGAAAATAATCCCGCTAAAGGGATTTGTGCGGCAAGAAGTTTTAACCTGTTTCTCCTCTCTGGGGAGGTTCCCATTGCTTGGAAGGCAGCCACGGTTCGTCCTTTATTTAAAGGGGGAGATCAAGCTGATCCTAACTGTTATAGGCCTATTTCTATTTTGCCCTGTTTATCAAAAGTGTTGGAAAAACTTGTCAATAATCAACTGACTGGCTTTCTTGATGTCTATAGTATTCTCTCGGGTATGCAATCTGGTTTCCGCTCAGGTTATGGATGTGTCACTGCAACCTTAAAGGTCCTAAATGATGTCACCATTGCCCTTGTATCTAAGCAATGTTGTGCTGGTATTTTTATTGACTTGGCCAAAGCTTTTGATACGGTAGACCAGTGGTTCCCAAACGTTTTATAGTTCAGTACCCCTTCAAACATTCAACCTCCAGCTGCGTACCCCCTCTAGCACCAGTGTCAGCGCACTCTCAAATGTTGTTTTTTGCCATCATTGTAAGCCTGCCACACACACACTATACGATACATTTATTAAACATAAGAATGAGTGTGAGTTTTGTCACAACCTGGCTCGTGGGAAATGACAAAGAGCTCTTATAGGACCAAGGCACAAATAATGATATAATAATAATAATTTTGCTCTTTATTTAGCCATCTTACATATGAAACCTTATTTGTTCATCAAAAATTGTGAATAACTCACTACAGGTTAATGAGAAGAGTGTGCTTGAAAGGATGCACATAACTCTGCAATGTTGGGTTGTATTGGAGAGAGTCTCCGTCTTAAATAATTTTCCACACACAGTCTGTGCCTGTATTTAGTTTTCATGCTAGTGAGGGCCGAGAATCCACTCTCACATCGGTACGTGGTTGCAAAGGGCATCAGTGTCTTAACAGCGCGATTTTCCAAGGCAAGAAACTCTGAGTGCAGCCCTATCCAGAAATCTGGCAGTGGCTTCTGATTAAATTCAATTTTCACAGAACTGCTTGTTGCAATTTCGATGAGGCTCGTGTTCAGATATCGGTAACTGGACTGTAGGCAGGGCATGAAAGGGATAATGAATCCAGTTGTTTGTGTCATCCATTTCGGGAAAGTACCTGCGTAATTGCGCACCCAGCTCACTCAGGTGCTTTGCTATATCACATCTGACATTTTCCGTAAGCTTGAGGTCATTTGCACACAAAAAATCATATGATGGAAAGACCTGTGTGTTGTCCTTGTTAATGCAGACAGAAAAGATCTCCAACTTCTTAATCCTAGCCTCATTTTGTTCCGCACATTGAATATAGTTGCAGAGAGTCCCTGTAATCCTAGATTCAGATCATTCAGGCGAGAAAAAACCCAGATAGGCCAGTCGTGTGTCAGACAAGTGAAAATTATGGTCAGTAAAGAAATCTTTAAGCTCGTCTCTCAATTCAAAAAAATGTGTCAATACTTTGCCCCTTGATAACCATGTAAATGCGTTACATGGTCGCTGCCCATATCATTGCATAATGCAGAAAATACACGCGATTCCAGGGGCCTAGTTTTAACAAAGTTAACCATTTTCACTGTGGTGTCCAAAACGTCTTTCAAGTTGTCAGGCATTCCCTTGGCAGCAAAAGCCTCTCGGTGGATGCTGCAGTGTACCCAAGTGGCGTCGGCAGCGACTGCTTGCACACGCGTTACTACTCCACTATGTCTCCCTGTCATGGCTTTTGCGCCATCAGTACAGATACACATCTTGACCATCAAAGTCCATTTGATATCACAAAGCTGTCCGGTACTTTACAATCATCCTCTCATATTGTCCTGGTTTCCAGTGGTTCGCAGAAGAGGATGTCTTCCTTAATTGACCCCCCATAAACGTAACGGACATATACCAGGAGCTGTACCAGGTCCGCCACGTCTGTTGACTCATCCAGCTGTAACGCATATATTTCACTGGCTTGTATGCAAAGCAATAATTGTTTCAAAACATCTCCTGCCATGTCATTGATGTGTCGTGAAACAGTGTTGTTTGATGAAGGCATTGTCTGTATAGTTTTTTTGGCCTTTTCCCCGAGCATTGCCCCAGCCACATCCGCGGCAGCAGATTTAAGTCCTCCACAACTGTATTGGGCTTGCCTGTCCTAGCCACTCGGTAGCTCACCATATAAGACGCTTCTAGCCCCTTCTTACTAATGGTATCTGTTGCTTTTATACATGTCTTACTACTCGAAAGTCATCTTTATTATTGCTCCAAAAACCCAGTTGGCGTATTTTTTTTAAATTGTCAAGTTTAGTTTCTAAATGTCTGCGCAAGAGTGAAGGTTTCCTGCGTGAGAGTAACGGTTCATGTGATTGGATGTTAATTATTTGACTAGACTACCTGTATTTGACACTGTGTTGTTATTTTGCTCAACACCAGATGGTTTAATTTTCTATTTTTGGCAGTGAAATGAGGCTACTCAAGCGAGACAAAAAAACTCACCCAATGTATAGCCCTGTTGGAAAATATAAATGAGCTGTTTGAAAATGTGAAGAAAAATTGTAATTTAAAAATAAATAAAAATAAATATGTGAATCACATTTTTATTTTGCGTCCCCCTGACGGCATTGCGTGTTTGGGAATACCAGCAGTAGACCATTCCATTCTTGTGGGCCAGCTAAGGAGTATTTGTGTCTCTGAGGGGTCTTTGGCCTGGTTTGTTAACTACTGTACCTCTCTCAAAGAGTGCAGTGTATAAAGTCAGAACATCTGCTGTCTCAGTCACTGCCTGTCACCAAGAGAGTACCACAAGGCTCGATCCTAGGCCCCACGCTCTTCTCAATTTTCATCAATAACATAGCTCAAGCAGTAGGAAGCTCTCTCATCCATTTATATGCAGATGATAGTCTTATACTCAGCTGGCCCATCCCTGAATTGTGTGTTAAATGCTCTACAACAAAGCTTTCTTAGTGTCCAACAAGCTTTCCCTACCCTTAACCTTGTTCTAAACACCTCCAAAACAAAGGTAATGTGGTTTGGTAAGAAGAATGCCCCTCTCCCTACAGGTGTGATTACTACCTCAGAGGGTTAAGCTTGAGATAGTCACCTCATACAAGTACTTGGTAGTATGGCTAGATTGCGCATTGTCCATCTCTCAGCACATATCAAAGTAGGCCTTTTGCCTTTTAATAGGCCGTCATTGTAAATAAGAATTTGTTCTTAACTGACTTGCCTAGTTAAATAAAGGTTAATTAAATAAATAAATTTAAAAAAAATTGCAGCCTGCTACCACCGTGTTAAAAGCTAAGAGCTAAACGTGGAATACAGGCACTGCCTCTCACCACAGTGTCAATCAGGAAAAGTTATCTTCCAAGCTATTTATTGTGTTGTTATACACCGAGTATACAAAACATTAAGAACACCTGCTCTTTCCATGACAGACTGACCAGGTGAAAGCTATGATCCCTTATTGATGTCACTTGTTATATCCACTTCAATCAGTGTAGATGAAGAGGAGACAGGTTAAAGACAGATTTTTAAACCTTGAGGCATGAGATTGTGTATGTGGGCCATTCAGAGGGTGAATGGGCAAGACAAAAGATTGAAGTGCCTTTGAACAAGGTATGGTAGTAGGTGCCAGGCGGACCGGTTTGTAACAAGAACTGCAACACTGCTGGGTTTTTCACGCTCAACAGTTTCCTGTGTGTATTAAGAATGGTCCACAACCCAAAGGACATCAAGCCAACTTGACACAACTGTGGGAAGCATTGGAGTCAACCAGGACCAGCATCCCTGTGGAACGCTTGACACCTTGTAGTCCATCCCCCGACGATTTGAGGCTGTTCTGAGGGCAAAAGGGTGTGTGTGTGTGTGGGGGGTGCAACTTAATAGGAAGGTGTTCCTAATGTTTGGTATACGCCGTGTATTTTGTACAATATACCTCCTCTCACAGAGTTATCTGCCGCACCAAGTATCTGTTGACCTGCTCCTTAACACGGATATTATGTTAGGGAGCCTTTTAGCAAACTCCAAATTATTCCGACACATTCCCTTTCTGCGTGAGGTGCAGGGCTGGCTGAAGCCATTACTGGTAATGAGTGTGGAGTCCTACTTTAGAAGGTTCAGGCATATGAAGTCACCTAAAAGCTGACTAATGGAATCCTACTGATGTACTGAACGCCAGGGGCTTTTACAATATTACAACATAACATGGCTTTGCAAATGTTCAATATTCTATAGACATGATACAGATTAACTTTCATGTACGATTCAGAAAGGCGACCTCTCACAAGATAGGAGTAACAGGTTATTTACAGAACTGGAAAACAGGCGGAGGGCCAGTGGAGATGCTGCATGGTTCAGGTGATTTGATTTCCAAGGCATTTTAACTAATGTAATGAATAGTCATTGTCATTGACATGCACTGCTACTTGAAGGGTGAAAAGGAAAAGGGTGGATGGGAGGAGGGAGGTTGATGGGTTTAACAAACGGCATGTTTTTTCCCCACAAAATTAACTATTATGTCTTTGAGTACTGTATGTCTACTCGGCACATCATTTGATCACAAAGCATTATACAAAAATAGAACATGAAAACATGATTGTACTTCTTCTGAGCAATAAAAAGTTTGTGAGTTTGAAATGTCATAGCAAATGAAAAGGCACATGGGAAATGAAAAAGGAAAACGAATACAGGTCTGATATAATCTTTGTATAAGTTCAACTTCACTAAACAGTTTCAAAAACATACATTGTGATCATTGTGGATCTGTTAACACGACGGTACATCTTGTCCTGGGCGATAGGCCACTTCAACAGGTCCGCAGGTCGTTTGGTAACATCCAGAGTGGCCATTGTTCTTTGTCATTTCACAGGTGACTGACGTCACTACACTCAAGCATGCTAGATGCACACCACTTGGAGATGCTTGCAGCATTCAAAATGCATGATTTCCAGCCTAGTGCAAACAAATCGCTTCAAAAGACCCGTTTAATCTATTTCAAGCTGTTATTATGAGTTGTAAGAGTCATTCAGATAAAGAGACTGAAGCAGGGTTAACATCGGTGTGTTTGAAAACTCTTCACATACTTTAACCACAGTAAGAGGTATCAGGTTTATCATTATACATTTTTTATGATACAGTATGCATACAATTTACAACGTAGATAGAATTTAGTCGGGTAACGAATGGAAGAAAAATAAACAGTATGCAGATGTTCTCTAAAGCGCTTTCTCTCAGCAGCTTCTGTTAAGAATCCCTTTTCTCAGGTAGTCAGTCCTAAAAATCCTCAGAGTTGTCATTGTTCGTATTGTATTGAGGACGCAGAGCTGCTTCTATCTCGGAGTTGCTGTCGTCTGATTCTCCCCAAAAAGCTACAAAATAAATAACAGACCCAACATTTGACGCCTGAAACTGAATCATGAAATTCATAAAAGCAGAGATGGGGTGTAATTCAAATGCAAATAAGAACCGATAGTCATTGTGAAATGCATACTAATTACACATGTAACATGGCTATTACAGAGAGCAAGATCTTGAATAATTGTCCATGTGCCCTTTTCACACCCATTTGTGATCCATACATAGATGGATGATTCTGACATTAGCATAACTTAACATCTCACGTGGTTCACAATATTGCTAACTTATTGCTAACAACTAGCTAGCCTGCTTGGAGATATGACAAAGATAGACAGCATTATTTAGGATGGCTTTGTAATGCATTCTAAACTCACCTTTAGACTGTACAGCAGAGTAGGTTTTCATTTTTGTCGTTTCTCTCCTGAAAAGACAAAGAAAACAGTCAATAGCCCTGTGTTTTGTTGATAGAGCATCATTTCAAGAAGCAATAGCTAAATGTGACGGTGGTCTTTCACATTGAGAGCACTTAAGATTTCACATGTGTATGGCAGTTGTGTCCAATAAGGAAAACCTCACCAGTTGTGTCAAGACACACAAACCTTTTATAATCTCATACAAGAAACATTGGTTCAGAATTCACACAAGTCAAGCACATAACAGGTAAATAGCCTTCAAGGATAAAAAAATTATATCGTTGCCACAGTCAGTGAAATCCTAGAAAAACCAGCAATAAAGCTCAGTACATGTCTCATCAATCAAACGCACAACTCACACCAACAAATACCTCGTTTCTTGTACCAGTGCCCTTACCAAAATGTGTATCTAACACACACGTTACAAGGATGCCTATCCAAACGTCGAGGAGCCAAATTTCCAAGCCTAAGCCCGTTTTAAAGGAAAGGAAAACCAAAGGGAACTTCCTTGACTCCTGTTCTAATCGTGCTGAAGGACTTCCACAAGCCCCCTCTTTATTCAGAAGTGGTCGAAAGACAGGGTTGCTGGGTTCCCATAGCATCAGTGATATCGCTATGTAAATGTAGGACCCCTGAAAAGGCTTTGATGTGCCACGATGCATATGCAGTAGGCCGTTCCACTTTTAAAGGCCTCTTCAATTTACATCATCACAGGGCCTATTCACAACCACCACAATACATCTCAATCATCTTTCGGGTTATCGTATATCCATATGGCCAGTTGTTTATATTTTTATGTCCTACGGTGAAAGTCTTTTGAGATGGAACAAAAATAGGGCAGAGGTGGCTCACACACACACACACACACACACACACACACACACACACACACACACACACACACACACACACACACACACACACACACACACACACACACACACACACACACACACACACACACAGGTTGTGTTGATTCATCTGCATCCATGTGTCCCTCAATTGAAACGCATGACCCCTTTGATTGCCATCCTCACAATTACCCCCTTCTCCCCAAGCACAGCCTTGGCAGAGCCAAATGTGACTGCTGTACATCGAGTATATGAACTCAATTATGTTGGCTCTGATCCTATTTAAAGCCACTCCATCTTACAAACTATATGTTTCTGCTTTTGCCACACCACCCAAACAGGTATATATATATTTTTTTTAATCCTCCCAACTCCCCATTTCTAACAGCGAGAAGATTGCTTTCCAATACAATGCATTCAATTATGTAGCCGGCATAACCATTACGGTGCGACCATCACATTCACATATCAATAAGCTTCCTGGCAGATATTTGGATGATGTCTACCTCAAGGCAAGAGAAAAAGAGAATAACTCTGAAAACCTTTGGCACTCCGAGCAGGCAAATCAAAATAGAGCCAGTCAAAAAACCAAGGTCAAGAAAGTAGATGTGTGGGATGAGGCAAGGACGCAATCACAAATGATTAGCCTGTCTGCATCTTAAAAGGGCACCTTATATACAGTATGTCCTTCTGAAACCCAGAGCAAGGCTTTTGTTGGGGGCCTTAAGCCTTTTAGATTACACCTTTTTTGTTCAAAAAGGTACAGATTCAGATATGATTCAATTAGATATTCTTTATGCAAGAAAATGGCTATATTTAACATTCATTTATACAGACTAGACAAATATACAGTGCCTTCAGAAAGTATTCACACCCCTTGACTTTTTCCACATTTTCTTGTATTACAGCCTGAATTTAAAATGGATTCAATTGAGATTTTGTGTCACTGGCCCACACACCATAATGTCAAAGTGTAATTGTGTTTTTGGACATTTTTACAAATGAATTCAAAATGAAAAGCTGAAATGTCCTGAGTCAATATGTATTCCTCCCCTTTGTTATGGCAAGCCTAAATAAGTTCAGGAGTACAAATTTGCTGAACAAGTCACATAATAAGTTGCATGGACTCACTCTGTGTGCAATTTATAGTGTTTAACATGATTTGTGACTCACTACCTTATCTCTGTACCCCACGCACACGATTACAGTTGAAGTCGGAAGTTTACATACACCTTAGCCAAATAAGTTTAAACTCTGTTTTTCACAATTCCTGAAATGTAATCCTAGTAAAAATTCCCTGTCTTAGGTCAGTTAGGATCACCACTTTATTTTAAGAATGTGAAATGTCAGAATAATGGTAGAGAATTATTTATTTCAGCTTTAATTTCTTTCATCACATTCCCAGTGGGTCAGAAGTTTACATACACTCAATGAGTATTTGGTAGCATTGCCTTTAAATTGTTTAACGTGGGTCAAATGTTTTGAGTAGCCTTCCACAAGCTTCCCACAATAAGTTGGTTGCATTTTGGCCCATTCCTCCTGACAGAGCTAGTGTAACTGAGTCAGGTTAGTAAGCCTCCTTGCTCGCACACGCTTTTTCAGTTCTGCCCACAAATTGTCTATGGGATTGAGGTCAGGGCTTTGTGATGGCCACTCCAATACCTTGACTTTGTTGTCCTTAAGCCATTTTGCCACAACTTCTGAAGTATGCTTGGGGTCATTGTCCATTTGGAAGACCCATTTGCGACCAATCTTTAACTTCCTGACTGATGTCTTGAAATGTTGCTTCAATATATCCACATAATTTTCCTACCTCATGATGCAATCTATTTTGTGAAGTGCACCAGTCCCTCCTACAGCAAAGCACCCCCACAACATGATGCTGCCACCCCCGTGCTTCACGGTTGGGATGGTGTTCTTCGACTTGCAAGCCTCCCCCTTTTACCTCCAAACATAACGATGGTCATTATGGCCAAACAATTCTATTTTTGTTTCATCAGACCAGAGGACATTTCTCCAAAAAGTACGATCTTTGTCCCAATGTGCATTTGCTAACCGTAGTCAGGCTTTTTTATGGCGGTTTTGGAGCAGTGGCTTCTTCCTTGCTGAGCGGCCTTTCAGGTTATATCGATATAGGACTTGTTTTACTGTGGATATAGATACTTTTGTACCTGTTTCCTCCAGCATCTTCACAGGGTTGCTGTTGTTCTGGGATTGATTTGCACTTTTCGCACCAAAGTACGTTCATCTCTAGGAGACAGAACGCGTCTCCTTCCTGAGTGGTATGATGGCTACGTGGTCCCATGGTATTTATACTTGCATACTATTGTTTGTACAGATGAACATGGTACCTTCAGGCGTTTGGAAATTGCTCCCAAGGATGAACCAGACTTGTGGAGGTCTACAAATTATTTTTCTGAGGTCTTGGCTGATTTCTTTTGATTTTCCCATGATGTCAAGCAAAGAGGCAATAAAAAGCAAATTAATTACTTAAAAATCATACAATGTGATTTTCTGGATTTTTGTTTTAGATTCCGTCTCTCACAGTTGAAGTGTACCTATGATAAAAATTACAGACCTCTACATGCTTTGTAAGTAGGAAAACCTGCAAAATCGGCAGTGTATCAAATACTTGTTCTCCCCACTGTAGTTACTCCACAATACTAACCTAATGGACATAATGAAAAAGAAGCATTTACTGAATAAAAATATTCCAAAACATGCATCCTGTTTGCAACAAGGCACTAAAGTAATACTGCAAGAAATGTGGCAAAGCAATTAACTTGGGGAAAATCCAATACAACACATTACCGAGTACCACTCTCCATATTTTCAAGCTTAGTGGTGGCTGCATCATGTTATGGGTATGCTTATAATCGTTAAGGACTGGGGAGTTTTTCAGGATGAAAAAATAAGCGGAATGGAGCTAAGCACAGGCAAAATCCTAGAGGAAAACATGGTTCAGTCTGCTTTCCAACAGACACTGGGAGATCAATTCACCTTTTAGCAGGACAATAAGTAATACTTTCTGAAGGCACTGTAAGTCAACTTTAACGAATTGTACTTACCTACAAAATACGAAAATACCTCAGCTATAAAATTTGACTCACAGCCCTGATCCAATTTGTCAAAGTTACAGAGGAAGCTGTTTGCAACCTTGCAGTGGACATATGAACACATTTTAGACTTCATTCCATGTTCAAAATCACTTTGTAAGATTGTCTTCTTAGCAGCCATTATACCCAGCATAAAAATCTGTATTTTTTATGTCATGTTCAAGTCTCCTTTAAGTAGGAGCAATTCTTACGAGAATGTCAACATCCACAAGTTTAGATTAAGTGTCAGACACTCCTGTAACATTCTTTGCTTTTCATTGAGAGATTGTTTGATTTAGGGAATACCAGACAGATAAATCTGTAATTACACAAAAAGCACACACACACACATCAATAGTTACATGGTCAAGTCATAATGTTGGGAAGTGCAACCTTGTAGTCCTGACTACAGTTTTTCCATAAGAGCATTCATGAAGTCTTAGTGCAAGGTGAGCTTCAAATTAAATGTTTTTAAAAACGGTCTGTACTTTTCAGAAAATTAGCAATAGAAGTGAATGTGGAACAGCAAAGAGTGTCTCGTCGTGACGTGTGTTTTGTCCTATATTTTTATTTTAATACCAGCCCTCGTCCCTGCAGGAGGCCTTTTGCCTTTTGGTAGGCCGTCATTGTAAATAAGAATTTGTTCTTAACTAACTTGCCTAGTTAAATAAAAAAATAAAAGACAAGGAAGTCTGGTCTGCTACTTCCCATTTAGCCAGCTGCTACACTAACATAGCTTGTCAAACACAGTCCCTCTTATTTTGGATAGGGACGTATTTTACAAAATTATACATCAGCTGTTACGGCATTGCATCCTAGGCTATTACATATGAAAACGCAGACATAATCAATATATGTATGTATGTATATTTATATATTCACATTCCTTTTTTAAATCTCAAGCCATTTACAGCAACATGTTACTTCTTCTCCCCGCCACTGTAATGACGGTAATAAATACATGTTTCCGGGGAATAAATTGGACTATTCTTTTATAACTTCCGCAGGCAGCATGGGAATGATCCGTCAGCTGCTCCACTTCAGACAGGGACCGGACTGATTTTCAAGACTGGGCCATTACCATAGAGAGCCCAGTACGCCAATGACCCCTTCAATCTAATATTACATTTCCATAAACATTTATGCCAGTTCATATTGTGCTGAGTTTCCCTTAATTGAGGCAATGATCTGAATATGTAAGACAGACCGGGCTGGCCACTGTTTTGCACTCTGGTAGACAGAGGTGAACGTAATTTGAAAAATGCTGCAAATTATAGCTACCATTGAAATGCCTCCTTTTTGTAGTCTCCTTCCTGGTTTTTGTGATTGTTACATATTACTGTTTACCTTATGTTATATCTACATTACAATAAGGTTTGTGAGCAGGAGGACTGGCATCTTTCATTCACAACTTCATGCTTTTTTCCCTAACATTTGATTATTGTCTATCATTAGGTTATAGGCCTTGCAGAATTAAGAAATGTTATGATACATTTTGTACAAATGATACCAAGAAAGGAAATATCAATATAACCAATCATGTCATAGCCCGTATAAAACAATTCCACAATTACAAATTCATATTATCCTACTGCATTTCAAAAAGCAGACTTTATTTTCCCCCAATTAGACATACTTATTGCTAGCGTCTAAGTAAAGGAGACCTAGGCCTATGACTACCTCCTTCGCTTCTCATATGCTATCCTTTCAAACTGCACTATATAATGATTGTGAATGTTTTTGTAATGAGTTCATTGGAATGAAGGTAATTTGATGATGTGCTTCCATAATGGAAAAGCTATAGAGGGTGGTGGATTCTGTCTGGAAAAATAATGCTTACCTGGCATTTCATATACTGTCAGCACAGCCTGGTAGAGAATGCTGCCTCTATTTACCCTGTCTTTTTTAAGCTCCTAACACCCACACAGAAATGCTAATAGCACAGGCACTCTAGCACAGCGTTTGTCTAAAGGTAAAGGGAAAAAAGAGGGAGACCCATCACCCCATCACTCCCATCAACTCCTACTCCCTTCCCAGCTATGACCCACAGTTAAATTGTTTAGATGTTGAAAAAAGCAGAGGATTATAGTAGGATGGAGCACTCAGGGGATTCACCGATTCCACTCTGTGCTCTCTAATGTGTGAGTGCTCTCTGCTGGCCATAAAGGAAAACTGCAGCGCTGGAAATAGTGCCACAGATTCACACTCGGGTACATTCATTGATAGTAGGTGGCTCCTTCATTGGAATCACAGCTGCTTGATAGAACAGAACATAATGACTGACAGGAATAAAATGGAATATTTTTATTCAATTAAATTCTAGACCAGTGAAATTAGTCACAAGTTTACAATCAATGATATACTGAACACAAATATAAAATACAACGTGCAAAAATGTCAAAGATTATATATAAAAAAAAAAAAAAATAAATAAAAAAAAAATAGGTCAATTTGAATAAAATTAATTTCAAATTGTATTAGTCACATGCGCCGAATACAACAGGTGTAGACCTTACTTACGAGCCCCTAACCAACAATGCAGTTAAAAAAGAAATAAAAAACTAATAAGAGATAAAAGTAACATGTAATTAATGAGCAGCAGTAAAACAACAATAGCGAGACTATATACAGGGGGGTACCAGTACAGAGTCAATGTGCGGGGGTACCAGTTAGTCGAGGTAATATGTACATGAAGGTAGAGTTATTAAAGTGACTATGCATAGATGATAACAGAGAGTAGCAGCAGTGTAAGGGGGGGGGGGGGGGGGGGGGGGGTGCAAATAGTCTGGGTAGCCATTTGATTAGATGTTCGGGAGTTTCATGGCTTGGGGTAGAAGCTGTTTAGAAGCCTCTTGGACCTAGACTTGGCGCTCCGGTACCACTTGCCGTGCAGTAGCAGAGAGAACAGTCTATGACTTGGTTGGTTGGAGTCTTTGACAATTTTTAGGGCCTTCCTCTGGCACCGCCTGTATAGAGGTCCTGGATGACAGGAAGCTTTGCCCCTTGATGTACTGGGCCGTACGCAATACCCTCTGTAGTGCCTTGCGGTCGGAGGCCGAGCAGTTGCCATACCAGGCAGTGATGCAACCAGTCAGGATGCTCTCGGTGGTGCAGGTGTAGAACCTTTTGAAGATCTGAGGACCCATGCCAAATCTTTTCAGTCTCCTGAGGGGGAATAGGTTTTGTCGTGGCCTCTTCACGACTGTCTTGGTGTGCATGGACCATGGTAGTTTGTTGGTGATGTGGACACCAAGGAACTTGAAGCTCTCAACCTGCTCCACTACAGCCCTGTCGATGAGAATGTGGGCGTGCTCGGTCCTCTTTTTCCTGTAGTCCACAATCATGTCCTTTGTCTTGATCACGTTGAGGGAGAGGTTGTTGTCCTGGCACCACACGGTCAGGTCTCTGACCTCCTCCCTATAGGCTGTCTCGTCGTTGTCGGTGATCAGGCCTACCACTGTTGTGTCATCGGCAAACTTCATGGTGTTGGAGTCGTGCCTGGCCGTGCATTCATAAGTGAACAGGGAGTACAGGAGGGGACTGAGCACGCACCCCTGAGGGGCCCCTGTGTTGAGGATCAGCGTGGCGGATGTGTTGTTACCTACCCTTACCACCCGGGGGTGGCCCGTCAGGAAGTCCAGGATCCAGTTGCAGAGGTAGGTGTTTAGTCCCAGGGTCCTTAGCTTATTGATGAGCTTTGAAGGCACTATGGTATTGAACGCTGAGCTGTAGTCAATGTATAGCATTCTCACATAGGTGTTCCTTTTGTCCATGTGGGAAAGGGCAGTGTGAAGTGCAATGGAGATCGCATCATCTGTGGATCTGTTGGGGCGGTATGCAAATTGGAGTGGGTCTAGGGTTTCTGGGATGCTGGTGTTGATGTAAGCCATGACCAGCCTTTCAAAGCACTTCATCGCTACAGACGTGAGTGCTACGGGTCGGTAGTCGTTTAGGCAGGTTACCTTAGTGTCCTTGGGCACAGGGACTATGGTGGTCTGCTTAAAACATGTTGGTATTAGACCCGGACAGGGAGAGGTTGAAAATGTTGGTTGGTCAGCGCATGCTCCAGTACACGTTATGGTAATCCGTCTGGCCCTGCGGCCTTGTGAATGTTGACCTGTTTAAAAAGGTCTTACTCACATCGTCAGTGGAGAGCATGATCACACAGTCTTCCGGAACAGCTGGTGCTTGCATGCATGTTTTAGTGTTATTTGCCTCGAAGCAAGCATAGAAGTAGTTTAGCTCGTCTGGTAGACTCGTGTCATTAAGCAGCTCTCGGCTGTGCTTCCCTTTGTAGTTCGTAATGGTTTGTAGGTCCTGCCACACCTGACGTGCGTCAAAACCGGTGGAGTACGATTCAATCTTAGTCCTGTATTGACATTTTGCCTGTTTGATGGTTTGTCGAAGGGCATAGCAAGATTTCTTATAAGCTTCCGGGTTAGAGTCCCACTCCTTGAAAGCGGCAGCTCTAGCCTTTAGCTCAGTGCGGATGTTGCTTGTAATTCATGGGTTCTGGTTGGGGAATGTACGCACGGTCACTGTTTGGATGAAGTCATCGATGCACTTATTGATGAAACCAATGACTGATGTGGTGTACTCCTCAATACCATCGGAGGAATCCAGGAATATATTCCAGTCTGTGCTAGCAAAACAGTCCTGTAGCTTAGCATCTGCTTCATCTGACCACTTTTTATTGATCTAGTCACTGGTGCTTCCTGCTTTAATTTTTGCTTGTAAGCAGGAATCAGGAGAATAGAATTATGGTCAGATTTGCCAAATGGAGGGCGAGGGAGAGCTTTGTATGCGTCTCTATGTGTGGAGTAAAGGTGGTCCAGAGTTCTTTTCCCTCTGGTTGCACATTTAACATGCTGATAGAAATGTGGTAAGACCGATTTAAGATTCCCTGCATTAAAGTCCACAGCCACTAGGAGAAAAACCTTGAGACTTCCTTAGATATAGTGCACCAGCTGTTATTTACAAAAACACATAGTCCGCCACCCCTTATCTTATCAGAAGCCGCCGTTCTATCCTGCCGATACAGCGTATATCCAGCCAGCTGTATGTTGATAATGTTGTCGGTCAGCCACGACTCCGTGAAGCATAAGATATTACAGTTTTGAATATCCCGTTGGTAGGTCAATCTTCCGCGTAGGTCATCGATTTTATTTTCCAAAGATTGCACGTTGGGGGTTTATTCGATTGCCTTCGAATTCCCTCCTGACCTTTTTTCTCCGCCTTCTCTTCACACAAATGACGGGGATCTGGGCCTGTTCCCGGGAAAGCAGTACGTCATTCACCTCGGGCTCGTCGGACTAGTTAAAGTAACAAAAGGATTCTGCCAGTTCGTGGTGAGTTAATCACAGTCCTGATGTCCAGAAGTTATTTTCGGTCATAAGAGACGGTAGCAGCAACATTATGTACAAAATATGTTAGAAAATAAAAAAGTTACAAACAACGCAAACAAACAAAAAAAACACGTAAAAATGTCAGCCTTCTTCTCCGGCGCCATTTGGCCCTAATCTATGGATTTCACATGACTGGGCAAGGGCACAGCCATGGGTGAGCCTGGGAGGGCATAGGCCCACCCACTGTGGAGCCAAGCCCAGGCAATCAAAATGAGTTTTTCCACACTAAATGGCTTTATTACAGGCAGCACTCCCCTCAGATGATCCCACAGCTGAAGAAATTCAATGTGGAGGTCCTGGGCTGGCATGGTTACACGTGGTCTGCGGTTGTGAGGCCAGTTGGACATTAAGCAAAATTCTCTAAAACAACGCTTATGGTAGAGAAATGAACATCCAATTCTCTGGCAACAGCTCTGGTGGACATTCCTGCAGTCAGCACCCCAATTGCACACGCTTTCAAAACTTGAGACATCTGTGGCATTGTGTTATGTGACAAAACTGATTGGCCTTTTATTGTCCCCAGCACATGTTGCACCTGTGTAATGATTAATCAGCTTCTTGATATGCCACACCTGTCAGGTGGATGGAATATCTTGGCAAATGAGAAATGCACAATAACAGGGATGTAAACAAATTTGTGCAAAACATTTGAGAGAAATACATTTTTTGTGCATATGGAACATTTCTGGGATATTTTATTTCAGCGCATGAAACATGGGACAAATACTTTACATGTAGCATTATATGTTTGTTCAGTGTACAAATTGTTTTAACTACCTAAGTTAGACAACTTACTTATTGGAATGTGACACATTTTCTTATTCCATTTTCTACTTACTTTTGTCATGAATAGAAATGAAAACACTTTACATTGTGTGATTAAAAGCCCAGTGCAGTCAAAAAGTAGATTTTCCTGTGTTGTATATACATTGAGTATACAAAATATTATGCTCTTTCCATGACATAGCTTAGACCGGGATTCACCTTGTTAGTCTATGATCCCTTATTGATGTCAGCTGTTAAATCCACTTCAAATCAGCGTAGATGAAGGGGAGCAGACAGGTTAAAGAAGGATTTTTAAGCCTTGAAACAATTAAGACATGGATTGTGCATGTGCGCCATTCAGAGTGCAATCAGAAAGTATTCAGACCCCTTAACTTTTTCCACATTTTGTTACGTTACAGCCTTATTCTAAAAATCGGTTAGTCCCCCCCCCCTCTCATCAATCTACACACAATACCCCATAATGACAAAGCAAAAACAGGTTTTTAGAAATGTTTGCAAATTTATTAAAAAAACTGAAATATCACATTTATATAAATATTCAGAGCCTTTACGCAGTACTTTGTTGAAGCACCTTTGGGAGCGATTGAAGCCTCGAGTCTTCTTGAGTATGACACTACAAGCTTGGCACACCTGTATTGTGAAATTTCTCCCATTCTTCTCTGCAGATCCTCTCAAGCTCTATCAGGTTGGATGGGGAGCGTCACTACACAGCTATTTTCAAGTCTCTCCAGAGATCAGGTTCAAGTCCGGGCTCTGGCTGGGCCACTCAAGGACATTCAGAGACTTGACCCGAAGCCACGCCTGCGTTGTCATGGCTGTGTGCTTAGGGTCGTTGTCCTGTTGGAAGGTGAACCTTCGCACGAGGTCCTGAGCGCTGTGGAGCAGGTTTTCATCAAGGATCTCTCTGTACTTTGCTCGGGTTCATCTTTCCCTCTATCCTGACTAGTCTCCCAGTTCCTGCCAGTGACAAATATCTCCACACCATGATGCTGCCATCACCATGATTCACCGTAGGGATGGTGCCACGTTTCCTCTAGATATGACGCTTCGCATTCAGGCCAAAGAGTTCAATCTTGGTTTCATCAGACCAGCGAATCTTGCTTCTCATGGTCTGAGAATCTTTAGGTGCCTTTAGGCAAACTCCAAGTGGGCTGTCATGTGCCTTTTACTGAGAAGTGGCTTCCATCTGGCCACTCTATCATAAAGGCCTGATTGGTGGAGTGCTGCAGAGATGGTTGTCCTTTTGGAAGGTTCGCTCATCTCCACAGAGGAACTCTGGAGCTTTGTCAGAGCAACCAGTGGGTATTTGGTCACCTCCCTGACCAAGGCCCTTCTCCCCCGATTGCTCAGTTTGGCCGGGCTGCCAGCTCTAGGAAGAGTCTTGGTGGTTCCAAACATCTTCCATTTAAGAATGATGGAGGCCACTGTGTTCTTGGGGACCTTCAATGCTTCAGAAATGTTTTGGTACTCTTCCCCAGATCTGTGCCGCGACACAATCCTGTCTCGGAGCTCTACGAACAATTCTGAGGACAAAAGGGTGGGGTCGGGGGGCTGTTTGAAAAGACCACCTGAAATTCAGCCTGTTTTTGTGGGAGGGAGTTTTGGCCTTGCATGGTGACATCCCCATGCGGTAAATTAGTCGATAAACAAATATGAGAGTGCTAAACCGCTCTGCCAATAACAGCAAATTTTCAGTTTTCCACTCCCCACTCAAACCACTCCCAGACAGCCCTAGTATAATTCTTGCTTGAAAAATTGCTATTTGCTAAGAAGTTAATTTTAGTTCTTTTTTTAACCATTTTAATTGAAGACAATCACAGTATGGTACTTAATTGCTACCCGTAAAAACGTCTGCTTTAACCTATTAGACAGATGTATACACTATATGAATACTGTTAGATATGGTGTGATTGACTGTGGGAGGAGGAGAGGACCTCCTCTGACAGTATCACCTCAATGCTGTCTGTTTCTCTTGCCCAGTCCCAAATCAACTCACAGTGGGCTATATGGAGTTACACCCATATTGCTTACACAATTACAATGCTTTCAGATCTACAAATGAAGGACCATCAAGTGTCTAGGGGTAGGAGCAAGCATTTGTTTTTAGACTGGGCATGTGTCTGCCTTTGCCATGAATTCACAACGGGAAAAAAATTGTCACCATATTATTTCTCTGCCGAAAGTCTCTGAACACATTTCTGTCAGCTGTGTTCTAAATCAGGCTCTGTTAGTTTGTCTGCATGTTCGTTGGTCTCTCTACCTGGCACCTTCTGGTGCCTGATCTCGGTTTTTCCTTCCTCTCGCTCTCCCTTCCTCTCCCTCCCTCCCAGTGTTCTGTGAGAGATGCCACACACATCGCTTCCTCCTGCCTCTCCTCCAGAGGGCTAACTTCTGATTATGACACTTTGTCTGAGTGATTGGGGGGGGGCGAATGTCTGAGCACATCCTGTTGTCCAATGGAACGCTCCACACTAATTGTCAAGGTTTTTGTCAAGCAGGAAGAAGGCATTACAAACACATCACTCACTGATTACTGGAGAGGGAGAGATCACCTATGTTTTCTTTTTCAGTGTGAGAATCTTTTCTTAGATCAAGGCCAGGACAACAACAAAAAAAGGGAAAAAAAGCGAAGAAAATATAAAAACAAGGAAATGGAACATCTGAAATGCCTACAGTAAAACAAAGAAAAACAGCACAATGAATCTTGCACAACAGGAAGCAGTGGCATGCACCCCCAGACAAAGCGGAACAAGTAGTCTTTACATGGAGTGCAGCTGCTTTTTAAGTCTCACTCCTTGCATTATTCCTTTCATCCCCACTCAACCACAAAGTGATTTTGCTTTACCACTCACAATGGCAGCAAAAGATTTCTAATGGATGAATCCTTAATAAACTGTTGTTGCAGCTCAGTCTGCTTGGCCGTGACTTATAATACAATAAACAGCACATTCTATACTCTCTGAAAAACACTGTGTGGAGGAGAGAGAAAAATACTGAATATGAAAGACCTTGATTCTCTCCAATGCCATAATAGTAAAATGAGCACATATAAATGTTAAGAGTATTTCTTTGCATCTTGTATCGACTGCGTGTATTTAATCTGTAAAGCTTATTAAAGGCAGAGTCATTGCTATGCAAAGAGGCACCCAGCGCTTTTCCGCTTTTCTCTTGCTTTTCAGCTGAGTGTAGTGTTTGGCCAATAGGACTGCCCCCCCCCGCCTCTCATTCTGCATTCATAACATGCAACATTTTCACAATGCATCTCTCAAAGGCTCCTGAATAGAGGACTGTAATACTCATGTAAACAACTGCAAACCAATTACTTAATGAATTGGGCCCACACATAATGAGGAGCCACACAAAGGCCTATAAATGCATTTTTTTGCACCAAAGCCTCTGCTTTAAACTACAATCCCTCAGCTGTAGTCTAGGCTTAACTGGAAAATCATAATTATTGTCTAAGACAACAGAGAGGAAGCCATTTTTTGAGTCCAGCCACAGAGTCGTTTGATGTCACTCATCAGCTCACTGACAAAATGAAGCAAATCATTTAAAAAAAGGATGGGGAAGAGAGGAAAATACATAAGACAGGGTGAGAGAGAGGAATAGAGAAAGGGGAAGAGAAAGGGGGAAAGAGATGGGGAGAGACATTGAGATAGAGAAAGACATGGCAGAGCATGCTGCAGTGTTATGCTTCTGTTCAAGTGCAGGGTTTCCAGACCACTTGTAGAAGCAATAAAGCGCAAGAAGTGACTGTGTTAAGTGGAATGCTTAAAACGGAAGCATCCGGGGGTGGGGAATCACAGAGGAGCAGGAAAGAGGTGCGATGGTGACCGCTCTTAGCTGTCGCTCTACAACAGATCACTCCTCCCCTGACCAGATTAGGTGTCAAGCATGCAAAACTAGTCATTAGTCTCATTTCAATAATTTATGCACAGGACCAACACGGCCACAGTGGCCAATCAGAGTGGTGTGATTCTCTCCATTTCCTCGACATTTACATGCGTTTTATCGCCTTCCCATGCTCCTTAATGACAGTGGAGACAGAGCGATCAGAGGGTCTGGAGTCTGAAATTGGCTCATGTTTATTAAAGAGGTATAGTCATTGGGCTGGCACTGGCAGACAGTAGCGCCTCAATAGAACTGGGCCATTATGCCCTTCCCTCTGCTAATAGGTAGACTGAGAGACCCGCTGGCCTGGCCAGGGAGACGCACACTTTGGGCCCTTGTGTCAGCGTGGTGCCCAGTAATCACATGAAATCAGAGAAGATTATTCCTCATAACGTTTACCCAGCCATTACCTTCCCAAATGGGCTCCCGGTGAAGAGCCGCTCTGAGGACCTACAATTGCAGATTTTGATGAAGTCGTGTTGATATTCAAATGTGTGAAAAACATGCAGCTATTCAGACGTTCTTTTCCTACCACTCAACACTTTGATTTGAGCAGCCTAAATGCAATTCAGGACGTGGGGAAGCTCTGGAAATGAAGGGATGTGTCATCTTAAAACTCCTCCTTGTAAGTCTTCTTTTCAAAACAGTTGTTTCTGATTTTCTATTTGTTGAAACACAGTTTGTACACATAGTACAAACCATTTGGGGTCGGATTGGATTTTCCAAACTAGTTTAGTTGGCAACGGTCTGGTTTTATAGCTAGCCTCCTAAAACAAAAACCCAATGAATAGTGAGAGCAGGCTTTAGGCTTGATAACAGTCTGGCCTTTTGTTATCATGCACAAGTTAATGGGTGGCGCCCCCTTGATCTAATGGAAATTAACAGGGAATTATGAGCGCTACATGCAGATGTACATCATTCACTTTGGTGTCTGGTGGCCTATTTCCATAAAGGGAGTGAAGAAGAACAATGTCCTTACCAAGGGTAAGGGTCTTGATGAGAGGAGCGCTCAACCCTCACAGTATTCTCTTCATGGCCATCATTTATTCCTTAAAGAGCAAACAAGACAGATCAAACATTTTGACGTGCATCTAATTACACGATAATCTATGTTGTGTATTGACATGTAGGTAAATAGACGGAGAGGAAAAGCACAGAAGACTGACAAAATAAAACCTGTACACATGGTGGTATTCTGTATACAACACTTGTGCCAATTCTTTATAGAACAGTGAGACATATGGTCAGTGTTGACTGATGATTAGGCCACGGTGGCTCACTGGAGGGATGGGGTGGTGCAGGCGCTGTTTCCCCTTACCTGACAGATCCTCCTCGTCTCCAGAGCTCTGCTGCCTCGCCTGCGTGGCAGACTGTTTAAGCAGCTGATATGCTTTTGTCTCTGTTCCAAAAACACAAAATGTCGGAGTTAAATATTGACTCAAGGCCCAGGTTTCCAACTTTCAGATGCTGTGTGTTTGATGAGACAACACGCTCCGATGGCTGGCTCTTTGGGCCTTCTGATGAACAGTGGGTCAAAACACAGCGCAGGGCCGACTAAGCTGTGTATTTAAGCAGTGTGCATACACACGCCAAGGGGAGTAACAGTTTCCACGACACCATAACCACCCTCCACCTTATCTTTGCATCAGGTTGGCAGGCACCCCAACTCGGAAGAGAGAGATTTTCTTTCAATAAAACACTAACTACTTCCATATACAGTGGATTAGGTCTGATATTTGAGAACTACACAGGCTTTACAATCTATAGAGCAGCTAGCTGTATGTCATAAATGGCCAATTGTCTCAAGTTGATGACACTAACACACTACGGTAAATCGAAACATAAAAGCGTTATATATGGTCGTTTTAATCCAAGTTCAGGCCAGGGGTCGAGTTTACGCATCCAAGCGTGCTATCCATAGGCAAGAATCCTTTGAACTCTGTGGACAACAAATGTATGTTTGGCCTTCCAGAAATGATGAAACAATGGAACATTTGTATGCCAAATATATCTAAGTATCTGTCCATTGTAGTTGTCTGTCAAATCGTTTGCTCGGACTAACAAGTGCATGTCACTTTGAGCATGTACAGCCACACTATATTAACTCATTACCTTTGGTTGCCCAGCAGTGCCTCCAGCCATGAAACTGGACTGGAAATGTTTCTTTTCAAAACAATATTTTGCTTTTAATTAGTTGAGAGTTGAAACTGGACTAGTTCTGTGGTCCTGCTTCCTTGGGGGTGTTCCATACATGAAACACCCAGTAGGAAATCCCATAACCTAGTGTAATAAGAAATCATTTAAAATTTCTGAGATTCTGGCTGTGGATTAGTACACAGGCCGCTTTCAGATCCCGTCTTTTCAAGTCTGCTGCTGCACAGCATTGTTTATAAGATAATGAGAACCAATGACAGATCTTTGGCTACACCCCGGTGTCCTGACAATTAAACAGCTGCATTATGCGGGGCGCAAATTATCAATTTGGCCTCGCCTCTGCTCTGGCCGGCTGAAAACACGCACTGTTTCTCCAATATAATTAGAGGAACTGCACAGCTCTTCAGGTGGGACTTTGACCCCAGATTCACCTTGATCATCCTACCACAGCCATCCATTTAAAAAGAGCCCATTATCGGCTGCTGTGGGAGGAAAACAAACGGCACACAAGAACTCTGAATGCAGGGCTCGGTACTGCCTTTTTACCTTTAATAGGAATACTTTCCACGGGGCTCTCGTCTTGGCTGTCCTCTTCACCACTTTGTAGTCCTGTAAGAAAGGGAGGCCCACACAGAGCTCAGAGACAGGGGGAGGCTAGGCTGGGACTCTGGGTTTCCCTTTGTCTGAATAGAAGGCCCTATGAAGACTGAGGCTGCCAGGGATTCAGAAAGAGGCCTATGGTGAAAGTGTTGTGATTCTTTGTCATATGGGGGAAGTTTCCTTTCAGTGCAGCGATTGCTCATACTTAACAGAAATGGCACCATTCTACAAACGCTCACATCCCAACCTCTCTGTCTCACTGGGCAATTACTGACTTTTCTCAGTTTGAAATGTTGTGTAAACTTAAGTTGCAGTATGTGCAAATTACTTCTGATTGAAAGAATTATAGTCTAAAAACATTCGCATCATTGGACAGGGTCATAATCACAACTTCCCTTGTTAGTTTTAATCTTGAGGCTGGTTATACAGTTCATTATCATAACCGGAGAGTGATGCATCACTACAAAGGAGTAGCACATTAGCTACCAACTGGCCAGACAGAAATGGTGAGAGAGGGATAATGACCTTGCATCCCTGAGGCGCGGTGCTCCTGAGAAGGTCTGGCTGGTTGGACCTCCGCAACGCTGTCGTTGAGGAACGAGGGAAGGCCACAGGATGAAGACTCACTCTCCACCGAAGGGCACTCCTCACTGGACCGGGACAGAAGTGTCCTCAGCAGCACTTTGGCCTGCAACCATGGCAAATTAAAACCACATTCTAACTGCTCCCACATTGTGAAAATAACTAGAAATTCTCTCTGGTTTAAGCAAAAGAGATTATCCTCTCCCTCTCTTTCTACTCGCGCTCTCACACACACACACACACACACACACACACACACACACACACACACACACACACACCTCTCATCCATGAGATTAGACAAGTGCCTAAAGAACGCAATCATCCTCGCGTTAACGTGAAATGCGTTAAGTTATCTCCACTTGGCGGAGAGGATTGAGACAAACTGCTCTCTTCCTTCCTCTCAATTTATCTCCCGGGAGAAGAGGACACACACAATTAAGAAGAGCTGCTCCATGTGAGGAGGAGGAGGAGGGAGATGGACACGGTGATTCCATTCACCGTATCAAACCAGCCATCATCATCATCATCTGAGCGATAGGCCCTCTCGTCTTCAAAGCCTGCCTCTCGGCTCAGACGGCTGTTCACAACTTTTAATGAGCGTTAATATGAAGGGGAAGATCAGGAGGATTTAGAAACAGACAAACCTGTACAATATTAGTTGTGATCGGCAGGTCATCGGGAGACTGATAGCGTGTACAGTCTTTCATATCCTGAGAGGAGAACAAACACCCAATCTGATCTTTTCTTCCTACTCAACACTCACAATCCAAAATGTCCTGATCCCTCCTCGTGATATTTCTCTTTTTAAATATATTCAAAATGCACCACGTAGTGGAGAGCGCTCTTACAAACCACTGCAATTGAAATATCAATGAATGCAACGGTTGGCCCTTCAATATTCAAAGGGTCTCTGAGTGTGCATGCGAGATGCATGCTCCCGTTGGTCACAGAGTGGTGAAGGCTGTGTGGCAAGACGTGAATGGAAATTCTGTTTGGGCTCGTGTGTGAGAATGAAGGAGAATAAGCTGTTGTGTGGGTTTGTGAGAGGGGGCAAGAGAGAGAGAAGGGGCGAGAGAGAGAGAGAGAGAGAGGGGTTTACCCTCAGGCTCTTCCTGATGCGCTTGGACATGGTGATCAGGATTGCGGAACCTCTCTTCTCTTTGTCAGTTCATATTTTTAAGAGCCTCTACAGCCTCGCAAGAACCAGAGCTAAAATGCTAGCAGCCTTTTCAGGAGATTGATTTATATTCAATCTTATTTGTGTCCAGTTTCAAAAAAGAACAAAGAAATAAACAAATATTCCCTACTCAATCAAATGTTAAGATATTCTGTACAGACCTACTCATTGATTTGTGATACAGTTACAGTCAGAAGTTTACATAAACTAGTTTTAATGACTCCAACGTAAGTGTTTCAACCACTCCACAAATTTCTTGTTAACAAACTATAGTTTTGGCAAGTCGGTTAGGACATCTACTTTGTGCATGACACAAGTAATTTGTCCAACACTTGTTTACAGACAGATTATTTCACTGTATCACAATTCCAGTGGGTCAGAAGTTTACATATAGTAAGTTGACTGTGCCTTTAAACAGCTTCGAAAATTCCAGAAAATGATGTCATGGCTTTAGAAGCTTCTGATAGGCTAATTGACATCATTTGAGTCAATTGGAGGTGTACCTATGGATGTATTTCAAGGCCTACCTTCAAACTCAGTGCCTCTTTGCTTGACATCATGGGAAAATCAAAAGAAATCAGCCAAGACCTCAGAAAAACAAATTGTAGACCTCCACAAGTCTGGTTCATCCTTGGGAGCAATTTCCAAACGCCTGAAGGTACCACGTTCATCTGTACAAACAAAAGTACACAAGTATAAACACCATGGGACCACGCAGCCGTCATACCGCTCAGGAAGGAGACGCGTTCTGTCTCTTAGAGATGAATGTACTTTGGTGTGAAAAGTGCAAATCAATCCCAGAACAACAGCAAAGTACTTTGTGAAGATGCTGGAGGAAACAGATACAAAAGTATCTATATCCTCAGTAAAAACCAGTCCTATAATCGACATAACCTGAAAGGCCTCTCAGCAAGGAAGAAGCCACTGCTCCAAAACCGCCATACAAAAGTCAGACTACGGTTAGCAACTGCACATTGGGACAAAGATCGTATTTTTTGGAGAAATGTCCTCTGGTCTGATGAAACAAATATAGACCATAATGACCATTGTTATGTTTGGAGGAAAAAGGGGGAGGCTTGCAAGCCGAAGAACACCATCCCAACCGTGAAGCATGGGGGTGGCATCATCCTGTTGTGGGGGTGCTTTGCTGTAGGAGGGACTGGTGCACTTCACAAAATAGATGGCATCATGAGGTAGGAAAATTATGTGGATATATTGAAGCAACATCTTAAGACATCAGTCAGGAAGTTAACGCTTGGTTGCAAATGGGTCTTCCAAATGGACAATGACCCCAAGCATACTTTCAAAGTTGTGGCAAAATGACTTAAGGAAAACAAAGTCAAGGTATTGGAGTGGCCATCACAAAGCCCTGACCTCAATCCTATAGAAAATGTGTGGGCAGAACTGAAAAAGCATGTGCGAGCAAGGAGGCCTACAAACCTGACTCAGTTACACTAGCTCTGTCAGGAGGAATGAGCCAAAATTCACCCAACTTATTGTGGGAAGCGTGTGGAAGGCTACTCAAAACATTTGACCCAAGTTAAACAATTTAAAGGCAATGCTACCAAATACTAATTGAGTGCATGTAAACTTCTGACCCACTGGGAATGCGATGAAAGAAATAAAACATTCGCTCTACTAATATTCTGACATTTCACATTTTTAAAATAAAGTGGTGATCCTAACGGACCTAAGACAGGGAATTTTTACGAGGATTAAATGTCAGAAATTGTGAAAAGCTGGGTTTAAATGTATTTGGCTAAGGTGTATGTAAACTTCCGACTTCAACTGTACATGTGTCAAATTTACAATGACAACCCTGAGCACACAAACAAAGAAAGCAACAGAGGATTCAGGAAGGAAGATGAGTAGCAATGATGGTACCTTACTCTTATCTCAATCTTTCAGCCTCTGTGGGCCTGGTGAATAGTCTGTGTCATTTCATGGCCGGTTTAATTGGGCATGCTCTGCTGCAAGGTCAATGAGTAGGGAATTTCAAAGACTCCCGCCTCTGTTGTGAAGAAGGTCTAATGGCTGCCTCATTCACGTGGGCCTGGGCCACAGCAATACTTCAGCTAATAACAAATTAAAGGCCTGTGTTTTTCAGGACAATAAGCCACAGGATGAAAGGAGTCTGGGCAGAGCCTGTTATTTGCGATTAGCGCATGGGTCAGAGTTTCCTTTTGGTCAAGGTCACCCTGTGTAGCAATCTGATGAACGGGAAGCACTACATTTCACACACACACAAAGTGCTATTGCCTTCTTAACATCGAATGTCCACACAATGGCTAGTTACTATCTTTAAAAGACAACTAACTTATGAAATCCCTTGCTATGACATCTTGTTGTCTGAGGTGTAGTACTGTAAGTCTGTACAGATGTTTTATCCGTGTCTCCTGAGTGGCGCAGCAGTCTAAGGCACTCTGCATCGCAGTGCTAGAGTCAGAACTACAGACCCGGGTCACAACCGGACGTGATCGGGTGTCCCATTGGGCAGCGCACAATTGGCCCACCGTTGTCCGGGTTAGGGGAGGGTTTGGCCGGGGGGGCTTTACTTGGCTCATCGCGCTCTAGCAAATCCTTGTGGCGGGCCGGGCGCCTGCAGGCTGACCTCGATCGTCAGGCAAACGGTGTTTCCTCCGACACATTGGTGCAGCTGGCTTCAAGGTGAAGCGGGCGGGTGTTAAGAAGCGCGGTTTGGCAGGTCATGTTTTGGAGAACGCATCCCGAGCCCGTTGGGGAGTTTGCAGTGATGACACAAGATCGAAAATAGAAAAGGGGTTAAAATAATTCTAAATAATAATAAAGAAATAAGTATATCCTTGTAATGCATGACATGTGCTTCCTGTGCATGACAGAGTTTGTACTGTAGGAAAAGGTACTGTACTTTGAAGTGTATTGTGAGACGCATACCTTGGCACTATAGGAGGCATTGTATGGCAGCAGCAGTGGAGTGAACAGCTGGACGAGGCGCTCGGGGGTGAGGACATGGTGGTCCTTCAGCAGAAGGGCGTGCTTGAACCAGCGATCCCACAGAGGAGCAGCATCAGGGGGGAGACGAGAGCTGCAGCGTGGAGGACACGCAGTACCGTGAGCGAGGATCACAGGCTTGTATCTTACCACAGTAAGATACAACATAAACATACTTCATTACAGTGAGAGAATGCATTTATACTTATACTGTCCATCTATATAGCGTAAACACTTCAAATATAAATGATTATGGAGTTGGGTCATTCATGCATGTAATGGTGAGAAAAAAAACTCAACATTTGTAGATGGAAAGAAACACACATGGTACGCCTAAAGAAAAGGTAGTGTAGTTTGACATCTTGATATATTGACCAAAGTTGGCTTATTTTATATTTGTGAATTGAAGTTAACCTAATGACACATAAGTTGGCTACATACTGAGAAAAGGTCAAGCGACCACAGTAGGGTATAAAAGATACTGTATCTCAAGACACTTTCTTTTTGCCTGAATACAATAAGGTATTCAGGCATAGCAGAGCTTGGAGCTATAGTTCAAAATGGAGCTCCTCATTATCAAAAGAAACCAGTCACAGATAGGGCATTTCATTTGCTCATGACATTCACACACAGAGTTACTGCTTGAGGTAACACAAATGACCTTTACATTTGTGGAGGATGGAGATGTGTTCACGGACATTCAATTCAATCTCAACCTGTTCTAAATACGTGCTTCCCCTCTCCTCTGAACTCCAATCAAACCTTCAAGAAAATTGCACAGGAACTAATCTGCTCTTTGTCTGAAAAGTGGAATTCATCTTTGAATCGGTTCACTTTTCATTTGGACGGTGAGATTGTCTATTGGACTCGGTCACTTTTAGAGCACTGATATCTCTGCTCAATGACTCCATTATAGCTCACATTTATTACAGGAGCAGAGTTGAAAATGTTCCCGTCTTGACTCACTCAGACTTGATGGAATATTTAGCTAATATAATAGTAAGGGACCCTGAAGCAGCAACACAAGACCAATTGAAGCATTTTTCTACCTGGGTTTCTACAGCACATACATGCCGTCTTAAATAATTACCAAGTAATTATCAAAAAATAATATCAAAAGCAATTAATAATTTTCTCTAGAAAGAAAAAAAAGGACGCAAAGGAGAAAATAAACATTCTGTACACGAAGGCTCAATTTCAAAGGGTCATAACATTACTTACTGACCAGCATGAACCTGAAGATCATTTGAACTGCCTCACCTAACACACACTTCTATATACGATTGAAAAGAAATGCATCGAATGATAAATCCCATTTTCAAAACAGTGACATCAACAAACAAAAAAAGACTTATCTGGTGCAGAGTTCAAAGAAGCCTTACCTTATTTTCCTGGGCTCGGTGGTGGACCAGTTGGAGCTAACTAGCTCTTCGGGTAACAGGCAACCCATTGACATGGTCCATGACAACCTCTGAAGCTGGTGAAGGACGACTGCTCCACATGCATCAAGGTCCTCTCCATTCAAGCCTGCCCTGGCGTTACAAAGGCTGACGAATATATAGAGCGGAGTGAGCCATCGCCATGGAACCCGGGGCTCAGCCCAGCAGCCCACAGGTCAGGAGTATAGAGCACAGCAGCTGTTCTCAGTACACCCCATGTTAGGGATGAGCCCCAACACACACAAGCCCCAAACACATGGCAAAGGCCACAGCAGGAGAACAACAGACACAATTCACTGTCTGACAACTAGGTGACAGTAGTTCTGATCATTCTGGCAAAAAGGCAAGAAGTTGGGAATGTTATTTCCTTCCCTGCTATTCTATTGCAAACGCTTATTGATAATAAAACATTTGTATCTTTATCCTCTTGTACAAAAAAGTAATATATTTAGAAAAAAGTGGTCACTTTCATTTCAAATGACACATAGCCAGTGAATTTCAATGACTCCCAAATGCCAGGAGGACCATAATTCAGCAGCAAAGTGAGGTTACTATGACAATCCTGTGTCTTTGAAAAACCCTTAGAAACCAAGATGTGCTGCAAGAGCATTGTTGGTGCCAAGTGATGACACTTCATTTAAAGTGAGAGCCCTTGGCGGCAGGTTAATACATTTTCCCCAGATCCATGAACACTGGTTGATAATGAAAATAATTGCAGACAAACTCAAGACAAAGACCAAAATCGTTTCTAAATACGGAAAGAGCTTACCTGATCACTTTATTGCGTTTGCTATCGCCAAGTGACGAGACACAGTACACACTTCTTTCTCCTCTGTGGAATCGTTCTTCGATGCTCTCCAGTAGATGGAAGAATCCCTCCATGGACAGTCTGAAAGAACATGTATATCAAATGAAGACACAGAAACAAAATGTCTGACTGGATTTGAACCATATGTGTTTACAGATTTTTCCTCTCTCTGTGTGTGTTTAAGAGATCAAGGCACTATGGTAGCATTTGTATTGATTGACATGTCAGAGATGGGCCTTCAACCATTCAATTCAATGTCAATTGATGCAGAGTGAATACCAGGCAGGAAAATAAAGTGCCTCAGCACTGGGTACACAGCTAATAAACTGAGGGATTAGGAGCATAGAACAAAACTGTCCTCGTGTCTCATTTCAATATAAACAGGGGCCTGGAAATTATTATAGAAAAACACTAATTTCATCCATATTCGGACAGCTAACATAGCCCAACCTCCCAACAAGAAAAAACCCAAGATGATTTCTTTTGGTGAGAGATTTACAATTTAATCTGGCCATGTGAGGCTGTAAAATGAGAAATGGGTGCCTAATGCATGTGGATTTGGGGAATCCATCTCTTTCTTGAGCATTAAGCTCTGGGTGGCCCTCATTGAATTCCCCAGAAACCCCAGCCGAGATCCTGAGCCCCCCAACATAAAAGGGGCAAAAAGAATGTATGACAATCTATAATGGGCTCCGGGGTTAGAGGTCAGCAAACAATTGCTCCTTCCCTTTTGCAGGTTGTTTCCTGGTAACATCCTGATTAAGCTGGCAGCTTGAATTATATCCATGACATGTAGTGCACCATCCATCTGCGCTAAGTCCTCTTCAATGCAGCTGAAGTAGCATGGGTAAAAGCTCTGCCTTTTTTCCTCCCGTCAGCGTGGGCCTTGAAATCGTCATCAACTTTCTCTACATTTTATTTGTCAGTGCTCTTCAAAAAGGGACCTTTTTACTAAAAAAAGGGAATTAGTTGTATGCACCAAACCTCTCCGTATTGTTGTGAGGGCTTCATCGTGAGGTCTCATACCACACGTTTGGTGTTGCTGTGTGTGTCTGAGTCTCGACATCATCAGGAGTGTATTATTAGTAGGGATGGAGGGGGGTCAGCCTCTGGCGAGCGATATAACACTGACACTGTGTACAGTGGAGATTTCACCATGATTTCCTAAATGTAATGGTCTCAACACGAGTGATTGGTGTCAGATCACTTTCAGGGCATTTTTTTCACACACAAAGAAAAGGGAAAATGCTGGAAAATACTAATAGTTGTAAAACAAATAACACTGTACAATAATTCTCACTATTAAACAGTTGTATGTGAGAGTACACAATAACCAGTACAATCCAGACAGCCTTTGTCCGTTTGGAACCCTTTCTAAGTAATGCCCTTGATTAAGGGGGTTCGTACTCAGACACTTCATATAGCTACAGACTCTCCACATGATTTTAGAAAAAAAACATCTCACAGCTGACATAGCCATGACGTTGTTGTCTTAACAACAACATAATACAAGTAATTCCCAGTCACCACAAGAGACATTACACAGTATCCTCTAATTATGTACATATTTCCATCGCCACAAAAAAAAAAGTAACTACTTTTTATTACTTATTTGTTAATATTAAGATAATTTTACTGCACTAAAGAGAGCTTACGGGTAAGCATTTCACTATCACTGTATCAGTGTTTTTTTTGTGTGTTTTTTTACTTGTCATGTTTTGTGTGGACCCAAGAAAGAATAGTTGCTGCTTCTGCAAAAGCTAATGGGGATCCTAAATAAATAAACACTGCATCCCTGTGAAAGACTCCAGCCATTACGATGAGCACTAAAGAAAACCCAAGAGGGTTTCTGTTCTCTACTCCCTCACCCAGGTCACACCAGGGGGAAATATAATGGAATAATGGAATGAATTGCCAACGCTTGTTTTCCTGCCTGGGAGCTGAATGGGAAAAGCGATATAAACTCTAACCTTGACGTTGAGTGAGGCCACGTGGCACTGGAGACAGGCTGCTCTGAGCTTCACATCAAAGCTTTGTTTGTCCCCGCCTCATACACAGGGCTCCATGTTAACAATGGAGAGCTCAGATTCTCCCCTCCCCATCACCGCCACAACCAACCACTCTACAGCTTCTCTAAAGGGCACAGTGGAACATTTAAATAGAGTACACAACATCTAAACAAAAACATTCATTGTTCAGGTTCTAAGTACAATCATTTGTCTGTTTTATTTTCATTCCATGTCAAACTTCAACCCTGATACCAAGCAAACAATTTAAAAAAATTGTAGCAGATCAAATGTTAAAATAGTTTGGGCTCTAAAAAAAAATGCTGTATTTTTGTGGCCTTGGAAAACATTTGTACAATACACATGTACAACTGGAAGATGAGGCCTATGCATTGAGGAATATACACCCATGCATTGCAACATCTAAATCACAGACAAGCTAGTTATTTATAAGAAATACCTTTGAGTTTCACCCCCAAACAGTTACTTGTCTACCAACACATATACTGAGAATTATCATAACACATAGAGGAAAGATGCATATTACAGCTATGTCTATAGCCTGCAATCTGACTTTTTTCAGAGGACAGTAAAGATCTGGATTGATGGACAGAAATTGTCTCTCCCTTCACTGTGCAAGCCATCACAAGCAATCCTTAAAATCAGAGGACACCAAGCGCTGGATTTCTTAGTGTGAGAGCCTGTCCACATGCCTACCCTCCAGAACACTCTATGGAGCCACAAATGTCCTCCTCCACTGACACTTCCTGAGGTCTCCCAAGCAGAAAATTGCTCTGTTACAGCATTATCTTGGATTATGGCAATAATGTTTGTCACGGGTCGTAAACCCTCCCTATAAGGTGCACTGAGGCTAAAGCGGCTGCTGCTGAGAAGCAGTGAGTGCGGTGGGTCGTGTGGAGCGGGACTCCCACCATCCTCTCTGACGGCTACAGATGTGGCGCAAGTCAACTGTCTTGAGCAGAATCCCCAGTGCAGCCTAGTTATCCTGCAGCCCAGTTCAGCTTGGCCACTCTGGAACATGCTCATGTAGAGCTGTAGCTTTGCTGCTTTAGCATGCCCCTCTTTTTAATTTACTCAACAATAAAACTGAATTAAACAGATAGTCTGGGAGGAAAATGTAGGAAAATGTTTACAAAATTAAAAAGAACTGTGTTTGTTATGATGGCTGACATAAGGGTTTAATTGAATGTCATCAAATGAATAGACAGCTCTTTCCAGTGCAGTGCAACACTTCACTGAGACCGAAATGTAAAGTACATAACGAACTCCTACCTTTTCAATGGGATTTCTGGAGACGTGGATTCGCTACGTGATTCTGGTCTGTTCTTAGGCTCTGGAGTGTCCAGTGATTGACTGTGAACACTGGCGCTGCGGAGCTCCCTCTCGCTGGGTGGAATAGCACTCCTCTGTGGTGGGCTGTCTGTCCTCCTGGTGTGGCTGGCTATCCTCCTGGTGTGGCTGTCTACATGGACTACACCCTCTGGCACCTTTGGTAGCTCAGCCAGGTCAGACTCAGTCAGGGAGATGGACAGGTCACTACCACTGCTGGTCACTGACAGCTCCATACTGGAACTGGATCTACTAAGGGTTTCACTCTTCTCTGAAAACACACAAACAACAGGCTATTTGAATCAGTGTGAATATGTAGCATTATAAGTAAAAATATATGCATTTCAGCAGTTCCTTAAAAGGAACATGTTTCAATCAAATTGCTAAGGAATAGAATACTAGCTAGTACAGTGAAACAACATACAGTCTGGATATCTTCTGGCATGTAATATCTTTCAGTAATAAGATCACCAACCTGGCACATCTTGAGATTCTTTTCCCAAGTCAGTTTGAGGAGGTGATCTTTGCAGAACTCTCTCCACATCTTCTTTTATGCTCTCCTGATGACCAGACCCTCTACCCAGAGTGTATTCTGCAGGTGAATTCCTGTCCCACATATGGCTGATAGTGTTGGGCGATGGGCTATTCTTCTCAGGCCTCGTCAAGGTCACTCGAGGTGAAGTCAGTTGTTCATCATCTCCAAAAGGCACGCCGGCGCTCGCTGTTAAGGTACGAACAGATGGAACCACTGCCGCCGTCCTTTCATGTTTGTCACACAAATTACAGCCGTCGGGGGAATCTTTTGAGCCTGAAATGTCAACTGATAAAGATGCTCCGCTGTCGGCAACGACCTCTCTGGAAACTTTGGAGTCATTCAAAAGGCCACTTTGCAGGCATTCCGAGGCATGCGAGAGATGATTTGGCGAATGACGCTCCGCTTGTCGTAAGTGTATACTTGTGGTGGCATCTTCAGTCGCGTAACTTCTGGAGGTCTGGCGACCCATGAAGATTACAGATGGTTGGCGTAAAGCCCTGGCCTGTGGTGAGGGGGACTCACCCTGAGGGTGGCAATTCAACAAATCTCCCTGAAAAACAGGAAACAATAAAAAAAGGTAACCCATTCACGGTTACTCAATGTCAAATAGCAAAATGTTTATCAAAAGCAATGCATTTTGGAGATCAGATCTAGGGTTGCAGGTGTATTGTGTAACTCCAGTTAAATTGACTGCTAATTCATATCATTATGCTCAAATAATATCCCCAAGAGCAACATTTTTTCTTGTCACAGTCCACATTCCAATTTGAGCAATGAACATTCGAAAGAAAATGGTACTTCAATTAATATATAATCATAATAACACGACGTACAATAGACAAGATTGGCAAAATAGCATGAAATGGTCAAGGATACCCTTCAGCCACAAGCAGCAAAGACATCTTAAGTTGGTGTTGGTATAATATTGCTCCTACAATTTTCTGCTTCTATAATTCTGTTTATTCTCCTAAAAATGCAACACTTGCAAATTAGGTTAGAAGGGCTTTTTCTTCAAAATCAAACAGTGGAGTGTTTTAAAAGTATCACTTTTTCTGTTAAAAAAACGCTGTTTATTTGGGTCAAGGTCATATTTATTTCCAAACCCTCTTTCAGAAGAATGTTACACGATCAATGTTTTAACTTCTAATCGTATAAGCGATCCTCTGTACAAGTTGTGATTCATGTCTGCTATGGCACCAAGGGGGTCGGAGAGAAAGCTAAAAAACCTTCCTCCAAACATAATAACAAAAAGTATGGCTTCTGTTTCTTTTCTGATAAGAGTCTTAAATACCAAACAGTTAGCTGCTTAATAACATTCACTGTAAACCATGCAGCTCTGCCCAGCAGATCCACAAAGTAGGTAAAAAATAGGAAAAGTTAATTTCTTGGCTGAGTGATTCCATCGGTAGCTGCAGGGCAAAGTAGAAAGTGTTTCACTAAAGTAGCAATTGATTCTTCTATCAATCTGCGGCACGCGCGTGCTCTTCCAAGGAATGTATTAAATATGAAAATCATATCCCGTTATCATCTGTCTCCAGCTTTCAGCCCGGTAAGCTTCCCTTAATGAATGCTGTAGCCTGAGGGACATGCACACTGCCAGCAATGGCTTGTATGCATAATGGAGTGACGGTACCATTTTGCTCATTACAATATCGCCAAGCTGAGGGGGGGTTGTGCACACAGTCACAAGTGACTGCTCGAGACAGCATGCTCCAAGTTATTATGAGATGTCTTAGACATTTCATCTAAAAGAGCTTTAACTGCGTTAAGTGAAGGAAGAAGCAGCTATAGGCTTGAACTACATCGCTTGTACAGATGCACCAGCCAGGATTAGACACCTGCATTATTACAGACACAGTTAAAATGTATACTGCTCTACAGATTTGCTCTGCATAATGTCTACTTTTCTTTGTTGTTCCAAAGCTGAAAACACAGTTTGATAGAGCTAAGATTTGCATTATCCTTACCAAAAAAAAATAGATTTGCCATAAGAAGAGAATACTGTGTAAGTCAAATATTTCTGGCCAAATCTTCTGGAATTCTAAAATATATGAATTGCATAATACATGGTACACATTTCCCAAAGACTATTTTAGACTGTATAACTTTTTAATCATATAAATGACCCTTATATAAAATGAATTGTACAAAACATAGGGCACCCTGCATTAACAAACAGCAGACTACTACTACAGCCAGAATGAAACATACCGGTAGCTTAGTTGCAAGTCATGTATGTTCTTTGAAAAATGTGTTAAATTTATTCTAATCAAAGGTTAGGCTTACATCTATCTTCTAATTTACTTTTTTTGTAATTTCAAGAGACTCTTAATTATTATTATTACCATGTCTATTTTAAGATTTGGCTCTTCTTTCTTCTGCCTTGCTGCCATAAATCTGGAAATTCTATTCAAGCATTCAACCTGAGAAATTCAGGAAAAATACAGTCAAGTAGAGCACAATTCATTTAGCAAATGTCCCTTTTCAAAGTGATCAATAATTCTATATCTATTGTACCGTTTTTCAATGCGTCAAAAAAAAAGGGATACATCGTTGGACATTGTCCTTATCAGAAAAATCTACATAATGAACATGTCATTATCTTGGTAATTGTATACATAGGATGTTTCTTCAGTGTGATAAAACCGTGTTAAACATGTTCTGCAAACACATTTAAAAACATAGACAAGAGGAGCTGGTGAAATCCAAAGTGTACAAACATGAGAGTTAGTCACCTCGGGTATTCCCCAGTGAGTGTCCTCCATGGTGCCTGCAACACTCTTAATCATCTGAGTAGCCAGACTGACTGCCCTAATCCCAACTCCAATTAAACAGTCTAATGGTGCAGTTAAGGGCACTGGGATTAACTCCAACATCCCAGGCCTTTTCTTCAAAACAATACCAATTGCACACAAAAAAAGCTACTTCTGTTTATCAAAATTACTAAATACACTTGTTATCTATTTGCACTGATTCTACAGCGACTGATATCAACAATGAAGTCACAAATGATTATGATTACGGTCAGCATCATTTGTATGTATGTGTGTGGTCGTACTGTATTGTACTGGAGAAATAGGCTGAAATATCTAAACAAAAAAACAAATAGTGACTTAGTCCACAAAATATCTACACCTGAATGTTAAAGGTACCTTTTCACAGTTGTTTGACTGCTTGACAATTAAGTCATAGCACACTTGTAACAGGAAGATGAATGAAACAATGTGACAACAGAAAATTATTAATAAAAATCAACTACAAACATTTATGAATCATAAAGCATAAAAAATAAACAAAGCAACTGCTTGAGGGGGAAAAAATAAACCTCTGGAGCACTTCACTGTCTCAATATTGGGCAATTAATTTAGCGAGTCATAATTAACCAATTTTGTTAATTTGATATTAAGCTGTAGAGCACTGTTGTTGAGTTAAGCGATAATCTGACTCGTTCATTGTTTTCTCTTGCTCATTTGCCTGCAGTGATAAACTGCAGTATTCGAGTGTTTACTATTGTTACATCAAGCAAATGAGTGTAAATATCCCTACAGTGTACGGCAATTAGAGCATGATACTAAGGCAATTGACAATAAGAACGTCATTGTAGCATGCATCATATTTTTGCATCATATTTTTGAAATTCCAAAACATTTTTGTGTTGTGAAATGGCCTTGTAAATCATGATCCCACACTCACATGAACTATTCTTCAGTACATAAGGGACAATAGAGCATGAGCGTCAACCATAGGTTTACTGTACAATGATCTTTACTGAATCATGTAAAAAGAGTTCAATAAAGTGTGCTCTCCATCTCAATCATGTAAAATGTGGTACAGTTTGTAGAGAATCATAAACCTTTTAAATGCACAATGCCTAATATCAACTCTGCAGTTGTGGCTACACACTGAACAGATGAGACACTGGCACTGCAGTGTCCCAGTCTTACCTTGTGTTTATCCAGAGGGTTACGGTCAGGACAGTGCTCCTTCATGCTCATTTCAATGCACTCCACATCTCTCAGGAGCTCTAGGTTTCGAATTTTCGCCTGTTTTTCTCTCTCACAGATTTCCTTGAGATACCCACGGAGTGTGGCACACTTTATCTGAGAACTTAAGGCAAAAAAGAGATGTATTTATTTAAGGACACTCTTGCAAATAAAAGCCAGATGTGCAGTACTATTCCTCCACACATTATTCTAAAGAAATGGTTACTACGGCAGTGTTTCCCCTATATTAATTTAGCTGCGGCACCCTGCCACTCTTCCCCCGATTATAATATTATTATTTTTAAGATGGAATGTGCAGTAGAGGAAAAAGTGCCACTATCTGCCACCGCCACCGCCGCTATTGTTTTAGTTTTTTCTTACAATGCAGACGCCGCCCGGCGTGACAAAAACATTTGCAGTATGTTGTTCTGCTGTTCTATCGAGCATACAATGATGTCTTCGGGAAAAAACAGTGTTCATTGTTTGCAGTAACTTCTTTGTTGTTGTAATTTCGCAAACGGACGTGGCAGTTTCACCACTAAGGACTCCAACTTTAAATATTTCTGCCAAGACATGCCTTTAAGATCAGAGTGACAAGTTACAATGTACAGTATATTTGTAGCATTTGATGCATTCAGAGTATGTTGGGGGTTTTCAATTAGGTAAATGCAGATGGGCAACCCCATACTTCAGCCCATTTATTTAAATTTGCACTCTAGTCTCCTTTTCCCCTCTTTTATCACCTAGCACCACAATTTTTTAATTTATTTTACCTTTATTTAACTAGGCAAGTCAGTTAAGAACAAGTTCTTATTTTCAATGATGGCCTAGGAACAGTGGGTTAACTGCCTTTTTCAGGGGCAGAACGACAGATTTTTATCTTGTCAGCTCTGGGATTCGATCTTGCAACCTTCCGGTTACTAGTCCAACACTATAACCACTAGGCTACCTGCCGCCCCGATGCTGCATCAATTGGACTACAGGTTATAATGCTTTTAAAAGGGAAAATTTAATTTCAGATTATGTCAACATACTTACATTTTCATTCATTTTGGAGTAGAATGTCCTTTTAAAAAGTCACCAGAAGTGACCTTCCCACAGTCGTTCCACCCCCCAAAAATATTCCCCAGCTACCTTTGACACTGCTACTGAAAAATATCCTAGGGGAAACACTGTACTATGGAGTAGGCCTATCTCTATGTTTTGTTTTCACTGGCATTCCTCATTAGTATCGGAACAGTTTAGAACTTCAGTGTACAGTTAAAAAAAAAAACGTTACATTGTATAATTCATACCTGAGTGACTACCAGTGAAATAACTAGCATACTAGTATAGCCTAATAACACTGGTACTATGTAGTCTAACTGTCTGTACTTACATAACCACTACAATGTCATGCCTACACAGGTTATTGCTCATCGTTACCCTGGAATAAACCGTGTGCTGTGCCCACATAAAGGAAATACAACAATTTGGGATGAAAAGTAACAACTGGATAGCTAATGAGTGAACTGTTATTATGATTAAGGGTTTGATAAACAATGCACATAAAGCTAAACTGCTAGCTAACGAGCTACATTGTTAATTGTTGGGACCCACTTACCCTCTCTTGTCAGATCTGCAGTAAGCAAACAACTCCCTCTCCAACTCAAGTCTCCTCTTTTCCCTACAGGAATAGATGAAACAGATGTTGGCTACATCGTTTTTTCTATCTTTGCATCGTACGAATAAAAATTGTTATAGGCAACAAACAAAGACGTGTCTCCATAACATACTAGCTTCAGCAGCCCCATGCACGCCCACAATAGTGGTGTTCTGTGAGTAAAAAGGTCCAGATGGTCGTGCACGGAGCTAAACGTACAGTAACCGTCAACATTATCATAGTTGGCTAGCTACAGTAACGTTACAGTAGCTAGCTAATTATTAAACTACTGATTAGTCGCCTTGTCTAACGTTGCTGCAGTTCTGGTAAAAATGACATGTTTTACCAGTTCGTATGAAACCGGTATTGCATACACAGTGACACGAGTAACAGTAGCTATTTAACGCTAAGCTAGCCCTATCTAGCTAGCTAACGTCGTTAGTTTGCTGTTGGTGTAAACCCCCTACTAAATTGGTTAGCTAAAGTTAGCTAGCATAACGAAAATATGCAATAGTTATTGTTAAAATAATACATTGAGGTTACTTACACGTCTTTTTCAAGACATAGGTGCTTGCTAGCGTGTCAATCCGCTGACCGGTAAAATAGACCCACAGCTAGCTAGTTAGCCGTTGCTAATGGTTAGTTAGCTAGCCACTTTATCCAGTGACACATGGCGTGAAAGGCAGCAGCAGTGTCGGGAGAGTGCATAACTCAAACTCGTGGTGTCAAAGGGGCCTGGCGCCAAAAGGAAAACGGGTTAAAATCTTACCTTTCGTGCATGCTTTGTTGAATGGATCCAATTCTTTCATAGTATTGGTCCTCACAGAACGCCATGATAACAACGTTCCTTGCCCTTTGCGCCCCGTTTTGTACAAGCAGCAAAAACGTAGCTAGCTACTGAGAAGTGTTTATGCTGGTTGCCATGAGCACCACTTCCCAGAGATCCCCTCTTGTAAACAACAGGAGCGGGAAAGTAGAGAAGTGATGTGATTTGCGCCTAGTGCTGGTCTAGGATCAGCTTTCAGACTGTACCAATGACTGCATATGAACGGTACACTCATGCATTTTTTTGAAACTGCATTTGGAATCAAAATAATTATTGCATACATACAGGGAGAACGGGCATTATCTCCCTATAATCAAATCAAATTGTATTAGTCACATGCGCCGAATACAACAGGTGTAGACCACAGTGAAATGCTTACTTACGAGCCCCTAACCAACAATGCAGTTTCAAAAAAATACGGATAAGAAGAGATAAAAGTAACAAGTAATTAAAGAGCAGCAGTGAAATAACAATAGTGAGACTATATACAGGGGGGTACTGATACAGAGTCAATGTGTGGGGGCACCGGTTATTTGAGGTAGTATGTACATTTAAAGTTTACATACACCTTAGACAAATACATTTAAACTCAGTTTTTCACAATTCCTGACATTTAATCCTAGTAAAACATCCCTGTTTTAGGTCAGTTAGGATCACCACTTTATTTTAAGAATGTGAAATGTCAGAATAATAGTAGACAGAATTTATTTCAGCTTTTATTTCTTTCATCACATTCCCAGTGGGTCAGAAGTTTACATACACTCAATTAGTATTTGGTAGCATTGCCTTTAAATTGTTTAACTTGGGTCAAACGTTTTGAGTAGCCTACCACAAGCTTCCCACAATAAGTTGGGTGAATTTTGGCCCATTCCTCCTGACAGAGCTGGTGTAACTGAGTCAGTTTTGTAGGTCACCTTAATCGCATACACTTTTTCAGTTATGCCCACAAATTTTCTATATGATTGAGGTCAGGGCTTTGTGATGGCCACTCCAATACCTTGACTTTGTTGTCCTTAAGCCACTTTGCCACAACTTTGGAAGTATGCTTGGGGTCATTGTCCATTTGAAAGACCCATTTGCGACCAACCTTTAACTTCCTGACTGAAGTCTTGAGATGCTGCTTCAATATATCCACATAATTTTCCTTCCTGATGCTGCCACCCCCGTGCTTTACGGTTGGGATGGTGTTCTTCGACTTGCAAGCATCCCCCTTTTCCTCAAAACACAACAATGGTCATTATGGCCAAACAGTTCTATTTTTGTTTCATCAGACCGGAGGACATTTCTCCAAAAAGTATGATCTTTGTCCCCATGTGCAGTTGCAAACCATAGTCTGGCTTTTTTTGTGGCGGTTTTGGAACAGTGGCTTCTTCCTTGCTGAGCGGCCTTTCATGTTATGTTGATATAGGACTTGTTTTACTGTGAATATAGATAATTTTGCACCTGTTTCCTCCAGCATCTTCACAAGGTCCTTTGCTGTTGTTCTGGGATTGATTTGCACTTTTCGCACCAAAGTACGTTCATCTCTAGGAGACAGAACGCGTCTCCTTTCTGAGCGGTATGACGGCTGCATGGTCCCATGGTGTTTATACTTGCATACTATTGTTTGTACAGATGAACGTGGTACCTTCAGGCATTTGGAAATTGCTCCCAAGGATGAACCAGACTTGTGGAGGTATACAATTGTTTTTCTGAGGTCTTGGCTGATTTCTTTTGATTTTCCCATGATGTCAAGCAAAGAGGCACTGGGTTTGAAGGTAGGCCTTGAAATACATCCACAGGTACACCTCCAATTGACTCAAATAATGTCAATTAGCCTATCAGAAGCTTCTAAACACATGACATCCTTTTCTGGAATTTTCCAAGCTGTTTAAAGGCACAGTCAACTTAGTGTATGTAAACTTCTGACCCACTGGATTTGTGATACAGTGAATTATAAGTGAAATAATCTGTCTGTAAACAATTGTTGGAAAAATTACTTGTGTCATGCACAAAGTAGATGTCCTAACCGACTTGCCAAAACTATAGTTTGTTAACAAGAAATTTGTGGAGTGGTTGAAAAACGAGTTTTAATGACTCAAACATAAGTGTATGTAAACTTCTGATTACTTGTGTCATCCACAACACGGCCAGGTCTCTGACTTCCTCCCTATAGGCTGTCTCATCGTTGTCGGTGATTAGGCCTACCACTGTTGTGTCATCGGCAAATTTAATGATGGTGTTGGAGTTGTGCTTGGCCGTGCAGTCGTGAGTGAACAGGGAGTACAGGAGGCGACTGAGCATGCACCCCTGAGGGGCCCCTGTGTTGAGGATCAGCGTGGCGGATGTATTGTTACCTACTCTTTCCACCTGGGGGCGGCCCGTCAGGAAGTCCAGGATCCAGTTGCAGAGGGAGGTGTTTTGTCCCAGGGTCCTTAGCTTTTTGATGAGCTTTGAGGGCACTATGGTATTGAACGCTGAGCTGTAGTCAATGAACAGCATTCTCACATAGGTGTTCCTTTTGTCCATGTGGGAAAGGGCAGTGTGAAGTGCAATGGAGATCGCATCATCTGTGGATCTGTTGGGGCGGTATGCAAATTGGAGTTGGTCTAGGGTTTCTGGGATGATGGTTTTGATGTGAGCCATGACCAGCCTTTCAAAGCACTTCATGGCTACAGACGTGAGTACTACGGGTTGGTAGTCGTTTAGGCAGGTTACGATAGTGTTATTGGGCACAGGGACTGTGGTGGTCTGCTTAAAACATGTTGGTATTACAGACTCGGACAGGGAGATGTTGAAAATGTCAGTGACGACACTTGCCAGTTGGTCAGCACATTATCACAGTACACGTCCTGGTAATTCATTTGGCCCTGCTGCCTTGTGAATGTTGACCTGTTTAAAGGTCTTACTCACATCGTCTGTGGAAAGCGTGATCACACAGTCTTCCGTAACAGTTGGTGCTCCCATGCATGTTTCAGTGTTATTTGCCTCGAAGCGAGCATAGAAGTAGTTTAGCTCGTCTGGTAGGCTCGTGTCACTGGGCAGCTCTCAGCTCTCGGCTTCCCTTTGTAGTCTGTAATGGTTTGTAGGCCCTGCCACATCCGACGAGCATCAGAGCCGGTGTAGTATATTTGCACGGTAAAATTTATTTACTATAGTTCATTTTTACATATTTTGTTTGAGTTGCTTTTGAACGCAAAAGACGAATTAAAAACAGTATTGGTATTGTTGAATTCGATTTTCATAATAGCAAGCTAGGACTGATGGTTTGGTTAGCTAAACTAGCAAGTCTGTTTGTTTGGTTACCACGGCAACTACTGTATATAGTAAACTTGCTAGCTACTTGTTTAGTGGATATTGAATATATTTCTACCGGCAAATGAACACATTTGTAGTGGCAAATGTGTTCAATTATAGCCATAGTATAAAATGAATAATCAACTCCGGGCTCTATGTGTTCTCTGGAAAATAATGCAACTCCGTGGAAGGTAAATTCCAATCCACTAGCGCGTCGTGGAACACACCTTCCACGTCGTTCATTGTTTTCCATAGAACACATAGCCTCTCGTTGATGATCTCTGACCTAATCTACTGTCATCGTGACTCGTGGAAAATAATAAATGACGGAGAGATCGAGGCATTTTTACACGTTTTTTTTGTACTGCTGATGTAGTGATTTGCATTGGTCAGCAAAGATTGGATATTTGGATTGACACATTATGCAAGCCAAGATTTTCTACAATGCAATATTCTACTCATGTTCTTTACTATCATTTCAGTAATATTCTGTGATAATCTTCCCTTTTAAATACGAAGTGATGTACAGTGTAGCCTGGCTTGACATAGCAGGCCTTGAGTGGACAGAAGATTCGGCTGTAGACAGAAGATGCGGACAGAGTGGACACAAAAAAAGTGGACAGAAGTGGTCAGAAGATGCGGCTGCTTCAGCAAGCATGGTAAGCCCCATACATCTCTTATCCCTGATCGCAATCAATATCAGGGAGACTCAAAGAAACTAAAATGACTAGGGAAAGCTTTCTTAGCCGTGGGCTCTTCGGCCTAGAGAACGTGCCTCCAAAATTACCAACAGCCTGTTGTAGGTTTTTGTTAAAGGTCTGTGTGCTGCTAAATAGCTAAAGAGAAGCCTAAACGAATGCATGAGTGATGCACATGTAAGCCATTATTACTGAACAGATAAACTGGCTCTGTTCTCTGTCCATGGTCCTGATGCAGCAGGCTTCCTTTTTTCTCCAGTATCCCCACGGATCATGCTTTGCATTTCAGAAGTTCATTGTTGACAGCTCTCTAATGTCATGCCACGTTCTGACTGATGCTACAATAGCGGCACATCGGTTTTGTGTCTCGCTACGGACGCGTCACCCACAGCCGAGGTGCTGTTATTGTCAGCCCCTCCAAATGCAGCCCCTAATCAAGCAATTTCCCCAATTCCAGCCACATCAAATTGCTATTTAGCTGTTGAACTGGGGAGTTTTGCTGTCCTTTTCATATGTTAATCGCCCCTATTCAACATCTCTCCGTGAGGCTATTTGTTGTGGAATAAATCCCCTTGTTTGCCTCCTGCATGTATAATTGATATTGTTGCGGGGCTCTTTGTTTGTGCTGCACAGAGCTGAAAAGCACTACTTTGGAGGTGATGAAGTGAGTGAGACTCGCAATCACTCTTCTTTCTACTGGGGCCCAGCCGAGGTTGGTGAAAGTGATCAGTCCTCCTATTAGATTTGAATGTTACAACACTGTATCATATGATGGGATGCATTAGATGTTTCTGTTCATTTACAGTCAGCTATAACTTCCCATCTGCATATGAGCAACCTTGAAACACAATCTGTAGTAGAAGCCCTAATTTTGACAATTACAGTCAGTTAGCATGTACTTGTGGAATACCAACAACAACCTGCCTATGGGTTATCCATCATAGCAAATACATTCAAATGTTTATTTTTTTCTTGACTTATCCCTTCCACTGACACACACATTCAGTCTCCACTTTACGTAGGTTAACTTTCTTATCTGACTCTTGAACCTTGAGTTACATGGCAGTCTCAAGAGATAAGTAAGCCTACATATTCCACTTTTACGGCCCCAGACCCATACCATACATCAAAACATACACTGCCTTCAATCCCATTTCAGTTTTACTGAGAAATGATTCAACATAAAACCATAAATGTCTGTTTTCCCTGGGAGAGTATGTATGGAATATAAACAGCACAATAGGCTAATCCACCAACAGCAGTAGTCATATACATATTGGGGAAAAGCCAGCATGCTATGTTTTATCAGTTGATGCTTAATGGTAAAATGGGGCTTTATTATTTGAATTATAATATATGCATGGAAAAATAGAAATGTGTCCTTTTCCAATTGTATTCCCATATAGAATTATTGGCCCTTTTCTTCCTGCGCCTCATCTTGTAGAATAGATACAGTATGTAGGGTAATTGATATGCCTTAACAGAGGTCTTGATTTGCATGAGAATTAACGGCAGTAAATTAAATTGATATTCTGTGCACATCTCAAATTATTCCTTCAGACCTTTGTTTCCCTGCTTGGCAGAGCCCGGGTTCAGCTGCTAACCAGACAGAAACATCTGGACGGTTAATAATTTGATAAACAGCTTACAGAAACGCCCCCCAAATGATCTTCTCTGAAGACTCCGATTTTTTCTTGTGTCAAACTTGGAACAGTTGGCTAAGGCTGTGCTTTCTGTAATGCACATGTTGGGTTTATCTGTTTTGTGGCTATTCTTCCATATCCTAGGTCTTCATGGCTTTTGCTCACTCTTTTCACTATCATTTAGATTTTGGATCAGTGTTTGGGGTTAATTCAAACCCCCAGTCAATCTGACGGTGAGCGTTAAGTCAAATATTTTACAGGTTGGCTATTGTGGCCGACATATAAAGGATCTACAACTGCATTTAATATTCATTCAAAACATTGAAGACATTGTGATGTACAATAAATACAAGAAAAAGCTACATATTCTCCTGGTAATAATAGCCATGGAAGAAATAGCATTTAGTACTCAATAGGAATAAACCTCCCATTTCTAATGTGTCTAAGGGTAGGCCATTGTTTGACTGGAGCTCAGATGAGTCCCACTGAAATTGCAAATAAGGTGATTTTTTCCCCCCACAGAATTTCTTCTAGATCAGAATATGAAAGCTGTCAAGTTCTAGGTATGGGCTAATTCAATGGTCACTTGTTTCTATAATTGGCTTATGCCATCAGAAAATGAGATTTGACAAGCTTTTATCATTGTTTCAACAATTGGGCACTTGAAGTTGGCATAGCTATATTTTGATTTTCACAGAGTCATATTAAAGCTGAAATGTGGCTAGCTAATGATATGAGTTATGTCTGTGAGAAACTGTCCACCTTCAACAAATAATAAAACAGAAAATAGGTTTGTTTATTATTGCCAATCGTCACATGGGCGTCAAATTCGGTCTATTTGATACAACATTTCATTGTGGATCCAAACAAAGCAGCAACATGTTGATGTGTGTGTGGTATGTACATTTATGTGTGTTTGTTAATGTTCATGTGTGAGACAGTCAATTATGAGTTAAGTGCTGTCAAGTGGATAAAAAGGTGCAAAAATTCCCAATTTTTAATTGTATGGCCAGCAAAGTTAATAAAGTATGGAGTGGGGATCGATGAGACAGAGTTTCTCTGAAAGCTTTTCTTCACGGGTGAAGATTAAGAGGCAATTGGACACAGAGAGTCTCAGAAACGAACGTCAAGATGCTGTATCATTGCTGCCAGTGACTATAATTGTCCTACTAATCCAGAAGACGTCCCCAGTAAGTATTAGTCCTCCCACACATACTCTGAATGGGTGTGGTTTGAAGCTAATTTGAAAACAAAGCATTCTGTAGGATGGCCATCTCATCAGGCTAACTAGGAAGGACAGTGCATGCTAACTAGGAAGGACAGTGCATGCTAACTAGGAAGGACAGTGCATGCTAACTAGGAAGGACAGTGCATGCTAACTAGGAAGGACAGTGCATGCTCCAGTGAATATAAAGCAGTTTAATTGTGCCAAATTGATCTGAATTGAAAGTACTCTGTTAAAACCAAGAGATGTCACCAGAGATGTAACCTACCTTTGAAAAGAGTGTGAAAGGTGTCCATTATTAATGCAATAGCGTAAATCATTATTAAAGGTAGGCCATTTACAGATTACTATACACATTTTTATCTCATTGTTCAATGGACAACTTGAGGTATTACATTGACCATGATGTTGCATTTGTTGGTGATTTGAATAAGCATCAGCAAAGTCTAGAGTGCTGTCTGAGAGGACAATGGATACAGTTTTGGTAAAACAAAGCCTTGTGGATGAGGACGGTACTCTCCTGTTTGTTTGTTGCTCGGTTATGTAGATCTTGTGATGTCACAGGTTGGTGAGTGGATTCATTCTCCATTCTCTTTCTCTGGAGCCTTGGCACCGGCTCTGAGAGAGAGGAAGCAGAGTATCGTCATGCACTCAGACATGAGGCAGTAAGTCGGGTGTTTGAGTGACAGACAGCAGTATCAGTGTCAGTGTGGAGGGCAGTGGATGAGGCCAGCAGTGTGTGTGGCAGGCTGGCTGGCTGGCTGGTTGATGAGAACCATGTTGTCAGGGTCGTGTGTGACATCCAGGGCCTGTCTGGGCCCTCACATGAGGTTAGAAGTCTATGTCAACTCGTTTAAGCTGCAGCATGTGGAAATGCACCTCCATGTTTACCAGCTCTCTGTCTGTAGCTGACAGGTAAACCATCTGTCATGTGGTGGGTCAGAGATCTGGAGTGATCCCGTTACAGATGCTGTGCTGGTGCTGGGCTCACTGCAGTTTCCTTACTCTGTCTCTCTGGCATCGCCGTGGGAAGATGTTTTGGGGTGGGGGTGCTGAAATGTTCTCTTGACCGGGGAGGTATGACAATAGCAAATAATGATACGATATTAGTAATACAGTGATGGTGATATAACCATGGCGATAATACGGTTTTGTCAATACTGAAATAAAGCATCATATCCCTTGATGTTGACTGCTCATTATCTGGAAACCTCTACTCACATTGAAAGAGATGTTTGGCCCCCTCTAGCAGAGAGGCCCAGGTTACATGTCACATCCACGTCAGAGCATTAGTGAGCGTTTATTTGTTGTGTGAGGGAGCCCTCGCTCGAATCCACTTTCAAGGTCACACTCGATTGACACTGCCACTGGATGTTGTGCTTATGTGGGTTTAGTCTCAGAGGTCAAATTATCCTTTAAGTTGGAATGAAATTGGGAATAGTGGAGGCAAGGATCAGCCCTGAGCCCAGGCCCTGGCTCTCCTCAGTATTAAGCTATCACAGTGATATAAGCTCATATAATGAACCCTTTCACCGCTACCACTGCACCAATATCCCTACAACACAGCATGCATATTGATTGCAGATTGTGAGTGTGTCAACGTATTAGCGTGTGTGATTGTCTGCGTGAAAGTGTGTCTGTGTGGGTGAATGTGTGTGTGTGTGGTTTGTCTTTTTCCTGTGAGGAGCAGGGGAATCGTGTTACTCTCCGACTGATTAGAAAGCTCATGCATAGGAAATCACGACCGAGACGCTGGCCCCCATCTGCCCACAGTGCAGGTGAAAACAATTTACACATCGGCGGGCTAATGGATACATTCATAGGGAGCAGAGGGAGAGAGAGAGTAGAGGGTAGAGGGAGAGAGGGGCGCGGTAATGGGCCTGGGCCAATGCAGGTCAGTGGCCCTGGTCAGACAGCCAAGTCAGATAGCAGCGTATCAGATGACACATAATCGCCGGGTCATGGACTAATGAGTGTGGTCGCGCCCTGGCCACCGTTGTAAATACACTTGTAAACAATTCTGTGGGTGAAACATGGCAATAATATGTTGATTCAGCAGGTAATGAGGTGCTCCCAGAATCAATACCCCCGTCACCCTCTCCCAGCCGGGCCAGTGGAGAGCAGCTAGCCAGGTTGCTGTGTGCCTCTGCGGATGACCTTTCCGCTGCAGTAAGGACACGGCGCGGTCTGAAGAGGACTATTCTCATATTGCAGGAGGTGCTGAGTGCCAGAACTTTCATTCGCAGCAAGCAAATGAACAGGCAGCCCCTGCATGCTAATGAGCGGCAGGCTATTTTCCACCTTTTTTATCTGCACATTATGCTCTTGACTTTGGAGAAGGTGGGAATTAGGTTGGACCTCAGTGTCAGACTGCCTGATGGTTCTGCTCAGGAAAACTGGTAATTGAAGCCGATGGCTGCCGCGGAGGAGGTCTGAATTTGGAAATAAACAGTTTCAAGCACTGCGCGTCATTTCTAGAGAGATGACAGGTGGAATAGAAATGAGCTGTCTGGATCTAATGTGGTTTCACAGCAGGGGAAATAGGGTCCATCTTTTAGATAACAATTCCACTCATTAGGACTTCAATGCAGCCATAATGACAGCAGCCCCGAGTTGTTAAATTCAGAGAGGGCAATTAGGAAAAGTCCGCACCCAAAGAACCCAAATAAATGCAGATGTGTCGCACGGAATTCTGTATGTTGTTGTTATTTGACATTGTGAGATACATCTAATTGCTTTGAAGGGGAAGTAAAAAAAGAATAATGAAATGGCCTCCTACTGAGTAGTTCTTATCGGCGTGGCAACTTTGTCATTATTGCTTCTTTATTAGCATAATGGGAAGTAGACCAATTATTTCTCCTCTCATTGGCAAAGTGACTAATTTGTGTTTGTTTCTCAGCTTATTAAGTGTGAGGCTTTAAACATCTTCATCTCAGTGTGTATGTTTGTGTGTGTTGATGCCTGCCAGCATGATACTATACTTACTGTTTACACCTGTTATGAAACATTGCACAGATTTCAGGATCATAATTAATGTTTTTAATTGGTGCAATTATCAAAGTATAGCCATAATTACTGGAGCTGAAGCGACAACTGACTGCCTTTGCAGCATATGGCAGTTCTGCTGAAATTAACAGAGGCTATGAGAAGGGGGACTTTTGAAAGGACATTTTTCTGCTGTATATTCCACCGCAATTTCTGGAGATGTGGCCTCTTCACCTTGTTCCCACTTGGCTACAATCTTCAGAACCCCCCGTGGTGATCACCAAACTTCTCTGTCATTCAGACGCTGGAGCCTGGCGGTAAGCTGTGTGTGTCCACTGCATCGCCCTCCCCTTAGGAGACGCTGCATCGCCCTCTTTCAATTTTCAAAGGATTATCAACAACAATGCATTTCCTCAGCAGATGTGCAAACTTTCTCTCTCCCCTTCTCCCACCCTCCTTTCTCCCCCTCTCTCCCCCCCAAACCCCCCAAATTTTACTTGGCTGACATTTTGAGAAGCATTCCATGAGCTGAATGATGTTTCTCTATTTATAACTAGTTGCAACATGGCGGCCATGGTCACTTCCTCTGTGTCTTACAGTATAATAAACAACTTGTTTATACATCCACAAATGACTTGGTCGGTTAATCCCTGTTGCTTTTTAATGTGCCATTATTGTTGCATGTCAAAAACACAACCTTCCCGAATGTGGAATTGATGCGGCGCAGCAACCTTGATGTGGCGAGAGAGACCGCGGGGGTTTCTTAGCTCAGATAGACTTCATGCTCATGAATAAAACAGGGGGTTTAGGGCTTCCTGTGTGGCTAATTCACAGCTCTGAGGTTTCAATCTGTTTTTATGGTGCTTGGGTGGAACAATTTCGCTTCCCAGCTCCAGGGCTACAGCAGGTAGAGGATTCTCGGCTGCTCATACAAGCTAGTAATTTGTCATAATCAATCATTGTGCTTTTGTGAAGTCGACACAAGCTGCAGAGACATGATACTTTCTGCTTTGTTTGCGATTGTATGGAAGAAAATAGTTTATAACGTCATCGAAATATGGCTTGTATAAATATTGTGGGCCGACGTTGTTTTGTCACTCATTTTCAGTAGTGACATTACATTTTAGGGCCTGCTATTGTTTGTTTACAAAAACTTGTTTAAATGCATCCCGGTAAAGGAGATCAATCAATTGGAGACTTATTACATAATTATTGCTGATTAGCAAGACCCTGTCTTGCACGTTATACCTACACCGAGCTCTAACCAGGAGACATAAGATTAAGAGAACTGTTTCAAGCACCATCCTTCAACTTGGTCAAGTAGAGCCCTATAGCTAAAACTCCAGATACTCTCAGACCTTAGTTTCTCTGTTTCTGTCACTCAGGGCAATTAGTCATGAGCAACGCGGTTCTTTTCCTTGTAAGTCTTGTTTGCAGACTCATTACTGGGCCCTGCTGGTGTCTCCTGCACTGAGAGGAAGTCAAACAAAGCGCCACTCACACCCGGCGGCTCTGCAACAGAAGCAGGGCCCGGACCCACCACCAAACGCTGAGAAGTGAAGGGCTGGGAAAACAAACTGCTACGGAACACCCTTCACTTCTACTCCCGTCGCAGTCACAACCCGCCACCTCCTCTCTCTCACCACCACTCTGAAGTGCTGGGAAAACACACCAAGGTGGTCCCCTGTACGACTCACCATTTTACAGACCAGCCCCCAGATACAGCACCTCCCCACCTGGTCCATCCTCTACTTACCTTCTCTACTCAGTTTAACCTGCCAAACCCTTTAATAGAAGGGTAGGACACATAGACCTAGATTACTGTACACCTGTGTCTTCCCAATCTCCCTCTCTTCCCTCTCCATCTCTGACACAGACAGACAGAGGGGACCAGCTAATTAAAAGCAGACAGTGTTGCTGTGGCCAGGCATAGCGTACAGTGGAGCTGAGCTGGGGGCCACAACACCACAGCAGCTCGAGCTCCGGTTCATCTCAACCAATTAGAGTGAGCATCAAAGCCGGGGCGGCCATGAAAGGGTGGGTTCAGAGGAGACATTGTTGTGTGCGTGGTCAGCAATCAGCATGGCCCCCACTGTGAGACGGGTTCTGTTTACGCCGTTTAAACATCGTACACAGTCACGTGACGTGGCTCGCTACAGTGGAGGCCTCGTTTCTGATGTCCTTCTCATAACCCAGGACTGAACTGAATCGTGGATGTCCAGAAGGAAAACAACGAATTATGATGTGCTCTATGTTTTCTGGGACAGTTTGGGGGTAATTTGCTTTACAACTTCCATGGTTTGACTCAGAGAATATTGCAGTGTGAAATTCAAATGAGGTGGAAGAATTTCATATATGAAATGGTAGCCTATATGGCATTGGGAAGAGTATATGGTTTTTGATATTGTTCATTCCCACCTGACTGATAAATTACCACTGCAATATGCTGAATAATATGGTGTAGGCAAGCTGCCTGCAGAGAAACATACTGCATAGAACACATTGTGTTCATGCTGTATGTGTACCGTATACTGCGTGTGTCACAGTTTATTTTCAGTGAAGATATTGTTTCTCACTTCAACTGGTTCTCCAATCCTCTCCTCTTACAAAATTAACCAATTTCCCCTCTCCTCCAATGACTCGCCTGCTATCCATATCCTCATAAGTCAGTTTCGAGTGTGAGAGAGAAAGAAAGAGAGAGAAAGAGATAGTGAGACAGAGAGAGGCAAATAAATAGTAAGTAAGAGAGAGAGAGCAAAAGAGAGAGAGATAGAGAGAGAGACGTGCTTGACCTGCTGAATGGGCAGGTGCCTGCCGTCTCTGTGGGTCAGTGGGAGGAGCAGTGATAGGATCTGAGGGGAGCTAGAGGAGCCGGGATGGCCCCTGTGTTTCTCCCTAAAGCCTTGAATAAGCCTGCAGTCAGCAGAGACTGGATCCCCAGGATTAGGACGAGGGCAGGGCTGGAGTGCTGCCACTCTCCCTCTCAGCGGCTGAGCAGGAACTCCTCATTATACCTGAGGTGCAAACCATCACTCATGGTGCTTGGCCCCCTCAAACTGACTGTCCCATCACTGTCTGCCACCAGGACTGGAAGGACTGCAATCTGTTATGGTTGATATATGATAAATTGGAGGTGTTGTGGTCTACATTCCTTGATCCGAAGTAAATTGGATTGACAGACCAATCTCTCCAAAACTGAAGTCAATAGCAAAAGTAAAATTATACAGGGCATCAGGTAGCCTAGCGGTCAGAGCGTTGGGCCAGTAACCGAAAGGTCGCTAGTTTGAATACCCGAGCCGACAAGGTGAAAAATCAGTCGATGTGCCCTTGAGCAAGGCACTTAACCCTAATTTTCTCCAGGGGTGCCGTACTACTATGGCTGACACTGTAAAACAACACATTTTACTGCACCTATCCCGTTTAAGTGACACTAAAACATCTATTTCTTTAATCTATTCTGTAGCGATTCCTTCAGGTCTTGAATTTGACGGACTAATGACACCCTCTGGGATGTGTGTGAGTGGAGGCTACATGCGTGTACGTCTGCATATGTTAGCATGTCCATGTCTGAGAGGAATTTATATTCTACTGCAGCTAACGCATCCCTCACAGCACACTGACCAAGCTAATAGCCAATCATATTGATGGGCCTTTGCTAATTTATACATTTATTTATATATTTCCTTAGCTAAACATAATTAGTGATTACTGTCCAGTGTTTGAAAAGCAATAGTTCTTAGTGAATTAGAGAATGATTATTGCATGGCAAATCTACTTCATTCTAAATATGGTAATTAATGGTCTATGCAGTGGGAGCATTGGTTAAAAGCACTAGTAACCTCACGCAAGCTTCAAATGTACCACACTCTAAATTGCTTGACATGGGTTTCTTTTGAAGGCTATATTTAATTGAATGCCATACAGTAGCCAGTTTTGAGGCTAATGGAATTTACATTATATGTAAGGGATCTGGCGAGGAGTCACTTAACCATCCATTATGCTGTGTTTTTGAGCCACACTATTTTCTTACTCACCACATTTAAATGGCCACGATTAAATCAGGCTTGTAATGTAATTAGTAACGGATAAAAGTAGAAATGTAAAATGTAGCCTAGACATGATCATATAGGAAATTGGGGGGGTGGAGGGTTGAACATTGACGGAGTGATTATGAAGTTGCTGATACACTGAGGATAAAAACACATGGACCACAATGGGTTATTTCATTTACTGGGGTGGTTTAAAATAACGGACAACCCCGTCACACAATATTGCTCACTATTAGTTTTGATAGAATAAAGCATGAAAAGATATGTTGTATGAAGATAATAGAAACGCTTGAAGGGTGAGCACCATCATCTCCGAGCAAGACATCCCTGCAGAGCCACCTAGTGTCAGTAGCTACTGGAAGTTACTGCACTGCACACTGTGTGCAACATCACCAATCATCACCTCCACACTGAACACTGAACACTGAGGGGACACAAACAGACGGATGCACTCTAAGTGTCTGGATTAACGAAGATTCCCTCTTTATACATGTAATTACAACCTTTTACAAACAAACCAGGCAGTGTTGCAGCTATTGGTATATTACCCACTCGCATCACTGTTCTACAAGCACCAAACATGTTTAACGACAGTGATGGTATTTGATTGTCTATTGAATATAGCTCAGTGCTGTTTGTTATAACAATGATACTCCAAGACAAAAACAATACTTGTCATATGTCACTGTGACCACTGACCAATAACTTAATGCTGTGGACCAGTGTTTCAAAACTTGGGTAAGGGTGCCCCCACATGGCCACTAGTATATCGAGTCCCTGACGTTCTCAGAGGCAGGCAGCATTTCTGTCTGGGAGGCTGCAGTCATACCCATTGTGTTCTCGAAACACTCTTAACATCCAACTACTATCAGGATTATGATGAAGAATGAACTGTAATTTTAGGTTTGAATTATATTATTTTCAGAGTAATATTACATATTTTTGGGAATTATAATAATTTAATCAGTGGCAGGTAGTCTAGGGTTAGAGTGTTGGCCCAGTAACCGAAAGGTTGCTAGATTGAATCCCCGAGCTGACAAGGTAAAAATCTGTTGTTCTGCCACTGAACAAGGCAGTTAACCCACTGTTCCTAGGCCGTCATTGGAAATAAGAATTTGTTCTTAACTGACTTGCCTAGCTAAATATAAGTTAAATCAGAACATGATCATTGGTCTATTTCTCAGGTCTTGAAGAATGTCACTGACTTCTCATATTGACCTCTAAACGTTAATTATATAGTTTAATCAGTGGTATTAGAACTCAGATGATACAATATGTAAGTATGTCTATGTAAATTATCACAATGTTTATGTATTTTCTAATATATTTCTAATATATACTCCCATCTCAGACACACACCCACATACAAGACAACCCAGAGATAGTGCCTAAACACTCATAGACGGCAGCAACAGTTGTTTTAGTCAGACTCTGTAGCTTTAGGAGAAAGACCCAGGCTGAGGCTCTGTAATTTGCAGTCTGGTCTGAGCCTATTTCATTGTGTGTCGTTAGGCGCTGCTGTTCAACAGTATGGAAGTCTATTAGGTGAGGCAGAAATTGTAATGATGGACACTGAATTCTGGGAATCAGCTGCTCAATATAGGCCCCTAATTGCTTAGCAACAGTGTTTCAGGCCTCTCATTTGAGATCAGGGGTTTACTGGACTGGAGACTCCGCTTTGGAGAAATAGAGCTTGTGCCATTAGATAAGACACGCTAGAAATGGGCTCTATATCTGCTTCCTCTGTGCCCTCCTCTTTCTCCCCCCCCCCCCCCCCCGTCTCTATCTCTCTCCCTCATGCTCTCTCTCTCCAGACCCACTGAACCACCCCTCCTCCCTCCCTCCCCGAACCCTTCCCCACCAGGATGATTATGTTACCTTTCACATGGCTGATGTATTCAGTTCACTAGATTATTTTCTGTCATCTCAGTTAATTGAATTCTGTCCATCACATTTAGATGTTGTTGCATTTGCATAAAGGCTAGAGTGGTGAAGAGTGTCAAACTTCAATTTAGACAATGTCACTCAAAATAAGTATACCGGGCTCTCTCTGGAGGTTGGTATTTCCCGGATTTTGCCAGATTTTAAATATATGTATTCTTGGGATGTGGGGCTCTCATATACATGTAAATATAAATATGAAAATAACCGTATGGTTCTCTGATATTGGGTCCATGACTATGTGTGTGTGTGTGTGTGTGTGTGTGCGCGTGCGTGCGCATGCATGAGCGTACATGAATTGCGTGCGTGTATGTGTATGTAGAGTGTGCGTGCGTGGGTTGTTAGTGTGTATGTGGTCATGGGGTCTGTTTTGGTTGCCCTCATGGCCGGTGTGTGACACAGACAGTGTGTGGGCTTCACTACTCCCTATTGAAGCTGATGTCTCTCAATAGGTGCTTCCTCCTACTCCCATACTCACTGTCAAGTACTTCTAACCTCCAAACTACAAGTGCCGTATGAAAACAGTGCACAGGGCCATGGTGGGAGGGGAAGTCGAAGGACCTACCACAATCCCGTGTGTTTAAACGCACACGCACGCACGCACGCACGCACGCACGCACGCACGCACGCACGCACGCACGCACGCACGCACGCACGCACGCACGCACGCACGCACGCACACACACACACACACACACACACACACACACACACACACACACACACTCCTCCATTGAGTTTTAAAGCAGTCTCTCCTCGGTGGGCAATCTGTTAAATCGCTGCGACTGACAGAGGGAGACGAGGCATAATAACATGTCACACAATGAAACATAGGAGAGAAAGGGGGGCAACTGTTCCTCCCTGTCAGCCAAGAAGACCTGGGCCAATTCAGATTTAATAAGTGTACCGGAATATCCAATTATGTTTGCTTTTGAAAATTGATTCATATGTCTTTAGTGGCAATTTTCATATTAGCCTCTTTCAAATAAACATCTATTAGGTTTATGTATCCCATCCTGTTTGGCACTGCAGCACAGCCCCAGCTAAAATAAGTCTGTGTCAGTTAGTCAATAAAGAGGAGCCCGAGACGACGGACAGATTAGAGTGCTTATCTCTTTTCATCAACTCTGAATGCGGACTGAATTGAAGGTCAATATCTGAGGATTCTCCAGAGCTGAGCAGGTGTCTGAGAGTATGGATTTGTGGCGCTCACAGCGCCACTGGCCCTCTTTGTGGGCTCGCCAAGGCCATACTTTACATGGTGTTCCAGTCTCTTTCTCAACCCTCCTCTCCTCCATCCTTCCCTCTCTTTCTCCTCCTCCACCCCCTTGTTCTCTCCATTCTGAGACTACAGACATGTCATCCCTCCAGACAGTAGCCTCATGGTGTGAGTTATCTGTGGAGGCTTAGGAAATGATGTTGTCTTTTGAGAGGCCCAGAAAGGTATTCTGTTTGTATTACTCACAATAAAATGAAAGACAACAGCAAGCTGGTATCGACTGAAAGCCTGCCATCATTTCACGTGAGTGCTCTGAGGCTCTGAGACGAGATGGGAGAAAAATTCCTAGTCTGGTTCTAAATTAAAGAGAACAAATATGAGGACATAAGTACAGAAGCCAAGAATCCCTCTTTCAATGGGCCATCTGTTTACAGACCTTCTCAAGGTTGTTTATTATTGATTATATCTCTTTCTCCAAAACCCACGCCTCAGATAAAGAGCTGCAACAGAATTTCAAACTTATCAGGCTGAATATGTGTGTGTGTTTGTTTCTTTATCCAATTTCTTTTTTTAATAGAACCAAATGTAAAGGTTGTGTCTGTGGAATGGGAGTGGACCAGAGGCAGCAGCTAATGGCCTGTAGAAGACAAACGGGCTGGGGACAGGGCAGCTGTCTTCTCCTCCAGGCAGACTGACACACTGTTTGTGTTTCAGCTTAGAGCCCAGTTCAAACTCCAAAACCACACCAAACAGTGGATAAAACAACATTCCCTCTCGAGTGGTGCCACACGCGAGCCAGACGAGTGTGGCCAGGGTGTGTGTGTGTAGGGCAGAGGCTGGGTGTGGATAGCCATGGGCTGAAGGCAGCGAGGTGCTCGTATGGAGGGCCTTGTCCAGTCTGTCAGAGGGCCCTCTCGGCTACTCTCCTCTCACACAATGCCTGTGTGAAGGGGCTCACTCAAACAGGAGTCTGGATGCTGCTAAGCTGTTAGGCTGGAGCAGCAGTCTGCTGCGGCCCTTCCAGGTGTAGAGCTATCTCAGACCACTCCTCAGGCCAGCTGGGCCTTACTCCTACCCCCAGGGAAGGCCACAACCGACTTTATCTGATCACACAGGCCGGTGTCCATCAATATGTATCGATGTAGCTACAGAAACAGGCTCTCGTAGGAAGTTAAAAAAGGTCACAAAATCTATAAAGTGTTTATATATGCTGGCTAACAAAATGATGTTCAAATTAAATGAAATATTTAGTAGTATTTAGTAGTATTTGGTAGTATTTACTAATGAAGATGAAGTGATCTTGACCGCTGTCACAATAAACTGATTGAAACAGTCACACAGCTTCTTTCATGAATTTCGAAATCTACAACCGGCTGGATGAAAAATGTTGATATATTTTCGCTGAGCTGAATAAATAAAAAAGATATTGCCCGCTGAGTATATCTTTGAATGGAGCACTTTATTTGTGTACGCATCTGTAACGTTATTGTGTCCATTTTTATTCATGCCCGCGAAGTTGTGAGCTCACCCTAAGCTTTTATTTACATGGTAGTCTTTCTCCTGCGCTACAGGAGTGCCTGGCGAGCTGCAGATAGGTCCTTTCAGAACCTTACAATGGCCTGCTTCAGCAGCTTCTTGTTGCCGTAACGACCTCTTTCTTCTTCACATTCCAAATGGCTTTGGTTCAAACCTGGAGGCCTTGATGGACAAGGTTCTATGGAATCAATCAACTGCTTCCCGCAGAAGATTTGAACATACTTTAATGTTGGGCTTGTCTAGTTGTCCTTTTGATATATAAACCTCACGCGACAAACGTCTAAGATCCAAGTTTCCATTCTATTTTCTCTCTTTGTGCAAAGTGGATTTTAGAGAGGCCTCAATGTGGGTGAAAATATAGCAGAGACACAGGGGCTAGGCTGAAAGCTATTGTCATCTGTGGTCATCTTGTTGGGGGCAGTATGTACGTATTTATAATTCTTGAAATAATTGAAATATACCCATATCAATATTTTGTATATTACTTATGCTAGTCAAGACATGTAATTCCTGAAAATAAAAATATATTGTATTTCCTCAAGGGATTATATAAGCAAGGCAAACATTTCATTCTTATGTTAGTGGTTTTGAAAAATAATCAAAGGACTGAGATCTGCACTGAAGAAATGAGATGCAACAATGGTGCCAAAATATTTGTTCATGAATATTGAATTGTTTATTAACTAATGTATGAAAAGATGACAAATACACCTGTGATTTATTTTGTCCCATTTGTGGCAGTGACTGCTGTAAGAGAAACAAGACAGCTACTCCACAATACTGCATGCTAGATGTGCAAAGCATCGAAAGCATCTCTACGACCTCTCCCTCCTTTAGAAATACAGCAACATCTGCTTGGAGTTTTTATAGCCGACAACATATGTCCCGTCTTTAGTGACAAAGCTGACCACAGCTCTCACGCTGTTCCCTTTCCCTAGTCCAAACATACAACTTTAGATACCTGTCAGCCTTTATTATACTGTCTTCTGTCACCGCAGATAAGGCAAGTTAAAGTTTAATGAAATGAGGCCCGCCTTTCATAATTTGTCACAGGCTGTGAGGTAGAAGCCCCCTGCTATGTAAACATGGAGTCCAGTGTTAACAGTCATTAGTTCTAAATGACGGCACATGGACGGTGCAGCAGAAATGTCATGCTGCAGCCATTTTTCTGTTGCTCCCACAGGACCCACAGACACTGTACTGTAGACACCAAGCGAGATGGGGGTGGACATTAACAAAATCTAAAAGCACATAATGTTCTTTAACAGTTTTGTGGCAAATCACAATTATTGTACAGCTAGATAAAATGAATCAAAATGCAGGGCGCCCTCTCACTTTACTTCCTTGGTGTTATATTAGTATGCAGTATTCAGGATTAGCTTGCCTGCTAAGATTTGGTGGTAAAGAAATAGACCATCCATCACTGAATGAGGTGTGATGATAACTGTGAGAGCTGGGTTCTGCAGTCAATGACCCACCTGTCCCTTTGGGGAGGGTAGAGGTTGGGTGTAGGGTGCAGCAGCCTATGCTGCTGCAGCCCGAGGGGAGAGGATGACATTCACACTCTCTCAGTCACAAGGGCCACAGCACTACTTATACACACAGTGTTATAACCAGCCTGTCATCGGGTTGGGCTATGACTGGCTATAGTGCCTGCAGCTGCAGTGGTCAAGAAGCTCCACTAAACATCTACTGAACCCTCCATACCGTTTGACTGACGGGTCCTACCACCACCTCCCCTCGGCTCAGTGTAGTAGGGGATAAGAGGAGATCGTTATCTCTGACCATCCTTACTGGAGCAGTGTCTCAAGTAAGAACAACACAGTAGCCTGCTAGGAACTATTGGCTTCGTGTGTGAGTGAGTAGCATCCTGTATTGTTTTGGTGCAACCCTCGCCATGGTTTTGATAGGGGATTCCATCAAGAGCAACTCACCATGCTATCAGGAATTCAAGTAGACCGAGATTGTGATGAATCAGATGTGTTCTATAGATCACTTAACAAAAGCACAACGCTGCATATGGTTTCATGACAAGATATTAGGGAAGGGTCCATCTCTCCTCAGTGGTTTGTTCTGCGCTAGTCTAAACTCTGGAAAGCAGCTTATTCTAGCACTTCAATTTGTAGCTTCATTTTAGCACAGTCTGCAGTCTAGCTGAGAACACCAGTCTGCACACCCAGCAGATACACACACATTGCAGCCATTGATGTCTTAATACTGAGAGGATCTAATTTTGCTGATCCTCTGACACTTATCCTTTAGGTAAACTCAAGCCCTCCCGTCTCTGTGTCTCTATGGCCCCCTTGCCAACAAACACAACACTGGCAGCTTTTTGAACACCCGCTTCACTGCCAGTGAAGGTCTGAGCTAACGTCCTACAATTCTACACATTTTGCCATGGGGCAAAGAGAAAAATATGCAGTTTTATAGCTAATCTCATGCTATTATACACATTTTGCCATGAGGATGAGAGAAAATGTTGCTGTTTTAAAGCTAATTTCCTGCAATTCTACACGTATTGATATGGAACAGAGAGAAAATGTTGTTTTATTGCTAATATCATGCTATTCTACAGATTTTGCAATAAGGCTGAGAGAATTTAGCATTTTTTAAGCTAATTTCCTGCTATTCTACACATTTTGCCATTAGGCTGAGAGGAAATTGGGACCCCACGCCTCGCGGGGGCTGCAGGCTTGTGTGGCATGCCAGTGTTCAACGCTGAAAAGACACTCAGAGATGCTTGATGCATCTGTCTTTTCACTGTGGTAGAACAGATTGATATTGTGAATAATAGCCATTTTCAGCTATACAGAAACAGAAAACAGAACTCACAGACAGACACTGTAGACACACACAAGCACATACACACGCACTGTCCAAAAACAGACACACTGACAAAGACACGCACATACACCCTGCCTATGTGTGGTGTGTGTGTGTTTGCGTGTGGCTGCGGCTGTCTGGACTGGCCCTGGCTGGCTGTAATCAGTAGCTCTGTGACAGGAGGGGAGGGAGGCTGGCGGGAGGGACAGAGGGACAAGAGTGATAACAGATTGGCGACTCTGATAAACTCTCCTCTAATGGCTCTGCCTGTCCCTCTCCCTTTTTTTCACCAGCACCTATTTAGTGGAGTCTTTCACCAGCGGGGGATTAGCAACCTGGATAAGGGGAGGTAAACACTAGCAGCTTCTCTGAGCAGGAAACGGAGAGAGAGAGAGGCACAGTAAGATAGAGAGAGGGAGAGGAGAGGGAGGGGGGAGAGAGATGAGGAGAAAAGAGGAGAGAAAGGAAGGGAGACTGAGAGAAAATTCAAGGAGTGGCACTTACAATACCCATCCATCCTTTTTTAGTCTATTCCCCTTCTCTTCAAATGTTCATTTTGCTTTCCGGCCCCTCACCAGTGCAATAACTGCTATGTTCCTATACTCTCTTTACTACACGGTAGTGATGATGGGTTCCTATACTCTCTTTATTACATGGTAGTGATGGGTTCCTATACTCTCTTTACTACACGGTAGTGATGATGGGTTCCTATACTCTCTTTACTACATGGTAGTGATGATGGGTTCCTATACTCTCTTTACTACATGGTAGTGATGATGGGTTCCTATACTCTCTTTACTACACGGTAGTGATGATGGGTTCCTATACTCTCTTTACTACATGGTAGTGATAATGGGTTCCTTTACTCTCTTTACTACACGGTAGTGATGATGGGTTCCTATACTCTCTTTACTACACGGTAGTGATGATGGGTTCCTATACTCTCTTTACTACATGGTAGTGATGATGGGTTCCTATACTCTCTTTACTACATGGTAGTGATGATGGGTTCCTATACTCTCTTTACTACACGGTAGTGATGATGGGTTCCTATACTCTCTTTACTACATGGTAGTGATGATGGGTTCCTATACTCTCTTTACTACACGGTAGTGATGGGTTCCTATACTCTCTTTACTACATGGTAGTGATGATGGGTTCCTATACTCTCTTTACTACTTGGTAGTGATGGGTTCCTATACTCTCTTTACTACACGGTAGTGATGATGGGTTCCTATACTTTCTTTACTACATGGTAGTGATGATGGGTTCCTATACTCTCTTTACTACATGGTAGTGATGATGGGTTCCTATACTCTCTTTACTACATGGTAGTGATGATGGGTTCCTATACTCTCTTTACTACATGGTAGTGATGATGGGTTCCTATACTCTCTTTACTACATGGTAGTGATGATGGGTTCCTATACTCTCTTTACTACATGGTAGTGATGATGGGTTCCTATACTCTCTTTACTACACGGTAGTGATGGGTTCCTATACTCTCTTTACTACATGGTAGTGATGATGGGTTCCTATACTCTCTTTACTACTTGGTAGTGATGGGTTCCTATACTCTCTTTACTACACGGTAGTGATGATGGGTTCCTATACTTTCTTTACTACATGGTAGTGATGATGGGTTCCTATACTCTCTTTACTACACGGTAGTGATGATGGGTTCCTATACTTTCTTTACTACATGGTAGTGATGATGGGTTCCTATACTCTCTTTACTACATGGTAGTGATGATGGGTTCCTATACTCTCTTTACTACACGGTAGTGATGATGGGTTCCTATACTTTCTTTACTACATGGTAGTGATGATGGGTTCCTGTACTCTCTTTACTACACGGTAGTGATGGGTTCCTTTACTCTCTTTACTACATGGTAGTGATGATGGGTTCCTATACTCTCTTTACTACACGGTAGTGATGATGGGTTCCTATACTTTCTTTACTACATGGTAGTGATGATGGGTTCCTATACTCTCTTTACTACACGGTAGTGATGGGTTCCTATTCTCTCTTTACTACACGGTAGTGATGGGTTCCTATACTCTCTTTACTACATGGTAGTGATGATGGGTTCCTATTCTCTCTTTACTATACGGTAGTGATGATGGGTTCCTATACTCTCTTTACTACATGATAGTGATGATGGGTTCCTATACTCTCTTTACTACACGGTAGTGATGATGGGTTCCTATACTCTCTTTACTACACGGTAGTGATGATGGGTTCCTATACTCTCTTTACTACATGGTAGTGATGATGGGTTCCTATACTCTCTTTACTACATGGTAGTGTTGATGGGTTCCTATACTCTCTTTACTACATGGTAGTGATGATGGGTTCCTATACTCTCTTTACTACACGGTAGTGATGATGGGTTCCTATACTCTCTTTACTACATGGTAGTGATGATGGGTTCCTATACTCTCTTTACTACATGGTAGTGATGATGGGTTCCTATACTCTCTTTACTACACGGTAGTGATGATGGGTTCCTATACTCTCTTTACTACATGGTAGTGATGATGGGTTCCTATACTCTCTTTACTACATGGTAGTGATGATGGGTTCCTATACTCTCTTTACTACATGGTAGTGATGATGGGTTCCTATACTCTCTTTACTACATGGTAGTGATGATGGGTTCCTATACTCTCTTTACTACATGGTAGTGATGATGGGTTCCTATACTCTCTTTACTACATGGTAGTGATGATGGGTTCCTATACTCTCTTTACTACATGGTAGTGATAATGGGCTCCTATACTCTCTTTACTACACGGTAGTGATAATGGGTTCCTATACTCTCTTTACTACATGGTAGTGATGATGGGTTCCTATACTCTCTTTACTACATGGTAGTGTTGAAGGGTTCCTATACAGTAATCCCTCGTTTATCGCGGGGGTTACGTTCCGAAAATGACCCGCGATAAGTGAAATCCGCGAAATAGAAAACTTTTTTTTTTTTTTACAATTAGCAACTATTACATGTATACAAATACAGTGACTCACGTGTAGACCGTTTCGTCGACATTATGGGTTTAGGAGATGTTCGAAATTACAAGATAATTTGGCCAACTTAATGTAAATTTGCCAAGCTGTTTTATGTACGTACACATAACTGCACGAGACGACAAAATGATAGCACAATTCGTAGCATGTTTTGATACAAGAAGCGGGAGTGAGTTTTTAGCGAATCAGAATGCAGAGCACAATGCACCAAAAAAAAAAAAAAAATGCATTATGAAAATCCGCGAAATAGCGAATCCGCGATAAGTGAACCGCGAAGTGGCGAGGGATCACTGTACTCTCTTTACTACACGGTAGTGATGATGGGTTCCTATACTCTCTTTACTACATGGTAGTGATGATGGGTTCCTATACTTTCTTTACTACATGGTAGTGATGATGGGTTCCTATACTCTCTTTACTACACGGTAGTGATGATGGGTTCCTATACTCTCTTTACTACACGGTAGTGATGATGGGTTCCTATACTTTCTTTACTACATGGTAGTGATGATGGGTTCCTATACTCTCTTTACTACATGGTAGTGATGGGTTCCTATACTCTCTTTACTACATGGTAGTGATGATGGGTTCCTATACTCTCTTTACTACATGGTAGTGATGATGGGTTCCTATACTCTCTTTACTACACGGTAGTGATGATGGGTTCCTATACTCTCTTTACTACATGGTAGTGATGATGGGTTCCTATACTCTCTTTACTACATGGTAGTGATGATGGGTTCCTATACTCTCTTTACTACATGGTAGTGATGATGGGTTCCTATACTCTCTTTACTACATGGTAGTGATGATGGGTTCCTATACTCTCTTTACTACACGGTAGTGATGATGGGTTCCTATACTCTCTTTACTACATGGTAGTGATGATGGGTTCCTATACTCTCTTTACTACATGGTAGTGATGATGGGTTCCTATACTCTCTTTACTACATGGTAGTGTTGATGGGTTCCTATACTCTCTTTACTACACGGTAGTGATGATGGGTTCCTATACTCTCTTTACTACATGGTAGTGAGGATGGGTTCCTATACTCTCTTTACTACACGGTAGTGATGATGGGTTCCTATACTCTCTTTACTACATGGTAGTGATGATGGGTTCCTATACTCTCTTTACTACATGGTAGTGATGATGGGTTCCTATACTCTCTTTACTACACGGTAGTGATGATGGGTTCCTATACTCTCTTTACTACACGGTAGTGATGATGGGTTCCTATACTCTCTTTACTACATGGTAGTGATGATGGGTTCCTTTACTCTCTTTACTACATGGTAGTGATGATGGGTTCCTATACTCTCTTTACTACATGGTAGTGATGATGGGTTCCTATACTCTCTTTACTACATGGTAGTGATGATGGGTTCCTATACTCTCTTTACTACACGGTAGTGATGATGGGTTCCTATACTCTCTTTACTACATGGTAGTGATGATGGGTTCCTATACTCTCTTTACTACATGGTAGTGATGATGGGTTCCTATACTCTCTTTACTACATGGTAGTGATGGGTTCCTATACTCTCTTTACTACATGGTAGTGATGGGTTCCTATACTCTCTTTACTGCATGTTAGTGATGATGGGTTCCTATACACTCTTTACTACATGGTAGTGATGATGGGTTCCTATACTCTCTTTACTACATGGTAGTGATGATGGGTTCCTATACTCTCTTTACTACATGGTAGTGATGATGGGTTCCTATACTCTCTTTACTACACGGTAGTGATGATGGGTTCCTATACTCTCTTTACTACATGGTAGTGATGGGTTCCTATACTCTCTTTACTACATGGTAGTGATGATGGGTTCCTATACTCTCTTTACTACATGGTAGTGATGGGTTCCTATACTCTCTTTACTACACGGTAGTGATGATGGGTTCCTATACTCTCTTTACTACATGGTAGTGATGGGTTCCTATACTCTCTTTACTACATGGTAGTGATGATGGGTTCCTATAATCTCTTTACTACATGGTATGTGATGATGGGTTCCTATACTCTCTTTACTACATGGTAGTGATGATGGGTTCCTATACTCTCTTTACTACACGGTAGTGATGATGGGTTCCTATACTCTCTTTACTACACGGTAGTGATGATGGGTTCCTATACTCTCTTTACTACAAGGTAGTGATGATGGGTTCCTATACTCTCTTTACTGCATGGTAGTGATGATGGGTTCCTATACTCTCTTTACTACACAGTAGTGATGATGGGTTCCTATACTCTCTTTACTACACGGTAGTGATGGGTTCCTATACTCTCTTTACTCATGGTAGTGATGGGTTCCTATACTCTCTTTACTACACGGTAGTGATGGGTTCCTATACTCTCTTTACTACACGGTAGTAATGGGTTCCTATACTCTCTTTACTACACGGTAGTGATGATGGGTTCCTATACTCTCTTTACTACATGGTAGTGATGGGTTCCTATACTCTCTTTACTACACGGTAGTGATGATGGGTTCCTATACTCTCTTTACTATACGGTATTGATGATGGGTTCCTATACTCTCTTTACTACACGGTAGTGGTGATGGGTTCCTATACTCTCTTTACTACACGGTAGTGATGATGGGTTCCTATACTCTCTTTACTACATGGTAGTGATGATGGGTTCCTATACTCTCTTTACTACATGGTAGTGATGATGGATTCCTATATTCTCTTTACTACACGGTAGTGATGGGTTCCTATACTCTCTTTACTACACGGTAGTGATGATGGGTTCCTATACTCTCTTTACTACATGGTAGTGATGATGGGTTCCTATACTCTCTTTACTACACGGTAGTGATGATGGGTTCCTATACTCTCTTTACTACATGGTAGTGATGATGGGTTCCTATACTCTCTTTACTACACGGTAGTGATGATGGGTTCCTATACTCTCTTTACTACATGGTAGTGTTGATGGGTTCCTATACTCTCTTTACTACACGGTAGTGATGGGTTCCTATACTCTCTTTACTACACGGTAGTGATGGGTTCCTATACTCTCTTTACTACATGGTAGTGATGATGGGTTCCTATACTCTCTTTACTACACGGTAGTGATGGGTTCCTATATTCTCTTTACTACATGGTAGTGATGATGGGTTCCTATACTCTCTTTACTACACGGTAGTGATGATGGGTTCCTATACTCTCTTTACTACACGGTAGTGATGATGGGTTCCTATACTCTCTTTACTACATGGTAGTGATGATGGGTTCCAATACTCTCTTTACTACATGGTAGTGATGGGTTCCTATACTCTCTTTACTACATGGTAGTGATGATGGGTTCCTATACTCTCTTTACTACACGGTAGTGATGATGGGTTCCTATACTCTCTTTACTAAATGGTAGTGATGATGGGTTCCTATACTCTCTTTACTACATGGTAGTGTTGATGGGTTCCTATACTCTCTTTACTACACGGTAGTGATGATGGGTTCCTATACTCTCTTTACTATACGGTATTGATGATGGGTTCCTATACTCTCTTTGCTACATGGTAGTGATGATGGGTTCCTATACTCTCTTTGCTACATGGTAGTGATGATGGGTTCCTATACTCTCTTTACTACATGGTAGTGATAATGGGTTCCTATACTCTCTTTACTACATGGTAGTGATGATGGGTTCCTATACTCTCTTTACTACATGGTAGTGATGATGGGTTCCTATACTCTCTTTACTACATGGTAGTGATGGGTTCCTATACTCTCTTTACTACATGGTAGTGATGATGGGTTCCTATACTCTCTTTACTACATGGTAGTGATGATGGGTTCCTATACTCTCTTTACTACACGGTAGTGATGATGGGTTCCTATACTCTCTTTACTACATGGTAGTGATGGGTTCCTATACTCTCTTTACTACATGGTAGTGATGATGGGTTCCTATACTCTCTTTACTACACGGTAGTGATGATGGGTTCCTATACTCTCTTTACTGCATGGTAGTGATGATGGGTTCCTATACTCTCTTTACTACACAGTAGTGATGATGGGTTCCTATACTCTCTTTACTACACGGTAGTGATGGGTTCCTATACTCTCTTTACTCATGGTAGTGATGGGTTCCTATACTCTCTTTACTACACGGTAGTGATGGGTTCCTATACTCTCTTTACTACACGGTAGTAATGGGTTCCTATACTCTCTTTACTACACGGTAGTGATGATGGGTTCCTATACTCTCTTTACTACATGGTAGTGATGGGTTCCTATACTCTCTTTACTACACGGTAGTGATGATGGGTTCCTATACTCTCTTTACTATACGGTATTGATGATGGGTTCCTATACTCTCTTTACTACACGGTAGTGGTGATGGGTTCCTATACTCTCTTTACTACACGGTAGTGATGATGGGTTCCTATACTCTCTTTACTACATGGTAGTGATGATGGGTTCCTATACTCTCTTTACTACATGGTAGTGATGATGGGTTCCTATATTCTCTTTACTACACGGTAGTGATGGGTTCCTATACTCTCTTTACTACACGGTAGTGATGATGGGTTCCTATACTCTCTTTACTACATGGTAGTGATGATGGGTTCCTATACTCTCTTTACTACATGGTAGTGATGATGGGTTCCTATACTCTCTTTACTACATGGTAGTGATGGGTTCCTATACTCTCTTTACTACATGGTAGTGATGATGGGTTCCTATACTCTCTTTACTACACGGTAGTGATGATGGGTTCCTATACTCTCTTTACTGCATGGTAGTGATGATGGGTTCCTATACTCTCTTTACTACACAGTAGTGATGATGGGTTCCTATACTCTCTTTACTACACGGTAGTGATGGGTTCCTATACTCTCTTTACTCATGGTAGTGATGGGTTCCTATACTCTCTTTACTACATGGTAGTGATGGGTTCCTATACTCTCTTTACTACACGGTAGTGATGATGGGTTCCTATACTCTCTTTACTATACGGTATTGATGATGGGTTCCTATACTCTCTTTACTACACGGTAGTGGATGGGTTCCTATACTCTCTTTACTACATGGTAGTGATGATGGTTCCTATACTCTCTTTACTACATGGTAGTGATGATGGGTTCCTATACTCTCTTTACTACATGGTAGATGATGGGTTCCTATACTCTCTTTACTACACGGTAGTGATGGGTTCCTATACCTCCTTTACTACACCGGTAGTGATGATGGGGTTCCTATACTCTCTTACTACATGGTAGTGATGATGGGTTCCTATACTCTCTTTATACATGGTAGTGATGATGGGTTCCTATACTCTCTTTACTACATGGTAGTGATGATGGGTTCCTATACTCTCTTTACTACATGGTAGTGATGATGGTTCCTATACTCTCTTACTACATGGTAGTGATGGGTTCTATACTCTCTTTACTACACGGTAGTGATGATGGGTTCCTATACTCTCTTTACTACACGGTAGTGATGATGGGTTCCTATACTTCTCTTTACTACATGGTAGTGTTGAAGGGTTTCCTATACAGTAATCCTCGTTTATCGCGGGGGTTACGTTCCGAAAATGACCCGCGATAAGTGAAATCCGCGAATAGAAAACTTTTTTTTTTTTTACAATTAGCAACTATTACTGTATACAAATACAGTGACTCACGTGTAGACCGTTTCGTCGACATTATGGGTTTAGGAGATGTTCGAAATTACAAGATAATTTGGCCAACTTAATGTAAATTGCCAAGCTGTTTTATGTACGTACACATAACTGCACGAGACGACAAAATGATAGCACAATTCGTAGCATGTTTTGATACAAGAAGCGGGAGTGAGTTTTTAGCGAATCAGAATGCAGAGCACAATGCACCAAAAAAAAAAAAAAAATGCATTATGAAAATCCGGAAATAGCGAATCCGCGATAAGTGAACCGCGAATGGCGATGGGATCACTGTCGCTCTTTACTACATGGTAGTGATGATGGGTTCCTATACTCTCTTTACTACACGGTAGTGATGATGGGTTCCTATACTCTCTTTACTACATGGTAGTGTTGATGGGTTCCTATACTCTCTTTACTACATGGTAGTGATGATGGGTTCCTATACTCTCTTTACTACATGGTAGTGATGGGTTCCTATACTCTCTTTACTACATGGTAGTGATGATGGGTTCCTATACTCTCTTTACTACACGGTAGTGATGGGTTCCTATACTCTCTTTACTACACGGTAGTGATGGGTTCCTATACTCTCTTTACTACACGGTAGTGATGATGGGTTCCTATACTCTCTTTACTACACGGTAGTGGTGATGGGTTCCTATACTCTCTTTACTACATGGTAGTGATGATGGGTTCCTATACTCTCTTTACTACATGGTAGTGTTGATGGGTTCCTATACTCTCTTTACTACATGGTAGTGATGATGGGTTCCTATACTCTCTTTACTACATGGTAGTGATAATGGGTTCCTATACTCTCTTTACTACATGGTAGTGATGATGGGTTCCTATACTCTCTTTACTACATGGTAGTGATAATGGGTTCCTATACTCTCTTTACTACATGGTAGTGATGATGGGTTCCTATACTCTCTTTACTACATGGTAGTGTTGATGGGTTCCTATACTCTCTTTACTACATGGTAGTGATGATGGGTTCCTATACTCTCTTTACTACATGGTAGTGATGATGGGTTCCTATACTCTCTTTATACACGGTAGTGATGAGGTTCCTATACTCTCTTTACTACATGGTAGTGATGATGGGTTCCTATACTCTCTTTACTACATGGTAGTGATGGGTTCCTATACTCTCTTTACTACATGGTAGTGATGATGGGTTCCTATACTCTCTTACTACCTTGGTAGTTGATGATGGTTTCCTTATGACTCTCTTTACTACATGTTAAGTGATGATGGTTTCCTATACTCTCTTTACTACATGGTAGTGATGATGGGTTCCTATACTCTCTTTACTACATGGTAGTGATGAGTGGGTTCCTATACTCTCTTTACTACACGGTAGTGATAGGGTTCCTATACTCTCTTTACTACATGGTAGTGATGATGGGTTCCTATACTCTCTTTACTACATGGTAGTGATGGGTTCCTATACTCTCTTTACTACACGGTAGTGATGGGTTCCTATACTCTCTTTACTACATGGTAGTGATGATGGGTTCCTATACTCTCTTTACTACATGGTAGTGATGGGTTCCTATACTCTCTTTACTACATGGTAGTGATGATGGGTTCCTATACTCTCTTTACTACACGGTAGTGATGATGGGTCCTATACTCTCTTTACTACATGGTAGTGATATGGTTCCTATACTCTCTTTACTACTTGGTAGTGATGATGGTTCCTATACTCTCTTTACTACATGGTAGTGAAATGGGCTCCTATACTCTCTTTACTACACGGTAGTGATAATGGGTTCCTATACTCTCTTTACTACATGGTAGTGATGATGGGTTCCTATACTCTCTTTACTATATGGTAGTGAGGATGGGTTCCTATACTCTCTTTACTACATGGTAGTGATGGGTTCCTATACTCTCTTTACTACATGGTAGTGATGGGTTCCTATACTCTCTTTACTACATGGTAGTGATGATGGGTTCCTATACTCTCTTTACTACATGGTAGTGATGGGTTCCTATACTCTCTTTACTACATGGTAGTGATGGGTTCCTATACTCTCTTTACTACACGGTAGTGATGATGGGTTCCTATACTCTCTTTACTACACGGTAGTGATGATGGGTTCCTATACTCTCTTTACTACATGGTAGTGATGATGGGTTCCTATACTTCTCTTACTACATGGTAGTGATGATGGTTCCTATACTCTCTTTACTACGGTAGTGAGGATGGGTTCCTATACTCTCTTTACTACATGGTAGTGATGATGGGCTCCTATACTTCTCTTTACTACATGGTAGTGATGATGGGTTCCTATACTCTCTTTACTACATGGTATGTGATGATGGGTTCCTATACTCTCTTTACTACACGGTAGTGATGATGGGTTCCTATACTCTCTTTACTACATGGTAGTGATGATGGGTTCCTATACTCTCTTACTACATGTAGTGATGATGGGTTCCTATACTCTCTTTACTAACACTGGTAGTGATGGGGTGCCTATACTCTCTTTACTACACGGTCAGTGATGATGCGGTTCCTATAGCTCTCTTTACTACACAGGTAGTGATGATGGGTTCCTATACTCTCTTTACCTACACGGTATGATGATGGGTTCCCTATACTCTCTTTACTACACGGTAGTGATGATAGGGTTCCTATACTCTCTTTACTACACGGAGTGATGATGGGTTTCCTATACTCTCTTTACTACAGGTAGTGAGATGGTTCCTATACTCTCTTTACTACATGGTAGTGATGATGGGTTCCTATACTCTCTTTACTACACGGTAGTGATGATGGGTTCCTATACTCTCTTTACTACAATGGTAGTGATTGGTTCCTATACTCTCTTTACTACATGGTAGTGATGATGGGTTTCCTATACTCTCTTTACTACACGTAGTGTATGGGTTCCTATACTCTCTTTACTACATGGTAGTGATGATGGGTTCCTATACTCTCTTTACTACACGGTAGTGATGGGTTCCTATACTCTCTTTACTACACGGTAGTGATGATGGATTTCCTATACTCTCTTTACTACATGGTAGTGATGGATGGGTTCCTATACTCTCTTCTACACGGTAGTGATGGGTTCCTATACTCTCTTTACTACACGGTAGTGATGATGGGTTCCTATACTCTCTTTACTACATGGTAGTGATGATGGGTTCCTATACTCTCTTTACTACATGGTAGTGATGCTGGGTTCCTATACTCTCTTTACTACACGGTAGTGATGGGTTCCTATACTCTCTTTACTACACTGGTAGTGATGGGTTCCTATACTCTCTTTACTACATGGTAGTGATGATGGGTTCCTATACTCTCTTTACTACACGGTAGTGATGATGGGTTCCTATACTCTCTTTACTACATGGTAGTGATGATGGGTTCCTATACTCTCTTTACTGCATGGTATGTGATGATGGGTTCTATACTCTCTTTACTACATGGTAGTGATGATGGGTTCCTATACTCTCTTTACTACATGGTATGTGATGATGGGTTCCTATACTCTCTTTACTACATGGTAGTGTTGAAGGGTTCCTATACTCTCTTTACTACACGGTAGTGATGATGGGTTCCTATACTCTCTTTACTACATGGTAGTGATGATGAGTTCCTATACTCTCTTTACTACATGGTAGTGATGATGGGCTTCCTATACTTTCTTTACTACATGGTAGTGATGATGGGTTCCTATACTCTCTTTACTACATGGTATGATGATGGGTTCCTATACTCTCTTTACTACACGGTAGTGATGATGGGTTCCTATACTCTCTTTACTACATGGTAGTGATGATGGTTCCTATACTCTCTTTACTACATGGTATGTGATGATGGGTTCCTATACTCTCTTTACTACATGGTAGTGATGATGTTCCTATACTCTCTTTACTACATGGTAGTGATGATGGGTTCCTATACTCTCTTTACTACATGTAGTGATGGTTCCTATACTCTCTTTACTACAGGTAGTGATGTGTTCCTATACTCTCTTTACTACATGGTAGTTGATGATGGGTTCCTATACTCTCTTTTATACCCGGTCCTACGGTAGTGATGATGGGTTCCTATACTCTCTTTACTACACGGTAGTGATGATGGGTTCCTATACTCTCTTTACTACACTGTAGTGATGTGGGTTCCTATACTCTCTTTACTACACGGTAGTGATGATGGGTTCCTATACTCTCTTTACTACACGGTAGTGATGATGGGTTCCTATACTCTCTTTACTACACGGTAGTGATATGGGTTCCTATACTCTCTTTTACTACACGGTAGTGATGATGGGTTCCTATACTCTCTTTACTACACGGTAGTGATGATGGGTTCCTATACTCTCTTTACTACATCGGTAGTGATGATGGGTTCCTATACTCTCTTTACTACATGGTAGTGATGATGGGTTCCTATACTCTCTTTACTACACGGTAGTGATGATGGGTTCCTATACTCTCTTTACTACATGGTAGTGATGATGGGTTCCTATACTCTCTTTACTACACGGTAGTGATGGGTTCCTATACTCTCTTTACTACACGGTAGTGATGATGGATTCCTATACTCTCTTTACTACATGGTAGTGATGATGGGTTCCTATACTCTCTTTCTACACGGTAGTGATGGGTTCCTATACTCTCTTTACTACACGGTAGTGATGATGGGTTCCTATACTCTCTTTACTACATGGTAGTGATGATGGGTTCCTATACTCTCTTTACTACACGGTAGTGATGGGTTCCTATACTCTCTTTACTACATGGTAGTGATGATGGGTTCCTATACTCTCTTTACTACACGGTAGTGATGGGTTCCTATACTCTCTTTACTACATGGTAGTGATGATGGGTTCCTATACTCTCTTTACTACACGGTAGTGATGATGGGTTCCTATACTCTCTTTACTACATGGTAGTGATGATGGGTTCCTATACTCTCTTTACTGCATGGTATGTGATGATGGGTTCCTATACTCTCTTTACTACATGGTAGTGATGATGGGTTCCTATACTCTCTTTACTGCATGGTATGTGATGATGGGTTCCTATACTCTCTTTACTACATGGTAGTGATGATGGGTTCCTATATTCTCTTTACTACACGGTAGTGATGATGGGTTCCTATACTCTCTTTACTACATGGTAGTGATGATGGGTTCCTATATTCTCTTTACTACACGGTAGTGATGATGGGTTCCTATACTCTCTTTACTACATGGTAGTGATGGGTTCAAGTGCTGGGTTGCAGTTGGTGTCAAACACGGTCTAATTCTGTGTGGTTAGCGGCGAGCCGGGTGAAGGTTGACACATGACACACAGGACAGTGTAAACATGGATTAGGTAGATGTGTCAATCACAGCATGGCAGGCTGACTGACAGACAGACACGCAGGCAGGCAGCTCTCTCTGACGCTGTCAACTTCATGGGGAACAGAGGCTACGGTTTTCTTTGCACTATTTCAGCTTGGTACAATGCCCCTGTGTGAAAATAAATATACAATATGCATAAATATTGGATTACGCACATCTTAATGGGTTGTAATTGACTTACTCACAGATAATTATCCTAATTAATTTAAAGTTAAGTATCTTAACATACTGCAAAAATTATCCAGTGTATAGTCAGTTTCATTGCAGTATTTTCCCCGCTGTGTAACGGCAGCCTTCCTCCTCTTCACGAGGAGAGAGGGTGTAACAGGGATCGGACCAACACGCAGCGTAGCCAGTGTTCAACATGTTTAATAAAACGATAAACAGTGAACACTTAACACGATACAAAATAACAAATGTGGCAAACCGATACAGCCCTATCTGGTGCAGAAAAAACACAAAGACAGGAAACAACCACCCACAAAATCCCAACACAAAACAAGCCACCTATATATGATTCCCAATCAGAGACAACACAAAACACCTGCCTCTGATTGAGAACCATATTAGGCCAAACATAGAAACAGACAAACTAGACACACAACATAGAATGCCCACCCAGCTCACGTCCTGACCAACACTAAAACAAGCAAAACACACAAGAACTATGGTCAGAACGTGACAGTACCCCACTGCTGAGGTGCGGACTCCGAAAGCACCCCCTAAAACTCTAGGGGAGGGTCTGGGTGGGCATCTGTCCGCGGTGGTGGCTCCGGCGCTGGACGAGGACACCACTCCACCATTGTCTTTGTCCCCCTCCTTAGCGTCCTTTGAGTGGCGGCCCTCGCCGCCGACCTTGGCCTAGGAACCCTCACAAAGGGCCCCATCAGACTGAGGAGACAGCTCCGAACCGAGAGGTAGCTTAGGACAGAGAGGTAGCTCAGGACAGAGAGGTAGCTCAGGACAGAGAGGTAGCTCCGGACGAATGGCAGCTCCGGACTGAATGGCAGCTCCGGACTGAGTGGCAGCTCCGGACTGGAGGGCAGCTCATGACTGGAGGGCAGCTCATGACTGGAGGGCAGCTCATGACTGGAGGGCAGCTCATGACTGGAGGGCAGCTCATGACTGGAAGACAGCTCATGACTGGAGGGCAGCTCTGGCAGCTCCTGACTGACTGGCGGCTCTTGCAGCTCCTGACTGGCTGGCGGCTCTGGCAGCTCCTGACTGGCTGGCGGCTCTGGCAGCTCCTGACTGGCTGGCGGCTCTGGCAGCTCCTGACTGACGGACGGCTCTAGCGGCTCCTGACTGACGGACTGCTCTAATGGCTCGGGACAGACGGGCGGCTCTGACGGCTCGGGACAGACGGGCGGCTCAGATGGCGCTGGGCAGACAGATGGCTCAGATGGCGCTGGGCAGACGGATGGCTCAGATGGCGCTGGGCAGGCAGGCAGCTCAGATGGCGCTGGGCAGGCAGGCAGCTCAGACGGCGCTGGGCAGGCAGGCAGCTCAGACCTGCTGAGGCGCACAGTAGGCCTGGTGCGTGTTGCCGGAACTGGTGGTACCGGTTTGTAGACACACCTCAAGGCTAGTGCGGGGAGCAGGAACAGGGCACACTGGACTCTCGAGGCGCACTATACACCTGGTGCGTGGTACCGGCACTGGTGGTACCGGGCTGAGGGCACGCACCTCAGGGCGAGTGCGGGGAGAAGGAACAGTGCGTACAGGGCTCTGGATACGCACAGTAAGCTTGGTGCGTGGTGCCGGAACACCATGCGTACGGCTGGTTCCATGTACACCGGCCCGAGGAGACGTACTGGAGACCAGATATGTTGAGCCGGCTTCATGGCACCTGGCTCGATGCCCACTCTAGCCCGGCCGATACGTGGAGCTGGGATGTACCGCACCGGGATATACACACGTACAGGAGACACCGTGCGCCTTTCCGCACAACACGGTGTCTGCCCGTACTCTCGCTCTCCACGGCAAGCCCGGGAAGTTGGCGCAGGTCTCCTACCTGACTTCGCCACACTCCCCTTTAGCCCCCCCCCAATAAATTTTTGGGGTTTCTTCTCTCTGGGCTTCCTGGCCAGCCGTGTTCCCTCATAACACCGGTTCCCCTTCGCGGCTGCTTCCGCTCTCCTAGCTGCCTCCACCTGTTCCCATGGAAGGCGATCCTTACCAGCCAGGATCTCCTCCCATGTGTAGCAACCCTTTCCGTCCAACACCTCTTCCCAAGTCCATTCCTCCTGGTACCGCTGCTGCTGCTGCTGCCGCTGCTGCTCGTTGCTACGCTGCTTGGTCCGAGATTGGTGGGTAGTTCTGTAACGGCAGCCTTCCTCCTCTTCACGAGAAGAGAGGGTGTAACAGGGATCGGACCAACACGCAGCGTAGCCAGTGTTCAACATGTTTAATAAAACGATAAACAGTGAACACGATACAAAATAACAAATGTGGCAAACCGATACAGCCCTATCTGGTGCAGAGAAAACACAAAGACAGGAAACAACCACCCACAAAATCCCAACACAAAACAAGCCACCTATATATGATTCCCAATCAGAGACAACACAAAACACCTGCCTCTGATTGAGAACCATATTAGGCCAAACATAGAAAGAGACAAACTAGACACACAACATAGAATGCCCACCCAGCTCACGTCCTGACCAACACTAAAACAAGCAAAACACACAAGAACTATGGTCAGAACGTGACACGCTGCTAAATCTTTGCTGCAAATCCCCAAATAATGAAAAATAAATAAATACATATAACTGTAAAAAAAATTGGGAGGGTAAAATGTTTTTAGTGTGAACTTAAATTACTCAAACCAGATATAAATGATGTAGAAATGATAATGGAGCTATACATGTTCTAATAAGATCATCTTTGAGAACTAACAATCACCAAAATAAAAACTGACAGGGAGGATCTAAAAATTCTCCCTGGGGCCCTGATTGATTGTGTTATAATGTTTGTGTCACTTAAATAGCATAAGAAGATTGTATAAGCCATGGTAAAATGTGTAGAATTGCAGGAAATGTGCTTTAAAACTGCTATTTTTTCTCTCAGCCCCATGACAAAATGTGTAGAATTGCCGGAAACTAGCTTTGGTACTGTAAAATGTTCTCTCCGTCCCATAGCAAAACATGTAGAATTGCAGGAAATTAGCTTCAAAACAACTACATTTTCTCTGCGGCCAACAGGAGGGGTTACATTGTTGGGGTCGGAGACAGCGCCTTTGGCCATGGCCACAGCCACTACCCGCACCCCCCCCCCCCATGCTAACTTTGCCACCGCTGCTGAATAAATTATAGGGAAAAGGAAAACACTGCATCATAGTTGCACTGTGAATTATGTGGGTTACTGTAAACAATAATGGGAAGCCAGCAATGCTACAGTCAGATTACTAAACATTGTGTGAAATAACAGGGGTTGTGAAGGGGCACTTATTTTCAGGGGCATCTTTGTCAATAAGGTTGCTTGACTACATGTGAGACCAAGACAATTTAAGTGTGCTGAGGGCCGGAGAGCAGCATCACTCAGCCTACGCTACAGTGTCAAGTGCTGCAAACAATATGCACTCACTGGAAGCACAGCTCGACTCATGAGATGACATGTTCCAATGATCGTGGCAGTGCCATTTTACAATAGCCATGTTACAGACCTATACACCGTGTACCTCAGTTCCTTCATCTTAGTATCTCAAAACAACTTGTTTTCGATAGCGAACAAGTTAGTGGTAAATAATTCTCTCCTCCGATCCCTTCACATTATTCTTCTGTCAAGCGTACAGAAATGTACGGCCACGCTCAAGGTTGAACTAATCCAACAAATGCAGCAAAAAGCCCAATCTGAGAGAAATCTGTCTCAAGATCCATCTCAAAGCACTGGAGGAAGACTGGAGACACACCAACGTAATCACTGCAGAGCAGCCATGAACTGTGAAATCCTACCCTTTCAATCAAACAGCTGAGCCTGGTGGGAAGGATGGGGCTAAAGTACTGTGGCATGGTTGTGCTGATAGAAAGTAGACTTCCCCAATGAGAAAGACAGACAAGACAGAAACGTGAGTTTGTCTACAAATACAGTAAAACAAGTCTTTGTGAACTAAACAATAGTAAAAGAGATACATCTGTAAAGTATTATCAATAAAGTATTCCACAGCATATCATACCCGTAACACACTAAACAAAGAGTTAAAGTCCAGTGAAAATCTTACTTTTTCATATTCCGTTACCTCATACCCAAATAATGTTGTTGACTCCTATACTCGGATTTGTGTTCAAAGCATAAATCAGAGAAAAAACACAAAAAAATCCCATATCAAACTTGTATCTCAAAGAAGACCATTTCAAAAATGCTTGCTATTTCCTCTTAGAGGATGATGTCATGAGCTGGCCAATCAGCAGTCTACTTGCATGAATATTTTTAATGACCGGTATACGCCCACAACATTCTGTTGTTGGGGTACGCCCACACCATTCCAACAGAAATTTGCTTTTTAATATACTTAATTAAAACATTTGCGAAGGAAAACAATTTAACTCATATTGCAATTAATTATAGGTCATATTTCATAGAAATCGGGAAACACTGGACAGTTACTTTAAAGAGCAATTAGCTATGAAAGATCCCACCAAACTAGTAAGCAAGCTAAACATGTTATACTGGCCAAATTCCCAATCTGTCTCATTTAATTAAGCCATTTAATCATGCACCAGGCTAATTGCATAATTAAATCACTGCCTCCTGGGTGCTGCTGATGTGTTCTGGGCAATCTGGCGCTACAATACCACTCATCAACACTGTGCTTGGCTGATAATGGTAATGGAATGGCTAAGGCCAATGGAACTTACCATGGACAACTTTCCTGGTAAACACATATTATTGTCAACATGTATATCATAATTAGCTGTGATGCTGTAGTTGTAGTCGAGATATCCTACTGTAAATGCCATCATGTATTAATTGAATTTAATTACCTCATGTGAACAAAAAAAAATATTGTGCATGTTAATCAATACACTGTTAGCTATGACAATCAACCGAAATGGACAGATCAGAAAATGCATGTTCCTTGTTATTCAGTATAACCTTGTTAAATACAGTGTACATTGGTTATGGGGACATAAATTATATTGTGCCCTCACAAATGCAATATACTGTACACAGTGGTGCATTGGAGGGTATAAGCAGGTACTGAATATGCCATATACCCACTTATTTTTCCATGGGCATTGCATATATTCACTTTTTAATCTCCACTAATACGTACCAAAGTAGTGCAGTGTAGGTATACTCAGTTTCAATGAATGAGGCTGATGGAACAGATGAGAATGTTTAGCTTAAAATGTTGATAAACTATTATTTATTCACATTTTAGGCGCATCAGTGTACAGACGGCGGGAGGCCTTTGCGTGAATGTCCCAAAATGCAATTTGCGCGAAAACACCATTCTAAAATCAACAGAGAAGGAAATATCCGTTAGAAATTTTGAAAGACCAGCGATTTAAATATGCAACAACTATCATGGGTTGCTAATATGATTTGGCTGCTAGACAATGAAAGAAAGTTGAAAGAAAACCAATAGAACAAGAGAAAGCCTATGAGTGAGTCTTTATAAAAAACAATTGCCTCCACATTTCTATGGTGGGATTTTGGCTATAGGCTACTTTCAAGTAAGGTAAGGCATGTATCATAATATGAAGTAAAACATCTACGTTTCAAACAATTAAGGAATATTAAAAAATATAGCCATGCTAATGATAGGCCTAACCATCTTCTAGTCGATGGGAAGGCTTTCCCAAAAACCTTCTCTATTAAATGTTAACTACAGTAGATGCGAGGTAGCCTACCTGTCAGAATGATATCATGATTATTTGCATCAATCCAGTAGCCTAGACGTTTTTTTTGCAAACTCCAACTCATGTGCTACAGAAACACTGCTAACCAAACAACAGTGCTAGGTGCTTGCACAGTTGAATTAAAGGGTAAGTACAGTCAAAAATCTAAATTTCTTGTCTTTTTCCCAGACCTCAAAAGTGATCTCCTGATGTGGTTTAAGCATTGTTATGGACTTAGAACATACAATTTTGTTGTTTTTCTGCAACAAAAAAAAGTGTGACTTTGAGAGTGAAAACCAGAAACATTAGGAAAAATCTGAAACCTGTGAATTGTTTACATGTATCTGTTGCAATGGTAGGCCTACTATTAGCCTACTTGCACAGGACAGCTTGGGTTGGCTTGACTGTGAAAGAACAATATGGGATTCATAATTTTAGGTAATTCAGAGAATTATTCACACAGGGCGCTTTTCCTTCGCAGGGTGGGGCATTTGGCCATTTTTCGGTGAAAATTATAGTATACCCACTTTTAAAGGCACTACTGATTGTACATTTCACAGACAGACAATAAAAAATGTCCTACTTCATAAGTAAGATTAAATGTTTGTTCTTTATAATGTTCAAGTGGACTGGGCCTGGCCGGCAAGTGTGCTGCATCCTAGTCAACTTCAATAGTTTATTTTGGAGTTTGGGATATGTGGGTGTTACTGAATATATTCTTCAGACTGACAATGCAGACAATCAATTTGAAGTTTAGACCACAGTAGTGAGTGGGTTACAATATGCAGGAAGGACGGATGTACTGTGTACTGTAGTGGTTTACAGATTGCTCGCTCAATTGCACTCTATCAAGCTAAAGTTTATACAAGACATATATTTGATTATTTCACTCAATCAAAAGCCCTTCAAAATAACCACTTGAATTACTGTACACAACAAAAAATGATGTCTCACTCCTACACTACAAAAAATGACAGTTGATTCAAGAAACACACATTGCATAGAAACAAACTGAATGTAAAATAAATAAAAAATACTATTGAACAATGGTGGACGTAGAAGTTCCACAATAACAAAGTCTATACCTCAGATCCAGACGTAGCAACAAGCTGTAACCAACCCCTTCCATTTAGCACAATTGTGGTCATCTGGCTTGAGTATACCCAGCACAAACACCTTGTGTGTTGGCATTGTGGTCCTATGCATCTCAGCACGAGGCAGGGCCGCTCCAGCCAAGTGTTTCAATTCCTGAAGAGCGTCCTGAAGAAATTAGTATGTAATGACCACACTCCGCAAGAAGAAAGGCCCATTATGGCTTCCACACACTGTACTTGGCTTTCATTTGCAAGCTAAATGGATGCGAAAGAAGGTCAGAGTTCACTAGCCATTCAAGTATTTGGCTTTAACAGGCTCCAGCACTCTTTAATTCAAGCAGAATGACAAGTATGGATAATCGCACTAGATAATACTCATCAAAACCAGCAGTGCTGCCATTCGTTGGTACCCCCTCCACACACACACACACACACACACACACACACACACACACACACACACACACACACACACACACACACACACACACACACACACACACACACACACACACACACTGTCTCCCCCTTCCACAAAATGGCTGGTGAGGCTTAATGACAAAATACAAAATACATTATGCCTTTTAATTTGTAATTTTCTGGCTTTTGTGGCTGCAATCTGGTTTTGGTGTATTATTGCACACTGTGTTATTTTGATGCAAATTATCCCCAGCTATACTCAACTAGTTCTAATTTCACATTGGTTTATCAGGGTACAGAAAACAGCGACAGAGAGGAAAACTGCAGCTCTAATGAATTTAAAATGGAACATTAAATATGCAATGGTTACAAATGCATGAAGACTAGTAATGCTCACAGGTTTGGATGTGCGAGGAAATGATGGTCTGCCGCGTATTATGGAGACAAAGAGGCTTCACCCAAATGACACTGTGTGGCCCATTTGTAAAGAATTGCAGTTAGAGAGAAATGTCTCTTTGTGGGCACATAATAACCAAGGAGTGAATGGTTTATTTAGATACATGAGGGTGCACGGCCAAAACTGCTAATACGAGGCCCCAAGGGTGTTCATTTCATGTAATATATGCACAGGCTAATTTATTACTCTGTGACTAATTTCCATTTCTTGTGCTTGGAGTTGCCTCACTAATTATGGGATTTTTTTTTTTTTTGTACCATTTTTTCCCCTATTTCATAATTACTCTTCCACATTCAGGAGAAGCGTTGGTGCAAATGAGATGGGCCTCGCTATTTGGCATTCACAGACCCCCACACCCAGGTGAGCCCAAACACCAGACAGGGGCTCCGAAACCCCCATTCCTGAACCCCCCCCACCCTTCCCGTTCCCCAAAAGCACCCACCCTCACAATCAGCACCCGTGGCATCTTTGATCCGCTCTACACTGGCGTCAGCCTGACCATCGCTTTCCACTCACAAATATCAGATAGGCCGGCGTGTAATTAGACTTGGGGCTTTAATTAGGAAAAGTTAACTGTCACATGAAAGCTGTCACATCTGTGATACGTACTGCTGGTTCAGTGCCTGTTCCCCAGGGGGTCTGCATCAAAAGGCCCTTCCCCGCTGAGCAGGCCCACTCTAGCATGTTCTCATGCGCCAAATCAGACCTTCCGAGTGGCTTGGGATGCGAGGGGATGGAAACGGAGGCGAAGACACACAAGTTAACAGCAACAAAAAAAAGTAGAGGAAGAAAAAGGACAAGGATAAGGAGAAGAAGGAGGGGGAAAAGGGAGGATCAAAAAATCATTGAGCTGCTCTGCTCTTTCTTGTGTCTCGTTAAACGGGGAACACGGCACAGACACAAAGGGATCTGAGGGAAAACAATGTCGCTTAACAAGACATCACTGGGTCATCATTAGCAATTTGTTGTGGCATAATTTCCCCTGCCCTTGCATAATAGGTGCCCAGGGATATGGTGAAAGGCGCCGGCGCTTTGTATGCCTTCATTTAGCTATTTATTTACTTGGCTCATGTCACAAAAGAGATCTCTCCACCTATGGCGGAAGCCAAGATAACTCTGTTATGGCTCAGCATCACAGCCCTATTAAGAAGGGTCTCCTTTAATTGACTCCCCGGGCTCATCTTTAGTTCCAGAGTTGTCCTGATCTGAACCCACCCAATGAAAGGCTCTGATTTGAAAGAATAAAACCAGTTAATTAAGGGACTGTGATTAAAGCTTTGCAAACTAGTTTTGTCTGTCGTTATTTCAAACAGCCTTGTTATGGTGGCTGCTCCGTTTTTATGCTGCAGTATCAACTCCTGAGATGCTAAAAGAAGAATTATTGCAGTAGTCGTGGAAAATTCTAGATTTTGATGGCTGTTAGCTCCTCTCTCTCCATTTATCTCTCACCATTTCTCTCCCTCTCTGTTTAGAGGAGAGAATGCAACAGCTGCATAATGCTATGGTTGTGTTAAATATGGTGAAACGGCTTGACGGATATCACTGCCATTAATCACAAAAGGGGAAAAAGCCTCATAATTGAATTGCGTGTTTCCTGTTCACCCGTCCACACAGATGTTACTGACAGAGGTCTCGCACTTTCAGGCTGTTCCATCATTCCCACTTTAGTGGCCCTTTTGTGACGCTGCAGACATGGAACTGTCATTTACATTCAATAGACACATGGCCACTGGGAGAGGGAAGAATAGATGAAGTCAACTTGTGATAACAATGCTGCTATGTGAAAAACTGTCGACGGGTATATCTAGAGAATGAAAAGAACTATCATTAAGAATGTGACAGTGACAGTTGGATACGATTACAATGACATACAGTAAGACCTCGATAATGGTGTGACTGACATTCCTTTGTCGACTTCCTCTTCTCATTCAGAGTAGCTTGTATGTGCTTATATGTGTTCCATAGTACATTGGATTTATACATGTAATGCCTTCTGAATGAATCCTTTGTTGAGGATATGACATATTTGACCTTTGGTGCCTTCTTAGTGCGTCGGTTTCACTGTTGGACTAAAACGCTGCTGCTCAACATGAACATCCATCTGATTATCTTGTTACCATCAGTGCTGTTACCTGGATAACAAAGTCAGAACATCACTATCTTAATGTATTCTCCTCTCAGCCCCGCTAGACATTTGCATGAATTTGTTAGGCTTAACAAAGCCAGGCTGAATCTACTCAGTCCTTCATTGTGACTGTGTTAAATGTACAGACATGCACACCACACCGTGTCTGCGTTGACATTGCGCGGCTCTCCAGCGAGGCCAAATGGGAAGATTGTGAAATCGATTTCCACATTGTATTTCACACCCTTTCATCAGTCACAGCCCTCATGCCTGGAACATTTGCGATTTCAAAAGCACTTAACATACGTCAGCCCCTTTGTTCAAGAAGCAAACTACTTCTGAGGAGACATCAATGCAAATAAAACCAAATAGCAGAGCGAGGAGAAACTCGAGCTGAAGAACAACCAAATTACCCGTAGTTAATACGTCTTCATTACTATTTATTTTTTCTCCTGCACACCAAAGATCCCAGGCACTAATGATTTCCCGGTATTAAAGAGAACAGCCACTGCTGTCACTTTGAATATGAAACAGGAAAACAGATTATTACAGAGATTTCTTACACAACCCGCTGTGAACACCCGAATGATACTTAAAATATAATGATGTTCTTAACCACTCTCATTAACACGACGGCACAGCGCTGAAAAGAACAATGCTCTGCTTCAGGAAAGCCAAACAGGTTTCCAATTAGACCATAAAGAAAGCAGGCAATCAGTTTGAGGGAAATATTGAAGACGGAAACAAAGCCATAAGTGGTGCGTGATGTGGTGTTCCCAGTCACACAGACAATGTGTACATTGCAGCCAGAACTTAGTGAAGATTTGGCTGCCCTTATCGATGGATATTCTGTAGGTGTTTTTTCACTTATGAGGTTTCTCTGTTGTTTTGAAAATGATGTTTTCTTGCTTGCTAAAACATATGTTTTGCGATCCACTGACTGTTGCGATAGGCATTGTTTGTGATGTTAATATTTCAACTTTGCTGTTCCTTTTAATTCAAATACGTAATTTAACATGACATACTTTTTGAAGATTGGTCTCCTAATGGATTGGTCTAATTTCAAAGCATTCTGTTCTGTCCTGAGTGAAAGTACACAAATATACTGTATATGAAAACCATATGTTGAACCTCTAATTGGAATAATAGTATAACATGCACAGCCTGAATGTACTTTAGAGCAGGAAGCTGTCATTTGGTGATAGGCCAACATGGTGATCGGCTGCCTCAGCTTTTATTTCGACCGGCTGTGATAAGCCAGAGGCATCTTTTCAGTGGTACAAACCACTATACTACCGCTAGGTTTACAAGCCACTGAACAAACAGTGGGAGAGTAACCCCATTCTGTGTGTTCCCATTAGTCATGGCCTGTCCTGCACTGCCATCCCAGATAGAGAGGACAACTAGGGACACAGTGGAATTGTCCACTACTTTGCAAAGCCTAAACGATTCTTTGTCACAGGGGTGTAAATAACATAGTGTTGATTGTTCTGTCAAAGATAATCTGACAGCTTGTGGAAGCAGTCATTTATCTAATGACAGCGTTTCTATGACGACAATCGATGCTTGAAGCAACCAGGGGACGGAAAAAGAACAAATCTTATTGAAAAGGCAAAAACTGTTAGTCCATCTATCCAGGAAACATTAGCTAAACACAAAACACATTGACCATGGCTTCATCTAGTGTCATCGTTATAGCCTGCATTGACGCGCCCTTTTAATCACACTTTGACCTCCTAAGTCTCCATTGAGCTACCGTATAGCCAATGAGCATTCTTGAGTTTCTCCGTCACAATCTACATTCAAATACTTAAATTCTTTACAACATATATTTGTGATACCTGGTGTGAATAAAGGGGAGATAATGGTTTGATACTGTAATGCTGGTTCTCTTTGGAGTCTGTGTCATGGGTTTTCCACTTGGGTGGTCTGTCTCCTCAGAATCTTCATTCAGAACCTTCATTCATGGTACATTGCTGAGTTCAGTCTGTCTATATTCCCCTTTAAAATTCATCCACAGAACAAATGGCAGAATTCCTTTTTTAACAGATGAAATTGCTGTTGTGGGAGGCGGAGGGAGGCGGAGGAGGGTATTGCATAGTTAAATGGCTCACATAATTTTAGTACTCATCTGTAAATGGAAAGTCTTCTCTCTCATTGGACTCAAAAACATTTAGTTAAATGCTTTCTCCGCTTCTTTTTGCACCACGTGGGTCAAATGTTTTTCTGCTCTGTGCTCTCAATATGGCAGAACAATGGCCAGGGTTTTTAGACCCCGGAGTGCTGGGAGAGTGCAGTCTGTAGTATCCCTCCAAAGATGGCCTTGGACGCCTCCATCATTAAAGTGTCCCATTTGATATAAATTCCTCTCCTCAATGCATAGCCTTCACCTTGGGCTAATCACTTGTCCCCCAGGAAAATGAACGGCATCAGAGAATGGACTGTGTTTTTATGATGTCTACTGCCCTGGTAATTACATGCACTGCTATGGCTGAAATGCTGAATGTTATGAATGTTGGCAAATGTATTTTGTTATGGATTATTCCTGACTGACAATAAGGGAATTGGGGAGGGGAAAGCACAATGCAGAGGTTTGGACAACAGTGCTGAGCAAACAATGGCTTAGTTGTTTTGTGGATGTTTTATAACATGCTTTTAACCATAGCCTGTTTAGCTATATTTGTACACAGAGACATTTTGCAATACAGTATGTCTTAATTTTACTTCTAAAAGCTATTGCCTATTATAAACTGGGTGGGTCGAGCCTGAATGCTAATTGGCTGAGAGCCGTAGTATACCACAGGTATGACAAAACATTTATTTTTACTGCTCTAATTACGTTGGTAACCAGTTAATAATAGCAATAAGGCACCTTGGGAGTTTGTGATATATGGCCGATATACCACGACTAAGGGCTGTGTCCAGGCACTCCGCGTTGCTTTATGCCTAAGAACAGCCCTAAGCCGTGGTATATTGGCCACATACCACACCTCCTCGTGGCTTATTTCTTAAATATACCACTGTCATAACTTGTTTGGGTTCTTTTCAAATTATAAAAAGTTGAAATTATCCATTGCTGCTTCATATCAATGTCTTGTTTATCTAATGCCCAGGAATGGTATTATGACAGGACATTTCAATTGGGCAATGACATGTGAAAGAAAAGACAAGAACCCCAAAAAAAGGAAGAAAGAAAGAGACAGAACCTTGACAAATATCATTCCTAACATTAGAATTGCCCCATTGTCATTACGGACAGAGAGATTAAATTCACCTCATCAGACGTGAGTATGACAGGTGCCTCAATAGGCTGATGCCAAGCGCCGAGCCAAGAAGATTAGTAGGCCACTGATATCATTCTTTCCGCCTATCAGGGATTCAGCAGGGAGGCAATTGTAATTTCTAGGCTTATTAGTCCACACTCGGAGGAGAAAACCTAGTGATAAAGCTCCCAGTGACAGCCGGGCATTCCAGAACCAAGTGCTGTCACAGTGACACTTACCAAATGCCAGCGTGCCTCTGTCCCTGTAATCCTGTCTAATAGAGATGAAAACACAATGCAAAGAGGTCCTCATCAATGATCAAAACAATCCAAACATTTGCATTTTTAAGTTACAAGCCGTTTATATTAGGGAGATGTTAGTGGTGAAGAGATAGATGGTGGAGGGTGGGAGTTGGAGGAGTGGAGGGGTTGTAGGTCTCACATTGCAAATACAGATGCAGTACACACACACACACACACACACACACACACACACACACACACACACACACACACACACACACACACACACACACACACACACACACACACACACACACACTGGTATCTGTTTGAAAGTTCTCTGGAGGAGAAGTGGAGCCAGGCTCTTGTGCATGCATGGCAGACATCTGTGCCTCGCCATCACACTCCCAGCCCAGCCTGTACCCTGTAATACAGTGCCAGTCCCAGCCCCACAGAGACCCCTGTTCTCCCCTCATTTAGCCCACAAGTGTTTGTCAAGGCTAATAAATATTCCACATCGCTTCCTCTTAATCTCATGACTGTTTGTGCATGTCTGTTGGTTACACTTGATGTAAACAATGGATGAGAACTAAGCCCTCTAAAAGACTGCCGCTATCGACACCCATGCATGCGTCCCCCGTTTCTATGTACCCGTTTGGAAGGAATGCTCTAAGCTAGTGCAACACGGATGAACGTAAAACCCTAAAGCACATAGGCATTACAGTCTGAGCCACGAACACCTGAGTTGTCCTCCGGTCAGATTTGTTCTGGGAATCCAGGCTTTGATGCGGATGCTACTGTCTGTGCTGTTCTGGCCTGAATGAAGATATCTGGAGCTTTATTTGGCAATGTGTCTCCTTAATTAGGGCTCATTTGTAGACCAAACAGCAGCTTATCGGTTCACTGTATTTGACAGTTTAATAATCTCTACCCAGGCCTGCGTGAGCATGACGATAATATGATTTGCTGTGTTTTTGAAGTCATGGTTTAACTGTTTTATATGCAGGCCTAGCGATAATCATCATATTATTAGGGGGGGTACATATTTGCCATTTTTTCTTCTCAGTGGAAGACAACACTGTGATTGAGCGCATTACAATAATGGTATCAATCAGGATCCCAGGGGATCTAGGGAGGATTTGGTCTCTTATTTTAGCTACTGACATTTCCCTGCAACCCCTGTCTCTGCAGAGCCACAGCCAGTGTTGAAACAGAGGAATTCTCTCGGATTTGAACTACGTTAGCCTGTTTTTCCATTGTCTTGTTACGCTAAATGGAGAAAATGACTACACGATCTAGTTGTTTTATTCTCTGTTTTCTCGATTGCTGTGAAAATGATCCTCTTATTCAATTTGATCTTTTGTCTCTTGCATGTGTGTGTGTGTGTGTGTGTGTGTGTGTGTGTGTGTGTGTGTGTGTGTGTGTGTGTGTGTGTGTGTGCGTGTGTGCGTGCGTGCGTGCGTGCGTGCGTGCGTGCGTGCGTGCGTGCGTGCGTGCGTGCGTGCGTGCGTGCGTGCGTGCGTGCGTGCGTGTGTGATAGGGGGGTGGGGAGGTATGGAGTTGAAGATGGGTGAGTACACATTGATGGCAGTGCAGTTTAATCTACCTGGATTTGCCTTTACCAGCCGCAATTATCATTAAGCCTCTGATGTAACTAGCCCTCTCAAGAGACACCTAAAAGCAGCCGTAGACCCCCACATAATATTATATTAAATGGGACCAAAAATCGGTACACAATGCAAATGAAAAGCCAGAGAAGTATCCACTCAGTATGCATATTTCCTGTCAAGTACACTTTCTGACCCGCTGAACGCCATGCGAGGCAGAACTCAGTACTTTGGAAAATTACAGCTGATCTCTTGTTATGAGCTCCTGTCTGCCTCGCCGGCTGTAGTCCTGATACTGCATACTGTGTGTATGGTAAAAACCGCTCCATTCCAATCCTGAATGAAAAGAGTTTGTCTGTGAACTGAGGAGCATGCACCGCTCATGTCCTTTTTGTATCCAGTAAATGGAAATGAAGCACTTGTTTTGTGGCGTCTGTGTGCTGTACACAACAGCGGAAGAGACCTAATTATGAGCAGGGTGAGCCAGGGTTATGCGTGGGGGATTTATGCGTATTTACCTCTCTTTCTTTCCATTGTATACAGATATTTCTTCTGGGATGTAAACATGTGTGTATAGGGAGGGGCTAGTGGGAGGTGGTAGACAGTAGAATACTCTAGCGGAGGAAAGGTAGTGAATGCATGTGCTCAGTTCATGCAAACAGATAAGTGCTTATCATATACCCGTAGCCAGGAGGATATATACAATATAGCCAGTCAATTCCACCTACACACCTCCCTGAGTAGAATTTGCAATCTTAACTGCAAGGGGGGGGGTCTCTTCCATTGTGAGCTGAGAGCATTCTGGGTATTGTATTTTCTCTATATACTCTTACATAGCAGGCATTATTTCCTCCATACTCTCACTCCATCCTCTCTCCGTCACACTATCCCATAGCTGCACACCTTTCACAAGTATACACTATTTGTTTGGGTTTATAAGGCCGTATTTCACAGAAATCAGAATCAAATATTGGACAGCCATCATAGCCAGCAATAGCATGTATTGAGAGCAAAATAGCAAAAAATAAACGTATTACATGTACATTTGAGTCATTTAGCAGACGTCTTATCCGGAGTGACTCACAGTTAGTGCATTCATCTAAAGACAGCTATGTGGGAGAACCACATATCACAGTCTCTTATGTGGTGTTGTTTTCATTGCTGAAGAATATCGTTCCACATAACTGAGTCACATCGCAAACCCCAGTTTAAAGTACATTTTTACAGTCCCTGTTTCAGTTTTGCAGGCAGATACCTAGTGTTGATCAGCTCCGCTGTAAAATGAGTTGAAATTAACCTTTCATTGTGTGGCACCTTTACCACACCACCATGTCATCATCACAGAGCATTGAAATGAGCTGTTATATAATGAGCCGCTTTCTAACTTGCTGGTAAAACAGGAGTTTACACAGGGACAATATTAGTCACTCACTGATTTGTTTCGGTTTCTCTTTTTCTTTCTCTTTTTTTCCTTCCTTCTAGCGCACCTCAGCGGAGGACATTTGTGAATTTGTTTTAGGTCAATGGTTATGATGTGAACTCATTATGGAGAAGGTCAGGCCCATGCATAAATGTATTACAGCGGCTGGGTCTGGCTGGCTCAGAGGAAGATCTCAGGGTGCTTAAAGGCCTAGCCCTGGGAAGAGAGATGGGTAGACCTCACAGGAGGTTCACAGGCGCTGCCCGCCCTCCCGTCAATCCCAGCCAGCCAGCCAATCCCTCTCCCCAGCTCTATTTATTATGCACACTTCTCCAGACCGGAATGACCATACTCCACAGGGAAGCGGAGGAAAGCAGAGTTTTATATGGTGGGTATATAAATAATGATGTCAGGCCCATGACCGGGGACTCTGCTATTCCCCTTGGACTGGTGGTTCACGGCCTGTGTGCTGCAGCACTGACTGAGACTCCTGTCTCTAATGACCCATGTCAAAGATTACCCGCCACACGAATAATGAGATATCATTCCTGGTTATCTGGCTGCCACAGTGCCTATTATAATCATATAGGCTATGTGTTAGTCGCTACTGTGTCGTGTTACTCCCCTGGCAAATTTACATGAACTTGGTGATGAAGGACGTGTGAAGGGTGGGAGGTTGGGTGGGTGGGGGGGTGGGGGAGGGGAGGGGAGAGACATGTCTAACCACACAAAATCCCAGTGAGGGATGGCTGGACACACCTAGTGAGGAAACGCAGTATCAATGTTCCAACACAGAGCTCCTTTCTTCAGAGAGGTTATTGTCCATTCACACCCTTGGCCCTTAAACAGTCATATCCTGCCCTGTTTGGCTAAAGAACACTTTCTGTCTGTATGGGCCCGTCACTCCCTTCTCATTCATTACAATGGGGGACTTTAAGCTGCCACACTAGCTGTATAAGACCGCCCCGCACACAGGGAAGAGGGGACAGACCACCAGCACACTCGGGCCACAGTGCCCCATGATTGGCCCAAAACAAAAGCACATTGAGTCTCTCCTCGGTTTTGTGCCACGACCCCTAGGTACCAACACCCACAAGGCACTGGGGCTACTTCCTGTGCCTTCCGTTTTTCCATACATTTATTACACATCCGGACGCGGCAACAACACACCCTTCAAACTCAGAGATGGATGTTTGCTGAATGGGTTAACATTAGTGGTATTTGGTGGTCTTCTTTTTTCCATCCATGTTAAGACAAAGGAACTTTTTGTTCGTTCTCTTTTTGTCTAGGTTTCCCCCCTCCCTTCCGTCTATTTTCCTAAAGAATAAACACCCTCAAGGACATCTTTTACTGGTTCATCTGCTCCTGTTCTTCCTCCTGCCCCATCCCCATCCCAGCCCAGTGTCTCTCCCCCAGCCTGAGTCTGCCTGGCCTGGACGGCTGCAGATTGACTCTTTGTTGGCTGGCGTTAATAGGATTAAAATGGGTTACTAGCTCTATCACAGAGAGCTCCAAACCATCCCAATATTTAAGTATCTCATGGGGGCCGGGGCATTGTTGCGCTATCTGTCCCCCCCCTCGCGGCTCTCCTGGCCGGGGCAAACCTTAGGCCTGGTGAGGAGCAGGAAGGGGGCAGACAGGGGTCGGCCTCCAGGAAAATCCCAGGATTATGTCAACGCTCATTACAATGTACACAAAGACCACAGGATCAGTAGAAGCACAAACGGAGAAGTTAAGTCAAATAGGGAGGGCCAGCGGATTCTCTGCTCCAACCCCACTACTGATTAGCCTTTGTGCACTGGGACTCCCCACATTCAGCCCTGCATTGCTGGGTTAAGGATGGGCTGTGTGTGGAGTCAATGCCAGCAATGGGCTCTGTTGCTAAGGTCTTCAGCTGCAGTCTGTGTAGGATGCAACATGATCTATATTCTCACTTTAGCTTTATAGGATTGCAAATGATGGAATAGTTCTTGGAAATTATATTTACTGGCAGGATAAGAGGAAGTTGTTCTAGATGTCATGATAACACCAATTAGATTCAAGCCAGGATAATTACTGTGAATGTTGATAATATTGTATATACTGCTGCTCACAGTTCACGTACGTACGTAGCTACATTATTAGACAGTGGAAGCGAACAGTGAGGGATCTGTAATAATGTCTGAGGTCATACTCCACTTCAGAATCTCTGATAATGACCATAGCCAATGAAGTTGTGTCCATTAGTCAAGCTGAAGTGTCCAGCACTACATTCACACCAACCTGAGACTGACACAATGGCGTGCAAACGCCTCATTTGCATAGCGCTTAAACAAAAGAGAATCAAAAACAGAGCCGGGATTAATATTCCTGCCGTCACAGATGCACCCTGGGAGGAGTGTGTGCGTGACCACTACAGTGTGACCCTCGAATGCTGGAAACATGAGGGGCCAGCCTCTGATTGATGTTTGTGTTCATTTCAATAGGTACTCAGGAATGGTGCTACTCTCCACACTAGGAACACACACTCCACACTGTGTAAATGCTCATGTTGCACTGCCCAGTATGCACACTGGTGTTAAGATATGCATAAACGGCCATGGTTCCAATTCAGCTCTAGAGCTAACACACTCTAAAGGAACTGTAGATTTACCGCCAGTGTCCACCATTCTGGCATCGCTGTCTATGTTGAGGTTCTACAGTCTATATCACTGCTGAGGCAAGAATTCATCTGGTTGACCAGGAAGTGGAGGTATAGAATAA